>NW_015971793.1:0-607804 GCF_000732125.1 Scedosporium apiospermum | reverse complement strand
TATATAAGCTTATTTTTAATAAATATATTATTAATATTATATATTTTTTTATTTATATTTAACTATAAATATCTAATATCTTTAATTTTCTATTATATATTATTATTAATTTTAATTACTAATAATCTTATTACTTTATTAACTACTTATTATAATATCTTTATTAATATAATAACTATCTTCTAAGTTTAATCTAGTAAAGCTATTTAAAATAATAATATTATAGATTTTTATAATATTAATATAGTTATTATTTTATAATTTTAAAATGCTTATAAACTATATTCTTTTAAGATAAATATTTTAATTAACTTTAATTTTAATTAAGCTAATTTTAGTTTAGAAAGTAATAATATTTTAGTTATCTATAAAAATATTATATTATTAATATTATCTAATAATTTAATAACTTCTATTTAGTAATTTAGAAGTTATTATATTTAATATTCTATTCTATTTTAGTATTTTAATATAAAGTTTATTATCTTTTATATTACCTTTATTATCTATTATATTTTTTCTATTTACTTTAAAATTCTATTATTAGAATTATTATAATAAGTTCCTATAGAAGTCTTTTATCTTTATATAAAATTTAGATTATATAAGAAGTCTATTATATTAAATATCTTAATTTTTAATTTTTTATTTTTATTTTTTTTATTTTATAATTTCTAAAATATTTTCTAGCTTTAAATTTAATTTTAGTAAACTTATTAATTTAATATTATATAATACTATTTCTATTTCTTCTACTAAAAGTATAATTAATTTAACTATATTATCATTTTTAGAAAAAGATTTAGAGATTATTTAAGGAGCTTATTTACTAGGGGTTTTAGTAAAAGTTAAAAATATTAATTATAATAATTACTTTTATAGTAGTAGGGTTTACTAATAGCTAGATCTAAGTACTTATTAGTTAGTAGTAGTTAAAGTAATAGTAAAGGTAATTTTTTTTTTAATAATATAGATTTTAGGAAATTATTAAAGTTTTTTTATTATTTTTTTATTTTTTATTTTTATAAACTTATTATTTTTAAATATTTTAGTAAACTATAAAAGATATTAGTTTATAATTTAAAACTTATTAAAGAAAATTTTTTTAATATAAGATAATAATATTTTATTAGCTATTATATATTATTAGTTTTATTAATACTAATATTATATTAGTTATTAATCTTAAATAAACTATTAGATTAATTTTTCTATAATCTATTTCTATTTCTTTATAAAAGCTTTATAATTAAATAAATAAGTTAATTTAATAATATAAGCTATAAAAGTTTTAAAAAGAACTAAATAATATTACTATTATTATAATAAATATTCCTATAATAATAATATTATTAATATTAAAAAGAAACTCTACTAATTATAGTAAATATAGAGGTTTTAATAATTATAAGTTATATATTAGTAGTTTATAATAGTAAAAGTTAGTTTTCTCTTCTAGAGGGTATATACTAGGAGTACTTCTTATATATACTAGTTATACTTAGGGGAGTTCTACTCTTAGTTAGAACTAGTAGTAATTAGTTCTAGTAGGTACTAGATCTAAAAGTTATTAGTTCTACTTCTTATTACTTCTTATTTATATAATAGAAGGTATATAAAAAGTAACTAAGTTACTTTTTAATTTAAAGGAAGAAGAAAGATAATTATATATAGACTTAGATTTTTTTTTCTTTTTCTAGGAAAAAGAAATAGAAGAATAAAGACTTTTTTATATATGATTTTAATATAATAATTATTTTTATATAATTATTTTCTCTTTTAACTTTTTTATTTTTTTAAAATTTTAATAATTTTATAATTATTATTTTTTTAATTTTTAAAACTTTTTATAATTTTAATATTTTTTACTATCTAGTTTTAAAAGCCTTTTTAATAATAAAACTTATTAATTAATTAATTTATATTATTTCTCTTTTTATAGCTTAGGTTTTAATATAATTCTTATTAAATAGCTTTTTTCTCTTCTTTACTTTTAATTACCTTTTTTTCCTTATAATTATTATTACTTCTTAATTATAAGATATCTAATTTAACTTAAAATTTAAAAACTCTATTTTTAAAAGTATAGAACTACTTAGTAATTATATTACTTAGCTTTTTAAAAAAAAAAGTAGAAATTAAGTAATTTATTAATATTTATTTAAATAGTTCTTATTAAAAAACTATAAGATTTCTATATATAAAATCTATTAATTAATAAATCTATCTAAATCTTACTTATTTTCTTTTTCTTATATATTAAATAAGCTAAGTTTTTTTTTTAAAAGAATATTTACTATTATATTATCTTTTCCTTAAATATAGTAGACTTTAAAGTTAAATAGTTAAATATATATAATTTATTAAGTAATTAAAATACTTAAGATTTTAAAAGATTACTTATTAAGCTAATAAGTAAAAACTTAATAATTAATTTTAAAAATAAAATAAATTTCTATTAGATAAGTCTAGAGCTTATAGAAAATAGCTAGTACTCTTTAGTACTCTTATTTAATCTAATTATAATTTTACTTTACTAATATCTATATTCTATTTTTAAATCTTATAGAATATTATTTTATTTTAAAAAGTTAAGTTAAAATAGCTCCTTATTTTAGTAGTAAAGTATTAATAGTTAAATAGATTAAACTAGTATCTATAAAATAATGTAAAACTTTTAAAATTAGTTTAGATAAAAAAGCTTTTTTTAGAGAATTTATAGCTTTCTATTAATTAATAGTCTAGATAAAGATAGCTTTCTTTTTTTAAGAACTTAGTAAAAGGTAATACTATAATAGTATATTTAAATATCTAGATCTTATAAAACTTAATAATATTAAGAAATTATTAAATATATTTAATATTTTTATAGATTTACTATTTTATAATCTTCTAAATATTTTAATTAATTAAAGATCTTTTTTTATAGTTATAATAATTTTTATTTTAATAAAAGTAATATAAAATAAAATTATAATTTATTAAAAATATTAATTAAAAATAAAAAAATTTTTATATCTAAATAAAATTTTAAATTAAATAATATTTTAATAAAAAATTTAATTAAAAGTAGTTAAAAACTTATTAATTAGAGCTATTTTCTTATATAAGAGAAATAAGTTTAAGGCTTTAAGAATGTCGATGTGAGGAAAGAGAACAACATATCTCCGTGGCCCTTGATTGAGCACATTGGCCCCCGCAGTACAAGTACAGCTTCTCCACGGGCACATTTGTTTCCATTGTAGTAGTACTTAGAATCATGTAAAACTACAGCTTCTAAAAAGAGACGACAGAGGTAACTTTCCCTTAAGTGAAGGTTAAAAATGATTTCTATACTTACTTCTATAACTTCTAGATTTAGCAAAGTAGTGTACATAAAAAATGTCAAGAGAGTAGTTATTAGAAGTTGGTCCGTTTAGAGAAGCATTCGTCGTGGGTCCTCAATATATTCCTTGACCTTGACAAGGAATTGAACTGCCTCTCTGCCATCGAGAAGGCGGTGGTCGTATGTTAATGCCAGATACATCATCGGCCTCACCTCGACCTTACCATTAACAGCAACAGCACGCTCTTTGATAGCGTGCAGACCGAGGACAGCAGTCTGTGGGAGATTGATAATTGGGGTACCCATCAGAGACCCGAACACACCACCATTGCTGATTGTGAAAGTTCCACCAGCCATGTCCTCAATAGTAAGTTTGCCATCGCGAGCCTAAATGAAAGGGTTAGCANCTCCCAGTAAACTTATTAATTAGAGCTATTTTCTTATATAAGAGAAATAAGTTTAAGGCTTTAAGAATGTCGATGTGAGGAAAGAGAACAACATATCTCCGTGGCCCTTGATTGAGCACATTGGCCCCCGCAGTACAAGTACAGCTTCTCCACGGGCACATTTGTTTCCATTGTAGTAGTACTTAGAATCATGTAAAACTACAGCTTCTAAAAAGAGACGACAGAGGTAACTTTCCCTTAAGTGAAGGTTAAAAATGATTTCTATACTTACTTCTATAACTTCTAGATTTAGCAAAGTAGTGTACATAAAAAATGTCAAGAGAGTAGTTATTAGAAGTTGGTCCGTTTAGAGAAGCATTCGTCGTGGGTCCTCAATATATTCCTTGACCTTGACAAGGAATTGAACTGCCTCTCTGCCATCGAGAAGGCGGTGGTCGTATGTTAATGCCAGATACATCATCGGCCTCACCTCGACCTTACCATTAACAGCAACAGCACGCTCTTTGATAGCGTGCAGACCGAGGACAGCAGTCTGTGGGAGATTGATAATTGGGGTACCCATCAGAGACCCGAACACACCACCATTGCTGATTGTGAAAGTTCCACCAGCCATGTCCTCAATAGTAAGTTTGCCATCGCGAGCCTAAATGAAAGGGTTAGCAACCAAAGTATTTCATACCAACGGGGATATAGGAGCTTCAACAGACCTTCTTTCCAAGTTCCGCGATCGACTGTTCGATTGTGACTATATCCATAGCCTCCGCATTCCGTACAACTGGAGTGACTAGGCCCTTCTCCGTCGCAACTGCCACACTGATATCAACGTAGTCGCGATACACAATCGTGTCACCACTGTTAGGTCCTTCAATTGAGGCATTAACTGCGGGGATATCTCTCATTGCCAAGACACATGCGCGAGAGAAGGCGCCCATAAACCCGAGTTTAACACCTGTTTTCTTCAAGACATCTTCCTTATAGAGCTTGCGGAAATCCATAAGCGAACTCATATCAACTTCGTTGAAGGTAGTAAGAGACGCAGCAGTATTCTGAGACTGCTTGAGGCGTTCGGCGATGCGCAATCTCATACGGTTCATTTTCACCTAAATGCTGATATTAGGGAACGTCATAGGAGCTGCGAGACGGGCCATATACGTACACGACGCTCCTCACGAGACCCAGGGATGCTGCCAGTGCTACTTATCGCTGTTTCGGATGGACGACTGGCCGGGGATGTCGGGGTGCTGGCAGCGGCGGCCCGTGGAACGCTTTGGGCGGGCTCATTCGCTGTCTTGCTGCTGGGAGGTTGGTGTTGAGCTTGCTGGACTTGGACATCACTCTCTGGTTGCCTAGCCGGAGCTTCTGTGGCCGGAGTGGCCTGGGTTTGAGATTCGGAATCGCGAGGTTCAGCTGCTGGCTTGGCACCGGTGCCCACGCCGCTGCTTCCGGGCTCGAGACGGACGAGATCTTGGCCAACTATCACTGTATCCTCCTCATTGACGAGGAGCTCCTTGATCGTTCCAGCTTCAGGGGCGTTGACCGCCACATCGATCTAACCAATTAGTGCCGTTAGAGAAGGGAGCTATTTGTATGTCGATAAAAGACGGAAACACACCTTATCAGTTTCAATTGTCGCGATCTCCTCGTCTTGCTCCACGAAATCGCCAACTTGCTTGGTGAATTGCTTCAATGTTCCTTCAGAGATGGACTCTGCCATCTGCGGGACTTTGATCGTGATCGCAGCCGCATAGCTTCGAGCTTGATGCATCATGACCGGAAGGTTATACTGGCACCGAGCTCGTGGTAGCTGGCCTAGGTAGGCCAGCTTAACGAGACGTCTAGAAAGCATGATTGGCGAAATGTCGTAGGAACCTTGGGCGCAGCTTCAAAACCGAGATATCCGAGGGGAGAAAAAGAACCAGTTTACTCTTGAGGCCGGGCACTGTCGCGCCTTTTTTTCGCTCTTTTTCTTGCGAAATGGAAAGTTTAATGAAGGGAGGATAATAAGAAACGATCCAATGAGATAACCTTTTTCAGTCCTGGTACAACCTCGGGTCAATGGAGCGAACTCATTGGCCAATGACGTGTATTCCAAAAATGCAGTGCCTCAGGCACCATTAGCGTCGCAACGATGAGCTTCTGCAAAACAATTCAACACAACCATCTAACTTCCCTCTAACGCAACGACCCTCCAATTGACAGATCCCCCAGGGACCTTGCGACTCTTTGTGAGACACAGCCGACTTGGACACTGGCACAATGGCTACCCGAAAGGCAACTCTGTATGCTCTCTCCGTGATATTCGCTCATCGTTCAAACAGCTAACGGGTTTTGGCTCACGCAGATCTTTATATCGGAGAGCGCTGAAGCTGTCGCTTGACTGGGCAGTGCATCGCCATGTCTGGAGAGGCCAGGCGCTCTACATTCGCTCTCTCTTCGAAGCGAACCGGACTGTTACTGATCCCAGACAACAAAGGGCAAGTACAACTATCAGTTCGAAACTTTTTGGCACAACTGACTCCCTAACACTTGACAATGAAGGCATTGCTTGCGGAGACGGAAAAGCTTCTCGAAAGTTGGAAACACCCCGAACCCTGCATTCCGCCCTGCGCACCTGGTGGTATGGATCCCCCTTCTTGCCAACTGCTTGATAGACCGTGAGTCTCTTACTAAACCGGCTTCTCCTCCTGCAGGCAGCAAGTACGAAAGAAACCTGCCGGCTCCTTACCTTGACCGTGAGTTTTCATTGATCTTTATCGACCGATTCCCCAGATACTAACCCCCTATTCAGCACCACGCGCCATGGACCATTGACATTTACGAACTCGGACAAATTGATAGATCAAGATAAGAGGCCAGGGAAACCAGTAGAATGTTCAATAGACACTTTAATTCATAACCCTAACCGTGGGCATTATTGTACAACCCGAAAAAAACAATGAAAAACAACCCTGGACCCAGAACCGTATGACCCCAAATTTCATGACCGAAACAGCCAACCAGCCGGAAAACAAAGAAATTGTGCACATGACGCTTAAAGAACCTGACTGCCCTTGCTGGCACCCGCCTTCGTTCCGGTCTTCTTGGGCAGAAGGTCTGTTGAACTGTTAGTATTCGTTTGAATAGACCGACTAATCAAATATCAAGGGACAACATACTCTGGTGGATGTTAGGCAGAACACCACCTTGCGCGATGGTCACATGACCAAGAAGCTTGTTCAACTCTTCGTCGTTTCGGATGGCGAGCTGGAGGTGACGAGGAATGATACGCGTCTTCTTGTTGTCACGAGCGGCATTGCCTGCCAGCTCGAGAATTTCGGCAGCCAGGTACTCCAGGACTGCAGCGAGGTAAACAGGGGCGCCAGCACCGACACGCTGGGCATAGTTGCCCTTCCTCAACAGACGATGAACACGACCGACCGGGAAGGCGAGACCAGCCTTGGAAGAGCGACTGGGAAAACAGAGTTAGCCGAGCCAGGAGCAAGAACTGGTGATATCACTTACGATTGCGCGTTCTTGGAACCGCTAGCCTTGCCACCAGATTTTCCGCCTCCAGTCATTTTCGCGGTGATTGTTTATTAAAAATGGGGTGAGAGAAGATTTGTGCTTGAAAAGCTGCGAGAATGCGACAAGTGCTAATGTTTGAGTTGGGCGCGGAGGATAGATCGAGAAGAGCTGATGAAGAACAAAGTTAAAGGTGTGGGTTTTTGGGGGAGGAGAGGATTAAGTAGTTTTCGCGTTCTGGCTGGCGCGGTCACGGATCACTGGAATCTGACGAGCCCCACTAGTCCGAAAATGGAAATGCCTATGTACCCTTGAGAGTGAGTGCAAAACACGCCCACCACGGGCCTGTTTGATCTGACTAATTCGAACACACTTCATGATAAGCTCTGCTTGACTGACAAGGCGGTCCATTCTGCATCAGTCTTTGGAAACCACTTTTCTCCCATATTCAATTTGAATTCGATTTTTTTTTTTCCCTCAAGATCGCTGTAGGCGCTGGCGTCCAGACATAGAATAAAACAAATTAAGCATGCTGTATTGATCTTTTGATTTACTTTATTTTATTTTATTATTTGTTTCTTATTTTTTATTTCTTCCTTTTCTTTGGCGAGTTCCCTCTCACTGTCAATGGCGTCAGATGTCAAGGTACACAATTACTTGGGTAAGCCACGCGTGCCTAACGCGTCAAGTTAACTGAGGCTTGAAGCCCCAGAAATTTCCGCTTTTGGCAATGTTGTGGTGTGGCTCGGCAACGAGGACAGTAATTCGCACAAATTTAACTGGTATTAAGTACCTTCGTACCCCAGTTGTCACGCAAATACTGGAAAGGTATATTATGCACCTCCGCCACGCCGCTCCCTAGCCAGTTGCTGAATCAGTACTGGTCGCGTCCACCTACAAAAAGGTTCAACATCCCCCATCCTCTTCCTCAACATCCTTCTCCAACTCATCTTTCTACTATCCATACTGCCAATATTTTGACACCAACGTCGCCCTCACGTAACGCATCTCATTCATCGCACGACTCCCAGTTTCTTTTCCAAATTTTCATAATGCCCCCCAAGGCCGATAAGAAGCCCGCCGCCAAGGCTCCCGCGACTGCCTCTAAGGCTCCTGAGAAGAAGGATGCGGGCAAGAAGACTGCCGCCTCTGGCGAGAAGAAGAAGCGCACCAAGGCCCGAAAGGAGACGTACTCCTCGTACATCTACAAGGGTACGTGCCATACAAATATCACAACACTAAGTCCATTGTTTTAACTCTTCCTTAGTTTTGAAGCAAGTTCACCCCGACACCGGTATTTCGAACCGTGCCATGTCAATTCTCAACTCGTTTGTCAACGGTAAGCCCCCTGAAGCATCCGCATTCGTAAGCCAGCCTCTAACGCCTATTAAGATATTTTCGAACGAGTTGCCACCGAGGCATCGAAGCTTGCTGCGTACAACAAGAAGTCTACCATTTCCTCGCGCGAAATTCAAACTTCGTAAGGCTTCCCCCATTATGAGACCACGATGAAAGGTTACTAATATATGGTAGTGTTCGACTCATCCTCCCCGGTGAGCTTGCCAAGCACGCGGTGTCGGAAGGCACCAAAGCGGTTACCAAGTACTCCTCTTCTACGAAATAGGCGGGTTTGCATCTTTTGGACTTGTCATCTGGTGTCTGGCAGACCATGCTTGGGGCGGGTAACACATGTCTCCTTTCAGTGTCTTTAATGCGTTACGGATGGTTTTCTTTTTTTTCGGGGACAATGATTTTTTTCTTGCACGGTTAACGGGGTTCGCGGCTGTACACTATTGAGATTAGGGATCCGGTCGAATTGGAACGTATCAATTTACATGTTTTACATGATGTTCTTTCCCTTGTCTTGTTTTTCGGCTTCACTGGCCCAACCCTGCCTTGGTCCGTTTTACAACTTGGGGGACGGGCTGAAGAATGCCTTTGTTATGAGATCCCAGTGCCATCCCGGTGCTCCATCCCATCTTTTCCAGCATCGCTCGTCCGCGGTTCTCTGTACCGATTTCCGGGAGACCGTTGCCGACAATATCGCCATCTTTATAACGACCTAGCGCGTTGCGGTTCTTTGGTATCGTGCCTATCTTCATTTTGTGTTTTTCGCCTAGGAAGCGATTGGCAACCCGCTTCGCTACGGTTAGCGTTGCGGGGTGGAATTTCGGGGTGGCTTTGGTTCGGTAGAGCACAGGACGTCGTGTTTCGCCTCGTCCGACAGACTTCGATTTCAAGCCAAGTGGTCGAGCCATTTCGTGGATGGCTTTTCGGAATGGCTTCGACAGCGGTGGGAAGGAAACTCTGCACACTTTTTAGAGATGGCTTTCGGAGACCAGAAACCGGTCAAAAGATGGTGCACTTCTCACTTACTGTTCTTCCGAGGAGATGAGGAAATTTTGCAATTCCGCTATAATCTGTTCCATCGTCATGTCGACCGGATATCTAGCTGCTAAAAGCTGCGCATTGGTTCGCTTTTTACTCAGTCCTCGGGAGGCGCGACCGCCCGGTCTGTTGCCAACTCGGGGACTTTGGGCGTCGGCTATCGTGGAGAAGAAAGCATCGGGGCTAGATATCTCCGCCTCGCTCTCCTGGTAAATTTGCTCGTCGGAATCACCAAGATCTCGAAAGTGAAACTTCGAGACACTCAGTTGCTCCCCACTGGCAAGTAGGTTTGCGAGATAATCCTCCTGTTGCGCGTTGCCATCATCCAACTCATTTTCCTCAACCTCGACGCTGTCATTGAGCCAAGGACCACTCTCATCCACATCAGATCCTTCGCCTACCTCTGCTTCTGCTTCCGTGGCGGACAGGGCTTCTAATTCTCGAACCTCACTACTCATCTCTTCCAGCCCAAAGGGTTCGACGCTACTAATCTGCGTCTTCCTACCTTTGAAGAGAATCACAACCTCGTCACTTGCATCGGAGGAAATAGAGTGACGCGAAGATCTGTTGGTATGGGGTTTGTAAGGTTGCGTGTGGCTGGCATGACTATTCATTGCGTCCATGGCTCCTCGTCGCCAGGAATCCGCATTGCCTGAGTGAGGGCTTTGGTCGGCTGAGGGGAACCCATCGCAATATGTCTCTTTCCTCGGTGATACTCTGTTAAGCGTAGGGTCGGAGATACCATATTGATTCACCATTCCATTTTTGGAGCCGTCAGGAGGCGAGTCTTGGTTCTCCTCATTCTGAAAGGGATCCTTGAGGCCGGCGGTGGTAAATGAAATGGGGTTATCCCTAAGCCTTGCATTGGACGCCCAGGCGGATTGGGACCGCCGGGAGGTCTGGTTGGCTTCCTCCGTGAGTGTAAAAACCCGTTTACGCATCCCCCGTGAGTTTGTCGGTGCCATGTGAGCAGTGACGAATCGGACGTGGGACAAACGATTTCCGTGATAGCGCCTTAACTAGCGATGGAATGGAATAGAAGGAAAAGCAGACAGTTGGACAGTTGAAACTGAGTAGTTTATCTCTGCGGTCGTCTCGTTGTTCAATCGGAGCCTTCTGCTCCCAACCTCACACGCTCCAAGACGTGGGTTTAATTGTAATCCTTTTAAAAGCGAAGGGGGGAATAAAAATAAAAATAAAATCAAACAGGTTGGTGGTCACTTTTCCATCCTATCAATGATGCCTTGCTCTTGCCTGGCGGCCCTTCGGAGAACACTGCTCCTCGTATCTACCCCACATCGAGAAAGCCATAGAGGCAGCGAAACAGTGGTGGTGGCGGGTCAAAACTAACTGCAATGCACAAGTAGTAACAATCAATAATTTTCACCTGAGGAGTCCGAAGGACTCGAAGTACAAGTACAAGTATTTTAGTGCTTGGAGATCAGGATTCAGTCCAGAACAAGGTTCTTTGTCGTGCAGCTTAGTTTTGGAAGGGTGTTTGAGCTGTCCTTTGGTGCACATGATTACCCCACAGATGGTCCCCACCCAATGCGTCACTAGACACGCTTGGAAGCTGGTCTCACATCTCTTGATGAATGCCTGCATCTTGAGCTTCGAACGTGGTTACCGAAATCTATAACGACATTAAGAATACCACGACAAATTCAAGCAGTTTAAGCAATACCAATGGCGACGGTCGACTTCAGTCGCTATCGGCGAATAGTACAGAGGTTCTGGGACCCCGAGCCAACGAACGATACCGCCGTTGACCAGCCTGTCTGGTGCCTTGGGTCATCATACACCCTCGCAGAGAGTGCTCGCCTGGCCGAAACTAGTGTTTCGCCCGTACTATTACCATCATCGTCCGCGTCGTTTGATGCCGGTTCTCGGTCCGCGGAGAGGCCGGAACCTCCAAGGGACCAGCCAGAAGCATGCCCGGAGACTGATCCTTCGAGCCATCCTCCAGCTCCACGGTCTGATGGCCATGATGGAGAGGGGGGTTGGCCTCCTCTTTTTTTAGATGATTTTGAAGCTAAATTATGGATGACTTACCGCTCTGGGTTCGAACCCATTCCCCGCTCATCACACCCCGATGCCTTCTCCGCCCTTTCGTTCTCCATGAAGATGAAGAGCCAGCTGGCGGACCAAAATGGTTTCTCTTCTGACAGTGGCTGGGGTTGCATGATTAGATCTGGGCAGAGTCTCTTGGCCAATGCCATGTCCATACAGCGTCTAGGAAGAAGTACGGTATACTTCCTTGGTCCAGCTCCCATGCCTGCGCTAACAGGCGGCTACAGGTTGGCGAAGGAACAAACTCAGTCTCGATGAAAAATGCATCATTGCTATGTTTGCAGATGACCAAAGAGCGCCGTACTCTATCCATAACTTCGTACGACACGGCGCAGCGTGTTGCGGTAAATATCCCGGAGAGTGGTTTGGTCCGTCGGCCACCGCTAGATGTATTCAGTAGGCACACCGTTGAACAAGGAAACCTTGGCCGTGGATAGATATCATAATCTAATATGGGGAACTAGGGCACTAGTAAACGAGAACGATGAGGGTCTCCGAGTCTACTCGACTGGAGACGGCCCCGACGTGTACGAGGATGAATTTATGAATATCGCGAAACCACAAGGCGGGCGATTCAGGCCTACGTTAGTCCTCGTTGGCACAAGGTTGGGGATTGACAAAATCACCCCGGTATACTGGGACGCTCTTATCGCTTCACTCCAACTACCGCAATCCGTAGGGATAGCTGGGTAAGTTCTAGCTCAGCGCGCTCTCGGCTGCTTGACTGACCTTGGATACAGGGGCCGTCCATCCTCTTCCCACTACTTCATTGGCGCACAGGGTCCCTATCTTTTCTATCTAGATCCGCACCACACTCGGCCTGCCCTGCCCTACTATCCAGACCCGCAGCAGTACTCCGATGAGGAGGTGAATTCCTGTCACACTCGACGATTGCGCAAATTGCACGTAAAGGAAATGGACCCCAGCATGTTAATTGGTTTTATCATTAAGGACGAGGACGACTGGTTTGAATGGAGAAAGTCAATCAAGCATGTTCAGGGAAAGGCAGTAATATCGGTCTCGGATCACAACCCCCTATCTAGTCGCAGTAGTGACGGCCATGCAACCGTCGATGATGTCCAGTCGCTAAGTGAGGATGAGCACGACGCCGAGGAAGTTGTTGATGACGAAGGCGTCATGGTTCTGAGCTAGCGACTGTTCTACATGCTGAGCTGTAGGTTACCAGCGTCACAGAAATAGTAGCGGGCTAGTTGGAATTGTGGATGGATTTTAGATGAGAGCATGGAGACTATTCTCGCGGCGGCCTCACCAAAGCAGTAGCCTGCGGAATGTTTTGTAATAATCTTTCATTTCGATCACTATACCTCCTGCTCTATGACTATGTCATGACCCTGGAAGTTGGGTTACGAGGGGACTGCATGGCCCTGCGTACGGATATGGTTGAAGAGCTTAGTACGCGAGACGAAGTGCTCGTTGCAAACATTGCACGCTAAGGTCTGGGTAAAATTGCACAGTTAGACGGGGGCTTGAAAGGTATGGCTGAAGGCAAGTCATAGATAAACGAATAGGTGGCCTACCGAAGTCGATTGCCGGGCCGCAGCCTCTTGGCGGGCGGCTCGTTTATCCCTTTTCGCTTTGGCCTTCCCAACTTTGGGAACCGGAGGGGCTTCATGGTCATGGGCGTTGCCAGGTCGATGAATCAAGCTGTCTATACCAGCTTCGTCTTGGTCGTGAGTTTTATTCTCGCTTATCGTGGTGGTAGCAGAAGTAATAGGTGGCCCCGGGGTACCGACGGTACTGTCACTAGACTTATACTCCGGTACCGTCTCGAGGCATTCCTCAGGATCTCCCGGGCCTTGCGTATCGGGTTCTCCGTCCGAAGAAGTGATGTCGGGCTCGGATGTTCTCTCGAGTTTTGGCTCGAGTGAAGCTTGGTTATCAGTTCGATCAAGGTTGAGATCCCGGTTTTCTCGTCTCATCTTATGGCGCAGCTGCTGTACCGCCTTTGTGTGTTTCTTGCTCCTTTCATGTGCTTCGTACTGGTTTTCGCTCTTGAATATTTTATTGCAAATAATGCACTCGATGTGCTCGATGTCGACTTCCGACTCCTCATCCTCGGAAGTAAACGCTGCGTCTTCATCCTTTGTTTGTATCCACTCAGCAACCACGGAGCCGTGAAGCTTTTCTTGATTCGCCGCCCGTGACCTCGCGGCTTGGGCAGCAACGACATCACGTAGGGCTTTCTGTCGGTCCGAGGTAGAGACAGCATTCGCGGTATACCGCGGGTCACGTTTCCGGGAGAAGTTAACCAAGAACCGGACAGCCTCATTGAACTCTTTGATCGCATCCTCCCGCAGCTTCTTATTTTCCTTTTCCATTAACCGACGTACTCTCCTATCCGGGGCGTCGGATAGCCTATATTTATCCTTCCAGGTAAAGGACTTGTGGGTGGAAAATGACAGCCACGCCGTGTAGAAGGGCCGAACCACTGTTTCATAGGCATCGGTGGATACACCGAACGACGGATAAGTTGGGACCTGGCTGTCTTCATAGTCGCCTAATGCCACCTCCTCTGTGGCAAGGCGGTCGAAAACGCCTCTCAACTCGCCAAAAAAACCGCCCGGCTCATCTGAAAACGGAACGGCCGTATTGAAACGTCCGACAAGAGACACAATTTCGTCCGCGGAGGTGACACGGACGTTGCGAAACTCGGAGTTCTGAGATTCTCCAGTTCCTCGGCCATGCAGAATCGCATCCTTGTGAGAATCATACCAAGCGCGCTCCTGCGGATCGGAGAGGATTTCGTACGCAGCCTGCAGCTGGGCGAAGCGGCGGCTGGCGTTTTCAGAGTCCTCTATATTCTTATCTGGATGAAGCTCAAGCGCCCTTCTCCTGTAAGCCTTTCGAATACTATGTTACACAGTCAGCGCTTCGGGGTTATGAGTTTGAGCGAAATGCCTACTCACTCATCACTCGAAGCAGTTTGAGAAACTCCTAGAAGTTCATAGTAGCAAGATGTCGGAGGTGGGTTGCTCGCCCCACTACTTTCAGAAGACTGTTGACCACCCATCTTTTTTTCCTTTGTCTTTTCCTTTTCCTTTTTCCCTTTCTTTTTCCCTTTCTTTTTCTTTCTTTCTTTCTTCTTCTTCTTTTTTTTCTTTCCAAGCGTAAGATTGCACAAACTTGGCTTCAATCAGTGGGAAACGCCTCACAAATGTCTTGTAGCTTCAGCCTCTTCGATTGCTTGTAGACTCGCCACTCCCTTGGTACTTAGGAGGCTGACGAACCCAACCTTGGCTTTGGATGGAACGTCGGATGGAAGTGACTTTGACCTGGGTTGCTGAAATCAATTACACTGGCATGTTATTATGTAATGCGCCAACACCCGCCAAGCTCTCGGTGACAAACATTGGACGACATTGGGAAGGACATCAACCGATGCTAAGGAGAACGAGCCCTCGTGATCCCTATTGAGGTGCTAGCAAACTGGAATAAAATAGGCCCCCTCCCTTTTTTTTGAATTCTTCTTTTTTTTAAGATTTTTTTTGGGGCGGAGGTCCAGTTTCATTTGCATTTATTTTACTCACAGAGATAGTAATAACACCCACCGTCGCCCATCATGAAATTTGCCCACACATTCGCCGAGGAGCTGAAGGATCAAGGTTTGTACCGAATGAGTGAAGGCAAAATGCGTCACCTTGCTTTTGGAATGGGCTAACAATGCACACCAGACTTTCCACCCCAATGGGTGGAACTGGCGATCCCGTATAGGCAATTGAAAAAATGTCTCAAGATGGTGCAAAAGGAGCTTACTGACCTAGGTCTTGGCCCTGATACTTTACCTGATCTCCTGGAGCCTTCTTCTGGATCGCCAGTCGTCCTGAAGTATAACCTTGAGAGTACTGTCCGACCTTTGCGGTTTGGGGGTTGGTATTTGGCTGTCACTGACTCGTGTGTGTTTTCTAGCCTCCACTCCGCACACTTTGCGACCACAGCTTACTGCTGCAATCCAATCACGGCACGAGGCTCGGGAGCTTGATTTTGCATCCCTCGGCCCTGCTACTAAAACCCTCATCGATGCCCTCTCAAGGAGTCATCAACGATCAAGAGATCCTGGTGCACCCCCTTCTGTGAGTACGACTTTATGCCGGCATCATGGCGTGGCCATCGCACGCAATACTACAGATCCAGGAGACGACACTTACAGTCACTTTAAAGTACCACTCACCCATGACGATGAGTTCTTTAAAATCCTCTTGGGAAAAGTAACCAAGCTAGACGGGCTTCAAGCGACCCAAGAACGCAGGATGAGTTCTGAGATTGTCGCCCTCCGCCATGACGTTGCTCGACTATCTAGACCAACTCACATTGCAAAAACCGACCTAGAGAAGTGGCGCATCATTTTCAGTTTATATCTAGATGCTCAAGTTTTTTTCTCCACGCTTGAACATGATCACGGATTTAGGGAACTAGGCGTCGCCGCTCGACAGCTCGCCTGGTTCAGGCAAGAAGTAGAAAAGCTAAATCTCATTCAACGATTTCGGCTTCCCGAGAGTCGGGTTGCCCTTGACAGATTTTTCCGGTTGAACGTGGACTTACTCCGAAATCTCCGGTTCCAGGAAATAAACAAACTTGCCGTCACCAAGATTTTGAAAAGTATGTTCTTCCATGCCCAACAGCCCTTTCCTCCTTTCATGACGCGACGGACTAGTCGGTAACCTTCCACAAAGAATTCGACAAGAGAACTGCATTGGCTGTGACCAAGCTTTTCCCGGGTGCTGTCGGGTCTGGGAAGCTTCTCACTGGCACCTTGGCACGAGATATGTGCGCCCAAATCTCAACGGAACTGGTGCCTGTTGTACCCCAGCTATCCGACTATCTTTGCCCCGTCTGTTTTTCGATTGCATTTCGGCCGATCCGCCTTTCCTGCGAGCATGTGTTCTGCATTCGATGTGTCGTGAAGCTCCAGCGCCGACGTGAAAAGCATTGCCCACTTTGCCGATCTGATACGGTCATGACAGCATCGCCAGGTAAGTTGGGAACGGCATGCTGTTATTTTCATTTCTATTTTCATTGCCATTACACATAGCCTGACATGCCAAAGCCAATCTCGATATACAACTGGAAAGATTTATGCGAAAGTACTTCCCCAAGGAAAGTAGGGAGAAGAGGAAAGCGAACGACCTTGAACGTGGCATCGAGACGTACGGCCCTGGCTATCGGAATGACGAATGTCGCCTCATGTGACACTCTCAGCGGAACCCCCATCACACGCACTTCAACAACCCTTACAATCTTTTCACCAATCGCCGGCTTTCAAGATGGAAGAAGCCTCGCATGAAGCACTAGAGCCTATTTTGGCTCTCGTTGCGTTAGCTACACTATTTAAGATACTTAAGCAGAGTCGTCCTCCAACCCTCAACCTGCCAATCAAGGCCGTCTCGAGACACGTCATGTCACGCTCAGTGCTCCACGTTTGTTGTTGCACTTAGTGCGTTTTGAAAGATTCTCCTCAGCGCTTCGGTTTCTTCTAAGCCAACGCTCACTCGAATAAGGCCAGTCTCTGCGCCAAAACCAGCAGCCCAGTCTAACTCCTGATAATGCGCGATTAAGACATACGGGCAGGTGAGTGTAAAATTCGTTCCTAGGCTAGGGCCTTTGGCGGTTTCTAACGCATCATAAAAGGAAATAGCCTGGTGCTGGGAGTGGAACGTAACGGACAGCAATCCTCCATATCCACCTGTCGGTAGCTTGCAGATGTCGTAATTTGGTCGGGATTCATTGTGCTTCGGATAGTAAACTCGTTTGACCGATGGATGGGACCTGAGGATATCGCAGATGGCTTCCGAGTTTGCGTTAATTCGGCCAACTCTGGAAAGGAAATCCCGGCTATTGCGCTCCATAAAGACGACATCCTCTGGCCAGTACGTGTCCTCGAACACGGCCTCCATCGCAGCTTTAATATCTTTATAATAGGAGCTGTTAGGGTTGAGGATTGCGCAGCCTCCCATGACATTACAGTCGCCCGAAAAGATCTTTGTCAGACTGCTCACAACCACGTCTGCAAACTGAAGCACATCGACATTTGCGAAGGTTCCAATCGTTTCATCCACGACTACGAAGAAGCCAAAATCGTTTGCAAGCCGCCGGATTCGCCGCAGGTCGGGACATGTCAAGAGTGGGTTGCCCGGGAATTCGCAGAACAGAGCTAAATACCGCTCGCCAGCGCACAGTCGCCGTTCCAGGTCGTCCAGATCTGCGTCTGAACCATGGCCATAGAAAACGCAGCCCGCCCCGAACTTCTCTAATATTTTCAGGGTGTCGACGTATGGAAAACCAAAGTTGATGCTTTTGAGCGAGTTCCGGAGGGACCGCAAGGCGTAGTGAATATTAAAGATGGCATTCATACCACATGGGAACAGATAAACGTCGTTCTCTTTGAGATTTGTAATCCCTCGGGAGTTGGTCATCATCGATGGGCTGTCTGACGTGGTGCCGTCCACATCGGCGGCCACTGCACCAGCAATCCTTCGCTTAATGGCGGATTTGGCTCGCCCAACAAGGGCCAAATCCAAGTTCCGACCGAACCGCTCTTCGAGGAACCTCGACCACTCCTGAGGGTCGTCACCAGCAACGACATTCGGTGACGGTTGGGACTTTGGCGGATGCGTCACACGTCCACCTGCGGATGGGGGCCGGTGGTACCTTCTCGGAGCTCGACAGGATTTCGCGACAGATGGAGAAATGGATGCGCGTTGGCTCGGCCTCACGACCAGGAGTTCCTGTTTATACAATTCGTGGCAGAACTCTGCACGTCGGCTAGAAATACCGTCTCCAGTGTGCTGCCAGTATGCTTTTGCAAGTGCAAAGAGCTCTTTCGGGCACACTACAGCTGAAATCGTTGGTGATAGGGACGCCAATAGTGTAGCAGAGCTAAGGTCTGTCGCCAGGCTGAAATCGAGAACAATTATATCGCCAGAGTCCGCCGTTGAACATCTTGCCTGCATAAACTCACGACACCTCTTTGCGATCCTGGGCGTCGGGAACAGCAGTGCCGTCTGGCCGGGGCGTCCGTGCTGGTCGACGATGTCTTGCGCAAAGGCGGCGATTTTCTTGTGAATGAAGAACCTATCCACCGTTGGTTATCATCAACTCGCTCCCGAATACCCTAGGTAGCAGATTATGCCCAAGTAGGACCAGTATCATGCATCTCGTGGTGCTGGCGCTAATTACCTTGGATAGCCTGTCGCTAGTTTTGACATTACAGAGTCCTTGCCTTCTTCGTATCCAACATTTGCATTCCACGTGGGGAGTGATACGCTAACGGCCTAGATTCAGAAGAGTCGGATGTTAGACAAGCTCAGTTAATACTCGGGTTGGAAGCAGTGGAGTATCAGGATGTGGGATGTAGGTCGGGGGCGCGACAGGGGCTCGTCGATGGTCGAGAATGGGAATAGAGGGGAGGTGGAAATACGTGGGCCGTGTCTGGCGGGATCGCCGCTCCCAACTCGAAGGATGGCATTGTTGAACGACAGTCGACGGTCCCCCAAGTCTGAGCACTTGGGCAGATTACGACAATATGGGTGTGGGAATAATTGAGTTTGAGTAACCCGACCGCAAAAGACGAAAACCCGTGAACGCTACTACCCAAGGTCTAAATCAACGTGAAGGGTTCAGAGTTGGAGTGTTTTAGCAGGGTGAGTCGCATTGGTGCAAAGCCATAAAAATTTTAGGAGGAGAAGACAATTATACATTCAAAACACAGCTTTGAGTGGGGTAGACAATAGCTTGACACAATAATTATTAAGGGACCGAACCAAGTCATTGGCGCGGTCATTAGTGCGTCTTCGACGATGAAGATTAGATTCTCCGGTGCGTGCTTCCTATAAGGTACAGACTCATCTCGGCCGATAATCGGAGGCGGCCCCCACAAGGTAGTCGGGTCTAACAGCTCCGATGCCAGGACGACAACGCTAATCCTTCCCTAAGTATACAATCGCACCAGAGCGCCCCATCGCTTTGTGAAGACGAGTCCCAAACACGTCGGGACAGGCTACTACAATTTTGCTTTGGGCGTATTGGGGATTCGCTGGCTTTGGTTGAAATATTTGTATTATTTTCATTATTCCTTTTCAAACTATCATCAGGAGACATGGACGACCTTGGTAGTGTTGTTGTCTTGGCTCAGGTCCTGACCCGAGCGTCGCTGCTGTGTGGCCGAGAGATCGATATAAACACGTGCTATGATGAATTGTGTGGACTCAGGCACAATTGAGAAGACGGATGCTTTGCCCTCGGAAGCCTTTCTAGTGATGATGGACACTGGATCGACGACTTCCAATACAGCTGATGCTGTCGCTTGGGGCAAGGCTTTCGGTGTCATCCATGAGGGTAGACCTGCTGCCGCTGGCGACACTCTCTGGTAGTGCAACATACCGAGCAGAGACCACGCTGCCACCGCGACCGGCACGCGCGGTGGCCGAGGAGCCACAGCGAGAGGCTGCCGGGCCCTTGATAGTAGAAACCGAGACGGTACTCCCTGGCTTGGACGGCGCAACGGATCTCGTCACTTGTGAGGATGGTGGCGGGACTGTAGCAAGCCTGATTGTGCTTGACGACCTTTGACTTCGAGCCGAGACATAGCTCGCAGTCTCCAGTTCCGTCCGCGGATAATTGGGATTGCCCCTCGGGGCAGCACTATGTTGACTCATCGCCTGGCTCCCGGCCAGACTACCCACTTGACTCCTCGCCTGGCTCCCAACTCGACTTCCAACCTGGCTCCCGACTCGGCTCCCGACCTGGCTCCCGACTTGGCTCCTGACCTGGCTCCCAACTCGACTCCCAACTTGACTTCCAATTTGACTTCCAGCCCTGCTTCTATGCTCCGATGCTACTAAAAGTAAAGGTTCCTGGGATTCCGAGATAACGCTTCGACGGCCCCCGCTGTGGAGGCTGCGCGGTCCGCGAGCTTCAGCGTATGGGTGGTCTTGAAGACTGTATGTGCTCACAGGTCCTTCCCGGGAATAATGCTGCTGGTAGCTTGCCACCGACTGACTCGGCGCGAGAATGGTGAATCGTTCCGGACCCTGGGACCGGTCCACGAGCGAGGGTGCATATTGAAAAGTATCTCTAGGCAGCTGCTGCATGGGTTGGCGGGTCGGCTCGTTCTTCATTGACTTGTAGGTCAACGCCGCCCCAACGCCCATGCCCACTGCTACACCGACTCCCAATAAACCAGCAACTGCACCTGCACTGACACCTGACGAAGCGGCTGCGGTGGATGGCTCAAAGGTCGTAGTCGTCGTAGTCGTGGTCGTACGTCGAATTATAGATGGCTGCACCTCCTCTCCGGAGGACGGGCTCCCATAGGCCATGGCATCACTCATGGCATCGCTCATGGCATCGCTTGCATGTGACGAGATTCCGTGGGAGCTTTTGTTGTCCCAGGAAAGCATGCGAGAGAGCTCTTGACCGCTTGATTGAAAGCCCCCATCAATACTTTCAACGGGTTCTGAGGACTGGGACGGCGGGTAGTAAATCGATCCCATGATCACAAACTGGCTATGAGATTCGTGGAGTGGGTTGTTGGTGAAACGCAGTCGAATAAACCGGGATGCTGGTGTGACGCGCTGATGGATTTGGCAATGTAGGTATCCAATGGTGCCGTGCCGTGCTAAATAAATACTGTCCCAACAACTACAGGGAAGATTATTGTCTTGTCAGATCTTCTGGGGGGAGGAAAGTATGATTCTTTTTATGGGATGCGAGGTTGATGAGTCGACTGAACTTAATCAATCGGACCGCCTTGCCTCATTATCAAACCCGTCCTCCTGAGAGGGCGAATGAGGGGGGAGAAGAGGGCCCAACTAATGCCATATTCGAAGATGGCATTGCAAGGTTGGGTTAAAAACAATAGCATTGAAGAGGCCAAAGACCCAAGATGCGAATGGGGACGTGTGCACGACTACATCCTCAAAACATAACCCACCATACAGTTGGACACAAAGGACGTGTAGTACTGTGATTTGCTGATGCAAGAGAGGAGTCGGTGCCATGCAGCTTTAGTCTGCTTGTCGGCTACTACAATTTCCAGAGAGCGACTGCTACAGAGAAGAGATTGCCGGCTGGGGTGCCCGACTTGTTCTCGAGAAAAGGAGTGGGACAACAAGATGGGGCGATAGAGATGAATATGCATCGGCCACGTTGTCTTCCTCGCCATTGTCAACCCGAGAGGCGGAAACAACACGTCGGTACTTGCAATACAACAATGAATATCACTGCCATGTCCTTGAATGGAGACCCAATGCAAGCCCAGAGCATCGGGTACCAAAACATGGTGACCCGGGCTGATCAAATAATATGAACTTTTAGGCTCCTTCAAACCGAGGCATGTAGGTCACGTGGGGACAGAACAACAGCAAGATGCCCGATTGCTTCGTAGGACTCGGTGAGCTCTGAAGGGCGGCGGAGTCGAAGTCGCTGCAACACGGTCCCGGCCCGATAAAGGTTCAGTGCATATGAGGTGGTCGCCCAGGAAACAACACCAAGAATGGCGACCCAATGTTGCCCCAGAGTTCGTAGTTGAAGATCGATATCCCGTGGGTAGCGGATGTTCAGTTCTCAAAACTAGGGAGAGAGCATTTTACTGGTGCATTTTACTGGTGAAGGGAGGAAGGTGAGGTGAGCTATGTTGAAGTAGCAGTGAGGGATGGTAAAAGCATCTTTTTGGAACCAAACGCATCTTTTCTTCTTTAGAATACGCGCAGGGCATGAGCTAGCTGAGGTCCAGAGAGTACCCAGAATTACGACGCGGCGATGTTGTATGGCCGGCCGGGGGTAACTCACAATGCTTTTGCCACGAGAAAGTCCTCGAGATATCAAGGCGCGCCTGGTGATACGAGAGGCCATGAATACCTTGCCTATCTAATGCGAGCTGAAAGGGAAGTCTCCATGCCGATGCGAAATTGCGATGATATGGTACCACACCAGCCCTGTGACCCCATTGTTGTCGAAGCTATACCCGCTTAGATGATGTCCCAACAGTCTTCCGCAGCGTGACAAAACTTGCTGCATGCAACACTTGCTGAAAGACTATAGTTACTTATGGATATTTTCTCGTCGACGAACTCATCCGCGAAAGTATCAGCACCTTTGGCCATGGCGCCGACAAAGACACAACAACTTTCCTGTGGGCCCAAGGTATCAATGTAGTCTTTGACGCGGACAAGCGGCGCATCGAAACTAAGTGTCACCTTGCGACAGTTTGGAGGCAGATGGTCTGTGATCGGGTTGGGGATGACACGAAGTAGCTTTTCCTGTGACGTGGTGGAGCGAATAGAAAGACGATGTAATAACTGGACCATCAATCCCGCGAATCTTTTAAACGTTCGAGGTATTCGAACTGAAGGCGATACCTCAATCAACACACCCTTGGCAGTGTGTATGTAAATCTGTAATCTTCCCGCTTTGTTGACCGGAGAATCGATCAAAGTAAGCAAGCACTGATGTAGATATAGTGTCAGAGGGCATCCGGCATCGGTTGGTGCGGTGAAAGCAAGGAACCGAAGGACGTGATGTGTGACTAGGGAATGGGAAGGGTGGTGGCGTGCTGGGGACTATAGGACTTCAAGACAAAGAGAAGGTTTCGAACCTGGTGGGTGATATCCGGCCGAGCGTCACTGATGTCGCGGTTCATTTTGCGCATGACTCCAATATGCTCATCACTGTTGAGTAATGAGTATTTTTCGTCCTTGTGGGCGCCATTTCGACTAGTCCCAGCATGTGCAGCCTTGTAAGTTTCCAGGCTGGCATTCGAGAGAACAACAATCAGTCTTTTGGTGTCCTTGTCACTCGGAGCGATCGTTGTGTGCTGCTCAGCAACAAGTTGCGGAAGAGCGGGTGGGGGGAGCGATTGAGTCCCTGCCATGTCGAAAACTGTCAGATCTCGTCCAAATACCAGACTTGGCCCCGATGCGGAAGAACGTGAAGATTTGATAACGGTTTCTGAAATCCGGATTGATGCGCATCTGCAAAAGGGGGGGAAACTTACGCGGTCTCTTGTTTCCTACTCGATGATCCGGTGACGCCATGGCCATTGAGCGTCTTTTTCAGAAAAGCACCCCGCGATACAGAAAATCAAATCGTACGTGGCAATTATCCTGATCTATTCGTATTCACCCTGTTGATCTAGAGTGACAGTTACTGACAAAGTCAGACTCAGCCTCGACTCCTCAGATTAGGGCACATTCACGGACTCCAGGAAGAAACGGCTAAACTTTGGCAAGAAACTGCAATTTTACCCCGAGGATAATCCGAGGCAAGTATATATTATGTAATCAGAGTCGAACTTCCGCTTTCCTGTCATCAATCGTCACTGGTGCATTTCGATGATGATTCCCTGAAACCCTCCTCCAGTTAGGCTAATAAAGTTGTCTCATTGTCGGTCTCTGTTGTACTTTCGTCTCCGCGGGCCTTCCATGGACTCGATCCCGAGAAGCTCCTGATGGCAACGAATAAAAGTACCTGGCCACTAACTCTTAACGTTTGCGCACACCTTTGCCCTTCAACTTCGGAGGACTCATTAGTTCTTCGACATACTTAAGATGTAAGCCTTCCAAATGCCATTCCTCTCGTCCAAGAAAGATGCCATTAAATTCATTGACTGCAATGGCCTGCTTTGTTTGGATGGAGAGCAGAAATCGCTCTGACTTGCTTTGTAACCTGCGCTTCGTAGTGGGTCGAATATTGTTAAGGTACTTCGTAGTTCGTACTCGGAGGTCTGGTGTATGCTTGCGATGAATTTTTGGCCCCAGATATCATGTACCCTTGTTCCTTGACAAATTATCCGCCTGACAGAGCCGGCCGGCGTGATCGGCGTTTCGTGGCCTTATGCACGGATATCTTGCCTTTAAATTTTGTCTGGAGGCGGGAGAGGTCACTGTCACCAGAAGAACCCCTGTCCTGGTCTCTTGGTCTAGAACACAGATGTCAATGTTGGAAGCTGTCTGCTCTGCCTGAGATCTTCGTTCTTCGGACTGTTCCGCCTGAAGAGTGGCTCTAGTGGAGATGGCCCTTTTCCTTCTGCGATTGTCTTCATTTACTTCTTCTTTCATTTGCTTTATTTGGTTTATATTTTTATAATCAACAGGGAGCGCTTGTTGACGTAAACTCGATGTGTATTTGACGCCCTGAAGTCATCTGTGGGTTCTCTTCTTTGACAGTTTGTTGGGATGAGTCAATTCGGTGCTCTGATATTCTGCAACCCGAACCACAAGCCGACTCGGTGAAGAAATTAAGCTCTTTCCTAATACTGATGGGATCCAATTAATAGTTTGTTTGCCAATGCTGAATCCACCTGAAGGACCCTTTATCCCAATGTTCCGCATCGAGTGGAGACTTCAACGATGGGGGTTTCTTGGCGAACCACAAAACTGTCAGTCGAGACCACCTCGACATCCTAAGATAGATCAATCAATCAACCACTCCTAACCCCATAACAGATAAAATGGGAGACAATCTAGTGACAACCATCAAAGTGCGAATGTGGATCGTGGCGGACGCAATTGTGAAGGAAGAGATATCACTGACTCAACTCTCTGCCTTTCCCTGTTGTTGATACCTCCTGGGCCAGCATCACTCGTAATCCTGGAGCAACCTTGTTTTCCTCCTCCCTTTTCCCCCTCTTTCTTTTTCCTTCTTCTTTTTTATTTCAGTTTATCTTTTTTCCTAATTTCTATTCTTACTCGGGCTTGTGAGTCTAACTCGTCTCTTCCGGATGACGGCGAGCCTACTTACTTGCTCGGATCAACACCTCCGACAACTCCTGTTTCCGAACATCCTCAGCTATAGACAGCAAAGAATGGTTGCAGCAGCTAAAATTTTCCGATCTCCCGCCACGCAGGGCTTTATTTTATCAGACTAAGACCCACGAGGGACAGGCCGCCAGGGCCAGGACGCAGTTATGGTTATTGGGATCGTTCTATCCACCCCCATCCTCCCGGCGCACGAACCACAGAGACGATGGGGTGGAAGGAGGTAATAGGCTTTAGACCCGAGAACAATGCATTTCTGGCAGGCATCTGCCCCATTTCCACCTTTTTGTGTCGATGTGACGAGGCGCTTGTCACATCTAGTTTCAACACCACCATGCGACGGCGGGATCGCCATTTCCTCGCTATGGGAAGATCTCCGTATCCATATTCCTTCTACCTCATTTACAATCATGCCGAGGAGTGTGTGAAGTGCTGGACTCCTCAAATAATCCTCCCGTCCCAAACCCCCCCCATACGACCTCCGTTCTTCTCTTCCCCCCTCACCACATTCTTTTTGTCGTTTTTCCTTTTTGCTGGTCGAAATAAGATCACGTTGACCGTGAGTCTGTTTATATTTGTCTTAATTTTTACACCATAGCGGCCTGTCGTTCTTTACGAGTCTTCTGTTTCCTACGGCTCGGGGAGCTGTATCCTCATCCTCCTTCCCTTTCTATTCGATCGCTTTGAACCTATCCCGCTGACATTATGCTGTCCCGAACCCTTCTCGGCGCCTCTGCGCTTGCTACGGCGGTTTTGGCCCAGAACCTCAACCTCCAGGGCGCTGACTCACTTACATTGCTGGACAACGCCATTCAACTCGGCTCCCAGTTTGATGGAACCGATGCTATTGGCGCCAGCGACGAACAGGTCCCGTCTCTGACATCGGTTAACAACTTCATCAACTTCTGTGCCGGGAAAGAACTTACAAACGGGCTCCAAATCACGACTGGTTCCTGCAATGGCATCCGTAAGTCAACCCAGTAGTTCCGCGCATCCCGTTCTCGGCCCGTGGCACTAAACCTAGCTCTCTAGCCCACGGTGATATCCCTGCGAAGGATAAGATGATTTCCGCCATTATCGTCAACCCTAAGAATGGCGATGTCATTCAATCGGGTCAGACTTTCAACATCCAAGTTCAGATGCTTAACTTTGAGGCGGGCTCGTTCACGAACGCGTTTGCGACCTACTACGCCGTTCCCCAGTTCCTCAACAACCAAGGCGTGATTGTTGGACATACCCACGTCACTGTTCAGGACCTAGGAGCGACTCTGAATCCCACCACCCCGCCAGACCCCACCCAGTTCGCCTTCTTCAAAGGTATTAACGATGCTGGTAATGGACAAGGTCTTCTTGCTGCTACTGTTAACGATGGGCTCCCCCCGGGTAACTACCGGGTTTGCACTCTTGTCTCGGCCTCCAACCATCAACCGGTTCTCATGCCAGTCGCACAGCGCGGGGCTCAGGATGACTGCACCAAGTTCGTCGTTGTTGGCGATGATTTTGACGTCAATGACGCGGCCAACAACGGCGCAGGTGGCATTGACGCCGCCGAGCAGGCACAGCAGGCTGTAGATCTAGGCCCGGGTGCCATTGACCCCAATGCCGATGATGCCGCTCAGGATGATAACCAAGACAACGCTGATGATAACAACAACGACAATAACAATAACAACAATAACAACGACAACAACAACAACAACAACAACAACAACAACCAGCAGCAGCAGCAGCAGCAGGGAAACAACAACAACAACAACCAGGGACAGCAGGGAAACAACAACAACAACCAGGGACAGCAGGGAAACAACAACCAGCAACAGCAGCAGCAGCAGGGAAATAACAACCAGCAGCAGCAGCAGGGAAACAACAACAATAACCAGCAGCAGCAGGGACAGGGGGACAACCAGCAGCAGCAGGGGAACAATAACAGCCAGCAGCAGCAGCAGCAGGGACAGGGGAATAACCAGCAACAGGGCCAAGGAGTGACTGCTGAAGCTTTGAGGGAGCAAGCTGAGCGCTTTGCCCAACAATCACAAGGAGTAAGTCTGCCACTAAGCTCAAAAAGATCTCCTTTTTTCCTCCAGTGACTAACAACCGAGTAGAACAATCGGCTGGCCCGTTTTGCGAAGAGGTCGTTTGTTGCTTGAAATGAATTCGAAACAAGCAGGTGCTAGACTTCGGCGGGCGTATGTTGTTGAAGAGTTCCATGGCCCAAGTGATAAGACGTAGTTGGGAGCATCGTCGGCAGAGGTGGCTATAATTTGTATATAGATTGGACGGGAATATCACAGCAGTGATAGCTTCAGGTTCTGGGCGTCATCTTTGCTCACGAGAATTTAAATATTTTGTTTTCTGTTAAGTGTTGACTCAGGGATGCAGTGAAGGGCACTTCTTCCGGCCGATAATAATGGCAAGACGGAAGAAGAAGTTTATTTCATCAGAGTCTGAAGAAGTGAGCTTAGATGAAACGCGGGCTCTCGGACCTGGCAGTTCATAATCTC
Organism: Scedosporium apiospermum; assembly: GCF_000732125.1. Classification (NCBI taxonomy): domain Eukaryota; kingdom Fungi; phylum Ascomycota; class Sordariomycetes; order Microascales; family Microascaceae; genus Scedosporium; species Scedosporium apiospermum. Next base: position 579,840 of record NW_015971793.1, on the reverse strand, counting down.
GGTCTTCTTGACGGAGCACTTTGTAGTTTAGGCACGTGATGAGATCGTTGACATGCCAACTCCTCACCTGGCCCTTCCTACGCCATCGAGTACGTCGCTCGTTAAAGCTTCGGCTAAAATCCATCATGTCAGTTTTTGACCTTTCGAGGCTACATTGAATTGTCAACGATCTTAGGTGCTACTCACAAAGAAAACGTCAAGTCAATCAGAGCCAACAATGCTTAGCCCATTTACTCGAGCGGCCCAACGGGTTACCCGCGAACTACATGGAGTTGTAGTCTCCGCCGGTGTTATGCAGAAGACTGTCAAGGTACGGGTCGGAGGAAGGAAGTGGAATTCACAAGTTCAGAAGGTTCGTCTATAGACATTTTGACGATAGTTGTAGAAGAATGGGCTGACTCTGATGCTTTAAAACGTAGTGGTTTTCCAATCCTCAACAGTATTTGGTTCACGATCCGAACTCCTCCCTCAGAATGGGCGATGTCGTTGCTATCACACCCGGTTGGAGATCCTCGCGTCAGAAAAGACACGTTGTGAAGCATATCATCGCTCCCGCCGGGTGCCCGATCGAAGAACGACCCCCGGTTCCTTCTTTAGAGGATAGAATCACTGCCTACGAAGAGAAAAGGGCGGCTAAAGCTGAGAGGAGAGCAACGAGGAAATCTAATGAGCAGAGCTGAGATGGTTCGAGAAAGAATATTGATGACTCCACCAGTTAAAGAGAGCCAAACGATGTCCAGGAAGGGAGGATTGCTAGGATAAAGAGCCGGCTGCACTACTGTACGATTGTCGAGTCTGGGATTCCTCGAGTGTATATTATATCTGCCCTGTCTACAAACCTACCCCTGCACACCTGTCCTTCGGGTGCGCAGAATTTGCTTCGTGTCTTCGACGGAATAGAGCCATTAGAGAAGGTAACACGGAGGATAATTTACAACCTTGCAACTTAGGGCGCTACATGTGGCGTTGCACCATATATTTTCTGGGGCGCAAAGAACTGCCGGTTCGGTTTCGAACATCGAACACACACGCACATTGACCCCGAAATGAAAGACTCGGTTGAAACCCCTTCCCCCTCTCGCCAGTAAGTAGACAACTTTTCCTTTGCCCGTTGCATTGTGTGTGGCTTCAATACAAGCCATACATGGTGATGCTGGTGATAGGGAGCATCGCTACAGAATCAAGGGTTGAGTCGAAAGTGTTTGCCTTATGGTTCAAGAGGCCAATCTTATGGTAACACATCCCTAGATAGTGCGGGTATATTGAACCATATTGTAGAATAGTGTAACAAGACTGACGGTTGTGTGTATGTATTCTGGAGAGCTTTTGGGGATTAAGACAGAAGAACGCGGACCTCGGCGGCAGTCCGTGAGAATATATCTCTAAGCTTAACATCCCGAGGCTTGTCATTCTCGTCGTAGGTATCTGCCATGATAATCAATTCCTCAACTTGCTCATACCTCTCGCAAAATCTCTTTATAGCCGTTTCTGTTAAGCGACTCGCGAGAGACGAGTCTTGCAGTTTGTTCAGATTATGGATGGCATCGATGTGGGCGGAGGGTAGGAAATCATCCAAGGTTCTGCTAGCTTGGCTTAATGCGTCGGGTTGAAAGGCGGGGAGAGAGGACAGTACTCGCCCGTCCCCCGGTGCGGTATGTAGGGTTCCCACTGCTTGAAAGATATCTTCTACGCCGGAGCCCTTGCAAAGAAAGGAGAACTGGCTTTCTTCAAGGACAGTCATGTCCTTTGCGACGCTATTTTGAAGCCGGTTGACTTTATCCCTCGTAAAGTCAAATGGCCGCAGTACTTCGACGGCTGCGAGCTTGCAGTTGATTAGAAATATGGCCTGGGACAAAGGCGTCATTCTGTTTGCAAGTGTTTCGCAACCGGTAATGAAGGGGTCCAGGGCCTCAACAAGAACAGGATCAAAGTTAGATTCCCGATCCAAGGATTCATCCAACGAGGTATCATATGTCTTCATGATGGCGGTAAGTTGGGCGAGGGCATCTTGAAAAAAGATGGGCAACTCCAAGTCTTGGGGTAGTCGTTGAAGGTCCCCCTGCAGAGTCCCAATATGATCTCGAATCAATGAGCGGAACTGCCGGGTGGCGGCAGACTCCAGGCCCTTAAGACAATCGAGAAGGTGAGACTGCATCCCGAGTAATTTGGAAAATAAGACGCGGTAAAAGTCTATCAGATTGGCTAGCTTATAGGCGCATATGATATCTTCGTTTGCCTGAATCGCTTGCTCTATTCGTTGACGTAACATTCGTGATACACCGGTCAGATTCCGGTCTACCAATTCCTTCAATATCTCAGTAGCATTGAATGCAGCTGACGCGTCATGGGTCGTTGGTAGAACTGCCCAGGGCTCACGGTCTCTGCCCGATTTAAGACCTTTTGCAATCTCATCACCCTCGGAAATGAACAATGCCTCGAGGGATTCCTTTTCACCAACGGTAGCCGAATGCGTCCAGGCCAACATGTCACCTACGTATCGAAGCGGGTCATGGGCTACCATTTCGATGGGTTTCACCGAGTCTCGAGCCCCCTTCACCGAAGAGTCTCCGGTAAGAGCAGAGTGAAATGCATCCGAAAGGGTTCTCTCACGGGCCTCTGAGAAAAACCCAAGGCAGTTCTGAAATAGGGACGGTCGTTCGGAAAGAAGGCGAAGAGCGCGCCTAATCGACGGGTTCATCTGAGGCGTCTCTGAGCCGGCGTCCTTGAATTCTCGCTGGATCCATTTGTAAAGCTTCTGGAATGCCTGATTCAGATATTTTGAAGATTGCTCCATTAACTCTAGACCTAGGGTCTGGTCTTCAAACCCCAGGAGAAGCTCGCAGTCCCGCTGGATAGCTTTTGATTTGGAAAGAGCCGAGAAGAACTCCTCGTCAATCGGTTCGGAGGAAAGAGTCAAAGCATTTATCTCCTCCTTGGATAGCACAAAATGGGCCCGGAAACGGTTGAGGACGTCGGCCTTAGCCTCTACGTCTTGCCTCTCGGTGATAAGTGCCGATGACTCCTGCAAGACTGGGGAAATTTGCTGGTGAGTCGCGACAATTTCAACCTTCATCTCGCGGTACACGTGGCTGAGTTGCTCCAGAGTGGATCCAAATTGGCGGAGTTGCTGTTGGGAATAGTTACATACCGGTCCAACGCGGGATGATGAGGAAATCGGGGCAAAGGTTCTATAAATCGGATCCTCGTTTAGACGCTTACCTCGGCCACTCGCCCGAATTCTCGGATAATCTCCCCATTGCTCTCTATGACTTCCCGTTGGAGCTGGAGTCGCAGTTGACGACGTGTGACTGGAGTATTTACCAAATCACATCGATCGACTGTAGACAGGACATCCCGAAACTCGGCATCGGTGAAAGACGTCGCGAGGACAGCGTTAATCTTGGATGAGAGAGGATTCCCGATGCTTCTAGGTGAAGGTCCGACTGGTGAATCAACAGGCGGATTCAAGTCATGGGCGGCAGAAGAGTCCCTGACAAGGAGAGGAAGTGGGCGCTGGTGTTGAGAAGGCATGGCGGTCTTCCATAACGTATGGGTATGGGCGACTTGATTCCCTTTCATGAAATCGGCAAACAACTTTGGTTTCTTCGGACTTCAATGTTATGAAGTTAAATGCAGGGTGTTGGATATGCACCTAAACGAATGATCGCTTTAGAGTTCATCTGCTTCCCCCATGTTATTGAAGGTGGGCCAACACGATGGAATTTGTACACAGTATGTATGTATGTACACACTAGAGTATCCCGTCACCAGACTCGATGGAGTACAAAGCCAGGTAGCTAGGCGTCAGTGACTCTTTCATACCCTGGTAAACCACAAGGCTTTTGACCGAGTATTGCACCTAAACTAAACTAGCAGCCGGACTTGCCTCCCTCCTGATCCATCATGTTTCTAACTGTGTCGATCACATGGGCTCCCTTCTAAACCGAACGTAAGACCTGTGCTACCGTACCTGCTAGAACGGAAACGCAGGTTCATGGTCTTTCAGATGTCATTATGCCTGGCAGCCTGCATCTGACCCCCAAGGGTGTTAAGTGAAGACCTCCCCTCGACTAATACTTATGTGAGCCGGCCAAGATAGGAGACCTCTCGACTTATTTTCCCACCACTAATCTCATGGTGTCTAGGTTCAAAGAATGAACTTCAATCACCCGTCTTCACATTCCACCAAGCCGTCGAGATACTCCCGCATTTCCTGAGCTGTCGACAACCCATGGATTCCGAGAGCCTTCCTCGCGTGGACCAACGGCAGCCTATAATGTCACCATTCCGTAACGGCCTTGGACCTCGAGGGGAGCAGGGTGACAATATGCAGGGTTTAGGAGACAGCGCTCCTTTCGATTTGGAGGGTATAGCTGTTAGAGACCTCGCTGACAATCGCCCCGAGCTAGATAGAGAGCTCCTTGCGGCATCACGGGCCCGCCGAAGCGGTACTCATCACCCTGGCTTCCGGGACCAAAGTCACGGCCGCTGGCAACCGCAAGACGATGACGAAGAAAATGAAGTACCGCAGTCTCTTCTTTTGGAACCGAATGATTCCCATGGAATCCACAGCCCAGGTACCACTCAGGGGGACTCTGGGGAACATGGGGTACAGGCAAGAGCTACAACCGAGTCTCGTTTCGGGCCTGCACCACCGCTTGAGGCAGCACGGGTCTACGAGGCAAATAACCCAGCGGAACATCTGCTTCCAACATCAACGACATACCGGCCTCCCCGTGTCACTTTGGGGACGAAAATCAGTTCAACCCGTGACAAGGCTGCCTGGAGATGGGTGAACGTATCCAATCTAGACCACTTTATGTTGGACGTCTATAACTACTACGAAGGAAGCGGATACTGGTGCATCCTGACCGACCGAGCCTTGCATCTTCTGTGAGTAACCCAACCTACTTCGGGTAAACGTAGCTAACCGGATGCAGGGAGACTACATTTGTTGCGGTTTTTTTGACGTTCTTAACTCAATGCATCGATCATTCGAAGATCTCTGGAGGGACCACCCTCCAACATATCGTTATTCCCCACTGCACTGAAAAGATGTCCGTTTCATGGAGCCTCGGACTCTGGGTGTTTGTTTTCTACTTCATCTGGAAGGTGGTGCAGTTTGTGATCGATCTTCGCCGCCTCACACATCTTCGAGATTTTTATGTGTATCTCCTTGGTATCCCCGAACAGGATATGCAAACCGTATCCTGGCAGGATATTGTAGCACGTATCATGGCCCTTCGGGATGCCCATGCAGAGACGGCCCGAAACTTGGCTCCTGACACCCGCCGATACCTCGGGAGCCAGTCGAAAAAGCGTCTTGATGCTCACGACATTGCCAATCGTTTAATGCGCAGGGAGAATTATTTCATTGCCCTTATCAACAAGGATGTGCTGAATTTCTCGTTACCAGTTCCCTTTGCTGGACGACGCGCGTTTTACTCGCGCACTTTGGAGTGGTATTTAAATTTCGTGATCATAGACCTTGTCTTTGATCATGGAACTCAAGTCAACCAGGAGTTTCTCAAAGCTCAACGGAGGGGGATCTTAAGCACCAAACTGCGCCAGCGGTTTGTCTTCGCCGGTGTCATCAACCTGATATTCGCTCCGTTCGTACTAGCCTACATACTAGTCCTCTACTTCTTTAACTCCTTCCTCGTGAGTCCAGATGCCCATTCTCTCGCAGCTTTCCTGGGGTTGGGTTTTAACTGAAATTCCGCAGGAGTTCAAAAGCGATCCATCCAAAATTGGCGCTCGTCGGTACACCCCATTGGCTGAATGGAAGTTCCGCGAATTTAACGAGCTTCCTCACCTCTTCAATGAGCGTGTCAATATGTCGTATCCCTTTGCCACCCGATATCTGGATCAGTTTCCTAAGCAGATCACGGAACGTCTTGCAAGAACCGTGGCCTTCATATCCGGCGCGCTCGCTGCTGTGCTTACGCTAGCGTCGCTAATCGACCCCGAAATATTTCGAGTAGAACTAACCCCAGATAGGACTGGTTTGTTCTATATCGGCGTGTTGGGTGCAGTCTGGGCATTCGCGAGAGGGCGGGTCTCGGAGGATGAATTAGTCTTCGACCCGGAATACGGCATGAGGAACGTCATCGAATACACGCATTATATGCCCGACCATTGGCGCGGTCGGCTTCACAGTTCAGATGTAATGCAGGAGTTTTCGGAGCTTTACAAGCTCAAGTGGGTGATATTTCTTGAAGAGGTTCTCGGGATTATTACGACGCCTTTCATACTACTCTTCACCCTCCCAAGTTGCAGTGACCAAGTCATTGACTTCTTCCGCGAGTTTACGATCCACGTTGACGGTCTTGGATATGTTTGCTCCTTTGCGGTCTTTGATTTCAAGCGCACCGCCGACCAACTCGGAACGGCCGCCGACAAAGACGCCCGCGAAGACTATTATTCTACTAAGCATGGGAAGATGGCCGCATCCTACTACGGGTTCCTTGATAACTACGTGATAAACCCAAAGACAGGAATTCCCGGTCATACACCCCCAGGAATTCGAGCCACGTTCCACCCACCCCCAGCATTTCCGCCCCTGAGTTCTCCTCCTTTCAATACAGATGCTCACGCCACTCGCCCAGGCCGCGAACGAGATAAGCCGAGGAGTCGTATGCCTGGCACACAACCGCCGGGGGGTTGGGCGTCACGTCATGGGGCTTCTATACCCGCACCATCACCGATGGCTTCCGCACTCCTTGATCCCCACCATCAGCCGCTGATCGGTGCGCCAGGGGGTCGCAGCGTCTATCGCACGCGCCAATCCCGAACTGCCCATGGAGGGTTCTACCCCGGAATTACGGAAGGGTCTTTTGAAGACGGGACAGATCAAACAGCTTCTCGGAAAGAAGGGACAGAGGACGAGAGTGGCGGTGACCTGGGCGAGTCTATGTGGGAGACTTCACCCACCAAAGCACTTAGCCGCGAAAGTAGTACAGCGGTTGATAGAGAGCCGGATGTAGGGGTGTTGGATCTCATCTATCAGTTCCAGCAGGCCCATCAGTATCAGAGAGCTCGAGGACCACTTTAGTCCTAAGCTGAAGGATACTTGAGTTGCCCTCGGATCGTAATATAATGACTGCCTGTCTCGTACGCGACATATAGGCGGATTCATGGCCCTTCACGTCTTCAATTCTAATTTGGCGTTGGCGTGATAAAGTACTGAATGCCAAAAGACGGTACCACTCAGCAGTTGCTGCGCTCGTTGAGATTATGGTACCGTACCTCATGCTCCGCTAGTGACCCCAGGCTTGGTAGATTGATAATCTTCAAATGTACCTGTAAATCTCAGATAACTTTATCCAATCTACAAAGGTACATTGATGCGATTGGTCGCCATTAATGCCATGCATTTTGAGGAGTAATAAGAGTAATAGATCCGCTTCCACAACAGCACACTTACGAAGTACATGGACTCTCGTCTTAGCGTTCTATCACTTTGGGGAGGAAAGCCCAAACGCTCAGGAGCGAAGACGGCACACATTAATGTAACGCCAAGCATCCAGAAATAAGGGTGAGAAAGTAAATAATTTCTCGGAGAAAAAAAAATAGAATAAAATGAAATAAAATAAAATAATAATAAAAAAATTAAAAATAAAACAGAGGGAGGGGAGAAAAGCACAATACGAAAATAGAAGTCTTAAAGCCGAGCGGCCTCGGTGCGGAGCTCTTGTTCCCCCCCAAGCCCCCGGTCGGGTCAAGAAAAGTATTTGTCACATAAAATTTGGCCAAGAGGTACAAGCCGACATTGCCCACGTACTCTAATTTCTTTGTTTCTCCAATTCACCGAAGCTGGCCTTGAACTTCTCAGGCCTACATTACCTCCGAGTCCGCAACGGCAGAATTTTTTCCTTGACTGATCCATCACGCAGCAGAAGAACAACATCTCTCTGGGAGCAGCCTCATCCTGTCGTTATGAACTGTTTGGCACCCTTCCATTGACTTTATCCGTTCTTCCCAAATGAAGAAGGAGTTTAACTAGTCCGTCTTCCGAATGTAGCGTTCCCGAGCTCCCTGCAAGAAGAGTAGCTCGAACGTCATCGAAGCGCATCACCGAACATCGCCCCCGTCGTCCGTCATTGTCCCCCGCAGCCCGGCCACGCCAGATACATATTCTCGAGTTCCCTAATTGAATCGCAAATCTCTGCATCCTCAAACACCCCCCGCAGAAGAACCCCTCGGCGACCTTCGCCTCGCGATTATTTCGCGGCTGTCACCCTGGCGGCCCTCGGTCCTAAGCCTTTCGGCAAAGCATCTGAAGCTGCGGCCGACATGGCCCAGCCAAATGCCGAGCCCGCAGAGGAATACGAGTGCGTTTTTTCCTTTGACCTTTCGCGCAGGATCATCTTTCCTAGATACCACCCTGCGATCCTAGCTATGCTGTTCGACAAGCTGACACGAGTGGCGTTTTCCACGAGTCTCTAGTTATGAGTCCCTGCCCCCCAATTTCTCGCTCCTCCAGAACATGGTAGCCGGGGCTTTTGCTGGCATAGCAGTAGGTTTCCCTATCTTGCCGTGTTTAAAGCTCCATCACTAACAACTATTATTCAAGGAGCATACTGTTATGTACCCAATCGACGCTATCAAGGTAGGACCAAGGAGCTAATCCCCCCCATCCGAATGCAGTCTATCCGCAGATTATATCTGAGCTCTATAATAGCATTGAATCGTTGTCCTGTGTTCCACTGACGTCATACTTTCAGACCCGCATGCAAATCCTTAACCCTACACCTTCAGCCGTCTACAATGGAGTCATCCAAGGAACATACAGGATAGCGTCAGGGGAGGGTATCTTGAGCTTATGGAGGGGCATGTCCAGTGTGGTTGTCGGTGCCGGTATGAAGAACCCATGTTCCTATGGGTATTGTCCAGCGAGCTAACTCTGTTGACCTAGGACCCGCTCATGCCGTCTACTTCGCAACCTACGAAGCAGTAAAACATCTTATGGGCGGCATTCAGGCGGGCGTTCACCATCCCTTAGCAGCTGGTGAGTTCGCGCGCTTCATCTATCCCAATGGAACTTTACACGGCAGATGCTGACTTCTCTTGTAAGCAACGAGCGGAGCATGCGCGACGATTGCGAGCGATGCGCTCATGAATCCATTTGATGGTTCGTCCTCTCGTATACCAAGCGCATTCCATCTTCCCGGCTAACCCGCCGCTTTTTAGTGATTAAGCAACGTATGCAGATACATAACTCGAGCAGGATGTACCGATCTATGCTTGACTGTGCCAAGTATGTTTATCGGCAGGAAGGGCTGGCGGCCTTCTATGTTTCATACCCAACAACCTTGTCCATGACAGTGCCGTTCACTGCCCTCCAATTCCTTGCATACGAGTCCATATCCACGACGATGAATCCCCGGAAGATATATGATCCCTTCACACACTGCGTTGCGGGTGCAGTTGCTGGGGGATTTGCCGCTGCTCTCACAACGCCGATGGATGTCATCAAGACCATGTTGCAGACTCGGGGAACCGCAAAGGATGTTGAGTTGCGGACAGTAAACGGCTTCGCGGCTGGTTGCCGTCTTCTCTACCGACGAGCGGGCTTGCGTGGCTTCTTCAAAGGAGTACGACCTCGAGTTCTAACCACAATGCCGAGCACCGCCATCTGTTGGTCGGCATATGAAGCATCCAAGTATGCACATTGAATATTGACCATGTCAACGAAATGCTAACGAGTGAATACAGGGCTTATTTCATCCGGCAAAATGACCTAGACGCAGGGGCAGCGTAGTAAGTCCATCCCACCCGCCTTTCAATACACTTGCCTTGCATGCTTCCAAAAATATCGACCAAGCTGGAAATATCACGGATCATTCAATCATGTTTAGTGACACCCTCTGATCCTTGGGCCCAATGCCTTATTATTTGCACCCCCGGCCGCATCTTCCTCTTCCACGGCAGATTGCGTTGAAATGCATTTGAAGAGGACGAATGAAACAACTAAACGGAACTAACGAGGCTTCGGGGATGTTTAGGTTGCCCCCACTCCCACATCGCGAGGAATCCTGGGGCCAGTCCAAGCATAGCCTGATGGTCTCCTTAGTCGAGGCGGCTTCGTCACGGCCCAGCAGAAGAATGTGCACAGCCACTGGTAAACCCTCGACTTCGCAAGGCGCAACTACGACTTGTTAGTGTGACGGTTTACCCCAAAGGCGGTGGAATCTGGGTATTCAGGACGGTCATTAAAGTCGCCGCGACATTGACATTTTAATCACACCATTGTGTTCTTGAAAAAAAGAATTGTATTATTTACCTGTTGCTTGCCCAAGAGAGGAACGGATTGGCAAATATTTAGAGTGTGTGGATAATAGAGCACCCAAATCTCAAACTGGGAAGTGTGACAACCCCCAACTCTCCCTAACTAACTAATATCGACGCTCTCCAAGCCAGACCCTGAAAATGCTCCGTTGCCCAACCCTGTGGCTACTATTGGTGGAAGGTGTTCGACCCTGTCGTCCGCTTTCGAGTGCTACTGTCGTGCGATATCATGCGCTTAGCCAGCTGGCTCTCTAATCACCGCGGGTGGCAATTGTTACGGGCGTGCCGTTAAGCGCCCCAGCATCTTCCGGGTTGATAAACCACCGCACGGTAGATGTGCCCTCAGCGTCTGTGGGAATAAGGAATGCCTCCCCCTTTACCTTGCCGGACCGGGACCATGGATACAAGAAGCCCTCGATGTTGCTAAACATGTATATGTCATCGTGGGTCAGGCCTACAGCGGAGTGGGCGAAGTATATGTCCCCGTCCGAGTCGGGGGCGACGTTGATAACGAGAAAGGTCGGTTCTGGGAGTGGGCGGGTGGCATTCGGGCTGGTGTCGGCGTCGATTTGGATGAAAAGTAGATCGTCACGGACTTCATTGACTAGTTGTGTTCACAGGAGATGTTAGGGGCCGAGTATATGGCATGGGCTTCACAGGGGAGAAAAAAAAAAGAAAAAAAAAGAAAAGGGGCCAGTATTGGTTTGGTCGGGTGAACCACTCTTCCTTACCAGTTATATTAAAGGCGCTCTTTACATCTGGAGGTATCGTTGAACCGACATATGCGATCCCTTGTCACGGTCCAGTCCATTAGCGGAGCCTCACGGCCAGAATCTGAGATCCAGGTGCCTACCGTCTCCAAACCAGACCCGATCGACGACAGACGGCGTAAATGTTTCCCATACGCGCAGTTTCAACCCTGCTCGTACACTGGGTATGGCCAAGGCGCCGGCGAGGACAAATGTCGTTTGGAGTCTCATGGCAACGAGGCGAACAGACTATCTCTGTGATGAATTCTGGGTCGAGAGGGAGGTTGGTAGTCGAGAGGGTGAAGATATAGAGTCTTTGGTCATTGATTCCGCTCTGGTCTGGTATGGCTGGGCTGGGGCCAACTGATGTTGCCGCCGATGCTCTCCTCTCAATCACCAGTCGCTGAACCGGACATAGCCCAGAATTTATAGGGTTGGGAGGCTAAGGCGACGTCCTCCTCGCCGATTGTAGCTCTACGGGCAGCCTTCTCGGCCGCTTTGTGACACCTCGCACGTCTTCCATAACCACAATACCCCAACCAGACTGTGGGTGGGACTTTTGTTGGCTAGAAGGGGGGGCATGGCAATTACGGGAAGCGCAATGGGGCAGTCGCTATTCCTAGTCCGCTAGGTAGGAAAGAAAAATATATAGTATGAAGGAACGGGTAATCAATACTTCGTAAATTATTAAATTGCTGCGGGAGGATAAGAGAGGCGGATGAGGGGGGAACTTGAGCATGACCCCAAGATGGATTAAACCTCCATACAGCGCAGCAGCTCGGGGCGGCAGGGTTTGGGGTCAGAACAAGCTTGAAAGCAGAGAGGTGGCTGGGAATGGTAAATCTGATCAAATGCGTGCTTTACTTGCGAATCCCTTGAACTGGGCTGTTGATATCGCATTGCTGTTCGGGAAACCGATGGGATCGCCGTAGGAATCAATTGAGATGGTCACCAGTCCTCAGTTGAAAAGAGGCGCCATTTATAGAAACACAATATGTATCTCCGGATCCTACAAGTAATACCTTTCACGGTTCCCACTATATTGTCCGGCTCGGTTTTATTACATTTTCCACGTTCCCATCCCCACCCACGCCTTGAATGCCCTCCAGAACTGACCGTCAAACGCGATCGGTCAATTGATGTGCCGCCCATCATCCCATCACATGTGCAGATCACCTGCCCTGCGAGTCCGAGATATGGGTAGGATTGATCCGCTGAGAAGCACATCGCTCCATGTTCGCTCAGGCTGAGGATTTGGCGTGGTCCGCGGCATATGGATGGTATCACATCACCAGGCAGGATTCCACACAGCATGGAAAGCCAAACCTGCTTCACGCTCTCCCAAATGCCAGAAACCCTTGCCCAAGGCGGTATCGGAGCGGACCAAAGTAAACTAAGCGAGCAACCCCGGATTGAATCGATAGGCAGCCTGCGCAAAGCGGTGTTCTTCGTATGCTCCGGGCTCAGTCCCAGGTCGATATCCTGCGCGTGTGGGCTGTCATGATGAGCTCACGATACGGCAATGCTCTCGCCGACTGTGCTCGGGATACTTCATATCGTAGATTCTATGTTCCGGGCTAAACTAAGTTTGCTCCTTTTATTTACACAAGGCATGTCAGTCCCTCCATGAACCCGAGGACTGCATGCCGACGGTCCAATTACATCCAAACACCATTAACTCCGCCCCCAAGGCTCCACGCCAAATGAATAAGGGTACAATGAACACCTGTTGCCACTCTGCTGTCGGCAGGACGAGACCGGGTGATGCATTGCCCCTAAAAGCCGTAGTGGAATTCAAACTTTTGACCACCGCCGTGGCCATTCTGGAAAAAGAATGGGTGACCGCCCCCATGGAACGGGTTGCCCTGGAAAGGATTCGACTGGCCAGATTGGTCGTTCGGGTCGTCGCCTCTGTCAAAACGAGCTCTGAGTTCCGGATCGCTAAGGACCTCATAGGCTTCGTTGATGGCAGCCATCTTTTTCTCCGCTTCTTCCTTACTGAGACCCTGGTGCGCGGCTTTGTCAGGGTGAAACTGCTTTGACGCCTTTCGATACGCCGACTTGATCTGTCTCTCATCGGCATCGTGAGAAACGCCGAGAACCTTGTAGTAGTCCTTCGTCTTGCTCCGTTTCAATGCTATCTTTGCCTTTTCGAGGAGTGATCGGACTGTGTCTCTTCTGTCCGGGCGCACTTCTGCCGCGCGCTCGAAAGTCCTAATAGCTGCCTCATAGTCTTCGCTCTCAAACTGATCCTTCCCCTGCTGGAGGAGACCGTAGAATGAATTTTCGTCCATCTGCAGAGCCTTTTTACAGAACTCAGGTGCTTTCTTGCTATTCATCTGTCGGCCGTGTGGTCAGCATTCGCTATGCGTGGAATGATATGTCCGTGAGGCGGACGGATGCAGGTGTGTATTTCTCTTACCTCGTAATAAGCCTGGCATGCCATTTCTAGAACTCTCTTTTGTAGCTCCACAGGCCCCCTAGGTGGTAGGAATCCTTGGTCGCGTAGTTCCCTGACCTGCTCCTCAATATCCGTTATCAGACCGGATTCGTCTCCTGAATCCACCAACACCTTTACGGCACTCGCTGGCTTCGTGCTTTGTAGCGCCTTGGTCGCTTTTTCAAGCGCCTTATCGACCGACTTTTGTTGCCTGAACAACTTTTTGCAGGGTTTCGAGTCAGGGTCAGATTGCAAACACTTTCGGGTCTGCGCCAGGCCCATTTCTAGGTCGCCGAGGGAGTAGAACGCCATAGCCGCAACCTTGAGATGGGGGGTGACATCTCCCGGCATGAGATGGAGCAGATGCTGCATATCCGTGATGGCGGCCTCGAGGGCCCCCGTTTCGAGCCGACAATGCGCCCTAGATTCACGGAAGGAGGCGGCTCTCGGCGCGGCTGCGATCGCCGTATTGAAATGGTTAATACAGGCTTCCCAGTCCCCATTCTGCTCAGCTGCACGTCCGAGTTCGCTAGCCACTTGTGCTTCATCCAGTTCGCTTATCTCTTGCGAACCCTTAGATTTGCCACCTAGTATAAACTGCTCCCTTGCTCCCTCCCAGTCGCCGGCCTTGGTCCGTATTTTGGCAAGCTGGACATGTGCTCCTTCGAAGCCAGGCTTCAGCGCCAGGACTTTGTTGAAATCTTCGGTGGCTTGATTCGTTCGGCCAAGGGAGAGGTAGGTGGTTGCCCGTTTGAAAAAAGTGAGGTAGTTGGAGGGGTCGCGAGCTACCGCAGCGTCGTAGTAGACCAGGGCTTCGCTGGTTTCGCCACGTGAAAGATGAGCCTGGGCCGACGACAAAAGTGAGGAGACTGGAGTATCGGTGGGTATATCGCTTTCGGATAGTGCGTTTACCGCATAGGGAGAGGCAAGGAGGCCAGCGGCCACCGCTAGGGCTGAGAAAGGAATGTGCATGGTGGAAAGTCAAGTCAACGTCAGCGAGGCGCCGAATGAAGAGAATGTCGATTTCAAGGGATTGGGCTGGCGTTATGAGGAACGCTGGGGATATCTGGGGTGCAAATGAGCATGTCAGAAGATGGAAGGTTGATTTGACATTCGTCGGAAGGAAGCCAGGTTGGGGGGAGTCGTGGCTGTAAAATGTTGATTGTCGACGTTTGCGAAGTTGCAAACGACGCGAGGTGCAACTCTGGCCTTTTCCAGGCACTTCCTTCCTCCTTCCGCGAATTATCCTACCTCTGATGTCATGTACTTCATACTGTGCTTTAGTGGGAGGATCTTGGCACTAATGTACAAGGAACGAAGGAACGAAGCAGCGAGCATATCAATCTCAATATACTTCGTAGTGTATGAAGTAATATCTTTGTACCAAATACACCGGTAAGAAGGACTCCAATGTGCCTCCCGATCACAGTGGTCTCCGAAGTACAATGCATATTGGCCAATATTGCTATAATTGTTACCTCAATACTTTAGGAAGTACGAAGTACTCGTGAAAGAAGTGTTCTTAATACGCGCCGCATACCTCAGTACAAACACAAAACATCCTGGCAGCACTGCTGGTCTCCCAGATAATCAGTGCGTAAAACTCAGAATCACGCACGGTATACATATATACAAGTCCTTGGAAGAGCTGAAGCCAGGCCAAACTCATCCAGAGAAACTGCGAATCCTTAACAATGAGTGAGAACACCCAGAGCCACCATTATTGATGTCAATCGACACTATAAATTCGAGGTTGTACATTATCGCCTGGTGACCTCGGACAACGTCCATTACATTCTTCTATTCCCTTTCCTAACAAACCTGCTCGTGGAGAGCCAAAAATCTTTTTTTTTTCTTTTCTTTTTTTTTCCGCTGAGGACTTCAAACTGTCCCGTCACCACTGACAATGCCACCTCCACACCACCAACCCCAATTATCGCACTTGGCGGCGTCCAGCGCCATCTTCTCCCCCTCCGTTGCCCGTATCGCGGCCTCCACTGCTCGGGACTGGAACTACGTCGATAACTGGCTAAGTACCAAGTTCCATGGCCGTACCCCTCCATCTTTCGAGCGGAATCCGGAAACGCTCAAGGCCCTGCTCACCCTAGCCGCCTTCAATGAAACGGCCGATGAGGAGCGAGACTTGTTTGCACGCGCCGAGGCTACTGCTCTGAACGAGCTTGACTCCGCCGCTACTCCGTCTACGACTGGTCCGAGTGGTGATCAAGAGCTGCTTTCTGGTGGCAAGCCGCTAGCAGAGTGTCTTCTAGACTCCATCGAGGCTGGCTTGACGAAAGAAGGGAGAACAGCCCTCGAAGTCATGGCTGGCATGGCTACCCACCTTGGCATAGCATATCCGGAGCCCGAGCAGCTCGGCCGGAAAGTCGTCGAGATACAGGGCAAACTCCTTGCCATTGAGCAAATGGGACAACGCATAGGGGGAATGGAGACCTTCCTCAAGGCGGAGGCTGAGGAAGCTGAGGCTATCCTACGAAAGCTCTACGGAGATGAGTACAAGCCCCCGACAAACTTGGCGAAGAAGAATCTGGAGTTGCAGAGAACCACTAAATCAATGGCTGACCGGCTACCGGAGCTTCGTGACCGGCTGGCGGCTCTATCTTCCCCCAGTTCGCCCAGTTACACATATCGTACTGTGGAGGAGCTTGAAGAGGAGGAGGCGGAGTATCTGACCATCTTGTCAAGAAAGAAAGAGCTAGAATCACAGATCGCCGCTTTCCAGGGCCTTCCGAGTAACTTGGACATGGCCAGGGAAGAATTAGAGGCTCTCCGCTCCGAATTGAGAAATATGGTGCGGAGGCGGGACATGGTCTTTGAAGGTCTTGTCGAACGAGAGTCCCCTAAGAAGCGCCCCCGCTAAGATGAAGTAAGGCATCATCAAAGTACTGTTGCTATTATCCATTCTCCTTTCTCGGGCCTGGCTCCTCCTATCAGGCCGCAGAGATGTTCCCCATTCACACGTTATTGCTTGTCTAGGCCCTCGAGGTGCATATTTCAGGGTGCAACAATTCCTTTCTTTCAAGGAGCGTTTCGCTTTCCTCGGCCTGCCACAGCTCCACCAAACCTTCCAAGTTGCTTCCCTAACCCTGTCCTAGCCTTGGTCGTGGGCACCGGAATTGGACCGGTGTCCTTGGCGGGAACGGGTGGTGCATTCCCCGTGCGTCCTTCTTTGCCTCCCTTCGCTTCGAGCGCATCACCTATTCGTAACTCGCCAACACCTAGCGGTGGGCTTTCCTCTAAATCTCCCGCATGTCTCTGAGCTCTACGGGCGCGTTCTTGGACGCTACGGAACTTTTCCAAGAGCTCTGACCATCGAATGATACCCTCCTCACGACCTTTTAGCCTTGGTGGCCTGTCGTAAGACGATCCGGTCGACGAGGATGAGGCCCTGTTTAGTTCAGCATTAGTGGGCAATTTTTCTAACATGGCATGCCCTTTGAAAGCCTTGTATGAATCGGCCATTCGGCCAGATTGGCGATTCGGTTTGGGAGTGTCGGACGGAGTGACATACGAGACGCGAGGCGAGATGTGAAGATAGCCAATAGGGCTCACACTATTTAGGCGGTTTTTCAAGGCTGCAAAAGCCGATGACTGCGGTAGGAGCATTAAAAGGCCATAGAGGCACTTGTACAAGTACGGATATCTTTCCGGCTCGAGTAGTTGAAGACGTAGATCTGCGGACGAGGCACTTGGTGTCAGTGAACCGGCTCCTCGAGCTGTGGATGGCTGTAATAAGGCAGAGAGCTTACAGGTAAAGACCGGGGACTCAATTAGTTGCACGAGCTTGTCGACTTGGATGAGCATGTTGACGGTCATGTCAAGTTCGGCACTAAACGTACACACTGGTTATTAGCTAAAACTTCTAGGAAAAGTGACCAGCTTCCCAAGGGCACTGGGGTAGGATGGCGCACAATATTTGCAGAAGGTTGTAGGCCTGCTCGTAGGCCTGCGCGAGCAGGCAGAGGGAAAATGTCGCCACGGCGTTGTAGCACCAAGACCTGAATAGAGCGACGAAGAACGTCTGGCCATCCTGGGCAAGCAGGTTCGTCAGTCCTGTCCGCCCCCACGAAGCAGGCGAATATGTGATGAGGTCATACCTTGGTCTCGAGGTTGCGCAGCCTTTTGCGCATCTCTGATAATTGCGGTGCCGTGATCAAATTATTATTCAGATTTTGGACCATGATGCTGGCGAACTCGACGTCTTCTTCCTTCTCGATGCAGTCGGCAAGGGTTCTGTAGATCCTTTCGGGGCTAAGACTAACGCAGAGCTGCCGAATGATCAAGTTCCCCCGGGTCTCTAAAAGCTTCCGATCCGTGGAAAAGAGCTGTAAGAGGTTGACCATGAAATTAGCGAAATAGTCATCCTCCGAATTCCTAGAGATCTGAGAGAGGAGCTGAAGATCCTTCGTGACAACGGCGTCGGATGGATCGGACAGCGTTTTGAGCAGGGCAGGAAACGTTCCGTCATTAAAGGCCAGCACCTTACGTGGCGCTTTTCGGTGAAGCATAATCAACCACGTAAGAGCAGCGACCCGGGTTGCTTCGTGGTCATTAAGGAAGAGGAGAGTGAGTGAATTGACCGCGGCGGCATAGTCCAAGTTCGTCTTGGGCTGTCGGTCAGGGCCGGAGGCGGTGCTGGCTTGGGTGGATGGAGTCTTCCCTTGCGCCGCCAGTGTATCGATATCTCTTCCACTGGATAGGGATACTCGGGCGCTACTGTGACCGTCTGTCCGCTCAGCAGCTAGAGCAGCCTTGGATGATCCGGACACTGGCTCCGACTCGTCCGAGAGCGAAACGACGTAGTCCATCAGGCCGGTGTTAACTTTACCAGCGGCCTGTCTGATCGACTCAACGCCACTTGCCATGGCTGGCAGCATGTGCGCCAGGATCTTTGGAGTAAAAGGGAGGACCTCTTCCGGGCAGATGTCTAGAAATTGCACTACCCATCGGAGGGATTCTAATAATGAGTCCTCTTCTGCGATCGCAAAACACAGTCAGCTATTTACTCCGCACCACGGGGTTATTCAGGAGTAGGATAGAGACATGGTTCAACCTTACCCAACGGCGAGTCTAAACTGGCGGTAAGAATTTCAAGAATTTCCCTGTAGTTGATGTGGACATCCTGGCCAGGTATCCAATCTTCTTCACTACTCGCGTCCTCATCTTCGGAACCTATTTCGTCACCTTCTTCTAGTCCCGTTTGCACACTACCACTATCAGCTGATTGATCCTGCCTCTTGTCCCCATCCTTGGACTTTTTGCCCTCCGTGATGCCTTTCCGGATATGGGAAATCCTTTTGATCTCGTTCAAAAACTTGTCCAGGCAGTTTCTCGTGGCTACATGAACATCCCTGTTAGGGTCACTCAAGAACTTTAATAATCCGCCAAGGAAGTCGGGGAGATAGGCGACTAGCTCCAGGTCAGGGATAGAATCGAGGAGGGTGATCCAGCCAACTAGGAACTGCCGTGTGAAAGGGTTGATAACCCAGATTCGTTCTTTGAGGAGAGGTATAAACCGTGGTAGGGAGAAGGCGGTAGGCAGTGAATCAAGATTTTCAGCAATGAATTTATCCTCATCGCCCTCTTGCTCCGGAGGAAGTTGTAGGACTGATACATATGAGGCGGCGGATTCGGCCACAATGTCCTTTATTAAGCGATCAAGTAGCTCGGCACCATTCTTAACTGAGAGCTCGGAGTCCGCGGCGAGCTAGGGAAGACTTGGATGAGTTGAAACTGTTCAAAGTGGCGCAAAGGAAACCCATCACGCCGGTTTCCAAGAGAGGTGATAAGGGGAAAGGGGGAAGAGAAGGTCTCCGTACCTTGCAGAGGGAATCAAAAATGTCATTGAAAAATATGAGTATTTCGCCCTTGGCCACCTTTGCAATGTTGTACATGGCCTCACAGGCATAGTAGCGAACCCTTGGATCTTGGTCCGTGAAGCAGGCAAGGACGGGAGGCACAATGCGTGAGAGATAGTTGGGTAGTTCCTAGGAGAATAGACCGATGAATGAGTTCCATGCTGGCAAAGACGAGAAGGAGAGTTGTGTCTGAGGCAGCGGGAGCGGAATAAAATAACAATACATCAACGACAACAAGAGAAGTGAGCATACTTGTCCTAGGGCAATGGCGGCGGCAGCGAGCCCAATCAGGCCTCCGTTTCTGGCATGAGGCTGGTGAACAGCGTATGCATACTCATTACATAGCTGCTCAAGGATCGTGTTGACCTTGGCATAGTCGCGAGTTGTCACGAGCTCGCGGATGGATTGCTCAAGGCTATAAATCTCATGTGAGCTTGCTGCAATTTCACCGACGGGGGAGGCTCAACTCTCTCAAGGGTAAGGCTGGGCGCCGTGAGCCACGGCGACGAAAGGGGGTTTTGGAGGAGCATACTCAAGGGCGCCGATCTTGCGCTTATCATAGAGTTTGTCATTTAACGCGCGTTGGATGCTGGCATCCATGGTTGTGGAGGAGTCAGGTCAGTTGGACCATGACTGAGATAACGGGGGCGTCTGAATGAGTCTGTTCTGGTGAAGCTGCCAGTTCTTTTGCGTCAGACAAGGACGTTGCAATATTCAAGAGAGTACACAGGTTACATTGGTCAATCAATCGCAGCTGGTAGCGAGCGAGGTTGCATTCGGGGGGATCATGCACTACGAAGTACCAAATCTTGATTGACATTGATACTTCAATGTCCTTTCCCTGCTGAATAAACCCCGCCGGCAGCATTAACGCCTGGAGTTGGCTGCCTGACACAGTGGCAGTCAGTGTGGTGGTCTGGCCTAGCCTGGCCCAACTTCTGTGGCGTAATTACTGCGTAATAATACCAAGCACAAACAACATTGAACCTTGGGCATTGAACATTTGATTGAAGTTACACACACCTTTCCACCTGCAGCTTGCCTGCCTGGTAGGCTGGTCCTGACCATTGTGAAGACTCGCGGCAAAGGCTGTCTATCTCACACCAAGACGAATCATTTCGCCCGGGTTCTGGAAGCTTGCTCGGGTGTTTCAATTAACTCCTAGATAATCAATAATTAATCGGTCGAGTCAAGGTGTACCTCAACACATCGACGGGCCGCAGTTGTTACGTATTATTCGAGGTAGTGCAATGGCAGCTCATGCCCGTCCTTTATCTCTGGTTCACAGGGAGACTGGGATGAGGCTGAAGCTTCCCGATATATATATAAGAGTCTGAGGACTTACCAAGCGAAGGCGGTTGGGATTATCTATCAAGACGATGACGAGGATGATGGTGGAGGTTGACTTCGGCAGTAGGTGATCACCTTGTTGAGAATAGATCTACCCTGGAAGACATTAATCTATTGATCCAATCGTGTAAGAAACTTGCAAAGGTTACTGTAACCTCGACATTAATGGAATCAAGTATCCACGTATGAGGAATGGTGCGGGGTGGGGACGAAGAGCACCTTCACTTATGGTTTTGTGACATGGCCCAGCACGCTTAGGTCTGCCAGATGCAAGAAACCTCTCGAGCCTTGGGATGCTGAGATAAACTTCCACAGCAAGCCTGGCACATTCGCTTGCGAAGGGCCATCCTCTGTACCCGAATTTTCTTAAGCCTTTTCAGAACCTATGAGACTATTGCCCATGGTCTCAAGTTTTCTCAAGTTGAAAGCAGAATCTGACATCAAAGCCGGTACGCTTGGGCCGCTTAGCCGGGATCGGCCGGTCACTATCAATCTAACAAGCATGTCATTGCCTACAAAGTATTAACACCGGACCCTCAAGTCTACCTCAGCATAATGATATGTCATCTTGAGAGGCCCTATCATCCATGACCAAATTTCAAGGGCATATGCATATCTACTCCCCAACTTTTAACCCAGGACCCGCAGCACGCTGCACGCAGCACGCAGCAGGTCACCTGCCTCCTGCCTATCAAAAGTCAAATACTCCTTGACCCGTCAAGGGGTTGCCTGGTTTGGGCCTGGGGGCTGTCCATGCAACTCGCCCGAGACGCACGCGTTCCCGGTGACGCAAGTGGTGGTCGGTTTTCCTGGTGCGCGGCATCCGATGGAGTTCTCGAACCGGGTCAGGCTCTAGGGTCAAAGCTCATGGATCGGATTGGCCTGGTCTCTTCAGAGGAAGCACATCAAAGTCGGACAGAAATTTAGAGATCAGACTGGAGTAGCCGTAGTGGGGAAGTTCACCCGCCGCGAAGCGGGGTGTTGTCGAAGAAAGAGGTTACCGCGTCTCCGTGGCTTGGGACTAGACCAGCAGGCCAACAAGTGCCCAGACCCCGTACGAAGTAGTGTAGTTTACTTGTATAATTTCTTCGTAATTACGAAGTACCGACATGCTGGGATTAAGATCGTCAAGGATGATACCCCCCACGCGAGTCTTGGCTACTACCAGGTTGATCCAGAGTTCCAAGACCCATGACGAGTCGACGAGTTTTCAGTTTCATCACTTTCATGGGTGGTGCGTTGCTTGTTCAATTGTAAGTACTTTGCATTAAGTAAGCGAAATTATGACAGCGATACAGCTTTGAGCAAGTTCAACTTCCTAGTCCGCATGCCAAAAGGAATGCAACAGGGATCATATCACGACGACCCTGCGCACAGCTTGACAATTTCCCATCCCAACCCCGGTCCTCTGCGGAATGGTACTTCAAGTACTTGTAAACGGAAGATTGGTAGGCTTGGGCACGGAATGATCTGCTCAACTGGCCCTTCCTCCCCCGTCCCGTGGTGGATTCACTCTCCCGCTCCCGCTCCTGTCCTGGCCGCCGCCTTGCCTGGTTGTTTGCGGCTCCTGATTTTCCCGGGCTGCGATGGTCGCCCTCTTCGCGAAGTTATCCTGGAAGATGGTGCAGCTGTCAGTGAAAAGCTTCGTAGTTATAAATTTGTAGCTTTGGAAGTGGAAGAAGGGGCAAGACGCGGTGTTTCGTCGATTCCGTCCAGACCTACCTTCTCACCTCTAGCCTTTCGAATTCTCGCGGCCGCAGCCTCATCCATCTTGCCCTTGGTCATGGTGTGATATGGGAGACAAGGCACGGAAAACCACGCGTAGTTTGTCAACTTGTGTATGTATTTACCTCGCTAGATGAGACCGGATGATCTTAAGATGAGATAGAAGAATCTAGAGTGAGGGAGGGCTCTTTGCGCTTGGAAGAAAAGGGAGACATCTCCATTTACGCCTTCATCATTCTCCGGAGATGTCTTGATATTTATATATACGTCCAAGTTCCGTAGCTGTCGGCATGTAATTCGACATGGCGTTGGGTCCTCGACGCGCCTCCGGGGCTTTTCAAACCGCACTTGACACAGAAACTTGCTTAGACCCCCGTGGGTTTTGAGGGAACCCCTACGCCTTAGTGGGAGAAAAAAAGCAAGATGCTTCGGGCTGGAAAGAAAAAAGAGGAGGGGGGGGGCGGGGGACTACCAGTCACTGCAAAGACCAATCCTCGACCATGCCAACTGGTTCATTTGCGACTCATCGTGCTAGGTTGGGTGTCGATCTTGTCTCGACATGGCGGCTTTGTCCAGGACAAAAAGAAAAGAGAAAAAAAAAAGGCGCGGTGTCTGGCATCTTCACTTCCATCACCGACGTATTCCCGACTTCGTGGCTGCGCGTATATTCGCGGCTGGTGAGATTTCGATCCAATGGTGGGTCGGCAATTGGGAGAAATCTGCGGGTATGAGAAGATTGAACTCTTATAGTATAGTCCAGGCGACATGAACGACCCAGTACACCTCGGATGGGGAAAAAGAGAGCTTCACCCCTTTCCATGACATCTTGTAATAGCAAATCCTTGTCCACTTCCCGGTTTCCGATTGAGAACTGGGCAGTAGGAATTCACCAAACGAGGGACCTCCGAGTCCCCATGCGCCTGTTCCAGGAGGCGGGCAATATTCCTCTCCGCCGCTCGGATATCCCTGCCCTCCAAGAAGGCGAGCAAAAAGAAAGGGAAAGAGAAAAAAAATGATCAAAAAGAAGAAGAAAATTTTTATCAAGAAAAAGGGATAATAGGTCGCACATCAGACGAACGGCTGCGGATTGTTGGTCGCCCGTTTGTTTCACTGCATGACATCCTTGGTCACATGTGTTTTGCCAACGTTAGCAGCAGCCGGTGAAGAGCAACAAGAGATTATGGCTCATTGACCTGGTCTGACCGGACTCTCGCTAGTGTGGGGGCGGGGCAGGGACGACGTCTTTGAAGGAGTGCAAATGTTGCTCAGAAAGCTGGTGAGGTATTACAGGTCGGTCGAATTACACGCGCTCCCTTGCCAGCACATCGGATGATGCACATGACCGCAGAGGACCGGATAGGGCCGGGCGAGACCCGAGGGATGCGCCAGGTATGAGCATACACTTTGCGCCAAGATTACACGTTAGAAGAGCGGCAGAGAAGATATTGCAAGGAGCTTGGACATAGAGCATTCACCGGTCCCTCAAGATAGGCTAGGACACGCGGGCAGCACCCCTCATGGTTGGAACATGTCGTTTGACGCTAACAGCATCCTTCATCCCGCTCCGCAGTGGGACGCGGAGTTAGTCAAGTTCGTCACTTACTAGTCGTTGGGTCGGGTTCCAGAACCAGCACCTCTCCACTCCAGCTCTTGGGGCCTCCTGCCGATGAAGCCGAGATTCCTTCTCAAGTTCTCCCATTTCCTTCCCACCAGCCTAGTTAGTTCCGTTGCTGTATGGGGCTCGCCAGGGAGAGAGAGGGAGTGGGAAAAATCATGGACGACAGCACAAGCCCCCAAAAAGAGGCGAAGATTGTGGAATATTACATTGCAAAGAGAAGACTGAGGCAGCAACCTTAACTTGTTCGATGTCTCTCATTACCACAAGTCCGATGGAGAGTTATATGCATACTACATTGGCTGAAGTACCGACAGATGCCATCGATGTGGGGACCGAGACGGCGGCAGATATCTGATTGGCAATGGAATCCCGAGGCCGTGGTCCAAGGATGAACGTCCATGACGATTCGAGAGATGGGAACCTAACACGTTGCGGGAAGTCCGAGTCCTCACAACCTGAAAGTGGCGCCGAATTGCGTCGGGCAACAACGAGTTATTTGGGCAAAGGACGAATAACGGAAACAAGATTACAGTCTAGTGTCACGATGCGTAGAGCCCGCCAGAAACACACGCATGCGCACAAAAACGCGCACTCCCAGTCCCTCTCGCGGGTTTCCTCCTCAAACCGAAAAAAAAAGAACCAAAAATAAGGGAAAAAAAAGAATCAAACACGCGCATGCAGATGGTGAGTTAGGAAAGGGGTGGGAGACCAATGGAGAGAAACGGCCTTTCAATGGGCAAAATAGTCACCCCGCTTGGCTATGCTCCGTTGACATTTGGCCAATATCGCTCCTTGCCTAGAGACTTCGGCCAGGTGACCGACAACCTTTTTATTCCCATCCACGAACCCGTAGAGGGCGTAAGGGATTCCGACGTCGTTGCAGAATTCCTGGACCAGCTTTTGCGCTGTACGGAGGTTGTGCCGAGGGATGCGCGGATAAAGGTGATGTATAGCTTGGAACTGGAGTCCACCATGGAAGAAATCCAGCCAGGCGGGGCAATCCACGTCCATTGTGGTTCTCAGCATCTTCTGCGCAAACGATTCATCCGGTCCGAGATCTGAGGTACTCATGGCGAAGTGGGACACTGTGATCTGAACATGGAGCGGCATGGTAATGACATGGCTGATGGTGAAGAAGACGAAGCGATCCCAGTTTGTGGGAATTGACTTGTACATGAGGAAGTATCCGAACCAAGTCCAGAAAACTGCCATGCCAAGAAGTTCGAACCACCTATGCCACCAAGCAGGACCCCTCTTTGGTCCTGTGCCTCGAAGTAAGTAAAGCCAAGACTGTAAGTAGAGGTTAAGCCGAGCGACAGCCATGATGGGGTAGTACAGATATGCTTGGATTTGGGTGATGTAGCGCGCCGGTAAGTCGTATTTCATAATGTGGGAATGGTACGACGAGAAGAGCGATTCGAAAAACCGGTGGGATACTGCGAAGAAGGGCAGGTGCTGATTATCCGGGTCGTGCTCGGGAGAGTTTGTCACGATGTGATGAACATTGTGACTCCATTTCCACCAGCCAAGCGACAGACCTCCGCAGAAATCGGCAATCAATATCCCGATGACGGTGTCCAAATGGAAGTTATGAGTTATGCCCATATGGCCAGCGTCGTGGGCAGAGAAAGCACCTTGGTGCCAGAACATGCCGAGGCAGGCGGCGCTGAGGGCGTAATAGCCTGTCTTCAAGAAGAACAGCGAGAGCAGCACCAGAGTAGAATATCGGGTCAGTTCGATAGCGTATGCCCTATAATTGCAGTCGTAGAGGCCTTCAGCCTTTAGGCGGTCGTGTAGTTGGCGATATTTCTCAACTATTACTTCTTGGGTATCCTGGTCCGGGGCTGGGTATTGGTCGAGGTCTAGGCTGATCTGCTTCTTAGTCTGAACGTCCAAGTACGTCATGCCATCCATCTCCTCCTCCTCCTCTTTCTCCTTTAAGCCATCGGGCGATGGCGAAGGGGATAATGATGTCAATGCACTGCCCAGACCGTGGCGGCTTTGAAGAGTTGGACTCTCATTGTCGAAGACGGGAGAGGGTGCCCTGGAACTGGCGTCGCTCGACGACGTATCCTTGATTGCATCGGACGGCGAGCCGGCCTCCGAGTTTTGTTCCAGGGTGGTGGAATCGAAGATGCCGCCTTGGATGGGAGGGACGAAGTTCTTCCAGCGACCTTCGATACGACCGATGCGATAGCGTTCCATCTGCCGACGGGCCTCGGGTGAGTGAAGGCTAGAGGCATCGTTGCCAAGTTAGTCGGCGACAGATCTCTTACGAGGAGGGGAGGCTGATTGTGGGTGGGTGGGTAGGTGTGAGAGACGAACACATCAACTTCATCAGTCGCATCCCTCCCAACCATGTGGAGGATGGCGAGGTGCCCCCCGGGGTGGTATTTGACCCATGGGTCGATTTTTAGGACGTGCTGGTCAACGATGACAATCTTGAGACCACGGGCAATTAAGCGGCCGACCTCCTCCCGGGTGTAAAGAGGATAGGTCTTTCCTGGAGCGCTCTTCTCGGTGGAAGACATTGTGGAGTGAGGTAACTAGAAGCTAGGACCAAGCTGAGTATTGTTCGTCAGCTATTAGGGAATTATCGCATAAGGTTTTGACGGTTCGATTGCTTGGCAAGCTCATTGCGCCAGCAAGCGAGGAGATATATGGTTAACCTTACCAGGCCTGGGGAGAACGACACCGCGGTCGCAAGGAAACGAAGGAATCGGGACAGGGCAGCGACGGATTGGGGCGATTGGAGTCCTGTGAAGGCGGAACCAGACGGGAGGACAAGACGCTTATGGTGCGGGGAGCTGCTATTTACGCGGCGGGTCGGTCGTCTCAGGACTCATTCAAGAATTGATTGATCAATTGGGATGGTTTCGACCACCAGGGTCATCGTGAGCAGCGTCGGAAAGCAATGGGAACTATCGCGTGAAACATTGATCCGAAGAGACAAGTCCGGGCTAGGAGGAAAGAGAGCAGAGAGAGAGAGAGCACTAATATATTGATTTGATCCAATTGACCCCTTTCCAATGGGCAACGAATGGACCGAGCTGGTGTTTTTTTTTTAGGTCTGGAACCTCTCACATGCTCGCAACTGCAAAGAACTGCGACGGTATCGACAAGGAACAAAGGAACAAGCAGGAGCACCACCGGTTGGGCTGGGGCGGTGAGGTCCACTCAGTACTTTGTAAACTACGACGACGTGCCGACGACTTCGTGCTTTGGGGAGGAGACAAGGAGCACGCATGTATTGATCAATTGATCAATTGATGGATATGTACGACGAAGGTGGCACTCGAAACAACTAAAATGCAGCTGCAGCTTGGTTTGCCTTGGTGGCATTTGTCTCCACTAAACAATGTCGCTCAGTTTAGTTTCATTGGAAGATGCATTGTCGCAGATGCACCAACTTCCAGGCAGCAGAATTACCATCAACGACGATTATTTTCCGCAGAGAAGGCCCGCGACAGTCTGCCCAGATACGCAAAGTATCGTATGAGTCCCATGGATCAATTGGTCAATTCAGGCAAATGCCGGGGCGGTCATGGTTCTCGTCCTCCCCGTCGGCTCCGGCTGGAAGCTAGGATCGCCTTCGTGCCCCTCCCAACAAGCAACACGGGCAGAAAAATTGTTGAGCTGCGTATTCGATTTTGAGGTACGAAGGGGTTGGTGATGTTTCTTGGACCGACAGAGTAATCGAAGCATCAATTGATCAATTGATGATCGAATGCCTTTTCATCAATTACAAGCAACACGAAGCACCGACGGAACCTAAGAACACCCGACATGCCCCAGTATTGCAACTACTTCGTAGGCGCAGCACTGGAGGCATGGTGTTAACTGCACGTTGAGCATATTGAGCATATAATTTTCTAAGACCTTGAGGATCCCCTGAATGATAGCCCGAGTTCCAACCACGTGGGCGGGGACCGAACGAAGTGCTCACTGATGATATCAATCCAATCACTACGAAGTATAGCCGTTATCAATCAGTCGGTCCTGAGAAACTTGTAAAATCCCGCCCATCCCCCATTCCCCCTCAACTCTCCTGCTCCCTCAATGCATTCCATTCTTAGCAAAGCCTGGCCTGATCCGTTGGTCAATTGGTCGACGGAGCCGAGGAATATTTTTGCTATCCATTACACTTCTGAGTACATCGCACACTCCACACCCATTGAGTCTCCGAGAGACGAAGAGTAAACTGGGGAATGCTACCCCAAGATGCGGAGCGGAGGGTCGCCACTCCACCAATCCGAACCACCCTTCCGGACCGCCCGGATCTTCCTGCATTTCAATACTGGTGCTTCACAGAACTCATACTGGCAAGAGGAGAAATATTGCTGCCTGGAGCATCGTATTTGGGACCCTCCGCAAACGTATATATTCCTCCTGTCTCAAGATCCGGCTCTCCTGCGAGGCGGTGAATGGAGACACTGCGGATCATCGGAAGGCATTGATACTCGAGAGTAATCATGCACGCTTTGTATTGTAGTGCGCTGCCATGACCTTGGGATTCCTGTAGATCTCAACCCGACGTCGCTTGTGCCACGGATGCGGCTTCTTTCCTTTCCAAAGCCAGAGCTTGGGGGATCCTCTTCCCTTTTGTCCCAAATTCTCCAGAATTCGAACTCGGCGTCACCTCCGATGCGTTCTCCATCTCCTCGAGCACCAGCTACAGGGCTTTCTGCGATAGCCTTCAAAGAGCAAACAGGCCCTAACACATGATGGCAATCATGGACTCGCTTCTCGAGTGCTTTTCATTCTGATACATACAGAATGGTCCATCCTTGCTGCTCGCTCTATTATAATTGGCATATACTGTATGTACTTTTATGTGAGGGGAAGAGACGCCCCGTCCGGTAGGTGGAGATTTCAATGCCACAGTTAGACGCAAAGACAAGAGTGACCACAGTTGCAGAGTTATCCGTTGAGGTGGAAGGAAGTTCTCTATCACTTCTGAGCTGGAACTCCTAGATCTATACACTACCCTATGAACATACAATACAGGATTTTCTTTCCGCTCTCAAGTTAACAAAGAAAAAAAAAGATTGCCGTTTACTGTTAGATGATTAGAAATGGATAGCCTTCGAGTACGTAGCCATCGCCGCCTCCTTGAACGCCTCCGACAATGTTGGGTGAGCATGGCACGTCCGGGCAATATCCTCGGTCGAAGCTCCGTATTCTAGCGCAAGGGTTCCTTCCGCAATCATCTCTCCGGCGCCAGGTCCAATGATGTGAACGCCGAGGAGACGGTCAGTCTCGGGGTCGGCCAGCAACTTGACGAAACCATCACTGTCGATGTTCGTCTTCGCCCTGGAGTTGGCACTGAAGGGGAAGGTGCCAACCTTGTAGGGGATGTTCTGGGCCTTGAGCTCCTGCTCGTTCTGGCCGACCCACGCAACCTCGGGGTGGGTATACATGACAGAGGGGATGCAGCCGTAGTTGACGTGACCGAAGCCCTTCTTGATGTACTCCACCGCGGCAACGGCCTCCTCCTCAGCCTTGTGCGCAAGCATGGGTCCGAAGGTCACATCACCAATGCATCGAATGTGGGGGAGCTTAGTGCGGTACTCGGAGTCAATGATAACACGGCCGCGCTCATCCAGTTCCATGCCGATGTTCTCGAGACCGAGACCTTCGGTGTAAGGCCGGCGGCCGATGGCCACCAAGACAACCTCGGCCTCAAGCTATTTAAAATGTAAGCGAATGAAACTGATACGGACTGACCCCAATTGATGCTTGTCGGGGTGTGATTGACTTACGCTTTCGGGCTTGCCTCCCTTGGCGGAGTCCACCTCGAGCTTAACCTTCTCACCGCTAGCGTCTCCGCTCACGACCTTGGTGTTCAACTTGAACTCGATACCCTGCTTCTTCAGGATCTTCTGCGCTGCCTTGGAGACTTCGGTGTCCATTCCAGGTCCTCCGATCTGGCCAAGGAACTCGACAACGGTGACCTTAGCGCCAAGCCTAGACCAGACGGAGCCCATCTCGAGGCCGATAATGCCACCACCAACAACGACCATGGACTCAGGGACCTTCTCCATGGAGAGCGCGCCGGTGCTAGTAATCACCCTCTTCTCATCGATCTGGAGGCCGGGGAACGGGGTGGCCTCGCTACCAGTGGCAATGAGAATATTCTTGCCCTTGACGCTAGTCTCGCCTCCGTCGTTGAGGGCGACCTTGATCTCGTGCTCGTTGACGAAGGAACCAGTTCCCTTGATGTATTCAACGCCATTCTTCTTGAACAGGAATTCGATACCTTTCGTGAGACTCGATACGGACTGGTCTTTCGCCTTCATCAACTGAGCCAGGTTCAGCTTCACGTCGCCGACCTCGATACCTCGGTTTTTCGTGTCGTGCTGAATCTGATGGTAGAGATGAGAGTTGTTGAGCAGGGACTTGGAAGGAATGCAGCCGACGTTCAAGCAGGTGCCACCAAGAGTGCCACGCTTCTCGATACATGCGACCTATATCTCGTTACTGTTAATTGGCATCCGGACCTGATGTGCAAAGAAACAAGGACCAAGGGAGAGCAGTACCTTCAGACCCTCTTGGCCGGCCTTGATTGCGGCTACATAACCAGCAACACCTCCTCCGATAATGACTAGGTCCTTCTCCTCTGTGAGATAGCCGACGTTAGCTCTTGGCACTGCATTATATTTTGTCCGGGGACGGGCTCATCGGGTCAAGATGGCGCATTGAGATATACGAACCGGCAGAGGAAGCAAAGGAGCGGCGTCCCCTTGATGCGATGGATGGGAGACTATTCGCGTAGCATGGATGTCAGCTATCATCAGGATGGAAGGGTTTTCCTCGTCAAATGTCCCGAAGCAAATTTGGCGCAAAAATGCTTCTTCGGCAATGAGCCCAAATTGTTGTGTCATCGGGGTACCTTACCTGGAAGCTCGGAAAGCCGACTTCGCGGCCGTCCTGGGTATTAGGCGAGCTGATAGCATCTTGTCTGTTGAAATGTGCGATTGCTAGGAATCAATTGGCCTCCTCCGTATATATGCTGGAGAAGAAAAGAAGGCTTCGCGGATGTGAAAGATTGACGGTGACGTTTTCAATCTTTCGGAAGGCAGGAACAGGAGCTTATCGGAACTTAAGGAAATTTTGGCTACTTTCCAGGAGGTATTGTTGAGCCCGTGCTACCTTATAGGAGGCATCCCAGCCAGTGAAAAATTTATGCCTGACAAATATGGCTAAAACGGAGCGAAATCTTACCGCGAATATCCGGGGTAAGGCGGGAGCAAATCACTTTGGCAGGACCGGCACAACGGCAAGGCGGTTTATTCATCAATTGGTGCTCGGTCGAGCGAACTAACACCGACCTCCTTGTCCAAGCGTTCGCTGTCAAGACGACTTGACTGCGAGAAACAACGTGGATATTCGCGCTCTACATCGAGAGTTACAAGATCTTTCTAGCCAACGCAGGTGACAATTGCAAGCTCGGGAAATAAGAAAGACCATTTCTGGCTCTAAGTTGTAATGGCTAACTAACCAGCTGAGTACACCCGCCATTATTAGCTCCTATGAAAACCGGGGTTCTTTTATGTCATATTTCTCCTTCCCCATCCTCAGCCGTGGCATGGGTTTTCAGTATCTGTCTTGCGAGTTTACAGCTATCCTTGATCTTGGGAATTTCGCTTTTCTTGGCCCTCCCCCGTTTATCGACAGCCTTGCCGAGTTTTCCGAGATAATAGTGTAGACCAGCAGCGAGGATAGGACTTGTAGCTGCGTCCTTAAAGCATCGCTCCAAATCAGCGTTGCCCTTTCCCTTGTCCCGCTTTCCGCATTCTCTGAAGACCGCGAACATCATATGTTCAAGAAGAAGACTTGTTTTTTTCTTCATGTTTGTCAGGTCTAAGCACTTTAAAATCTTGAAAGAGAGAGCCGACGACGCCACCAGGGAGCCCATCATTCGGCCGATGTTGGCCATCCTGGCATCCTCTAGCCCGACAGCGGTGTCATCTTCTTCCTCGTCTCCCTCGTCCTCGAAGACCGACTCTCCCAGTCTCCGGAATATTTGCCACAGCCGGTCCTGGAAGGCAAATCTAATCCTTCCGTCTGAGCTCAACTTCCGCGCGATTAAAGTGTAGTAGGGGTTGTAAGGTTGCTCCGCCCCAGCAGCTTGAATCAGGACAAAAACGACCTCTCGCCGTTGGTTTTTGTTGAGATTGAGCTTCTGAAAACGGATTACGGCATCGTTGTGATCGCTGGCCCCTGCAATAGCTGCAAAAATGGCATGTTGTGTGTCCGTTTTGAGACCCTGCTCTTTGGCAACTTTGATATAGTCGGGAAAGAAGCGATCCAAATCCTCATCGTCCGAGGAGCTGTCGGCATCCGCTGTCTCGTCTCTCGGGTCCTGTTTGGTCTGGTCCGCACCGGAGTTTCCCGCGAAACTAGCCCCGACAAGCCACCACTTGCCTTTGGTGGCGGACTCGTCGATATCCCGCAGTCCGATCCGCAGGGGTCCGCTGGAAGTTGACCTCTTTGAATTCAAATTTCCGAGCAGCTTTCTCATCGTAGTGACGTGATTCGTTACGATGGCCGACTCTTGCAAGCCGGCCCTCATCTTGTTGTTCTTCAAGTCTGCGATTGTGTCAACCATGAATCTCGTCCGCTCCGTCACACGTTTCTGATCTGCCGCAGCGAGTAATGACTGTAGTCTCCCGGCAACGTCTTTCAGGGCCTGAGGGTCATCTCTTCTGAGCAGTTTTCCCGCCATGCGAACAATCCGCAACAGCAACTCGGTATTGAGCTCGGAAAGCTCATCCAGGAACAAACGAACCAGATCGAAGATAAGCCCACAGCTCACAACCTGGAAAACGTAGAGCTCCGCAAGGAATGTGACGAGATTTGACGATTCTTTTGGTAACGGTTGAGCCACATCGGCGACCGGCAGTTTCGCAGCTCTGGAGTACTCTTCGCGGAAGTCTTCGACTACCCTAGTCACAACATGCGAAGCAAAGCTTTCCCCAATAATCCTGTACAGTCCTGCGACAAAACCACCTTGGAGGATGAAAAACGTGTCAGACAGAGTTGCCGTGTTAGAGATTTGAGACATGATTGCGTCGACGAGAACAGACGTGACTTGACCCCTCGGGTTTGACGCATAGACTTTCTCGATGTCTTTTAGAATAGCTGGCATATTTGACTCCGTAAGCCTGTTCAGTAACCCTTGAAGCTGCCGCCGTAGAGGCCCTGTGTCGTCTGCACTGACTGGTTTCCTCAGAGAGGGTGGCACGTATTTACCAGCGCTTGCAGTATCGGGAACTGGCGCAATGTATGGGTTCTCTCTTATTCTCCGAGGTTGAACTTCGTCGCCAATGTCCTTCCGTGAATGCACGGATTCTTCATCCTCAAACCCTTCAAACTCCTCCTCTTCACCATCCTCTCCGTAGCTGCCATGATCATTATCCGTGTCATCGCCGTCTTCCGAGGAGCCGTATACATCATCATCAGGGCTATCGGCTTGATCAATCCGGTCCACGGGATCTTGAACAAGCCCTCGCTTTCGAGCTAGCCATTCGTCGTATTCTGACTTGCTCTGCGATTTCGCGAACGACTCTTCGGCCCTTTCGTCTCCCAGATCCCCCAGTAAATCGTCTAGGCCGTCCTCCTTAAAAGCTGTCGGTATAGATTTCCTCCCTTTCTTTATCCCCAATTTTTTCTCAAGCTGGGCGATTCGGGCGTCTTCTTCTGCAATCTGGTCTTGAAGTCGTGTCGAACTTCGAGACGAGGACTTGAGCACCTTCGAAGGGCCTGGCGAGGCAGTAAGGGAGCTGCCTGGTCTCTTTCTCTTGCCCGCCATCGCTGGTGAAGAGTTGATGGCGCTCTCTGAAGGCGAGTCGAAACCTTTCGACGTGGAGGCAAAGTGATCAATGTAGAATCCTGAGGTTACTTTTTTTTCCCACTGTCTTTTTCTGCCGAGCAGTTCATACTTTTTGGGCTTGGGTACACAAGTAGAGCTGCTAAGGCGGTGAAGCACCAAAACGAGGTACCCAACAGTACATTTAATTACATGTATTTCAGCGATGGTATGCATACAGTCAGCAAATAAAAAGAATATTAATGTAGTCAATTGTATTGCCCCTCTGCCAACCCACCAAACTGCACCAGAGACCCACAGTAACAAGACCACGAAGTAGACCCCTCTATGATCATCCTGGCCAACCTGGATTGATCCTTCATCGTCGAACTCGGTATTCGCAGCGGGTTAATACGGTCACAGACAACGCGATGGGGAGTGGTCACCTAGATAATAATGAGGTAGGTGGTCTAGCGACCCAATCTAGCCCGTCTAAAGCTCACTGCATGCTAACTGTCTTGCTCCAGTTTCTCGTGAAGCTCTCCGAGCTGTTTGCAGATAGGAAGGGAAAGGAAAGAGGATCGATATTCCTTGTCCAAAAGCGATGTTGGTTCCGCGAAACCCTTGCCTCTATTTCTCTAACTATGCGCTAACAAGAAACTACTAGTATCATATAACCAGGGCGTTCCCCAACCTACGGCCGAGAATCCCACGCCAGATATCGATGTCGAGAAACCCTTACCAGTCATAATCCGAGCGACGAACGGCAAGTCCAAAGTGAATCGGGCAAAAAAAATCAAGCTCTCGACCGTCGTTGCGCCAGAAGACTTGGAAGCTTTCTATACAAGATATGCCGACTTGTGCAAAGCTGGGATGGTAGCACTGAAACCTAGGGATAGGAGTAAGAAGAAGGCTAAGGCGAAGAAGAAGAAGAGTGCCGCTACGGGTGCAGGCCAGTCATCATTGCCTTGAGCGGAGAGAGGGAGCGAGCGAGTTTGACACTGGATGGACGTTGAACACCTTCATCTCATATAAATACGTGGGCTAGGCGTTATGCACCTCCTTACGACGTCATGCACCCTAGCAAGCTTGTCTTGCCATAGCGAAGTCAAGGATTAGACGATTTGATGTTGGTCATGTGGCGATTTACCTGGCTTCGCGGCAGGATACTGCTTAGTCGATCACTGAGCCACTTCAAGATCACGAATGTCGGATCTGAATGTGCCATATATAGGCACATGAGCCCATGGGTTCGTGAAAAGCAACAAAGTCAAAATTTGGACTCAGAGATTATCCACGCAAGGTGTATTCATGGTGGCAAGGCATTTCTACTCTATAGACGCATGCCATCTCCATGTCGTATTACCCACTGACCCTCTCTGCCTTTCAAGACGATTAGGGTTTTCCGCCCTTTAGTATCTTCTCCATCTCTCGTGACGTTCCCACCAACTTCGTGCATGCTTGACACTGCCCTCTGTGCGGTCTCCCTGGGGAGCCAACATACATGCAGAGGCTCTCTCGGCACATGACGTTAGGCTCGGCGCTCTCGCAGCTTGCTAACTTCTTGTGCTCAAACCACACCCGTCCGCAGGATGTGCACAAGAACGGCCAGAGCTCGCACATGAGGAATCGACATGCACTGCAGGTAAATCGCGACAAAAAGGGTTTCTGTTACTGGATAATCTGATGGAAAGCGTTGAGGGGTGATTGTAGGCCGGGGGTTCGAATGGGGTCCAGAAGAAGTAGGATAGGTAAGGGTCGGCGTTGCGTTGCTCGTATAGATATTACCTGGACAGATTCATGGTATCCCGCCGTAGAACTCAACGGCTTTGAGTGGAATATGACACGTAATGGCCCACGTTTTGAGGTAGGATAAATTATCCGTTCGCAGCAGGAGGAGCCGCCAGGTTGTGTCAGTTGCGTGAGTTGTATAGGCGTTTGTTGGAGTGGAGGTGTTTGAGGGGAGGGCAAAAGAAGTCGCCAACGACGCAAACAAACGTCGAACAATGACTGGTCGACAGTTTCAGGGATAATGGGTTTTGGAAATCAAAATCTCGCGCCTCACAGGCAGAGATTCTGCATGTCCATGTCGGCAGCTCCCACCACGGTGGCCAGAGTAGCGATGGTACAAACCTGCTTCGGTGGAGGTCGGCCACATCGATTGCGGAATCGAGCACCAGCGGAAACGCCTCTACTCTGAATAACTTTCAGCTCCCAAGCTGAAGGAGACACATAAATATCCGAAAATGGCGCCACACCCGAGGCCAACACGTGCGACGAAGACATGTCCTACAACAAATATCACCATCACCATCACCATCACCATCGCCCAGTCCATACGTGTTCTCGCTCTGGATCCCCTCGTGCTCACTCCCCTACAGGCTAGCCAGCCCGTTCCAAACAGCAGTAATGAGATCATCGGATGAAATTTGAGATACAGTCTAAGCAAGCCTAAGCGTCCTGAGGGCCCCCTAGAGTTGAATATTGAAATGCCGCGGAACGAGGCACACCACCACATGACTACTTTGACAGACCAGTGAGGTTGCTGCCGTCGCCTCGCCCCCTTCCACGCTTCATTACCACCAATCGGGGGGATATAGGCCGTCCTGGGAAATGACAACTTTTTGATAGACTATATGATCGCGGCCCTATCCTCCACATAGCTGGACATCCCCGAGCCAGCTATTGATCTGTCTCAGGGATCTGTTAGCTGAAGCCGCACTGGGCATCCTCCGGCTGGCCGTGGCAAGACTAAGGGTGTCTTCGCATCATTACCTTGAGAAAAGACAAATTGACAAGTTATAGTGAACCAGGCATCAAGTAAGAGAAATAAAACAAGGAAAACCCTAATTGTGAGGTGGGTACAAGAAGGTCGAAAAGGTGGGAACCAGACGTGTGAATGTGCCGTAACCGTTGAACGAGAGCGTATTCTCGGGCAAAAGAACTGCTGTTGTCCGAGTGCATTGTGCGATATCGAGAATAATCGCTTACATAATTTGGTCCTGGGTAAGGCCACCGTGGGTATCGGTGTCCATGCTGTCTTCACCACCACCTGGATGAAGGTATCTGACATAGCTCAGGCCCAGAGGTCGGCCACCGTATTGATATCCCTGGAACTTCGCAATGGCGGTTTCCGCGGTTTCAGCCGTATCGAAGCGGACGACACCCGTGCCGCGAGAACGGCCGCTTGGCTCATACTGGATCTCGGCCTGCTCCACCTTTCCGATAGTGGAGAACAAATCGACGAGGTCCTCATTACTTGTGGACCAAGGGAGCTGCTTCTGCATGAGTACCAGATCACGAAGATGAGGGTAGTAGAAGGATGGGGTGGGGGTTGCTAGGTACGGACATTCTTCACGTAAATAATCTCGCTTCGTTCAGTTCCGGCCGTGGCGTAATCAGTGAAAGGATTCGGTTGGGCTGCAGGTCCTGCGCTGGATTCGAAGCCGCCGCCAGGGTAGTTGCCACCACGGGGAGGGTAGCCGCCACCAAACCCACCACGACCCCCTCCGAAACCTCCGCGACCGCCATATCCACCGCCAAAGCCACCGCGACCACCACCAAATCCGCCTCGGCCACCGCCGAAACCCATCGGGCCGCTTCCGGCGTATCGATCCTCACGGACTTCTAGGAGTCTTCCCTGCCAGTCATAACCGTTGAATTGGGCGATGGCATTTCGTGCGTCGTCGGGGCTCTCGAATACGACGATGCCGGAACCCTTGGGCCGGCCATCTGGGCCAATATGGACGTCCGCGCGAATGACGGCGCCATTGCGTGCTGTACGTGAAAGCATGAGGATGGTAGTCTATCATAAATCGCTGTGATGGGTTCGCACTTACCGGCTTGGCGGAATAGATCCTTGAGATCTTGCCAGCCTACGTTGTAGGGAAGCTAGGATGGCGGGTTAGCGAAACCATGTGACGGGAAGAATAGATGGGTTACAAACGTTAGCGACATAGATCTGTCGACCACCGCCTCCAGGGGCGCCGCCGCCGTAGCCAGAATAACCGCCCTGCATGCCGCCTCCAAAGCCTCCTCGGCCGCCGCTGGAACCAATGAATCTGGGCTCAGCTTCTCGATCCTAGGGACGGTTAGACGATGTCGTTTCCAAAAGGGAAATTCATGTGAGATATCTAGGGGGCTCACCTCTCGAACGTAAACCAGTCTTCCCATAAGGTTCTGGTTGCTTAGAGTGTTGACTGCGTTCTGGGCTTGTTCCCTCGTTGCATATTCCACAATACTGGTGAGATAAAGAAGGGAGGTTAGTAAAAAAGAAAGACGGAGAAGTCAGAAATAGGATTAATCGAGTCGGCGGCTGCA
This sequence comes from Scedosporium apiospermum, assembly GCF_000732125.1. Lineage (NCBI taxonomy): Eukaryota > Fungi > Ascomycota > Sordariomycetes > Microascales > Microascaceae > Scedosporium > Scedosporium apiospermum. Next base: position 541,661 of record NW_015971793.1, on the reverse strand, counting down.
AAGGAAGGTGCGAGGGCAACGAAGGAATGTTCTGGGGGAAGGTGCCATGGAGGAGCTTTCGTTTGGGGCGGAGAAAAAAAAAATAAGCACTTACCCGCATCCCTACAGGTCCCAGTGGACAACAATGACCCAACCCGTCAATCCAACCATTTCATCGAGACCATGAAGGAAAAAGGGAAGGAAACCACAAAAGAAAAACCAGCCAATAGACTACGTGTAGGCGCCCACCTTCGACATTCCATTCGGAAGCAACAACACCTCGGCGAAGAGAACCTCTCCAGCTAACGGCAGGGTCGGTCAGTTAGTCACTATCGACTTTAAAAGCCGGCGAGAATGTGGTATGTGCTTACCTTGTCTCATAAAATCTTTAAGATGGTGCCACTTCACATCGTAGGATAGATTACCAACGTAGACCCTGCGGTCCTGCTGCGAGGTCTCTCTGATATTGCTCATCCTCTGTTCTTTTGCAGCTTGACGTTCCTCAAAAGACCTGTGATGTTGGGGGCCCCCAGAATAACCAGCACTAGATCCTCCACCTGGAGCACCGGCTCCCGTCATAGGACTGCGCTGTCGACGAAATTCGTCCCTGCTATCACCCCGCGATCGGCTGCGTGGGGAAAACGACCGACGTCTCCCAGAGCGACCAGGGCTGCGTGAGCGTCCGCGACGAGGGGATCTAGACCTCTCTCGCTTTACAATGGTGTTAGCTGCTGCATGTATGAGGAACGGACAGGTTCGGGAACGGCTTGTATGATAATGCAGGGATGAGTATGAGGACTACGAAAGAGATTCGTCGACCTCTACAGATAAGGGACGGTGAAATGTTGCAAAAGATGGCGCCACTAGACTAGCGCAAGAAGCTCGGGTAAGGAAAATAATGGAAATGTGGGAATGGGAGAGATGGTTAACCATATGCACTGGTGTTGGGTAATGTAGATGTCCACAGGAACTCCCTTCCGACGGGGCAAAGGAGCTTGAGGTTGAGGGTGGGGCAAGGAGTTATCTTTCACAGCTTTGCTTTACTGCCAAAGGAGGGTGCAATTCGAGCTCGAGAGACTGAGGTCATGGCAGGGTAATGGAGCACTCCAGACACAATACGACGAACGCGACCATCAGATAAGTGGTATGAGATGGAGCGAAGGGATCGGAAGGTTGAAGGAGAATGATAGTACATTGCCACACTTACAGGTCGATAGGTATCTCCAGAGTCAGCTAGAAAGCGATTTGGTTAGAAAAGCGTGTTATACTCAGAGCGCGACGAGGGTTGAAGGGCGTTCGGCTTGATGGTGAGTGGGGGAAAAGGGGAAGAATTAGAAGGAGAAGACAGCTGAGCCTAGGTTGAGCCTAGGCATGGGAGGGGAAATGGTGGTATTATTGGATTCTGGAGGGGTCGAAGGATAGAGTTAAACAGAAGATGGGCACGGAGAAACGATGCATGCAGGTAAAGGGGGGAAAGAGGTGTGAGGGTGGTTATAGAGGGATAATGTAATGCGGGATGAGGTGAGGGGGGAACGAGATGGGTTGAGAGGCAAAGGGAGAAGACGAAGGGACCTTGGGGGTTCGGAGATCCAGCAAGCCGCTTAGGTTGGGGACCCTGTGGGAAGGGGAAAGTTACATGTATTGGGAGGAAGCAGTATCAGGTAACACGTCACCCTGTCCGTCACATAGCAGCACACAGCAGCATACTGGAATGTGCATTCGAGACTGGGGCAACCTTGGCGCGTAAAGCTGGCATTCCAACAGGTGGGTGGTTTATACGCGGCTGGAAGCCGATTTGATGTCTGTTCAAGAGGCAGACGGTTCCAGGGGAAGGCTTGGGAACGAGGCTGAGACGAAGGGAAATGGAACCAATATGATGAAAGAGAAGCTATTTAGATAACTTACCCATGGTTTATGACTGGGCTTCTTCGGGGGGAGGGTAGAGGGTCGTGGGCACCCGAGGCTGGCGACGCTGCAAAAATTTTGCGGAATTGGGATGAGAATGAGCTGTTCTACGCGCCTCTTCGGCGTTGAGCAACAGGACGGAATTGTACTCTCGTACAGCGGCAACCTGGGGCAGCGATTTCGATAGAATGGCTCAATGGAAACCAAGTCCTTACTCCGTAGGTTGGAGACGAAAGAAGGGCACGTGTGGCTGCCGTCAGAACCACGGGGTGCTATCAAGTCAGTAATAATGTACAAAAGAAAAGAGCTAGCGAGAGGGGAGCGATGAGGAAGGGGGCGCGGCGGGCAATGTCCAGACGCAAATTCGAAAGTGGGCTGCGCAGGCGAGCTGTACAAAACAGAAGCAGGCAGAGTTTTGGAGTGCAGCTTGCAGCTTGTATCGGGATAGGCAGAGAGGTAGACAACGTAGACAACCAGCACAGTCGAGGTTTACGCGCAGCTACGGTGGGTGATAGATTGAACAATGGGACTCACAATCAGGATCGATGGGATTTGGTTGGACGAGGGCAGGACAAGAAGCCAACAAGGTGTCTGCACGGTACGCCGATACACCTTGCCCAACCTTGTGGATTGTGGAGCTGCGATTCGGACTTGGAGTGGTATGAGAAAAGAGGTTGTCGGTTTTAACCTGGCGTGCTGCGAGTACGAGAACACGAAGCGGCAAAGAAGGGTGGATACAATTGTTGTACGCGCTGGTTTCTTTGGGGGAAGCCAGAAGGAAAGAGCTGTCATGACAAAGAAACTCGACCAAGAAGGTCCTGGGAGCCAATAGAAAATCGAATGTGACCAGATCCAATAAGACGTGCGAGAGGATGACATCAGCATCCAGCCAATGAGAGGGCGGTAAGTCCTCCAGTGGGTGGCCTGAAAACGTTGGACTTGCCGCAACTTCAACACCATCTGACGATATGACCGACGGTACTCCGTATGTACACTGTCCCCATACAGAAGTACTGGAGATGAAAAACTAAGGACGACGCATCAACTGATATTACAGGCGGGTACTTGTAGCTCGTGAGAAGTATCCTCTCATCGTCTGGTGCCAGGTTGCGCTGTTGTGGCATATCATATGTTATCTCGTACCGAGGTTTCAATTCCTTCGACATTCAAAGGCATGGCGCATAGATCGATTCCTACAGTTGTAAAAAGGGTGATCAAAGTTATATACGCCTAATTCCTTTCGTCTCCAGTGGTAAGAATCTGCTGAAGAGCGAGAATAGCGAGTACCTCCTCGTGTTGGTTCCTGCGACTCTCTGGTACTTGAAGCTGACGCGTGGATGAGATATGCATCCCCTCCGTACATATTACAAGTACCTCTGTCCTCCGTCTGACGAAGGATGAATACCCCTGCCATCTTTTTGAGGGCACTGTTTTTGTTTCTTTCTTTCTTCCGCTCCCTGTTTCCTTTCCTTTCTTTTTAAGATCATTGTACAATTGCAATTAATTGATTGCTTACTGCTGCTACATATCAGTTTTTGGCTCCCGAAACGGCTTCATTTTGCTTGCACTCGGCGCTGAATGAAACTCGTCCCGTCCAAAGGGAGCACCAGAAAATGTGCGCTACTGCATACTGAGATGCCAGGAACATGCTTGCAAAGCAGGGGGAATCAATTATGAACATTAGCGTCTTTTGCTATTTCTGTGCCCGCATACTTGGGAACATGATCCGCTCGAAGGGCAGCCCAGCCCCACGATACTACGTACATTGAGATCCATTGATACAAGGTTAGTGGTGTGTATTGACGAGTGTGAAACGGAGTCCAGAGCGACTCGGCAGATGGCTCGCGAAGAAGCGTTGAAAGAACATACCATTCAAAGGAGGACCAGGATGTCCAAGGAAGTTGAATGTGTTATTATCCCAGAACGTAAGATAGAGCCATCCTATGCTTTTTTTTTTTGGCTGAGTTGAATGGCTGGTAAGGCTGGCTAGACGGCTCCAAGATAAATACCTGACGATGTTCGATAGCAGGCGGGATTCCCTCCCTTGATCATTGAAACGGCCCTGAATGGCGGTCAGACTACGAAGTAGGTAGGTAACGCCGTTAGTGCTTGCAGCTGGCTGGCTGGAGCCTGGAGAGCACATCTTACCATGAGGAGCAAGCCCTGCGTCTGAAGCCAGAAGGTAACACAAACGCACCATCCCTCCAGAATCCATTCGCCATCCCGGACCGGAAAACAACTATTAAAATACCTCATGTCCGAGAAGACGAAGTCCGAAGTCATGGATCATGGAACGTGTCGTCAGTACCTCCCAAAGACCTATAATCTATTATTTAGTTTCGGATTCACGATAAAATCCGTTCGCGCCGCCTTAAAACGGTCTCTTATACTATGCAGTATTCATCTCTGTCCCGTTCGTGCAGACTAAGAGCTGAAGGGAGCATGAGATTTTTCGACTGGTAGCCGAAGTTAGTGTTCGTTTGAAGGCCCCTCTCCTCTTGCATCTGCATTGTCACTGAACTGGCAGACCGGTGAGAAGCTATTCCCTGCAACTGCAGATGTAGCACAGCCGTGCCGCAAGGTGGAGGGAACATGCGCCGATTCGAGCATCTAACCTTCCAACCGAGAGACCATGTATGTACCCTCTTAACCGACAAAAACGTGAAAAATTGCAGGTCATGGTTGTGATAGCTCATCTACATCTTGATCGAGTAATAATACGATGTAGTAGGTAAATAGTTCATTATCGATGGGTCGGCCTATCGTAACATTGTTATGCACGGGAGCAGCATCCGACGAGGTCCTTCTCCTCATTCAGCCCAACCGCTCCACAGCTGGGTCGCTCATGCATGTCCTCAAACGAGGAGGATCTGACGAAGCATGAAAGCACTCGTATTTGATGGAGAAAGACATGACATTTTGCGCTATGTTCTTCGTAGTCGTATAGCGCTGAAGAAACAAGCGACTGAGCAGGGAGAAGCCTGTATCTTGCCATCTTGGACGAGGGAATGTATGAACCGCATGTGGAGTTGAAAGGGTCTGGGGTCTTTTAGAGGGTTTCAGTTTGCTTTTGGCCGCGAAGCATGCGTCGGACAAGCAGGTCTACAGGACCCAGTGTGTCCGATTTGATCGATTGGTTATGGGACGAAACTATCGAAGAGGCACAACTAGTTCTACCAGCCATCAATTGATCGTTGTAGATTGTAACCCTCTTCGCTATCGTGCCTGATCCAGATGGCGAGTTATCAACTCATTGGCAGACTTTCAAGCTCTGAAGCTCGAATCCGGACTGTAGTTTAGTTCCTTCGGAGTGAAGTGCAGTGTCTGCTCAGTACGTCCATTGATGGTCCGAGCTCCTGAAACTTGGTCGATCTGCCGCCTTGCCTGTGCTAGCTCCACAATATTCCACGCCTTGGGAAAGTCGAAAATTCCACATTCCGACAGTCATTCGATCGAAGACCTCAATGCAAACCAGGGACCAACGCAGTGGCAGAATCAACCCCGTCTGAACGGACGCTTTGAAACACACATCCCCGCCATACCAATTGACCTACCTTCCGCATCGCCGTCCCCATGCAAGCCCTCCGCCGAACCTCCGCGACCCTCGCGGCCCTTCCGCGCCGAGCCGCTCTCGTCGCCCGTCCTATCCTCGCCAAACCTTACCACAGCTACGATCACCCGTCAACGCAATCCTCTTTCAACGAAACCGAGACTGCCATCCTCGACGCTGCGTATAAGCATGTTCCCGATCTAGGATTCTCCCAGGCGGCCCTGAGCCGCGGCGCCCGAGACGCTGGGTACCTGGACATGAGCACGACTGCCCTTCAGGATGGGCCGTTTTCCCTTATCCGGTACCACCTGGTAACGAGGAGGGAAGGCCTTGCTGCTAGGTCCGGAGAGATATTTGCGGGGGAGGGTGGCCAAGGTGTCGGAGTCCTTGATAAGGTGGAAAGGTTGACCTGGGAGAGGCTGCTAGGAAACCGAGAAGTGATACACAAGTGGCAGGAGGTAGGTTGGAAATGGGGAAGGACCCTGAGCATCTCAGAGCCCCTCGATGAACTCCTCAGCTAACCGTCCCATCTAGGCCCTGGCGATAATGGCACAGCCCAGCTATGTCCCCGCCTCGTTAAAGGAGCTCTCCTCGCTCGCCGATGAGATCTGGTTCCTCGCCGGCGACAAGGCCGTCGACCCGACATGGTACACCAAACGCGCCTCTCTGTCGATGATTTACGCGTCCAGTGAGCTCTTCATGACCACCGACAAGTCCCATGACTTCGAAGAAACGAGAGCCTTCCTCCAGAGACGTCTTGACGAGTCAAACAAAGCAAGTGGCGTGCTAGGAGCCGTCGGCGAATGGGTCGGCTTTACTGCCAATGCCGGCCTCAACGTACTAAGGAGCAAGGGCGTACGAATCTGAGGATAAACCGAGGACGAGAAGCAGCTCTAGCTCGTGGTTTCGCAACGAGCCTGCCGCATTTCCTACACTACATTTCCCTCCTCCGTGTACAATAGAGACTTAGAGACTTATTCGCTTAAGAATATCTTTGTGTAATAGAACATGTATAACAACATTGCCTACTTTCTAGAACCACCGTGGTCATTCGTTCCCATCTAAGAAAGACAAGTCGTGATTCCCCGGAACTCCACTGCTTCCCAATAAGAGAGACCTAGAACGCCGTGCGCCGCTAGAAGATGACTGCTTGATCAACCAGTGCACCAGCATCTCCACTCTAATTGCCCCTCTGCATGTCAGGAATGGTTCGCTGACGCGGGTCCGAAAGCCTACTTGGTGGTCAGTACGAAGAAACATCGTTATTGTGGAAGATGATGATAGAGGGCCCGCCATACCGGATAATCTTCACATCCTTGGACAAACTTGCACGCCCTTCGATCGCATTGGGGGTGATGAGTATATACTGTCTCGATACTGACCGACGGGCTGCCGTTATCTAGTGGGATAGAGTCGTTAGCTGGGTGGAATGCAAAGCTGCAGCAGGGCTCACAGGGCGCATTTCTTTCTTACCAGCATGTTGGTGCTTATAGCTCGATTGATGTTATCCATGAACACATCGAATTCGTCGAGACATCTGATGGATGAACCCATCGCCTCCCAAATAGCAAGAAGCATGCAAATAGACGCGAATGACTTCTCCCCGCCGGACAGCGTCTTGGTTTCTCGACCACCGCCCACCTTACGGGTTTCATCAGGTTCAACCTGCAAAGCAAGCATTCTGCTTCGGTGGTCGATGAACATCCTGCCACGGAATCCACGCTCGCTTAGTAGATAATTGAAGTTCACCCTCGTGCGAGCCGACAGGAATCTTTGGAAAGACCTCCACCTCTTCAGCCGATCGGCCAAAGCTTGCTTAAGCTCTTGCTGCAGTTGAAGCTGGCTTTCGTGCTCTCGTTTAGCCTTGTCGTAGGCCAGCTGTGCCCTCTCTGCTCGTTCCGTAATCTCCTGCTCCGACGCGCCGAGGCGCCTTTCAAGCTTCTCCAGCTGCGCCATGAGCGCCTTATACTTTGCTTCGATGCTCTTGTGAGTGGCGTCGTCGGCAATGTAGACGCGCTCTCCTACGGTTTCCTGGGCTTGCTGCTCCAGAGCTGTGACAGTCGCCTGCTGCCGGTCTCTATCGGCCACAGCCCTCTCCCTAACCAATCGAGCTTGATCTCGCTCCTCAAAAGCCTCATTCTTTGCCGATAGTGCGAGCCTTCGAGAGTCGGCCTTATTTTCCGCTTTTCGGACCGCTTCATCGAGTCGCTTTTTAAACTGGGCGACCCTTGCGCTTTCGTCCTTCATGGCGCGGTGCAGCCTTTCGCACATCTGGTTCAATTCAGGCTTCTTGACAACCATGTCGCCAAACTGCTCTCCCTCGTGCTTGGCCCTAGCTTCCGCTTGCTCGAGCGATTCTTTGAGGTTGGTCAGTTCAATATCCCCGCCTTCGAACCGGTCAAGTTCGGCCTCCAAGTTGTCGGCGTTTGCCTGGGCAATGCGTTTGTCCTTTTCGAGTTGCTGGCGTTTAGCGGACTCTGCTCTTATGGCGCCCTGGAAGTCATTCACCCTTGTCTGCGCATCCTGAGCTCGGTCCTGGATTTCCCGCAACTGGCCACGAAGATGAGTGAGAATGTCCTGTTGATGACGAATTTGAGCCTCCACATCAGAGCGCAGCCTTGGGGCACCGGTGTAGGGCCGCACCGGATCAAGGCTTTGGTCTCCACGGCTATTAAGAACTAATGAGATACCTTCGCCCTTCTTCCTGTCATGATGGCACAGTCCAAAGGCGGCATTTCGCGGGCGGTCGTTGAAGATGACTTTCTCGGCATCAGTCCGGGAGCCTATTAGCAGGGCCTGCTCTATCTTGTGATGAATAATAAGCTGATCCCTGATCAGATCGTTCTCGAACTGGAGAACACGGAGGATCGTGTCGTAACGTGGGTCCGGCTCTTTACCAGCTAGGTCGAGCTTTCGACCGTTCGAGATCAAGACCGGTGTATTTCGGACGCCGGCACGTCGCATGAGATTGCGCAAACGAACGGCATCACGCTGACCCACAACAATGAAAGCACTTGGTGTAGCGCCAAGTAGTCTCTCGATAATACTAGACCATTCCGGCTTCAGAAGTCGGACATGGCGCCCCACCGGACCGACAGGCTTATTCTCGAATCCACGATCTTCATCAATCATCTTCAGTAGCCTCTGAATATTAGGGTCGAAGCCACCAAAATCAGAACCGCGGTTCTGCTGTAAGTCATGGATCCGTTTCTCCACCCCGCGAATGTCAGCTTTCTTCTCATTCATTTCCTCCTTCAGACCATAAGTGGCCCGCTTGGCTTCGTCTAGTCGGCGCTGAATATCCGGATAGGCACGCTCAGACTGACTAATTGCGGCGCTCAATCGCTCGACCTCTTCGTTGGCAGCCTTGAGCTCGGCCTCTTTGATGGCCCGGCCATCGCCAGTAGCCTCTGTTAGTCGTCGCTCTTCTTCTTCGATTCGACGCTGGAGAGACTTGACATCTTCCTTGGCGTTCTTGAGTCGATCCCTAGCCGTCCGCTCCTCGTTGTGGAGGGTAGACAGTTCTGCCTTCGCAGCCAAGAACGCGTCCTTGGCACTCTTCTCTTCCGCTTCCAGAGCTTCGGCCTCCCCCGTCATGGCTTGGACATTCTCCTCCGCCTGCCGTAGTGACTCGTCAGCAAGCTCAAGAACCTGTGTTCGTTCCTGGATTTTCCTCTCTGCGCGATTCATGCGTTCGTCGGCGTTAGCAATGTCGTCATCCGCCTTCTTCAGCATCCTCTCCTGCTCAACGACCTGGGCCCAAATCAGCTGATTGCGATAAAGCCGGCGCTTCTCCCGCAGAGCTTCATTTTTCTTCAGCGTGTCGAGGTCTCGCTTTGCATCACGGTGTTCTCTCTCGAGTCGCTTGACGTATTCGGCGGCTGATTCCAATTTCGCCTCGATATTATCCGCAGTCTGCATCACAAGTTTGTAATCGTTGTCAAGAGCCTCAAGCTGTACGCCTTGCACGAAGAACTTGTACTTCAAGGCTGGTGACGATGCATTAAGGAATTGCCGGGCGTTGTCCTGTGACAGGACATTGAGAGGATTGTCCATCTGGAGGCAGAAGTATTCGACTAGTTCATCAACATCTCGTCTCTTGGTGGATATGAGTCGCCCAAGAGCACTCTTGAGCTTGAAGCCACTCGTTCCGTTCTTCGAGAAATAGCGCTCGACAATTATAGACTCCCCGTATTGTTCTGGTTGATATGCGCCTTCGCCTTGGTTCTTTAGCTTCACCTGAATACTCGATTGCTCTTGGCCTTCTTTTATGAAAGTCCTCAAACTGCCTCCACGATTTGTCGAGCTAGCCTTGGCACCAAGGCACAGGGTAATGGCAGTGAGCACCGCACTTTTACCACTACCATTCTCGCCAACAATGAAGTTGAGCAGCGGGCCCAATTCAACATGTAAGCGGGTGTGGCACATAAAGTTGATGCACGTTACGGTCTCGATAATGCCATTGGCCGCTGCTCGGTTGTCCGTTCGGGCACCCGCTCTGGCACTACTGAGTACCTTCTGTGTCGCTCGCATGTCGTCCTCAGCCTCATGCTGAAGGTGGCTATAATCCTGGTCGCGATATATCTCATATTGAGTACGCGGTGGCGAATCGGGAGCATCAGGGCTGGCCTGTCGCGCTGAGGCTCGGGCATGGTCTGACTCGTTTGACTCGTCATCTTCCGAATTTGGTGAGCTCGTCGAGGCTCGTCGCTCGTCGACAACATCCGACACACGAACACGTTTGCGCTATATGAAGTCTAGGTCAGATAGGGCTCCCCTTCCCAGAATATCCGGCGCCCGGGGACACCACAACTCACGCCTGAGCCTTGCCGAAAGTTGGAGCTCGCTTGCACGACACCCACAACCTCCTCATCACCATCCTCCTCGACAACCCGTCTCGAACGCTTTTCGGGGGCCATTATTATTTCTGGTCAACTTCAAGAGAGAAAATGTTGGCTGGTGGCGGGGTTGTACCACTTGAGGTCATCGACCACTCTGAAGCAGAGTTGATAAGCCTGCCGCGCGTGGCGCATGAAGGTAAGCCGAGACCACTGGTACTCTCAAGGGAACAGAACTCCAGGAAGAGATGGCTGAAGCGAAACTGATTGGGAAAAAAAACAATTCGGGACAAAGGCTGCGTAAAGACCGGAATGTGGGTAAATTGGAGTGGCGCCTAGAGCAGTGACGTTGATGGTAAGTGTTGCTGCTCTACTAACGTGAAATATTTCACGTCGCGATCTTCCACGACGCGTTCCTCCCGCCAGTATTTAGTGGCAGACACTGCTTGTTAAGTGGCATCGTGGATCAAATAGTGGGGTGGTGCCTGGAAGCATTACGGGTTGCTCTTTACAGTGTGTGCCCGAGTTGCTTAGTCGAGGATGTTCTTACGTAATTCCAGCGGCACCTATTGTCGCTAGTCCTCGAATGTCGAGTGTGTCGACAGCTGCGTGCGCCTGAGACTTACATTCAGGTGGGAGACGGATACGAAGTACACAGGCACACAATGAAGTCATACTCTGCTGTCTTGGCATCTAACACCCTTGCTCTCGGAGTCTCGGATACCCCAGGGCAAAATGGAGGAATCAGTGAGGAGACCGAAAACCTGGGAAGAGCTTAAAGAGCAGTACGGAGGGCTAGATATACAGCTGGCCGAAAACTGCGTTGAATACGCACTCTTCCTCTTGACAGAATATCCAAACGGAGGAGGCGCACGAAAGCACCTCGCCACGCTCGAAACCATTAGGAAGGCTGCGCTTGAGTTATCGGCAAAACTAACAAAGGATTTTATCTGGCAAAGGGAAGAATTCACACTCAGTATAAAACATGACGCCGGTATGTTTATCCTGCCTCTTGATGATATTTCGAAAAACTCTTCGCAAAATCATTACCAGCTAATAAGAAAGGACAGGTCTAATATATCTACACGGTGTTTCCGACTACGGAGATTCTGTTGAAGATGAATGGTTGGTCGTCTATATCCTCCGAGAAATCTCCAAGCTGTACCCTCAGGCATGGATCCGTGTGTGGGATGCGGATGGGGAATTTCTCCTAGTAGAAGCCGCCAATGTGACGCCAAAATGGCTAAGTCCTACCATGGATCAGAACAGATCGTGGATCCATAACGGAAGGCTATACATCATTCCTCCGGACAAAAGCGCCTCTTACATTCCAGGGCCGTTGACCCTTTCTGATGCTCTTACGAACATAAAGGCCAACCCGGATTCCCTTTTCCATTCGCCTCGAGTAGAGAAAGAGGCCTTCTACCGACTAGAAAAGTACCCCCGCTACATTACCCTTTCTCTTCACCATGCTAGAGTAAGGATCCCAAGAAAGCTAGCATATCTGTTGCATGAGCAACCCAAAGCAGTCGCCCCCGCTGTGGAGAAATTCTATCTTCGCGATGCGGTGGGCTTGAAGAGCATCATGTTAGATTCTAGCTCTCTACACTTTCCACCAGAAGATTTTGTTACCGTTAGTGTCCGCTTCACCAGAGTTCTCTATGCTCAACTATACTCTCAGCGATTTGAACCACCGCCTCGATGGAAGGCCGTCTTGGAGAGGGCTATTGGAAAATCGCCCGCGGCACGAGTCACAGCTGCCGACTCCAAGTTACGTCTCCAAGCTGAGATAGGTATGAAGCTGACCTGCGGCTTCGAGCTGATGGTGAATAAAGCTAGCAAAAGCAATAGTCGGGTGGTCAGGGAAGTGTCTCTCCTTCTCCAGGATGTCGAAGAAGATGGGCCCGAGTCCCTTCCGACGGACGAAGAAATCAAGTCATGGAAAGACGTTGATAGGGATGACGACGATAGCTGGATGGATGTGGATTTCGGAGAATTGGAGAAGGAGCTCGGGGGAAGTCGGGGAGCCGACCAAGGATCAACCTCTAAACGAGGCTTTGGCGATCTAAACGCGCAAGACGATCTACGGAAGATCGTATCACGATTTGAAGACTTTTTGAATGACGAAGCCGCGGGCGTGGAGGGAGCAGAATTTGATGAGGAGGAGTCAAGTTCTGAAGAGGATGGCGAAGGCGAAATAGTGAGTGAAGAGGAGGATCGAGACGTAAGCCTAGACGAAAAAGAGTTTACCCGCTTGATGAAGGAGGTGATGGGCCTATCTTCCGAGGCGGTAAAGGGCAAATCGGTCCAACCCCAACCTACAGAAGCTGGCGGTGACAACTTCGACATGGAGGAGATTCAAAAACTGACGGAAGGCATGGAGGCCGAGCTAAAGGAACATGGAGCTCTCTCACTAGACCTAGCTCCAAAGAAACGTGCAGTCCTTAAGGGCAAGAAGGATAGCGATGATCGCGAAGGCTCTGTCGAGGAGAGTGGTGACGATGAAGAGATAAACGTGGACTACAATCTAGCCAAAAATATTTTAGAAAGCTTCAAAGGACAGGCAGGGACTGCGGGTCCAGTGAGCAACATCCTGGGGATGATGGGAATTCAGCTACCCCGAGACGAGGAAGATGATAGCACAAGTGATGGGGAAGGGTATCCGACGAATCAAGGGAAGCATCAAAGTGGCTCCTAAATAACATACTCTATTTAGACCAGATCCGCCAATGCAGAGTAGATTGTGACGCCCAACGCCATAGTCTATAGTACCGAATCGTCCCAACATGTTTATATCCAGGAAGCCCAAACTCCGACAGTTTATCTGCATGACCCCTTTTTTTGTCCCCCTCGCGCCCATGTGTAAGCCTCGCCTCCTCATGCTCAGATAACAGAGGCGTTTTTTTTTTTTTTTTTTTTTTTTTTTTTTTTTTAAGAAGCGTTACTATCGGAACCCTTATGTACATCCTCCTCCTCGTCGTCAGCCTTGTATCGTTTCGCCGGTGACACCTCTCCACTCGGCCGCCTCCGCCTTGCGCTTGAGGGCTCGGCCACCGAATTCAACTTCTCCAAGATGATGTTAAGCGCCTTCCTCGCTTCCAGCTCCCGCTTGCTGCTACCCTTGCTCGGCCGATAAAACTCTCTCACGACTCGTGTAATGGTATGATAGCACTCGTAGAGGAGCATGCGAGTCTTCGCGTTCTTCTCATCTTGGATGGCCTCGGAGTGGTCTGGCTCGTCCTCCAATGCGCTCTTGAACCCTTTCCAGAAACTTTCGGATGGGTCCTTGTGAAAGGCCTTGGCCAGCAAAGGATCCCCGAAGACGCAATTACTCCAGTCCCGGAATCCGGTAACAAGGATGTCTTCGCCGTCATCACCGAAAGAGATGACAGGAGTTTTCGCGCGTAATTTCCGTACCTCTTCGCCCTTGTCCTCCTCGTCTTCCTTCTCCCCCTTTATTACCTTGTCCTCCTCGTTGTTCTTCTTCTCAATTCCTTTTATCTGTTCGCCTCTCTGTTCCTCTCCATTCGATTCCTCCGGGCTCTCCTTGCTTTTGGCCCTGGTGGATTTGGGTCTCCGTATGACCAAAGTACTCTCGTCATCAGCCGCACCGACCACAACTAAAGCCGGTATCGTGATAGCCTCAAGCAGGTGTTCCAACTTCCAGAATTGTTGTCTTATCGTAGAATAAGGGAGAGTGATATGCATATCCTCGCCATCCCTCAGGACACCTTCCAGGAGACTTGCAAACGCAGTAACCCAAGTACTCGACCCCCTAGCCTCGCATATCTTCCCATTTCCAATTCTCTTATCTGGTGTTTGCATTCTCCCTAGCACCCCCAGGGCAGGCCCGAACCTCCCAGAGGTGGACCGGATCTTAGACAGTCGCCGGAGGAGGTGACCGCGTTGGAAGTCGACGGATTTCCGCTCTGTTGGAGTAAGGGGTGGTCTTAGGGCAGCTATGTGAGATCCGGAGGTAGGCTTCACGACGTTGAATTCGGGTTCTGATAACGTGTATGCTGGGGAGTGGGCAAGCAAGACCGGTATGGGTGTGTGTGTGGTGGAGGTTAAAGACTGGACAAAGTCTAGATCCTGGCCTCCGGTTGTGCCACTCTGCGTCGCCTGGGTTAACGGCTTTGCTTTTACAGGCACCGTCTCACCCTTGTCCTCCTCCTCACCCTCGCTCTCTCCGTCCACTGCTTTCTCTACTGCCTCTTTCACGTCAACGCCGGGCCGTACCGTCGTCATCGATGAACCGAGGTTGGCGATCCAAGCAAGAACCGCAGCCTCGGAACTTATAGAACCCCGTTCAGAACGCAAAAGCCTGGCCATCGGAGGAGGAGGCAAGCTTAAGATGAGAGTAGATCCATCGGACAGTGTGGCCTCATATCGCCTCTGGGTGCCCGGTGACAGGATGGGACGAATTCTTTCCACGGTTGCAGCGGAGGGAACAGCGCTGGCTATCATAGTAGTTACGGACATGCTTCTGTCATCAGCAGGAAGGCACATTCTCGAAAGGACTGCCGGCGAACTGGGGAAGGTAATTCGATGTGTTGACTTGTGGTTGGTCGGATGTCGTAAAGTGCAAAGGCAGCACTGACAGTTTGGGATGAGCGAAGAGATGCCGCGAATCTAGGAGGGAGCCGCCTTTGAAGCTGCGCGAGGGCGAAGGCGCAGTGTTGTCGGTGGCTCAGTGAAAGGGTAATGGATTTCTCAATTGAAAGGGTGAGGAGATCGGCATTGGTGTATAGGGTTTGATATGGGAATAGAAGAATAGAAGTCTATGTTTAATAAACAAACAATTTTGGGTTATGTACGTGAAAAGGATCAGAGATGAGTAGACTCTGGTGATAAACAGACAGTTGGCCCCAAGACAGGTCACCTTTCGTTAAGAGGGAATCAAGCTGCGAACGGCGCGTGTTGGACGAAAGCGCTGTAAGTCCGGGATCGATACTGAAGGAATGAGGCCTAAACACAATGCTGAAACTTGTCAGCCTCTAAGGGCAGATCTGCCCAAGGAGTCGGCCGTCTTTGCGGGAGAGGGCGCGTGGTGATGACGGTGGAGGTTCGCATGGACTCGAGAATAGGTGAGAAGGATGAGAAGGATGAAGACGACACAGAGCAGACTGCTCCTGGGTTTGGGATGGTGATAAATTTTGATTTAGATATAATTCAGAAAGCCCTCTCTTCATGGAACCGTGCTAAAAGGTTCGAGTTGTCCAAGGCGGGCCAGAAGTGTAATCAAATCAAATCTTTGTCCGGATATGAAGAGCCACATGCCGCTAGGCGCATGGCATTATGCAGGAAGAGATGCAAGGATGGACCTCGAGGGCAGGAAGAAACAAACGGTGAACTATATTGGGAAGTTTAGGCTCGCATCGCCGTTCAAGTGGGTAGGAACTTTGCAAGATAAGCCAGCCGGGGACCGATGGTAAGGAAACTCTGGTAATCCCAACCGCCTGCCGAGGTGAGCAATTCCTCGAGACAGCAGCGGTGACGGCAAAAGTTCCTGTCAAACCAAACGGCGTGGGGTCGTTGTATCGGCCAAGCGTGACACACATTATCGGTTAGGGATGGGACTGTCGCTTAATTCATGCCTTGGTCGAGGTATCGTAGGTAAGAAGCTGTTCGGAACGGACCAGACAGCAGGTCTAAGAGGTTGAAAAGCGAGACTGGCGGAACTAGAGGACTTGGTTTGTGCTGAAAGACCACTCTTTTAGGTGGCAGGATGAAGCATTGAAGTATTGGCAGTTTGGGGGCGGAAACATATGAGGTAGGGTATTGGTTGATTTGGGAAAACGGGAGCGAATTGAGCAAAGAGCCTCGAGGGAACAAGCGACGAGTGTGTTATTGCTAGGGTAGCGCCTCGCCAAAGTGCCGAGATCAAATGGCATGGCAAGACTTGGCTCAAGGGCAGCATGGACAGAGTCAAGTACCTCCGTACCAGGCATACTCTACTACCACGGAGGATGAGGCATCAATTGATCATTGATGGATGAGCTTAAGAGCACACTACTATAGTACTATAGTACCTCAGTACACCACGTGTAGTGTAATGAAGCATTGATCAAAAAGTAGTCGGGCAACGAGTTTGTATCCACCAAGATGGAGAGGCTCTCTCTTTCTCTCTTAGTGCACGAATAGTGTCCTTGCGCGAAGGACACTACATGAGACCAGACCAGACCAGCCCAAGTCCAGGGGCAGATGAAGGCCTCGGATGTACACGCAACCAATTACCCGCAACAGATTACTTTCAAAGACTCTGAGAGACTTAACAGGGTTTATCGTACGAAGAAATGGGCTGGATTAAGTGCGGAAGAAGACTCAAGGCCACCTTTGTAGCTAAAGCCGATATAGAAGGATACGAAAGTCGATGTAGCCCAGTGCCGTGTGTCCATTATACTGGGGAGA
Source organism: Scedosporium apiospermum (assembly GCF_000732125.1). Classification (NCBI taxonomy): domain Eukaryota; kingdom Fungi; phylum Ascomycota; class Sordariomycetes; order Microascales; family Microascaceae; genus Scedosporium; species Scedosporium apiospermum. The sequence continues at coordinate 524,978 of NW_015971793.1, read as the reverse complement.
CATGGGGTTCGTGTACGAGAAGGAGTGAGAAGTCGATGAGGTTCAATGTTGATTCTCAAGATCGGGGTTGAGCGGAATGGTGGGGTGGGTGGAACCAAGCAAAATGTTTCCGCCTGCCAAGGAGATAGGAGATGGGTTGCTTAATTGTGAACATTGAACATGCTTCGGCAAGGATTCCGTGGGAGCTTCCAATCCCTTTCTGGACGATCACACCTTCGAACAAAGTACGGAGTAGTGTACAAGGGGTCTGTACATCGTACGGAGTACCCAAGCTGCACCGAGGTGAAGATAGTTCGCCCTAGAGGCTGTTGCCATACGAAGGAATAATACTTCGTAATCTAACGAATTCGGAAAGGGCAGAGATGAGAACGAGAGACCTGGCTCGGCGAACCTGCCAGTAAGAGTAGCAGGGTGCGGAACAATGTCCAAGAACTTCGGACGAAGTAAACTAATCTATTAATTAATGTCTTTTCCAAGGTGAGCGGAGAACAGGTGCAAGCCGAAAGTGCGGAAGTAGTACTTCGTAGTCTGAGCAAGATTGATGGATTGTACCATGTTACGTGTCGTGGAATTAGACCTTCTCACGTTGCGAGAAGGATGGAATATTCCGCGACTGCGTTCCAAGGACGGGATTCAGCCGCAGTCCTAAGGTGCTGAGGTACTGAGGTACCACTGTACCTGGTCCCATCGTTCCGAGACCGCCTCCCTGAAAAATGCTCAGTCCCACTATGACCATTTCGTACCTGCCATTGCAGTACTTCGTGGTTGCCTCTACTATGTACAGCACGAGTACGAAGTACTTCGGAAAGTCAGCAGTCTTGGTTGAGGGCGAGAATGAAGGGTCAATATTGAGTCTACCGAGTATCAAGGAACCAGACGATATCCAAGTTCGATCAGCTCGATGCATCTGCTTGACCTGGATGCTCAGAGCTTGATCGCGCCAACATAATAATTGGATGGATGCAGATGCTAATATACCCAAATAAGCGAAACACCTTGTCCCTGATTGGGCAGCCCCAAGCGAGTGGTCGAGGATCAATGTGGATTGTGGAGGATGTGCACGCCCCGGGCCAAGTCTGAATTGGGGCAGTCTGTCTTGGTGCTTTGTCCAAAGTCCAAGAGACGAACGAGTGGATGAGGTACTTTGGTACTTGGAGTACAAGCTCATTCCGTCCTTAGCTCTCTCGACTTCATGCCAATTCTCACCAACCTCAACCCGAACGTTCAATTTCAATAATAATCTCACACTGGAATCGGAATCGGAATCAACCCTCCCCTCCTTGTATCAATTCATGGCAGGAGGAGTAGTGCCACGACAAGGACGTGCATCACTGGATGCATCCACAGTTCTCGGGCCGAGAGACTAAACTACAACCACCCGGCACCTACCTGCGCAGTCACATCCATCGATACAACGCCGTTTAAACAGACAAAATCATGGATTTCCAATAAAAAAACCAGCGGCCAAAAAGCAGGTGATCCATTTTGAACGTGCGGCTTCCGAGAACCGCATCTCGGCGTCCACTCCGGAGCAGGGCTTTTTGTCAAGCGCACTCTCGTCGACATCATGCGTCTAAGGCTCATCATCCCGGTCACTTGCCGGGATCGGATGAGAAAATGGTTGAGGAATATTATAGCCAGGCTCTCTTCCGCCGGCTTCTGCTATGACACTGACGACGACTCTGGTCGGAGATTGATGCCTCTGCTGCAGCACGATCCGGCTCTCTGCAATATACAGCTCCTCGTCATCTGTATGGTCTAGCTTACAGTTTACACTAACCGTCAGATCTGCCTCTATCGCCCAACTTTGCTCCTTTACTCGATCGCGCATCAGCTGAAGGAACCAATGAATCCAATAATTTCACCTCTTGCCTTACGATCTCGTCAAATTTATCGCAATAGGGCTTAGCGCCTGCCCCAGAGAATGAGAAGAAGAGCTGGCGGATGCTGACCCTGAGAGCCCCCTTCGGGAACAATTGAAACACTAGCACTTACGTATGGACGGTCCGTTGATTAAAGTTGCTGGGCAGAACAGTGCATTGCGATGCTTTAATTCAAACACCCAGCCAACGAAGTACTTACCCCACAAATCCTAGATCCTGAGTACACTGACAAGAGGCCTCGATATCGGCCACGTCTGCGTCCTGGGTTTACAAGTATATCCTTCGGCCACTCGCACGAACACCTTCGTCGACGGCTAGCTCCACACCCAGCGACGCATTACAACACCGACATGTGCAAGTGTGGTATCATTGCCTTAATTCCGCGAGCCATCTTGCCCACCGCGTTTCGATTATTCCCGCCTTACTTTCGTAGTGGAGACATTCCGGTTTCGTGATCACCATTGCAAGGTGCAAGAACTTGGACCTGCTGCATCTGGTCAAGATGATTTCTCACGGCTCTGCCTCATCATCCTGGGCGAGATTTAGCGACATCCTTCGTGTCCGCTCGCCAATCATCCCGCAGTTTCCACCTCCGTCTGCGCTGCAGCCGGGGGAGCGGCAGCATCAGACTTAGTCTCTGGCCTCTCACTTTTCTTCGCCAAAGCTTGCTTGTATATCTCGTTGACGTTGTACTTTTTCAAAGCATCCCACCTCGGGCCATCTACCACCGACATGCCGCAAAGGTTCTACGCTTGAGTTAGACGTCCGCGAGAGCTTCAAAACAAAGATCGCCTGCATTGGAAGGTGTTCAGGTACTAACCTTGTAGATGTCAATCAAGATGACCTTGTCAGGGGTCGTAAGGTTGACTTTATGCTTTGGTCCAACCAACGCGGCCACCCGGTTAATGACCTCGTCCCTCTTCAAAGAACTAGCTCGAATGTTGGGCCGAATCGCATACTGTCACGGTCCAAATGAGTCAGTCTCTCGTAATCGTCAATTTAAACATGTTCTTCGCAAAGATAATCCCTACCGAGTGTGCCGCTCCATCCGCCTCCTCCTCCGCCTCTGTGGTCGGCTCAGACGCATTCTCAGGGTTGAGAGCAAACGTGGACTTCAGGACTTCTCTCGCCACCTTTTCGATTCCAGAATCCAGGGACTTCCCGATCAGGACCACAGGTGTAAGCCGATTGATGTGCCGGAGTTTCCTCTCCGTCATATCGGTGCACTTTTCCGCGTCGTCGCAGATCCTGTTCACAAATTCGACCGGTTCCACAGGACTCCTCGTCTTCATGAAGAAGACGCACTCGATGCCCGACCGCACGGGGATAAACGTGTAGTCCGCTTTGGACGTTTTGTCTTTCTTCATGCGTTTAATCTCATCCTCGATGCTAGAGGCAATGTCTTTGTCATCCTGAGCATCTAACGCCTCGTTTTCTTCCAGTTTGGATGGTGCCTTGATGTCGTACAGAGTCTCTCCCAGCTGCCGTATGCCGTCAGCAAAGCAATACGATGATACTGAAGGAGAAGCATTGAGCCCCGTTGAGAGCGGACCCGAGAGTTCCCAATTGAAGAGAATCCTCTCACATTCCTCCACTGAAACGTACCTCGTCACATAATAAGATCATCTCAGAAATCGCCTTCTTCTCAAGGCCTCGCTGGCACGTCACCCAGATGCCGGCGTCACCGCTTTCAACGGAACCACCCATATCCATTCGTTGGGAGATCATTTTCCGTTGGTGAGGCGTCTGCCACTTGCCATCATTGCCTCTCTAAGCTCATTTCTTGGTTAGCCTGTGAATCCCAGCTTACACTACGTGTGATATGCTAGGCGCAATGGAGTGAACAAGTATTGTGGTTGTTGTAAAATGAAGTACAAGCCTTACCTTGCTCTTCTTCGTCTGGCCCTGGGGCCCGCTACCAGGCGGTTGTTTCCTCTTGTTCTCGCTCATTTTTTTCCTTGACAACAAGCCGATGATTGAAGCTTGAAGTACGAAGTATTTGAGCAACAAATCATGTTTTGTCGATTGGAAGCTTCCCAGTGGTTTATTGTCACCATCACGTGATAGCACTTCCCTTTCTCCCAACATCAGAACTCCACGACATGAATGCGAATTAACATTACTTTTACATCCTAACGTGAAACATACGGATTGGTAACAATCTTGAGAATCAATTCTGGCGGCCTTTGCTGACTCGCTCCCATTTCACCCGTAAGGAGGCCTTCTCCCTTAGTCCCTCTCACTATTGACCTTAGCACTGGCCTCCGCTGTCTTGACCAGAACTGTCGGGGCATCTTCCTTGGGCATGTAAAGTTCGACGAACTGCAGCTTCCTAGCCGCGTTGAACTCATCTTCCTTGAAGAGTTTCTCCAGTTCAGACCTAGTCTTGATCTGAATCTTGCGAGTCGTCTTGTCTGTTCCTCCGAAAACTGTTACCAGCTCCTTGAATTGCCACCCAGCAATGTCATTATAAGCGGCATCCATGCCGTGGATGAAGCGCTCAATGGTGAAACCTTCATTACAAATGACGAATCTGCCGAAGAGATTAGCAACTTGGTAAATGTCCTCGACATTCTTTTGTGGTTCAACTCACATGATGGGGTTCAACTTGTGCCTGATCATAGTGCTGAGCTCCTGGGCTGTGAGCTGGAAAGAGCCATCTCCGACAAACAATATCGTCCTCCTGTCGTCCCTGGCATCCTGTGCGGCCAGTGCGGCTCCCTGGCAGGCTCCAACTGACCATCCGATACTGCCCCATAGGATTTGATTCAGGGCCGTGACGCCGGCCGGGAACTTTGTACTCAAGATTCCGAAATTTGCCGTGCCCGTCTCGGTTACGACAATGTCACGCTCCTTCAAGAACTCGCTAACCTTGGGCCACAGCCAATCGTGCGTGATGGCCTGTGACTGTTTGGGATGCGCGATGGTGCCATTTCTGCTAGAAAGCGGCGTGATCGTCACCCTGGAGACGTCTACTTTATCGATCAACGTTTTCAGGACTCCACTCATTCGGACGCCAGGGTACTCGGCGTAGCGGACTACACAATATGTACTATGCAAATTGATGGTCTTGAGTTGCGAGGTACGATAAGAGAAGCCGGCCGTGTTGAAGTCGCTCTATAGGAGATGTCCGGTGTTAGCGATTAAACCGCTTGATGTCAAGTTGGAAGGGAGATGAGTGCCTTCGTGCGGCCTTCGACACGTCCGAGGCTACTGATTCTGGGAGAACGTAGGTGTTCTTACCTTGAGGGAGCCGACAAACAAAATCAGGTCCGAGGACTCCACCCGCTGTCTGACCTCCTCCTGTGAGCCAGACCCAGCGTAAATGCCGCCATAGAGGGGGTCAGTTTCATCCAGAGCTCCTTTACCCATTGGCGTCGCGAAGTAAGGAAGGTGTGTCTTCTCAACGAGCTTCTTGACTAAGGGAACTACCCTATGGCGAATCGAGCAGGCATCTACCAGGATGATGGGGTTCTTTGCGTTGTACAAAGTCCTCAAAATCACATCGACGACATAGCTTTCCCTCACTGGGTCGTTCTTTGGTTCGGTGAGGTCGATTGGGGTTTTGAGCCTCGCCCCTTCCACCTTCTCCTCGACCATATCCGTGGGGAGAGTGATGTAAACGGGCCGACTTTGGATCCAACATTCGCGCAGAGTATAGTCGATCTGAGTCGCAATATCTACGGGATTGTTGAGCTGTGCCACTGCGCAGGAAATCTCCTTGTTCATGGTGGTAAAGACTCTGAAGTCGCCATTGCCGAGAGTGTGGTGCAGCAACATGCCGTTCTTTTGCGACCGAGTCGTGGGGCAACCGACAATGTGAACGACGGGAATCTGTTCCGAGAAAGCTCCAGCGACGCCGTTTATGGCAGAGAGCTCACCGACTCCGAAAGTGGTGACGAGGGCGGCAATACCCTTGACTCGGGCGTAACCGTCGGCAGCATAGGCTGGTGCAGTTATTAGCAAGCGATCCTTGCCACCTTTTCTTTGCGCGTAAAATCACGAGAGTCACTTGCCAGCATTCAATTCGTTTGTGCTTCCGACCCAATTGAGGCCATTCTTGGGAATATAGTCGAGAGCAACGAGGTTGTAGTCGCCGGGAACGCCGTGAACCGAGCGGACTCCCATCTGGTGGAGACGCCGGAACAGGTATTCGGCGACCTTCACCGGTTCTTTCAGGGCGTTGGTTCGGATATCAGCCATTTTGTTCTATAGCACAATGATTCAATGGATTACTTGACGGAGGGACCAGGATTGGGAGGGTTTTGGAGTAAGTTGGCTCCGTGTGTAGGTGAAAGGCGACAAGGGTGTCCAGATCTGCGATATGATATATATCGCACAGAGCTGCAGTCTCCAATTTACTCCGTGCTTAATACGAGCTCGAGCTTCCATTTGAAATACGATTGCATTGTGCATTATCAGGTAATGGCTTTGTTATCAGCCAGGTCCACCATGACATCAGATACACCATTTGCTGCATCATATCATGATTACGCAGTTCCAAGTTTGTACCTGGAAGCACGGCAGGCGGGGGCCGAGATCCAATGTTACACCTTCAAAAAAGGAAAGGAGGGAAAAGAAGCTAAAAAAAGGAGAACCTGCGAAGCATGTGAAATGTCAGATTCGAAAAGAGCATGCAGCATGCCCGTCTGAGAGATAGTCGAGGTAAGAGCTAAGGCGCAGGAGCGGAGTAAAATTGACTTTAAGGGCTTGTTGATGGATGTCTTGCGCTATCTATTGTTCTATTTGGGAGTATATGCGAGTGTTATACAGATTTCGAGAGGAGATCAGATCATTAGTGTACATTTGATATCATACAAACCGAGGGCCACGCTCATTTTTGCGTAAAAATCCGGAACTGCGTTTAGTTTGACCTCCGGGCTACGGCGTTATTCCAGAACCTTCCCGTCGGTATAGGGGAGGGAGCTCTCCACAACTCCGCGCTCAATCGCAATGGCCATCCTTCCAGCCCGTCCGCCACCTTTGCTCCCAAAGTGAGCAGTCGAACACGGGCTTCCCCAATTTCTTGTTCACGTCGTTGTGCGCGTCGCAGAGCCAAAGGCCAAATTCGGAACGACTCCCGACTTGCGGCCTCGTCCTCGCTATGTAGGTCTGGAAGTCTTCGGCGCACGTCCAGCAGGGATAGAGCTTCGCGAACAGATGCACGAATCCGAGAAGGTCGGATTGCTGGGATGTGGACGGAGTTTCTGGGTAGGCCGCTGCGATAGAATGGAGGACAGTCCAGGAGCTGCGGCCGAGGGTTTCGACGTCGGGCGGGCAATCAGAAGGAGGGGTGAGTTGCTTCTTGGACTTTAGAGACGCGTTTGTTTGGGCGGCCCAGGAGGCAAAGGAAGTGCACGACCGACAACTGTATGCAAGAACTCTGTTAGTCTAACTGTGTGTTGTGAAAAGAGTCTCGGTAAGACGATTTCGAGATAAAGTTAGGAGGCGCGAATGCAAGTTTGAGGGAACGTACGGTTTTCCATCCTTTCCAAGTACAACGCCCTTCGGGAACTTCTTTGCGGGCTGAGTTGAGTCAACACTACCAGGCTGCTCCGTCGAAGCCGGTGCTGGATTGTTCTGGTTGGAGTCCCTTGTATCGTCGGCCATGATGTGTCTTTCCAAACTCCTGATCTCGCAGGCGCGTTGAAGGTTGGGTGAAAGAGCGAGAGCCAACGTGCTGATCTTGCTATCAATTGTTTGGCGCAAACATGGACTCCAAATTGTCTGGGAATACCCTCTTGGCTCTCAAGTGCTAGCAATTAGAAGTCGAGGGGCAATTTGTCAGCGAAGCGCAATTCAATTGCTCTGGAAGTCGGAAGTTTTCGACTGGAACGGTGATCCAAGCTTCACCTCTTATCTCCTATCTTATCGTGATAACGCCAAAGGAATGACCACCCCACCTTGCCTGGCTGCTATTAGGGCGGGGTCACGGCTTTCGTTCCTAGCTTTTTAAGACGTGCAGTCGCTCATGGCGTAGTTGGGAAAGTAATCAGTACCACGCCACTGGAGAGAAACGTGCTTCGCCAATTGCCCCGACGCAACCGGGTTAGAAACCGCCACTCGACAATGTCTTCGAATCCGGTGGGAAGCGGTGGGCTGGACGTGCCCATTCTATTCTTGAAAACAAAGTCATCTCCCAGCGACGCTTACGAGGACTTATTCAACCGGCAGCCTCTCGGCCAATGCCATTTTGAGCCCCGGTTTGTGCCAGTCCTGAGGCACAGCTTCAAGGAAGATGGCATGTCCGAAGTCAATTCCGTTTTGCAAAATAGACAGATAAACGAGACGACCGAAGCGACGTATGGGGGAATGATCTTCACCTCGCAGCGGTCCGTTGAGGCATTCACCAAGCTCGTCGAGGGAGGCAAAGGTTGTTATTCTTTTTTCGTTCCAAACCCGTTGTCTTTCGCCCAGAGGGCAATCATATCTGGACTGACACATTACCTCCAGGCGATCCAAAATGGCCACACCTGCAAAACGTGCCAATTTACAGTGTCGGGCCGGCAACATCCAGAGCACTCAGGGCGATATCTCAGGAACCCCCATTGCAAGTATTTGGGGAGCATTCGGGAAACGGAGAAGTGCTGTCCCAGTTCATGCTAGAACACTACCGGAATTGGTATAAGGACCGGCCGACACTTCCTCCAATGCTATTCCTGGTCGGGGAGCAAAGACGGGATGTGATACCTAAGAGACTTATGGACCAGAATCTTCCCGACGACAGAAGGATAGCGGTCAAGGAGGTGGAAATGTACGAAACGAGGGAAATGGAAACATTCACAGACGACCTTAGAGAGGTACTACATGAAATAAACTCGAGATCTACGGTATGGCTGGTAGTATTTTCGCCAGCCGGATGCGAATCAATGCTCAAGGCTATTGGATTCTTAGACGCGGACGGGAATGTACGACCAGACAACAAGCAGGCAGAACACATCTTGGTGGCCACGATTGGGCCGACCACAAGAGACTGCTTGAAGGGCTTCGGCTTCGCCCCTCATGTGTGTGCTGAGCAGCCAAGCCCAGATGGTGTTCTGCAAGCCATTGCCCAATACTATGACCGGAAATAGAAACAATATTTTGAGCCAGTTGTGTCCATCCCACCAACGTCAGTCGCAGGCCCGTGCAGGCCGCCAGTTCAAAGTCACGCCAAGGCGTTTCTGATTTTCGGCGTCAGGTGAGATCCGTGACTAATGAAAGTGAGAGAGAGTGCATTGTGTGTGCGGAGGGGCAATGTGGTGTGTGGTTTGTGGTGTGGTCTAATCCCGAAGTGCCCGGTCGGCGTTTCTCCGAATTGCGATGGGTGGTTGAGGCGTTGCCAATCGGTTCGCGCAGGGTTAAAACGGTCTTGGCCAATGGTAAAGAATAGATCGTATCATGCCTCTCGAGTGTATGGATTTTTCGAGAATGTGTGTCAGACGGCATGAGCCCCAATACACAATTGTACTCGTTGTAGGATTAGTTAATGTACGTGTGCGTGCTTCGTATGTCGTGTCGTGTCTGAGTTTCGAGTGTCCTCGACTCCTCACCCCAGACACTAAGACGTCAACTTGCTTCCCCTCCCCCACACCGAAAGATACTTCGTAGTTTAAGGATGCCTGAGCGAGCGGCGACGAGAGGCCCGGCCCTTCGTGGTCGAATCCTTGGAGCAGGTTTTAACTCCAATAGTATTGATGAGATTGGTGGCATTACCTCACCCCGAATGAATGCCTTATTACGCTTCAGTCCTCCTTCAATCCGTTGGAGTCAGTTTGAATTTATGGTCTAAACAACACACCAATGTCTACTTCGTAAAGACCCCCTCGCTGTCCAACCGTCGACCTTGGAATACGTCGACTTGGAAAAGGGCAAAGCCTGGCCTTCTTTCCTAGAATTCCTTGTCATGATCAACGCTCCTGCCCTCTGCTCACCTCACAAATGTATTGATTGTCATTGCATCAATCAATTTTCAAACTAATAGTATGACCAACCATTGACCAAAGACTTCATATCCTGACACTGTTTGCCCACCAGAACCTTGCCTTGACACCCAACTCTGCCTTCCTACACCACCTTTTAGTTCCATCACCAGATATTCTTCTCTTGAATCAATAGCCTCTCCAGTCATACCAACCAATTTACTCGAATTTCATTGCAATCCATAGTCATCACAAGACTCGACTCTTCTCGATTGCTTTGTACAATAAAACACGTCGTGCTCCGCCCTAATTAAAGAAGAGCTTTTTGACCCACACTACGTCACGTCACATCGCCCTATCGAACCCCAGCTCTCAAGCTAGATCCGCTTCCTTAACAACACCCCCACTCTTGTCTAAATCCCACGAACCCGACGAAACAATGCCCGAAGAAACTGGCCCTCCTCAGTCTCCCCAGAACGGCAAGGTTGACGGCAGCCCGACCTCTCCGCAGAGCGACAAGTTCGAAGAGTGCCCAGCCTCTCCCCGACTCCCCCACCGTGCGTCCCTGTCCTCCTCCCTCTCCAACATGTGGTCGGGACTCGTGCGATCCTTCTCCTCCGCCGACGGCAGGACGTTGCCCTCCCAGTCGTCCGGATCCCTGGCCGCCCATACGTCGGCGGATTCGTCGTCCTCCTCGTATGAGCTGCCGCCGCTGGAGCCCGTGAGGTTGGAGGGGTATACGTGGGCGTCGAAGCCGGGATTGAGACTGATGAGGAGCGATCTTGCCGAGGAGATTAGGCTGCTGATTCCGGAGCGATTGAAGCTAGCGGATGAGTGGCAGCTGATCTACAGCTTAGTGCAGGATGGTGCGAGCTTGGGGACGTTGTACACTCGTGCGAAGAAGTTCAAGGGGCAGAGGGTTGGATTCGTGCTCGTCCTTCGGGACACTCTTGGAGGGGTAAGTAAAACCTTCGTCGATGCCAGGGTTCACTTGGCACACCAGAAACGAAGAAGATCTCATAACAAGGGAACTGACGTCTTTTGATTACTCTTCCTCGTAGACCTTTGGCGCCTATCTCTCGGAATATCCGCACCCAGCGCCCACCTACTTCGGAAACGGCGAATGCTTCCTCTGGAAATCCACCCTCATAAAGGATCCACTCCCCGACTCCTCTGCAGGCCCGACGCCTTCCACAGATGGAGAGAGCACAACCTCTCCATCCGAAACACCTTCCAACACCGCACAAGATCTATCCTCTTCCGGTGCTAACGGCACCGCCAATGGCCCCTCTGCTAGTCCCCCAGATGCGCCCCCAACCCCGACAACCCATATACGCTTCAACGCGTTTCCGTACACTGGCCTCAACGATTTCTTCATGAATTGCGAAGCGAGCTTCTTCTCCATCGGCGCCGGCTATGGCCATTACGGCCTCTGGGTCGACAGCAGCATCGAACACGGGCATACCGCCAAATGCGAGACGTTTGGAAACGAGCCCCTGAGCCTACAAGGCGAGAAATTCTACATCATCAACGCGGAATTGTGGGCTATTGGAGGATGATGGCCCAGAAGTTGCTTCGTCGTAGACGGAGCTGTCTTTATCCTCGGAGCTGAGGCCGCGTGTCTAGCCCATCATCATTGGCTACGGAGCCCCTAAAGCGATCTCCTCTTCATCTCTTTTGCCCCTTTCATTCCCCCCTTCCTCATTTCCTTGTTTCTTTTTATTTATGGTTATTACGGCAGGCGTTCCCCATGGACGGCGTTTTGGAGTAGCGAATTTATTCATTGTTTGTCCCATGTCACCACATCATTACTGGAAGTATCTTTCGAGTACGGAATGAACCCAAGGCTCAACCCTAACGGCAAACGTTGAAGCTGAATTGCACTTCCTCGGAAGGTGGGAGACGCTGAGGGTCTAGTACGCCCTCTAGTGAGAATTCTAGTCCCTGATTGAATGAGGTGAACGGGCCGAGAAAAGGAAATGGGTGGGAAAAAAACTGAATGTCGATATGTCTAGCGATACCCTTAACTCATAATTTACTACGTTTGGCCTTTTGAAAAAGGAGAGTGAGTCTTCTCCGTTGAATCTAGCGATTAGTTGTAGTCGAGTTTAGTGGCACCAGTCACATCTATAATGCTTGTGTGTTTGTGTGTGAACATGTTTTCAATCTTTGACAAACGATGGCAGCCTCAAGCGGCGATATTAAACCCTTGAGACTTGATAACAACGTAGGGAATGGATACATGGAAACCCGCTTCGGCTTGTAAATGTCCCTAGATCCTGGGAAGACCGGCCTCCCTTTTCCCCAGGCTACACGGTCTCGACAAATGGGTATTTTTCTCATTCGAAAGCTTTCATCAAAGGCGAATATCAAACGCCAAAGAAGGCAGTGTAGAGCAGCATCTCGCGGGGCAAGGAAATAATAAACATAACGACAATTGGGAAAGGGAGGAAACGGTTAGTCTCAGGGCATGAGACAAAGTGAACAAGAATAGAAAGCAGATGCCACATATGAAGAAACGAAAACTGAAATCAGAGCCCATCTCTAGAAGAGCCTGACGAAACTGCCATTTTCAGCCGCCTGTTTTTCTGAAGAACAGGAAGAAAAAAATCACAAGGAAATAATAACAGGAAATCCATTCTCCTCCCGCTTGCTTCGCATATTCCTGCCAATTTTCCTTCAGAGGGCATGGTAATCTTTTCCCACACCCTCAACATCCTCGCCTCGTCTGTCTGGGCAACCGACCATTTCCATGATTAGCCTGGACTCGCTTCCTTCATCAGAGTGTGAGGAACGAAGTAGCCTCCAGGCGGCTGAAAAATAAAGAAAACGCCCGCGCGTGACAGTTGTGCCAGACAAATTCCATCAATCCTTGTCCATTACAGGGAAACAGAAACTCCTCGACTCCGCCAATGTGCTACGGCTCGCGACTTTTTACCTCATAATCTCTTGATAGATTAGCTGCTTGAGCTGCTCCTTACTTAGGGAATCCTTATGCTTGTCAAAGTCGAAGAATTCCTCTGGAATGGGGGGAGCGGTGGGCTCATCATCGGGGTCATGATAAGGCTCAAGGTAAGGATGCTTCAGGGCCTCCTCAACGGTGATGCGCTTGACGGGATTGAAGGCAAGAAGCTTCTCAAGGAGGTCTAGCGCAAGGTCGGAAGTCTTGGGGAAGAGGGTCCTGAAAGGGACCTTCTTCTTGAAGGGCAACGAGCGAATGTATTCCCGGGCACGTCGGGACTTGATGCCGTAGTAGTCCTCCATGGTGGGAGTACCCAGGACATCCAGGATGAGTGTGAGCTGGTGATGATCTAGCCAAAGCGGTCAGCGCTCGCCTTCAATATGCATCATTGTTGCGAGAAAGGGAGGGGCGTATACGTACAGTCCTTGCCGGGGAAAAGCGGCTTGCCACTAAGCATCTCCGCAAGAATACATCCAACGGACCAGACGTCGATAGCCTTGGTGTATTCCTTGAAGGTAAGCATGATCTCGGGGGCACGGTACCAGCGCGTGGCAACGTATTCGGTCATGAAGCCGGAGTTATCCTCTTGCGAGGCGGCGGATCGAGCGAGGCCGAAGTCGCACACTTTAAGATCGCAGTTGGCATTCAGAAGAAGGTTGGAAGGTTTCAAGTCACGGTGGAGGACGTTGGCCGAATGCATGGCCTTGAGAGCGCGGAGGGTTTGGTAGATGAAGTACTGGCAATGGTCGTCGGAGAGATCTTGGGTGCGGATGACTCGGTGCATGTCCGTTTCCATGAGTTCCTACAGAGGCAAGGCAGAGAGTACGGTTAGCGCAGGTCGATTGAAAGAGCTTCCCTCTGAAGCCTTGACCACTTTTTTGCTGGCGAAGCTTCCGAACCTCCAATCGGGGGATTGACTGAGGTGGAAGCGCGCGAAGAGTTGCTGCCAACCACGTGGGGGACCCATACCTGAATGAGGTACACCTCATTGAAGGACTCGTAGTTGCGGGGCTTCTGGATGTCGAGAATGGAGATGATGTTCTCATGGTTGAAATATCGCAGCAACTTCATCTCTCGGAGGGTTCTTAGACAGAACATCGAGTGGTCGAAAGGAGTGATCTTCTTGATGGCCACCTTCTGGCCAGATGGCTTGTGGATGGCCGAGCTTGGGGCATATTAGCAGCTGTTGCGCCAACGCTAGAGAATGTGCTGGGCCAGATAGGAACACCAGACGGCGCTGGAGCTGATAAGGAAGTATGTTACGAGATCTAGAGCTCAACTTACCAGACAACGCCGTATGCGCCTTCACCAACGACATCTTGGATATCGTACTGCTCGCTGACGTTGAACGAGATCTTTCGGGACCCCGCGGGGTTGGGTGCCTGAGAGCGCGACATGATTGGCGGTGGTCACTCGCAAAAAGCACCCTCTCGACAATACAAGCAGAAAGGTAAAATCGGAGGAGGTAAGGTTTTCGCGAGAGCCGACGAAGTGATCCTGGTCGTTCTTCAGTGAGCGGGTGGGCTGACCTATATGTTGGGCAGATGTGGGATCGACGGGGCGAGTTGAGGGGTGAAGGGAGAGAGGGGTCCTGGAATATCCCGCTTCAAGTTTCTTGCGCGCTCGCCAAAAGGTACGGGCACGTGGGGTAGAGGTGTTGGGAGCAAACTTGGAGGCAACAAAAAGAACAAAGACAAAAAGATGAAATGGAGAAGAAAACCAAGTTTGTTCTTCTCCTAGGGCTGCAGAAATACAGAACTTGGGAAAAAGACTGGACCTTCCGGAAATGTTGCAAGGGGCGCGGGAAGCGGATAAGAGAGAAGGTGGGGACAATGGGAAAGGTGGGAGGGGCCTTTGGGGAGTAGACTCAAACTGTAGAGGTGTATTGAAGAGTATTGAAGACAATACAATTGCAGGGAAAGGGCGAAACTTACGCGAGGGGGTCTCTGGTTTTCTTTTGAGGTGCTTCTGGCAAAAAGGATCGTTTCTAATGGAGGAAGGAAGGAAGAGGCAAAGACGCAAAGACACAAGGGTTGTTCGGGACCTCCTACTGGTAGCACAAGTGGATGTTGTTTGGTGAAGGATGAACCCAAGAGAAGAGACCCCGCTGAGGAAAGAGCAAGGAAGACGGGAAACCAATACCGAGCAAGAAACGGACAAACTTGGAATGGGGGACAACGGGATACACCAAATGGGAGAATGGGATACGTCAATCAATTAATACTGCACAGGTATAGCAGGACAGTTGCCAGGATGCCAGAATAACTGCTTGTACGGCCAACAGAGCAGATTGGACAGGCTACGTACCTTGGGAGATGATGTTTGAAGCCAACTCCGACTACGAAGTAGAGCATTCAGAGCAGACTACTTCGTACATCTCCTACTGTGACGGAAGGAGGGGCGTGCGTGTGGGTGGTTCCTGAGCCGCTCGGGCCTTTTTTGTTACGAACGAAGCGACTCCTGTTACCAGTCTCAAGTTCGTTCAGATGTATCACTAACCTGGGTCTTGGACGGACTGAGCGACTGATGGTGCGTTTCTTCAGAAATGTCCTTCTGACATGGCTAGTCTTGACAGCTCTGGGCCGGCTCCTTTTCGCGAGATCAATACTACCTCATATGAAGTACCTAGCTCGGCTAGTGAGCTTAGGTGTGTGTCCCAGGTGGATGGCACGTTCGAGATTCTATTCTTAGTGGCACCAAGGTGATCAGGATTTCGTCAGTTGCCTCGAGCAGTCCAGGTCTGGGCTTGCTTTGGACAGACTGATGGACTGGACTGGACAACAGGTCAAGAGTATAGCGTGGTAAACTATGTACGGGAGGGTGTCCTGGTGGCGGGGTAGGCTCAGAGCTGACGGGAGCTAGCTCTTCGTGCTCTCTCTTATTTGCACGTTGATGTTTGCCAAAAGCTTGAGGTCATTGATCTAATAGTTGTCTCCACACAGCCCACCCCAAACTACACAGCTCACCAAACCAGCGGCTACTTTGTATGTGTAGCTCTCGCTGGATCACGGATCGGATGAATCTGATAATTCGTCTACGGGAAGGCCAAAACGGGAGCTCCTGTCAGCTTGGGCACCGCCTTCGTTGAGTTGTGCCAAGAGTATCTCGAAGGAACTGGCCGTATTGGATTCCAAGGTACATTAACATTCTCGGAAACTCATTCGTGCTTCGGCAATGTGACTAGTACAACAGAGGAGTAGTGCACTTCGCACATCGACGTCGGCCTCCCTTAATATCCACATACACCGTCACCAGACACTTGTCGTGTTGCCCGGTGACGATGGAAAGAGACACGGACGACCAGTGGGTCAGGGGAGAGGGGACAGATGCAACATGACTCCTGTAAGACCTTCCAGAAGTCGATCAGAACCTAGGAGGCCGGAAAAGCCTGGAAGAGACGGATGGAGGTGGCTGAGCGGGAAAATCGAGGCTTCATGGGGGCTCCCTAGAACTCCGGGGGATGACCAGACTTCAGATGAGTTGCGGAACGTCCTCAATTGCCCTCTCGGCTGGCTTGTGTGCGTGTCTGATCTTCAAGATGAGGGGGAGTGGGGTACGAAGGGGACATTTGGAGGGGTCAAAGTATTTGGAAACGCTGATGACAGGGAAGCCTTGATCACTACACGACAGAGAAACAAATTGAACCCCTCTAGCATGATCCACCAGAGCCTGGCCTCCGTACGGAGCGCTAGAGATTAAAATTCATTGACTTCTTGAAGATAATCTGCTTCGTTTCTCTCTCATTTGTTGCCGAAACTGTCAACATTTCCCCCATTCGTTTTGCTGGGGTCCTTGTCGAAGAGATTCTCTTTTTCTTTTTCGATACAGAAATTATGGGAACCGAATACATGAATGTCACATCACGCTACTGACTTGAGAAGGAAAACTCAAGTGGCTTGAGGAGGAAAGCTCAATGCCTGCCTGGGCCAGGGATTGAGATGGTGTGAATCGGAGGGGCACGATGTGACTGTGACAGGTTGAAGCATCTCTATGTACCAATAAGATGCCCAGAACTCACTTTAAAATCGACCACATCCCTCCACAGCAGCTCAGAGTTGTGCGAGAAACTGCTGTTTAGTTGCGAGTACTGAGATTCTTGGAGAATGTAGAGTACTGAGGTACGAATGATTGATGCATCACGGAAAGATATTGGAACTTCGGTGATTGAAGTTTGTACATGTACAGAGGTACATATAGACTTGCTAGAAAAGAGCCTGTGAAATTGGTATCACACTGCAGGCACTCAGAAACCACCATGACAAGATGCATTTGTCGATAATTTGATATTGTGAAGTTACAATTGTCCGCCCATATCCTACCTCATTGTCAGCCCTCTCCCAACGACTTGACCCGAGAGGCCAGGCCACTTCCACCTCCACGTGCATTTTGCATCACGACCAGCATTGCAGTGTACCCACCTCACCGGAACTTTGGCTTCTCTCAAGCCAGTGAACGAAAACGAGTGGTGCTCGACAACAGGAGTTTATGCGACCCCATCCGAAAATATGCGGCCTCAATGTCCGTCACATCGAGCGGCTTCCGGCGAGTCCATCCGCCATCCCAACCTTACTCCTTCATTGGACGGTCGACGGACTGGAGCCTTGTCATGGTGGCCCAAAATTATTGCGGATGGCGGTTACAGGAGATAAAACAGGCGACGGGGCCAGTCTAAGCCTCAATCTCGAGGGGGGCCAATCCACATTTCGTCGCACCCACTCCAATCGTGAGATAAGATAAATCGCGACTGTGACAGGAAGCCTGGTGGTCAGCTTTGAAATCAGATGCAAGGAAAGAGACACCAAGACACCAACAGCAGTGTGTGTGCATCAACAGGTCAGGCTGTGTGCTCTGGAGGGCGCCTAATCCATCCTCTGATTGGCGCTGGAAGCGGCCTGCACGAAAACGGACAAACGTGCTTCACACCACATCGTCGGTTTAATACACCCGCCCCAAAAGGCCGATATGCACATGGGCATGATGGGCGCGTGTGTTTCACTCAAAATAGCTCCGTCGTTTCATCCGTCTGATTACCGGCCCGTGGGATCAAGAAAGTCTTGCCAGGGGGTGGGCTTGTCCAGGAAAGGATGGGAGACTTGCCAAACCTACCCCTGCTGTTCACTGTCTGTGCTTGATGTGAATCTCCAGAGTCTGAAGGATGCAGCTTGCTGTAAGAATACGTCGATAGTCCTTTGTGGAGCTGGTAGGTATGTAGTATTGCGACTGTCTCAAAATAATACGAAATTCTGCTAGCTCCTCAGGCATGGCAGCTCAGCTCCTTAAGGGGTCCAAGACCCTGTTTGGGGTTCAGTTGCCAACCCTGTTGATACTGATACCAATGCCTCCAGCCCCCCCTGGAAACTGGAGGCGGGCTTCCCGTGAGTGCCATTCCCTCGATCCATCTCGATATCGCTCGATTTACACATTCCGGAGAGGGGAGCCACAACGATTCCATTTTACTACCGAGGGCGAGGGAGATTTTATAAGATGATTCCGTCCCCGGCATTCAAACAGTCTAGGCGCGGACGGTCCCGTCTGAGAAAAGCAGTAAGAGTGAGTGGGCGAGCTTCTGCCAGCTGGTAAACCTAAAACACGACTTACTTTGTAGTGGTCCCCACACGACTCCGTCCTCTTCCCATCTCACCATTTTCTCGTATTGCCATCTACGGAGTAAGTCTCGTTTAGTTTTAACCTCGATGGGATGGACGGGGCGGTCTCTTCCTTTCTGTAAGACTCTCGTACGATTGAGGTTGTTTGCAACAACATGGCAATTCAAAATTTGAGACAAAACCAGTTGTGAAGTGCTTGCCAAATCTCTAAGATTCTAGCAAGGACCAGCATTGGGTCATTGATGTGAAAGGAAGCAGTGCTTGTACTCTATTCTTTGCCTGTAATGACATTGATCTGACAACCCCCAGATACCCTCACTTACTCCCCTCCCCCTTCACCATGCCGCCCCATGTTTATCCCCTACCTACTCCCCATAAAGGGTGGGATTCACACAGCCCTGTGTTCTCCATCGTCGTTTAGGGTCTCATTAAACTTGTCCTACTTTTTTTCTTCTTTTTCTTTCTTTTGCTAACTAAAAGATTCCATTCCATGCCGAGCTGGGCTAGCTAGTGTCGACCTGTACAAGGCATGCTTGAACTGGCTCTTACACCAAGCTCAAGAGGAGTGAGGTGTAGACAAGTGGGCTTGTGTGCGAAATCCCGGATTCAGATTGCTACTATATCTCCCCCGAATTTACTGAACAACCTAGATTTATCATCAGTCAGCAGGATGCAACAATTTACATTTGTCGTTGGACAGGGGGGTTCGTATTGGAGATGCATACCTTCTCTCTTAGAACACCGAGCCACTGAGCTGCACTCAATCCCTGATCCGCACGATCCTCAACCAGCAGGGTTTGCGCCCAAAGCTTCAGACTCGGCTCTCCATCCTCGCGGACAATGTATAGGTGCGGCACGATGATGCTTCCAACTCCCTTGGCCCGGTGATCTCGGCTCTTCTGGATCACGGCACGGACGCGTTCGTTGAAATCGTTTTCTAGCTCGGGAAGCGAACCCTTGCCTACGCGGAGCTGCGTCCTATCTTCCACGCCGAACACGTCGGCTAGGAGCTGGGGAACGGCGTCGCGTCCGACCCAGAGGAACTGCGTCTGGCCGTCGTCGATGAGGTACAATCCATACGAGACCAAGCGCTCCGAAGATAGGTTCAAGGGCGGCGGTAGCACGATTTGGCTCGTCTCCGGATCGGGCATGCCAGCATTGTCGGGCATGTCGTGGAGAGAGTAGAGGTGAGGGTAGATGTACTGTATCAACAGGGGAACCGGCAGCGTGGAGAGCAGGCATAGGGCGGCAGATCGGAGGTCAGAGGGGATCTGCGCCGATTTGCGCAAGCCAAGATTCTTCATCAATCCGAGGAAGAGCAGGGGAAGTCCACGAAGGTTCGCAGGGAACTGGAGGCCGCCGCCCATGCTGCCACCCGCAAGCTCCTTCCGGAAAGTTTGAAGAAGCTCAGTAATCTTGGATTGGAGTCCGTCCCTAGCGGAATCCAAGCCGCTGCTGAGGGCTCTCTCAACAGCCTTGTGGCTGAAGTACGTGGCGATCGCGCACTGATCCGCTGAGGCATACATGTCGCTAAGGTTCTGGGTCGTAGGCAGCGCGAGGGTTAGAACGCGAATGCGGCGCTCACCATTGCATGTAGTATGGAGGACGGCGGTTTGGAAACAGGCGACATTCTTAGTGACAGTTTCGTCAATGGCCACCTCGACGACGTAGCACTGGTCTCGGGGGAAAGCCGGGAAGGCGCACAAATCCGAGCTCCTGTTGAAGAAGTTGCCGTAGAACGTATTCATCCTAAGCCCGGTCGTAGCACGAACCCTCAGCACAGCCTCGAGACCGATCTCCGAGGATAGGTAGTCGCTAAACTCGCTGGCAAACTTGATAGCGTCCTCCGGGCGGCCGGCATTCCAGCCAGGGTAGAACCAAGTCTGACCTCCAGTGTACCTGGGCAAGTTGCTAAGAGAGGCAACATCTTGGTAATTGGACGAGAAGAGGAACATGTCAATCGAAACCTGGCTCTTGGAGCACTCTACGGCGAAACTCTTGTAGAAGCTGTTAGCCGACTGTAAGAGGCTTCCTTCCTTAGACGTTCCGAGTAGCTTCTTGTCCTCGCGCATGTCTAGCTTGCCGACGCCGAGGGTTGGTAGCGATGCGCTGAGGACCACGAGCTTTCCACCCATCGAGGAGATTAGCTTATGGCCGGCTCGGAGCGCCGATCCCATACACGACCCGTTGGCCTGGTTGTTTTGGAACATCTCGGGAAGCTTTGTCAGGAAGTTTTCGATACTTTGGCGGCTCTCGGTCAAAGGTACGAGCAGGTCATGAGGAACAGGCAGGAATGGTTCGTCGAGGTCGCTAACAACGAGCATGCTGGTCTCAGAGTTGCTGTCCTCGTCCTTGGGGACGGAGAAGTAATGGAGACTGGTATCAACGGCTATGAAGCCGAGTCTCGTACGTCGATCGGCGTTAGGTATCCGGTCCAGGCTATCAAGGATTGTGCGAGCGCAGGTGGCTAATAGACCCGAGGACACAGCTGCGTAGCTGACGTCGAACAAGAAGAGGTAAACGAGGGGCTGCGGCGGCCGAACCATGTACTCCTGGGGGGCGACGAATTCCACCACGGCGTGGTTGAGCTCGGGCCGTTCCCACCGATCTACACTCCGCTGAGACGCAGCATCCCAATCGAAGGCTTGGGGAACATCGTTGGTTAGGTTACACATATTGCACCTCCACCGGTGACCGTTATCCAAGAAAGTGACGTAGGGGTTGATATAGGATCGGCAGCGCCGACATCGAGAGATAACTTGGTCCTGCACAACCGGAATGGGGTCGTCGATATCGTGAAGGGCGCCATAGGGCTGGATGACGAGCGCGAAAGGGAGCTTTGACTTCTTAAGAAGGCTGTTGGTGGTCGGAATCGCGTTCAACGTCGAGCGAACATACTTGGGAGGGCAGTTGGCGGTAGGAGAGTTCGTGGCGCTGGTCTACAGAGTCATAGAAGCGTTAGGAAAAAAAAAGAACAGCAAGACAAGTAAACTAGCTACAAGGCAGCGCTGCGCTGAAGGCTTACGTTGGGTGGAAGAATGATCGGCGGAGGAGGGTATTCCAACTCGGCAGCATTGAAAGGCTGGCCTAGCAGATCGACTGGGTATAGCTGATTGAGAGTCAAGGCTTGTTGAGCTTGAGGCATATGTTGCTGAGCGCCGGGGCCCATATGCATCTGCGCCATTCCTGCCGTAATACCCCCTATCCCAGGAACACCGCCAGGGCTCGGGATAGGAGCGCCGGGGCCGGGATAGTACGGCTCCGGTGCCTGATAGCCACCGACTGGAGCACCAGGTTGCTGCGCACCGTAGGGCGCAGGATACCCTGCAGCAGCAGCTTGAGCATCTGGCTGAGGATACCCCCCGTAGCCAGGAGCTTGGGGTTGGGGAATTCCGTACTGAGCAGCAATGGGCGCAGGGCCCGCGCCGGCTGCTACGTTGGCACCAGTGCCGAAATCAAAGGCCTGGGCTGCATACCCTCTTTTCTTCTTCTTGTGGTCGCCTTCATGGTGATGTGCCGCATGGGGTGAAGATGGTTCTTGCGGCTGCTCAGGCTGACCACCATATTGTTGAGGGTACTGGCCGTAGCCATCGCCTGGTGGGGCCGACATATTGCCTTGTATCAAAGGGAGGAGAGCTGCTGCGGGAACGGGAACGGGAACGGAAACGGGGATTATCGAATTCGGATGAGCTGATCGATGAGGTGTTCAGAGCAGCAATGAGCCCGATTCTTGAACAGGAGGGTCGATGGATGATAAGGATGACGAAAATGGGGGGTGGATTTCGTGGAACGACGAGAGGAAGGACTGGCGATGGTTGACCGCCAAGTTTGTGATCCTCGTCTCTGAAAGGTTTTAAAGCTTTAGAGTCGCTTCCTTCCGAACAAGGTGTCCTCGACGACTCGAGGGCGGACCGAGGGCGTCGTGGGGGGTTGTGAGTCGACGGACTGATCGTGGTGTTCGGTAGTTCTCCAACTTGACAGGTGGTGTGAAGTTTAGCTTAAACCACTGCCTGGCTGGATGGCAGCGGGCTTGGGACGCTGAGGTGGGAGCCCCGCCGCCACTAAACAAGAAGCTGGCAGTTTTTTCGGGGCAAATTGTTGACTCTGTGGCTTCGATATTGTCATCGGCTAAATACGGCTAATTATCCGTCTATGTTTTCAGTAGGAGGTTTGATAAACGTAGTTATGTCCTTGATCAACTCTTCCTTGTGCCCTCTGGATTTGAATTGATTTGGTATTAGCTTCTGACTTGACCTTTGCTCCAGAGCTATTGTTGAGCTTGTGGTTGTGTCATTTTCACGCTTCTCACTGTAAGCCCGAGCACACAAAGGACGCAGATGACCTAAGTCGCTTCAATCTCTCCCTCAGCAACAATTTGAAGCTCCCTAACAAGGTACGAAGCGAGAGCTAAGGCGCATGTCAGGTTGTGCGTTCACGAGGATGGTCTTTTTACTTGTTAAAAAAAAAAAAAAAAAAAAAAAAAAAAAAAGGCTTGGGGACTTCAACGCCTCCTTCCTACGCGATCCCTCCGATTTTAACTCCACGCAGAGCATGAGCAAGCTCCCATCTCAAGCCTCGATACACGATGACATCTTCCAACCCCTCGTCTCCCGCTTGGCCTTGCTTTCTTCTTCGAGGCATGCGCCAGAGTAGAAGAACGTCAAAGTATTCCGTTATTCGTAGATCTCTCGATGGCCTGTATGCAGTTCTGACTCTATTACATGCCTATTTCCAAATTATAGAGTGATAAAGCGTAGAGGTAGGAAAGGTGATCCGGTTCTACAATCCTCGACAATGGTCCGCCTGTATCAATTCGGGATGGTGCATCCGTTGCGGCAGGCTGCAGCGGTGCATGGCTGGCCTGGCCTGTCTCCATCCTGGCAGTCCAGGCTTGTGTTAAGCGCTGGTAGGATTACGGAATTGTCAAAAGCCATCTGCCTTACACATTTGCTAATCTGAGGCTGAGCTTTGTATTTTAGCCATCTGTGGTCTGGATCACGCTCGTATCGTAGTTTGCAGGCCTGCAGTCTACGAAGAAGGAGAGAAAGAAAGAAAAATGACAGATCTAGGCCAAGATTACGGCGACTTCGTCAACTTAGACGACGAGTGCGAGGTTGAGGACGACAGTGAACCCCGCAACCACTACTGCAGAAGGTATTCCTACCCCGTCTACATAGGCGAGGTCCTCGGCGAGTGGTATCGTATCGAGCACAAGCTAGGCTGGGGAGGCTACTCCAGGATCTGGCTGACCCAGGACACGACATACACTCCTGATATACTCCGCAAACAAAGATCGATCTTAAAGTGAGTCTCGAAAACAAAATTGGAAGGCTGGGGCCTGAGCAGTCCGGTCATGGGATTGATCAATATGCGGAGGTCTCCTTGCGGATCTACTTCGTAAGTTTTTGTTTTCTTGGAGGAATGAATGTTCATGGGGGGTGGATATGAAGGTTTCACAAACCCATAATGATGATGATTGCTTCGTCGAAGATGTGTCTTGCAATGCCAGCCCAATCAATGCATAAATTCAGTTGCACACAATTGGAGCAGGCAACGTGGGACTCCGCAAACGTCAGCCAGGCGTCCATGTTGCGTGCCGTCTTTTCCAGGATTCATTATTCAAGGTATGTCTGTAAGGCTGCAATGTCAAAAGTTAAGCGAGTAGACGCGAAAACTTAACATTGAAGCTTCCTAAACCAGTCCTCGTTCCATCTCGACATAGAGTAACACACCTTTGTGGTGTCCTTGTACCCAAAGATTTGCTTCCCTTGTGTAGTGTACCTGTGCTGTGTCCATAGAACTCCAATAGAATCCTGGCAATGCAGCCAGCAATGCTTAAAATCAATTGATATTGCTCGAATCTGAGCCACAGCGTCGGCCCCAGTCGTCAGTGTCAATCAGAACCAAATCCGACAAGTGCTCCGTCTTACTATGACGCGGCCCCCATGTCGCGTCTGTCCAAAGTCCCCTGGCCCACCTCGAGCCCTCGATGAAATGAAGCCGTGAATTGTGTGCTCATTGGTACCGCAGCAGTCATAGAGGAATACGAGGGGGAAGGCAGCTCGACTCAAACAAGAATTTGACCAGAGCTCGATTGTGATTGCGGTGGTGGCACCCTCCCTGGCCAGCTCGTGCTTCAGACACAAGCTTTTGCAAAGCAAAAAATATACTTAATCAAAAAGCGTGCATAACACGGGCGATTGATGTCTTGCACCGAATCTGTCCACCCCCTCCACCTTCTCACTTTCTCAAATGTTCGTCCGTTGTCCAAACGTATCAATTCCCATTCTCGTGTGATCCAACATTTTCAATCTCGCTTCGTACCCTTCTCGCTTATCTCGCGATCTCGTCCATCATCGTCCCATTCCATTGTCGAACTTGACAGGGGGTCCCACCATTTCTAGCCGGGTCCTTAGCCGCGGACCAATATATTTTCCAATCGCAACCGTTTCTCGGCCTCCGAAATAATTCTGTGACGCGACGATGGCGAAGTCACTTCTTGGGTAAGTCCTAAAGCCCTCGAAGATGCGTCCTGCCCCGTCCTCGCTCTACCTTGCACTTTAATACCCTTCACGACTCCCCCGTGCGCGATCGGTGTACTATCACGTCCCGTTCCCGTTCACTCGTCTACCCCACGCTACCCTTAAACCCCTTGCGGCTCTGACGCGACGAGTCCTGAACCCTTGATCTTCAATCTTGTTTGGCCGCCGCCGCGTCGCGTCGCGCCGGCTCTGCCTTTTTCCTCTTTTCGGTGTGACGCCATTAGTTCCCTACAAATTTAAGCTTTGCTATGCGATTCACCGACATCCCTTTTCTTTACGTGCTACTAAGACAAGGCGCTAACTACTGAACCTTCTTTTTCTTCGGGGTCTTGCACAGCCAACTCGTGCCTCTCGTAGTTCTCTTCCTCTTCCTCGGCAGCCTCGGGTTTATCGGCTACCACATTTACCTCAGCGCGACGAAGATCCAGGAGACGGCGACGGAGCGGATGGGCCGGAAGAATGTCGTGTTCACGAAGGACGGACTGCGCGTGGGCGTCAAGGAGATGAAGAATGAGAACTATGTGGACAAGACCCAGAGCTGGGTCGTCAAGGCGTGGAATCTCAGTGGCCAGGGAATCGAAGACAAGAGGTAGTTCCTTGACTCCACCTCCCCTTTGCCCTACCAGATTAAAGGCAACGTGTCTTCCAGCGGCGACCTGTGCTAACTGTACTGCCTCAGTAGCAAGAAGAATAAGAAGACGAACTAACGCCCGCAGTTCGGGGAGGGCTACGACCTCCAAAACCTGTATGAATTTACGCTGAACGCATTTACGGACCGAACCGGAACAACAAAAAAAAAAACGGAGGTATATAGGGGCTCGGCTCGCTCGATAGGGATAGGGTTAGGGATACATGGCAGATACCAGTTTTCTTTTTCAGAGTGTTTGTGCCTGGCCATGAAGCCATGGCGTACGGTTTGTCGCGGCTTGTGAACTAGCCCTGCGTGCGAGGCCGTCTGGGGCAGGTTGTTAGTGATGATTGGCCTGTTGCACCAACGTAACTGAAGGACGAGGCCCTGAAACACCATGCCAGCACGATAATGCCTGTCGGTTTCTAGGCATCAACATCGATAAACAGACTACGGCTCGTACACTAACGTAACTGGAGGCCTCGCATTCCCCAGCCGTGGATGAGTGCCGCGTATCATGATATGGATGGGAGGGAACATGATGAGGCTTCGTTTACACAACTCCGGGGAGATTCGCATGTGCTACGCAAGGAAACCCATTAAGTTAAATATCATATAATCTCTAACATGCAAGAAATAGTTCTAGAAGCAGTCAATTCATATCGTACAATCGTCGTAATCATATAGGCAAGTGGGGAGGACCCAAAACTCCCCGCGAGTCCTGGGCGGCGTGGGTAACAAGAATAACACAAAAATAACACAGCGGGAATCGAGAAGAGAAAGAGAAAAATGAAAGCAAGCAACCCCCAAATGATTCGACATGGAGTCCTTGGCCGGAAGCGTCGATGTCCATCAGACACCAAGGACAGCGAGGACTACCGGGTGACGAGACTCGGGATATCCCTCTCCTCGGCTTCCAGTCCGACCATGCATATTGGCTTTCTGTCGGATGATCTCAGAAACTGGGCTGCCTATATTGCTTGGAGGCACGAGCTGCGCCCGCTCTAAAGCATCCGGAATTTGTGCTTTGGTACCTCGGCCAGGTTTTCACGCTGGGGAGGAGGCCAGCTTCCGAGAGTTTCTGTCAAAAGGAGGGGACGTCTTCTAGAAGGTCTTCGGCCGGTTCGCCTCTTCTGTCTTGCCTTGTAGGCGGCCATCGCGCTTATAAGCGTTTCCTTGCTGCCTTCCTTCGCGGCGGTGCCACCTGAGCTCAACACGGGAATGATGACCTGGCAATATCTCGGAGGCTCGATTTTCAGCTTAGCCGGTTGCTCCTCTCTTAGTGTGAGCGTCAAGTCCTTCTATACAGTCAAGACCATCTGCGCATAATCCTCGACGGCCTCACCGGCGCCGCCAGTAGCCTTTGCGAGGAGTTCCGCCTTCTTCTGCTGGACGAATTCCTTCCGTAGCGCTTCCATTTGCTGCCACGGGTCAAGGGGATACTTGGGGGAGGCTTGAGATTGCCTTGATGACAGTATCTTTTCAAAGTTATGGCCAACTGGGAAGGGCTTGGCGAGGAGGCAGTCTCGTTGGATGTGCATGGAGGGTAGGCGGACATCGAGCTAATATCAAGTCAGCCAACCGCGGACGAAGTAGGATATTCCCGACAGAAATTGGTCCTTCTGAGATCGATACTTACGTTGGCTATCGTGTGAGCATAGAAAACGCCCAGCTCATCCGCAATGTAACGCAACCGTCCCCTAACCCACGCGCGCTGCGCATCCGTGCAAAAGTCCGAGTTCTGAACGCACGCCAGCGGGAAAGTGAGGAAATAACCGGCAAGGCCCTTTTGGGAATCTTCTTCGCCGCACGCGAACCCGGAGAGATTCGCCCGTCTCATCAAATCGGGGCGTTTCAGATGCCAAGCAAGGTGATAAGGCACAGACGCTATGATATCGGTGATGGCCTCGGCGCAAGTCCGGGCGGCGGTGGCATATTCGGGGGTCGTGCGATAATTCGCGGGGGAACAGAGCCAGGCTGCGCAGCGGACCGAGGTGGATGCCAACGTTACGCGGCTTACCCTCGCCATGTTCACCACGCTCGCGATCCAGAAATCTCGGTATACGTCAACCCTTCCCGGAAACACTTCTGCCTTGGCATAGTCCCCATCCGGAACGTGGTCGTCCCACGCTACTGTCTTGTGATGCCAATACCCCGGCAAGCGCTCAAACCACTCGTCCAAGCGACGCTCGATGGCGTGAATATGTTCGATCGTTTCCTGGATAAGTTTGTTGACCTCGGGGCTCTTCACATTGGCAGTCATCAGCTTGGTCACCTCGGCTCTCAGAGCCCCTACTTGGATGCCGAGATGTTGAGACTCGGTCGCAAATCTGTCGTTGACCGCGTCCATTACCCACCAATCGACTCCCATTGCAGGTGGCTGCCCCGACGCAATGGAATGTACAATCTAGATCTACTAGTTAGCGACGCAGGGCGTTCACATGCACATACATACACGTACACACTCCCCCCAGGATCTGAACGTGGGTTCGAGGAACACTACGTACCATTTGCGTTCTTACGGTGATGAAAAGAAGAAGGCCCCTCCGGGTCCGCAGCTGCTCGCGTCCGCGGGCCTTTGCTATCTGAATTGCCCCCTCAACGTGCTTAGCCCAAATGCCCATAGTCATCTCTCTCGACGTAAGGTTCTGTAACAGCTACAAGTTAGAAGTGGACAGGCATCTGAAAGCGCGAGGTTTTGAACGACCATCATACCTCGTACAGAGCTAGGAGCAAAACTGCGCACAGCGTGGCATCGGATGTAGACGCCTCCTTGTCCGCGAGTGTTAATCGAAGAGATTTGAGGGCACGGTGATACTGAACGATGGCTTGCAGCGGAATCTGCTTCCCGCGCACATTCGGGCGATTTCCTAGAGACGCATAGGCGCAGGCGCTGAAGGCGTGGGCGATGGGGCTTTCGGGACCTGCCGCCTTCATCAGGGGTATGACGAAATGCATGAAGCCTCTCGAGCCATCCTGGTGAGGTACGAGAATGAAGTTGGATACGAAATGGCAGGTGGCGTGGTAGTCGATGGGGATATTCAGAGCCCGCACAATAGCGTCGACGGTTGGCGATGAAGATGATGAGGACGATGAAGACGATGAAGACGATGAAGACGATGACGATGTCGCAGAAGCTGGCGAGTTACTACGATCCTTGTCGGAATCGGTTGACGTCGCCGAGGCGCGGCGATCTAGAGGAGCAGCCTTGGCAGAGATTACGAGCTTTTGGGTAGCTTTCCTCGCTCTCCGTTCAGTGGCAGCAGTCTCGTTCCGATGGATGATGTCGAAATCATCCCTGTAACCAGGACATTGGCGGCGTGATTTTGCACATTGGTTACAAGTAGGCCTTGTCTCATCACACTAGAGTCGTCATTAAGTTAACCGGTTGATGTCGAGACATTGAGAGCTTGAGCGAAAGAGCGGAAGAGACGGAGACTCCGGGCCGTATATTTGAGCAGGAACGTTTAAACATACCTTGATCCTCCGAGTCCGGCACATTTGGCAGCCCCGAGAGGGCTTGCCCAAGTACACCATGGTTGGGGAGTATCTCACGGAAATGCCCTGATTCTCGCGCCTAACGATGCTTGACGATTCAGACGAAGGGTAATGATGAATGAATCGGGAATACGGGATTCACGGGTGTCCTCAGGGTTGATAAATAACTTCGAGATGTCCCTGATTATGTGTGGGCGCAATTGCGTGTAGCATGTTTTGGAGGGCTGGCGAGTAGACAAAGCATGTACGCACACTCGTTGAGAGTGTCTAACCCTGAGAGCGGTTAGCCCTGAGAAGTGTTTAACCCTGGGAAGTGTTTCTCAGACGACTGTTGAGAAGTTGATACCAGTTACAAAGGAGAATCGATGATATCCAAGAAGAGAGCATCAGTCGACAAGGTTATTAAAGGTCTAAGCACCCTGCCAGGTGCAACCCTGTTCGCATACTTCGGCCACCAACGAAGTACGGGGTATGTACATACAGGCTGCAAGTACTACCTTGTCTCGTGCATATTTATACGAAGTACGACCGGCTCTTTGCTCGAAGCAGCACACATTCTGGGCCATTATCACACTAGTGTAGTGTACCCCTTGACGCTAAACTAGCGGGGCAGGTACGCTAGGGACGGCAGAATCACGTACCACATTGCTGATTGGGAGCTCTAGTGTACCTCTACGAGATCACCAGCGTCCGCCGGAGGGTCGCGGGCGGGGCGGACACAGCTTACACAGTGCCTGGTACCTGTGTTCACTAGTGTAGAGTGTTCTTGTTCTGGGCGCAGGTACACTAACTGCACGCGACTTGTACCTGGGGTCCCTGTCTCAGGCTTGGAAGGGGGCCGGTTGAGTTTGACAGTTCCGAACAAGCCATGCTAGGTGCATCACTGCATGCTACCTCAGAACATAAACTTACAATGTAAACTAGGGGTCTTGAAGACAAGGGGGGAGGGCCGACCAGCACACTACTTCGTCTTGTAGCCCCATGGTTCAGCCTTCGGAGCAGCACAGGTCTTTTTGAATCAGGTAATCGTGGTGTGTTTCCTGGATGCGGCTGGAGTACTGCAATTTATTAGCGGAACTGCGGCTAAACTTAAGCTAATCCCTTTCATGATAGTGTAATATCATCGGTTCGTGGAGATTGTTGGGAGGAAGTATGAAGGAGCGTACGAGTATGAAACAGGTGAGGGAATGGGGAGGTGGGCAAAGTATGCGAAGTTTATCAGAGGCGGCCAGATTCCAGACCGCGGCGTATTTACTGCTGCCACGAGGCATTCGTTTGGCATTGACTGCTACAATCAAATACGAAACGAAGTATAGAGGCGGAGGCGTATTTGGAACATGAGGGACGTGCAGTAAGACCTGCTTGCACCAAGTGAAGTGCGTGATATGACAGAGAAGACCTTCTGTACTTCGTACACTATGCGCTCGTGAGTACCACCCAGCTCATGAATTGCTCATGGAGATGGAAATATGTGAGGTTCTCCGATCCTAATAACCATATACCGAGGAGATATGAGGAGAAATGGTGGGATGTGCCATGGGATCGACTGCACGGGCACAGACGCGCCGAGGCACCTGGTTTCGATGGCAGATGCCGCATGTAAACTAAGCTCAGTGAGTCGGTATCGACAGGAATACACACCCTCATGCATGCGGTATCTGTGGGTGCGTGGAGACTCTCCACAGACCGGCTTGGCTTCTCAATGCCGGCTTACTTCCAAGAAGAAGTTACACTAGTTCCACACAGAGTCACAGACTAAAACATTTGGGAAGACGCGGGGATAAGCCATTGATGTCTCTCCCATCAGGTCGGTGCGGTTGCAATCGTCTGGATGGTGCAAGTTGGCTGGATGAGAGGAGGACTCGGCGTGAAGGCAACAGAGAATTGAAGGCAACATTGATCGGCGGTGGTCACTCCAGATCCATTGATCACTTGGAGATTGAGGTCTGGGACTCGGATGGTGGCAACAAGACCTCACGTCGGGCGTTGTGGCAGTGTTGTTTGACGCCGCCAGATCTGTCGATTGCGGACAGCCAAGACAAGGGTATGGGACTCGGGTTGACAGGGTTCCGCTAAAAATACAGAAATTAATAATAATAAATCTAAGAAAAGAAGAAAAAAGGGCTTAACGTAGAGTGGAAGCCGAACTCCCCTTCGATTCATCATATTGGCTGCGAGTCCCAGGCCACAAACAGAACGACCGCAGTGCTTCCAGCTTCCAGAGACGCCTCGGCGACCCGACTGAGCGCCGACAAGGGGAAGGGAGCTCGACCTTTTTGTGCAGACCGAAAGCCTGAATGGATCGGAAGCTTCGAGATAAACAACCCCGGATTTGTCTCCGCGATTAAGAAGTGGTGGACAGACCCGTCCATGGTCGAGCCACTCCAGCACTCTCCACTGCATTAAACTAGTATTTTATCCCCGCATTGGCCGTCCTAAACTTACATTAGTTTACTTCCTAGTGTGGATGCGTGGGGACAACAACGGCGTCGCGTATGCTAGTGAACTTGGTCCATTAAAGCTATCCCGAATCGTCGATGAGGTTCAAGTTAGTGTCGACTTCCAAGACGAATTGATCTCTCTATCTTGGCCGAGACTCTGGAAAGTCTCTTTCCTCCACCTTTCTGGCCACTCCTCTAATTACTACTCATCTCCTCATCTCGACCCCTCCTTCTTGGCCGTCCTTCCACCTCCTCCTCCCTTAGTCGTCTTCCAAAATGTCCGGCTCCTGTTTTCCTGGCAAAGCGTGTTAACGCCCGTAACATTCATCGATACCTTGGCAATATCCACCATGGGGCGTCCGAGCACATGAACTCATCAATTAATATCTCGAACCCCAGATCCGCTTATTTAACCTAGCCGAGCTCAGGGTACGGGATGTCATGTAGTTTACTATACTTCGTGCTACAGGTGAAGTGCCGATCTCTGAATCCCAGAAGCGGCGTGGTCTAATTTAGGAAGTCGGCCTGGTCAGGAACAAAAGCACTGTCGTTGATCACTTGCTCGTACTTGTACGAAAGGCGGAACGGCGCAAGCTCTTCCACCCATCTTGTCGAGCTGGGCTACATTCATGGATGGTCCTCCCCGTCCTTCAGGCAACCTTAACGTACACCCACCATGCGCGTGGCGGGGTCTCTCCCCTTCATACGCTTGTGTTGTACCGTACCTACATGAAGAGCTTAAACATTTCTCTCTGCTGTGCATGCAGTTCGCGTCACGCATCAACGTTCGTTTTATTGAAGAAACACCGAAGCATCCGAGAGGTCTCTCCGCCCCCCTAGACAAGGTAGTATTCCCTGCTGTGTGTGTATAAATAGTATCATTGCTCCGTCGTCAGTGAACACCCTGCGCCAAGACGGGGTGACCGTGACAAATATAGCGAGTCCGCGAGGCAGCTCCCATCCTGGTCTCCCATCCTGGCTGGCCAGACGAAGCACGTCCCTCCGCTATCCAGCATAGCTGTTGACTTAAACTTGGAACGAAACACAGCCACCAGTGTTTCGAACTGGCGCGGTAGTTGCACGTTTTATCTTGGGGGAACGGTGGCACGGCGCCTTTTCGATTTCAGGCTTTTAAGTGCCGCGTGGAGAGAAGCTCGGTCAATATGTCCCCGACTTCCGACTGGCTCTGTGCCTTGTACCACAACTCAGACTCGGTCAGGATATACTAAGATGATGGAAAATAGGAAGAGGCGAGATGGAATGTTGTGACCTACACATACACAACACATCAAAGAGAAACTCATGCCGGGGACAGATAAAACACGCTTTGTATTGAAACAATTGATATGGACGAGTGCTTTCCCTCCCCTACTCCATGGCCTTTAAGAGGTTTCTTTTTTTTTATATTTATTTTTTTATCTTTGTTTTGTTTTCCAGGCCCTCGTATTCCTCTTTTGCCGTCTAAAAACCATACCTTCTTGTCTGTAAACAGATAATTTCGGACAAAGGGGGAAAAAATGAAGAAACGGAAGGGGGCCTGACGTCAAAGAAACGTCGGGATATAAAAGGGCCCGGCAGGCAGGCACAAGGAAAGAAACCAGTCGCAGAGGGAAAGGAAGATAGAGGAACGCGGGGATCAGATTGAGGATCGGCATCGACATCGAACTGTGAGATGTGGACGGACGAGAACCTCCGATGTGCACGCACACACTAATAGCCCACATGCTGTAGTATCTCTTCAGTTATTCTCTCTCTGTGCGCTGGTCAATGTTCAGTGTTCCTTTTCTGACAGGAAGCCCTATTACCTGCGGCTCGTTTAGTACACTGGCGAGAGCGCGCTCATAGTCCCGTACAAATCCTCATGTACTCGCACAACTCTCCTCTAGCACAACACGGCGACCACTAGGTCACTTCTTTTTCTCACCTTATATCTCTGCCCGAGGACGCTGGGCATGAACCGTAGGGACCCAGTATTCTCGATCGGTCACTGAGATACTCTCTTCCTGGCTCTTCGGCCTTCTCTTCTCATCCCCTCAGCCCTCGCATCTCCCTAACCGTTACACTCACATGGGAAGGCTGTGCAATCTAAGAATTGCTTACTAACCCTCGAACAGCCGCGACACCCCATCAAGCTCATCGTCCTTACTACCAGTCGCAGTTCCCCTCTCCTGCTGATTCGGCTCAGGAGCCTTCATAAACTCTTGCGCCATCTTCGTCCGCCCCGTCCTCTTCGACCGACTCCCGCCTGACCCTCCCGCGCCGGATAACTTGCCCATCTCCGAGATGCTCACGCCCTTGACATCCTTGAGGAGGTCGAGCACGAGCGCCCGCTGCTGCCTCGAGTGCGACGCCGGCTTCGAGATGAACGGCGTAAACCGCTGCAGCTCCGCCTCCGTAACGCCGGGGAGGGACAGCAGGATGTTGGTGGCCGTGTTCGTCAGGGGGCTGTAGTAGACAATGATAGCTGCGATGAGCGCCGCGAGGTCCTTTTGCAGGTCCACGAAGTAGGCCTCGTTGATCGAGGTGATGCACGCCTTGAGCACGTCCGACGCGATGTACTCCCGGATCATAGGGACGACTTCGGCGGGAAGCGGGCTCGTGTCGAGGTATTGATCGGCGTTCGATGAATCTGGCGGGCCTCCCCCTGCGCTGCTGGCGTTGGGAGCCGAGGCGTTATGGTGGTTGTCTGTTTGTTGCTGGTCCTGGAACTCTGGCACGATGGACTTGAAAACTCGTAAAATAATGCTGCAACACCTCGTGTCTCGCATTCTGATCGCATGTGTGCAAAAGACCAGTAAAGGCTCGACCACGTTTACGTGCATCAGACAGAACTTCCGTAAAGAGGGATACTTCATTGGAGGCTTCCCACTTTCAGGGCGTAGAGGGGGGTCTGGAGGTAAAGAAAAATGAGTTAGGATAAAAGAACACAGCGGATGATAAGAGGGGTTGGTCGCGAAAATCCGGACGAGATACTTACTATTCTTTGTCGGGTCTAAAAAGTCCGCCACCATAAGACAGGCAGTATATGTGACTTGACGGAGAATGCTCTCCGCCTTCATCTCCTCCGTCAACTCGTCGCCTTCCGCCGAGACCGTCTGTCGATTCGCTATCGCCTCCCATTCCGAGCTAATCTTCCGGTCCATCTGCTGGAAGGCTGTCGAGAGCAGCGGCGGAAGGAAGTGTTCCCGCTGCTCCACCGGACAGTCATCGACAAGATATCTGACCAGATTTAGAATGTTGACCTGCTGATGCGTCGAGAGGTACGTCGCGTCTCCCAAAAGGGCCCGCGCTAGCGGCTCTGGCAAGTCGTCGAAGCCGTAAAACTTGAAGTCCAGCCGACTGAGACAGTAAATGATGGCATAGCAGGTCTCGCGGACAAATCGTAGCGATCCTCTAATCGTCGATCCGAGACCCTCCAGAGTCCCCTTCTTGTCCATCACGCGAGCGTAGAAGTCATCCTTGCTACCTTCAGAGATACCGGCCTGCCAAAATCTGTCGCTGAGAACGCGACCGACGATAGACCGCATGTCAGGCGGTAATCCTGCCCAGTTCTCGGGATTGTGTGATGCGTGCGCGTGACTATCATCAAACGTAAAGTTAGCTACTGTATTATAGTAAATCATACGCACGGGAGGATATGGGAGCTTTCATACCTAAGGAATTGGAGGATGTAAGGCAAGACGCCCACAACGCTATCGCCCCAAAGCTTGTACGATGCCATGAAGGCACTCGAAGACTTGTCGATCCTCTCTACCGAAAAGGCGATAAAGGACTTTGTCGACCGCAACGGGAGTAACTAGAGGGGAAACAAACGACGCATGTTAGCAGGCGAGCGCAACACACATGAGCATTGGGCGGTGAGTTCTATCGAGGATGACCATACCCTGAGTCGCTCTTCCAACTCGGCTTGAAGAGCGAGGCCCTCGGCGTCGAGGTCGCACGCGCCCCAGTCTTTCACTTGATTCACCTTCCGGCTCGCTAGATATTGCTGAGCCTTGTCCAGTCCCAAGAGTTGACAGAATGCCTGATACGAAGAGATGGACTCCTTCAATTGTGGGCTCTGCCACTGTGCTTTGATGGGGTCCACAAATTGCTGAAGTCGCTGAATCTTGGTCTGCAGATCGAGTCTCGATGTCCGGTGGCTATGAAAGAAATTATGTGTTAGTTTACTAGCACCCACTTCAAGAAGAAAAAGGAAAAAAAAGGGGGAGAAAAATGCCCCTGAAATTTGGTTCATACATAATGAGGAAGAGAAAGCTCTCATAGGCCACAATGCGCTTATCATCCAAGGTTCCGGAGTTGACCATCTCCTTAACCTTTGCCTCGAGGTCATTGTAAACGTTCTAAAAAGATGTCAGTCCGAGCTCAAGTATATCGCATTTGGGGGCGCACGAAAGCAGGGGCAGCATACAAGTAAGTGGTCAGGCATCTTCGTCGCCAAGCGATGAAGTTCAATCATGCTGTCCGCCTGAAGGTCCTTGATGGCGTCATTGTAGGCCCTGTGATCCGGCTGGAGAGCAGGCCAGGTCATCAGGATATGCTCGAGGACCTTTAGCATCAAGTTGGCATTGTTATCCAGCGCCGTGGTAGAGAAGGCCACTAAAAGTTGAAGCACCCGCTTTCTAATTTGGGGGTCCTGGCAGAGTAGGGAAACAAAAACCGTCAGCGCGGGCTTATAATTGCTGTGTCGCTGAAAAAAATCTACTCACCTCAAAGTTCATTCCAAGCAGCTTATTACACCAAGCCTCGAGGTTTGTTTCCAATTCCGCGCGCTATTGTTTGAAAATTAGTACTCATCGCATGATCATCTTTTGAAGGTGGTAGGCATACCCTGTTGTCAGCTCTGGGGATTGTCCTCCACTTGACGAAGCCTTTCAGGGCGGCTTCAACGACAGTGAACTGCGCATCGATACGGAGAACGGGAAGAGAGTGTTTTGAGTATTTCGCAACTAGATTCAGGATATGTAAGTAACGCGGCAGAGCATTAAGAAGTAAACAAAAGTCGAAAAAAAAGGACCGGGGGGGGCTAACGCACCATCGAGTGGCGGCTGGCCATCGTATAGGTGTTGGAGGATGTCGTCCGTTTGGCGGAGAATATGTGCTAGGGCGTCGGTCAACTTCAATTGTACGATGAGCTCGATGAGCTGAGAACTATATCTCCGGTAGTTGCCTAAGAAGGCATGTCGCTCGGGAATGGTATCGGTATCCTCGAGCAGGAATAGATAGGAAGGATCGTGTGAGTCTTCAGGCAAGTTCTCGTAGCGGATCATCCTGGAAGAGCACACTTCCAATAGAGGTCCAATAAGATCCAGGTTGGCGGCATTTGGTCCGATATACCTGCTGCTGAGCAGGCGAGTCCAGGATACAAGGACCGGGATTGAAACGACGAGACTCTTGTTCTGGACGACTAAGAGAAGAAGGTGTAAGAAGCCAATTACATCGGTTCCCGGCTTAAGGACTGTAAACTTTCGCTCGATGTAGCTACCAAGGGAGGATAACATCTTGATAATTCAATTGGTCAGTAGGTACTCGATTGACATCAACCAAAAGCTCTGTTACAAGCGCTCACGCCATGGGGGAAGGGGGGGGAGGGGCGGCGGTGCTGCAGTGGAGTCAGCAACTCACCTCCGAGAATTTCTTAGCAAAAAGATACTTCTCTTCGTCAATGTCTTGGGCGTCGACAATAGACCATTCTGCCAATCGGCGGAACAAGTTGACCGTGTCTGCCTCATACATCGGCATGACAAGCTCCTTAAACTCCTGGTCTGAGAAATTCGTTCGGCAGTATAATGCATGAAGGGCATCCAATGAGGCCTAGAGAGTGCGAGGAGTGTTAGTGAGCTCCCAAGGAGGTTCGCGTACATAAATTGCTGCAGCAGGGTGGGGGTTGCGTATGTACGATTGTTCAGTGGGGCATAAGAGAGGAGATGTACTTGACCTACCTTCTGAACAGAGATGCAGGAGACTGCGAGGCACCGAACCATGATTGGAACGCAATTGGCCGAGTGGATGGCCTTCGGAATGGCCCATGTCATCAGTGAGTGTAGGGCGGAGAGCGCCTTCACGGCGCAAGTCCTGACGGGCTCATTGCTCTGGACGTCTGCGCCTAAACATTGGTCCAGAAACTCGGAAAGCCGCGCGAGCCAACCTTCTCCTCCGTAGCGGACCTCTGGCCCAGCCTGCCTATTGGGAAACGACTCAGCTAGGACATTCGCCGGGGTAAATATCTCCACGCAGGCTTTGCTCAGTACGCCCTCTCGCATCACGACCGCCGCATCATCCCCATTAAAGACCTCCTCGGACAGGGTCTCTAGGACAAACATGACCAGCTCCTTGTGAACCGGCGAGTCGGGTATCTCCCAGAGCTGCACGAGGAGCCCGTCCATATCCATCCACTCCGCAGCCCAGCTCCGCTTAGCGACATCCACCCAGAGTTGGGCTGTCTTGTTGCGCAGGTATGTCGGGTCATCTCGAGATACGCCGCGGCAGAGCTCCAGCACCCAGCCGCGGAGGGCGGTAGCTTCGTCGGGGCCGTACGAAGCCCATTTGTGCCTGATTGCATGTTCGAGAAGAGACAGGGCGTAGTGGCGGACGACCGGGGATTGGGATTTGTCGGAGGCGAGAGTATAGCCTTGGAGTGGGGCTTCGGCGTAGGCTTTTACCTGCTCGAGGAAGTTTTGGGCGTCTCGACGGGCATCATTCGACGAAAAGGGACTATGTATGACCTCGAG
Organism: Scedosporium apiospermum; assembly: GCF_000732125.1. Lineage (NCBI taxonomy): Eukaryota > Fungi > Ascomycota > Sordariomycetes > Microascales > Microascaceae > Scedosporium > Scedosporium apiospermum. Next base: position 486,786 of record NW_015971793.1, on the reverse strand, counting down.
GGCTTGATGAATCTTGGCAATGCCGTCAGGGCCAGGGCCGTTGCCAGGTGCTGGCGTCGTGAGGTTGCCTGCGCCGCCGTTGAGGGGTTGGGCAGCCATTGCGACACGAGACGGGTCGATTCGACTGGACGATGGAGGGGGGGTTTTCTACCGGTTTATGCTCTCGTGCAGAGCCGGGTTAGCGGAGAGAGGAAAGTCCACCAGATGGTCAAGCCGAAGCTGTCTGCGTAGGCATCGAGATCGCGTTGTGGCGGAGGAGAAAAGTGGTGGTTTGCAAAAAATGTGTCGAGACTCGTAGGAGCTCGTAGCGTGATGAAAGAAAATGCGAGATTCGGTTCGAAGACGAGGACAAACAGGATTTGCTTTGGGTGATTCACGCGGGGAGGTGATGCAATCTCCCGACAGGATAAATCACAAGACTCGTGTGGGAAGCGTCCGCCCAAAGCCCTGCAGGATGTGCGTAATGTGGTGATGGGTTGTAGACAGGTTCCAGGTTTGGTGGTGGTGGTGGTTGTGGTGGTTGTGGTGGTTGTGGTTATGGTGGTGGGTGGCTTGAAGTATTGAGACCAGGCGAAGAAAATGTTTGGGTTCCGCTGCGGTGGTTGTGCAGATCCAAGTCGAGTTTAGTAGAAGTACAAAGTAACCTGAATATAACAAAAGCCCAGAAGACCCCCTGGAGCAGGTTCAAGGCACAAGGTATTAATAGGAACATTGATAGCTGTGCTAGGCCTAGTTTGAGTGGTCCCACCCACTACAAAGGACTCGGTGCCGGAAGTATCTAAACCTTTCGTCGTCCGGAATTATGCCCCCTCATGCACCCCAAAGTGGTATCTGTACCTTTCTCCTCAGCCAGATGCAGGTAATTGACCGATAGACCAATGTTGATCGAGAGATCGACCGTCAATTCAGTGTTGCTGTCGCTAGTGAGATGCGGCCTCCACAGCGATGACAGCATTGCCAATTAAGCAGGAACCACGAAATCGTCACCACACCACGTGCAGGCTTTGACTCAAATAGCTGGGGCGACATTCCTATCTGGATGGACGTCCACTTGTGTAGGCTTGTAGGCGACGGTATACTGCCTTGAGCTCTAAGGATTGCCTGATGGACTGGACTCGGCTGAAGTTTCTGGATGCATCAATAACAGAAACTGACCAGCTTTTTCTAGTATTTCCTGCGCTTCATGCCAGTCTATGGGGGCCAAAAGATCCACCTCAAGCCTGCCACAGACAAAGAAGCCTATCATAGAAGCTGGTTGAAACAACATTAATCCCTCTCTCATCAACAGCTTGTATCCAATCACTGCCATAATTCATCGACTTATGTTCTTCGAACCGGTAAAGAACCTCGACCGAAGCTGTCCCATCGTGGGATATTGACACATCAACTATCCTTGTGCCAGCATGCATGCATGATGCCAGAAGGCGAATCTTCCAACTTGGCTCAGATCCGCGAATCTTATCGATTTTTATGACCTTGAGCCTCCAGACACCGCCTCCCAGGCCATGATCCGCCAGAAGTCTTGTCCGCTTTAAGCCGAAGGTGGTTTGCGGGTCTTGCATCGCAAAGATCCTTAGGTTCTCGTCGTAGCTTCCCGTCATGACAATCCGCGAACCATCCTCCAAATATAGAGGAAGAGGGAGTATTGCGGTAACACCGGCCTCATGGTCTTTCTTCATTACCGCCGGAGGATAGGGAACATCGACCAAGACAGAGTCATCAATATCGGGCGGCATAGACAGTGATATATACCGAAGTACGGAGTCGTCACCGCCAGAGTATAAAACAGCAGTTTGCTCCTCATCCTCACGGGACGTAGGTGGGCTTAATGCAACGCACCAGCATTCGAGAGAGTTCGCAACTGGGAGAATCTGAGATGCGCGAATCTCAAAGGTCGTAAGATCAAGACGTACCAACCTCAATTCACCTGTAGAGGTTGTGATTGCGAGAAGATCCGGTGAGGATGGGTGCCAAGTAAAGGACAAGAACAAGACATCCTCGTCTATATCAGGTATCCGGCTAGTCGAGAGAGCCTGCAAGGGCTCCGAAGCGGAGCGGCCAGGATCTAGACGGAAAACGGAGATAGTTCCCGTGCTAGAGACGACAGCGACGATATCTTGATAGCCGCTAAGAGCCTGAAAGTGCAGGTCTAAGATGGCCGAGGGGCGGGAGACTGTCTGAATAAGATGTCTAGTCGAGGATTAGGTCAACTCCTGTCGTCCGGATGAGAAACAGGCGGGAAACGTACTTACAGCTGGCCTTCTTCTAACCGGAAGATTATGAGACTGCCATTTCGGCTCTGCGGTGCTTTGGATGCTGCTGCCTCTTGATGATCATCTTCGTCGTCGTCACCGGTTTGCGTCTCAGTTTGTTCATCCTCTCTCTTTTCCAAGTTGTACGTCCCCACCACAAAATAGCCCAGATGCGCGGGGCAAAATTCTATACAACTCGGTGGGAGATCGAGAATGCACGAGGTCTTGGAGGAGATGAGACTCCCTTCACCACTGCTCTGCTCCATATGAGCTTTGATTTCTGGTGCGGGGCAGTTTATGCGAGAAGAAAAATTTCCTCAAACAATTGCCTGGACCTGGAATGGCGAAGATGTGTCGGTGAATGTAACAGTTATTGACCTCTGATTGACTTATTATATAAACTAAACCAGAGCGATTGCTAAAAGAGGCTTTTCTCCCGGAGACTAGAAAATGCTCGTCGTTGTCGTATCAAATTTGATGAAGTTCTCTCAATTGAATCTTGCAAAGTACTGAGGTAGCTGCAGCTCAGTTCAGTGTTCAGAGGTACAGGGACTGGCCCAGGCCGCCGGTATTCGGACGGGCACGGTACGGCGGGCGCTAAATTCAGCACGTTCGATGCAACGGGCAGTCGGGGGAATCGGAACAAGCACCGCGATGTGTGGTCCAACCATCCAACTACCATCCCCCGTCCACAACAACCCCGGTCTTGGAAGGAGGGGACATGGATGAACGACCAGGTTCGTCTTCAGTGGCGTTTGTGAATGGCATATACCAAGTACTTAGGAATACCACAAAGAAGCAACACCCTTGATCAGCCATCGAATATTCAAGAGCTGCACAGTATTTCTTCGAAGGAATCGCCCAGGGGTTTGCGTGATCACACCGCTTCTGCTGCCTGGCTATCATAAGTAGCCATTCAATAGATGAGGTTTCCTACGACTGATATTGATCTATTACATCCACTTCTCCAAAATCGTGATATACCAGTGGTCTGCCCTTGATATTCAGGACGGATGGACCGGAAGATGCCATGATGGACTCAACGATGGATCTCGACGATTCAGACTTTTATGGTGAGGGGCCAGTTCCTCATCTTCTTCACTGCGGAACCCTTTCTTCTGACGATGCTGCTAAAAAAAACTAGGCGATGACGACACTGTCGCCGAATTGAAGCAGAGAGTAAAGGATTTTGACACCGAAAAATGGTGGAAGGACCAAGCAGTGGTTCCTCTCCTCCCACAGCCCTCTCGGACAAGTCCCAAGAACGACACTCACCTCCACAACCCATATCAAGGATACGACTTTGCCTGGCAATTGACCGAGACCCTCGATGACTTCTTCGCGCGTCTTCCCCCAGAAACTACCGACGTCGGAGACAAGCTGCCCTGGATCTACATCTGCAATCCTTACGTGGAGCGGGTACCCAAAGCCGAGGCCCAGAGCCAGAACAGCAAAGGAAACGAGGATGAAGGTCCCGAAGAGGATGGTAGTAATCTCACGGTAGCGAATGCCGGAGGCATGGAGAGGCTTCACCTTTTAACCGACTTCATCCAGGGAGCCCTGGGGATGGGAGGAAATACTCCTGTGGTGCTGAGGGATATTGAAAGTCAAAAATTGCAAGCCATACATGATATTCTCAATCTTGCCCACGCCTGCAAAGTGAGATGCGGCAAGGCAAGTTATGCGTCTGATATCGATGCGCTGCCCACGTCTTCCATGGCGCATATATTTCTTGTTTGATCTGATTTATCTGACTTGCGTGCGATAGTGGATGATTTTCTGTGACCCTCTATCTGTGGACGAAATCTGGGAGACTGTAGCAAGGGCCACAGCAAACAACGAGCTTGGAATCGCCGCCAAGGTTGCACCGCGGCCTGCTGAGGAGTTTCGAAGGAAGGAACGACTCATCTGCGTCTACACGGCGGACTTTCGGGATCGGCGCGATGTTGGCAGGGTCTTAAAGCGGCTGAAGGAACTGGGGCTTGCTGGTGCGAGAGGCAAGGTGCTCTATTACAAACCCGGTTCGTACCTAATTCGTTGTCCCTAGCATTTCCTCTTCTAACGAAGAACAGATATCTTCACATATCTCGGTATCGGGAGCGGAAACCCGTGGGGCATTCGGGCCTCGATCTACTCCTCTAAAGACGCATTTCCATCTTAAAGCAGACGCGATACCTGGGCTAGTGAAGAGCATATCAATGTGTTCAAAGGAGGCATCTTTCCCTCAACCAATGCACCTAAGCAAGAGCTGTGTGTGTGATAGGATCCAATGTATTTAATGCATGGGATAGTCCAGAAGATGCGAGACCACCAACGCCTAAAGTGATAATGTACATCACCCCTCGTTGAAAATGCTAACCCTGTCCATACCCCAAACGTAAGCCGTAGTGCAACGGAGGTCATTCCACATTTAGATCCAGGTAAAAACAAGAACATGTATGCAAATAATGACCGCTTGAAATAATGCAGTCACCCGTCCATACCTTAAGAGCATAGCGTATTCGAAGTGTAGATTCTGCTGGTGACAGAGCCCTCGATATACTCTCCAGGGTCGTCCTCGTCGTGGATAGACCTCAGCAGCAAGACTAGGCGATACGCGCTGTTGCCATTTAGGTAATAGCGGTGGAGTTTCTTAGACCTCAGGAAGCCGAGCCGCTCATACAAGCGCATAGCCGGGATGTTCGTTTCTTCGGTCTCCAAGACGATTTCTTGAGCGTTGCGCAACATCATGGCATCGATCGCCTTCTTTACGAGGGCAGTAGCTATGCCGTAGCCACGGAAGGATGACGCTACGGCGAGCATGGCGATGTAGCCACGTCGGGTGGGCGGAGAGTGAGAGGCATGGACGTCTAATTTGCATATGATGACGCCTACCAGAGATGAGTCTCTAGGGTCCAGGGCCTGGAAGAGTTGCGATTAGCCATTTTGAACTGAGCCATGATAAGTCTATTTTGTCACGGAGGGCTCTCAAATGACCCCACTCTCAGGATTGGGGAAAAATTGGAAGGCGGTCACGCAAGAAGGTGGCAGAAGTGTCTCGGACGCAGAACGTACCATGAAACAGAGGTGGGCCCATTGATAGAGGAAATAGCGGTACACATATATGCTGTACGGTTCGCTTAGATCCGTCGAGATGAGGGATCGTATTGAGGGTAGATATTTTTCTTCGAGATCGTGAGAATACTGAATGTACTCTAGTTCACACGGTAGCGTCCTAGGTGGTGTCGGCGTCACGTCTGCCATGGCGCTAACTTGGCCGACAGAGGGGCGTAAATCGTGAAGAGGTGGAGAAGCGGCGGGGGTTCCTTGTTCGAAGAGGTTTGGGGATTGATGAGACCTCTTATCTCCTCATTCCAGTAACTCTAATGAAGTGAATACCTTCGTACAGATATATGAGATATGAGGTGGGAGGTGTGAGACACAAGCCACCAATGCAGTCTGAGGTTTGGGATCGTGGAGAGGAGTCAAGTTGGAGGGAGCGCAGGATGGAGTCAGCTTAAGGAAGAAAAGAGCTGTGCTCCCATTCGCCTGCAACAGGGAGTGGCAAGTTTATCTGGAATGGTGGCTTCCCCTTGGCGTTGCAGCATCGAATGTGAGGAGCAGTGGAGATTCACCCTGCAGACGAGTAGCCCGGAGATTAAACTGGGATGGGATGGCACTCCGGTCCGCCTCCGTGCAGTTCGCACGCGGAGTATTAAACTATTTCGGAGACAAGTCGGGGAATGGGCTTTTGTCTGGGAACACTTCAATGTTGGATCGAGCTCAGGGCTTGGACAATCACATGTCAAGGTCAAGCGGGGCGTCGCGGGGTGTGCTAGGCCTGCAGGAAAGAGACGCAGTCTTACTTTGTAGTAGTTCGTTTTCTCGTAGGAATCGGCTCGTCGTGCCGTGGGAATAACGAAAGACTATTTATTGAACATTGAGCATGGAACGCGAAACATTGAATAGGCGCAGAAAAAGCTTTCGCTGTCTCTGGGCAGCCCAATTGCACTAGTGTCAGAAGTAGAGGTATTAGTGTCCAAATAGTGGTGTACTGAGCTCGTTGGAACTGTGGAGATCAAATTGCTTGCAGTGGATTTGGCTGCTGGTCTTGGTGTACGATCCTGGTACCTCGATGTCAGACTGAAGCTTATCACTTATCATCCCGGCGACCATTTATCAGCCTCAAGATGCTGGGTCTTCATCTTAAATCTTAAAATGTCTTATAAGAGAAAAACCACTAATAAGAGAAGTGCCCTGAAAACTGAAAACCAAGGTGAATCGCTAGTCTCATTGTCCATCTCTCTCTGTCTTTGAACCAGGTTTCGGGTGTTAAGACTATTAGTGACAACTACCTTTTGTCTCCTGTGATTGTATCGCAGTATCACCGAGACAAAAAGTACCAGGTACTACGAAGTACAGCGGCAAAGATTGCCTGATCCGCCGATAAACCAGGCAACCTTCGATCAATTGATCCATGCAAGCTCGGGGGGAATTTTTGGTGGATCATTTCCATTGACGTCAGCACAATGGCAGGAGGCCAGAGGTAGCATTGCACGTTGTTCCCTCGTTACGTTGCCATTGATTTTGCATTTTCTAGTTTAACAGCGACCTCGTGTTCCTGAAGCTACTCATTTTTGCCCTCGCCAAAATCCCAGCAGCACACCCAAGGTCAAGCCATGCGGGCTTCAATGCTGCTCAACTCAATTCATAATTGATTTCACTCTGGCCTATGCTCCTAGACCATCAGGGACGACGAAAATACTGCTCCCCTCAACCTCCATCTCTCTCTACCCCGCGGGCACTCGTCCCGATTGATCTACCCCAACACGACCCGTCATGTCTGCGACTCTTCGTCGCCGGGGTGGTCAACCCTCCTTGGCTGTTCCCGTACAGCCTGCCGAGAGCGAGCCAGATCTGACCCACCAGGCAGACGACAAGCAACATCCCGTGGAGCTTCATGCAGAAGTCGTGCAAGAGAAACCAAAGACCCGGAAACGCCGGAATACCTTCATCTTCCTCCTAGGCAGTCTGTTCGGCATTGTCGCCGCGGGCTTCTTTGCGTCGTCGAATGATCTTATAGATTTCCCCGAGCTTGGTGACTTGAGTATGGATAGCTTGTTAGACGTTCTCCCCGCTGGTCTTGTCAAGGACTATAAGGATCTCCTGGTAAGCCGTTCCCTGCACCTTTCTAGGCTATTCCCTAAGAGTGGCCCTCTCTAACGATGCTGCTCTTCTCGATTGTAGAAAGGCGAGCGGGACATGTTCGATGCCTACGAGGCTTTCTCCGTCGGCCTCAAAGCGCAGTCCGAAGGCCTCTCCGCACACCACCCGATAATAATGGTACCCGGCGTCATTTCTACGGGGCTCGAATCATGGGGCACCGCCAACATATCGCGATCGTATTTCCGCAAGCGCCTATGGGGAAGCTGGACCATGATGACAGCACTGGTCATGGATAAGGAGTCGTGGAAGAATCACATCATGCTGGATAAGATGACTGGACTCGACCCGCCTTCGATCAAGCTCCGCGCCGCTCAAGGATTCGATGCGACCGACTTCTTTATTACGGGGTACTGGATATGGAACAAGATTTTCGAGAACCTCGCATCCATTGGATATGACCCGACGAATTCTTTTACCGCTGCTTACGATTGGCGACTGTCCTACCCCAACCTCGAAGTGCGTGATAAGTATTTTACCAAGCTAAAGTCTTTCCTCGAGGTTTCCCTTGACATCTCCGGCACCAAGGCTGTTTTGGTATCTCACAGTATGGGGAGTCAAGTTCTCTTCTACTTCTTCCACTGGGTTGCCTCGGAATACGGTGGGAAAGGAGGCGATGACTGGGTAGAGAAGCACGTGGATTCCTGGATCAACATTAGCGGATGTATGCTCGGCGCGGTGAAGGACATCCCCGCCATCCTGTCTGGCGAAATGCGTGACACTGCACAGCTCAACGCCTTTGCAGTCTACGGGTTAGAAAAGTTCCTCAGTAGGGAGGAGAGAGCTGAGCTATTCCGCAGAATGCCTGGCATCTCTTCAATGTTACCGATTGGGGGAGATGCAGTATGGGGAGACGCATCGGGAGCTCCCGACGACCTGCCAGGTCAAAATTTCACCTACGGATCGTTCCTGAACTTCCGAACCGAGCCCAACTCGACGCATTCCTACCGCAACCTAACCGTCGGCGGGGCGATGGACTATCTGCTAGCGGCGACCGAGCCATGGTACCGGGACATGGTTAAGCGCTCATATTCCCAAGGCATCGCGCACACTAAAGCCGAGGTCGACAGGAACGAGAAAGATCCCAGGAAGTGGAACAACCCCCTCGAGACGAGACTGCCTCTGGCGCCAAGCCTCAAGATCTACTGCTTTTATGGAGTCGGGAAGCCGACGGAGAGGGGATACTACTACCGGGAACCGGAAAAGGCAGGCCTTTCTCGACTAAATATCACAATCGATACCGGCTTAACAGCCGACGGCATTGTCGACCACGGTGTCGTGATGGGCGAGGGCGATGGCACGGTTAACCTGTTGAGCACCGGGTACATGTGCAATCGCGGGTGGACGATGAAGCGCTACAATCCGGCCGGGTCCAAGATCACCGTAGTCGAGATGCCTCACGAGCCCGAGAGGTTCAGTCCCAGAGGTGGGCCAAAGACTGCCGACCACGTCGACATACTGGGCAGCCAGTCCCTCAATGAGCTCATCATCAAGGTTGCTGCCGGGAAGGGAGACACGATCGGGAACTATGTCGTCAGCAACATAATGGAGTATGCCGACAAGGTGAAGATTCGTGACTAAAAAAAAAATAGGCTGGCAAGCGTTGCCTGTCTCCGGTTTCTTGTCTCTCTGTCTTGTTTCATCTCTTTTCATTGTCTATTTTTAAAGGAGGAGTTGGTTGGATATCCTGTTATTCTACTGTTGTTTTTTGGTGTCTACATATTAAATTCGGATCTGGCGACGGAGTACCCTCTATTTCGAATGTATTGTATTGCGCCAGCTATCTCTGCATCTCTTAGAGGATATATATGGTGTGCTAGCTTTTGACATCTCCCCTCTCGTTTTCCCAAAAGGAGCCTAGGAATTCAATAGACTAATGGTGCATAGTGCATCTCAGCTCAAACAGTTTACATTTTCGTCGGAGAAGCCATCCGGAGCCCGATGGATATACGTAGGATGAATCGATATCAATGCTTTTGCATGAACCGTCAATGGCGAACGCATGGCAGGGCGCAGAGATCGCCATTCACCCGATCGAGCTCGACGTTTCATGCATGAGCAGCTTCAGGGTGTGCGTCTGGCATGGAATCTTTTGATCATCTTGTTCCCGACTTGACGACTGTTTAGAGTTCGTCATGTCGAAGACAGGATCTAGTGTACATGGGGGAAAGAATAATTGAGACGCAAACGGAGGAACGGATTAATGACTTGGCGCCGAGAGTCACGAAGGAATACACTAGCTTAATATTGGTGCATCGACGTGATGGGAGCTGGTCGAGGTGCATTGGATCAATCTATCAGACTATTTTCTTCGTACGAGCGGGGTGCGCCCCTAAAATAGTTTGTTAGTCGCCAAGCCCATCACTGTCCACTCTTCAGCTTGTGCCCGCAGCCTGAGGCTTCTCCTTCCCTCAATCTTGCGCCAAGTATTTTCCACTTCCACCACACTGCCAGTTGAGCACTGGTCCAGTAGTCGATTCTCGACCCCTCAAGCCACCAGACACTCTGCTCTGGGCTGATCTTCCACTTTCACATTTCCATCAAACCGCCGTGCGGCATCACCCACGCCACCCACACCAACCATACGGTAGAATTTGAGAAGACAGAGCCTTGTGACTTTTGAGGCACAGTACTCACAACATCAGGTCTCTTCTTCTCCTTTCATCCCCCAAGAACAACATCAATCCTCCCATACTTGTCGTTCGGCCACCTCCGCGTGCTACATGTCGAGTCACCACCACCCTCGACGCCGACGACCAAGCGAAGACCAATGTATTGAATCGCCTCCCGACGTATCGAGGAGTTCATGTAACCGTCAATCGGGATGAACACCGCCGCCCACCAGCCACGACTTTATCTACGACAGCGACTCCGTAACCATGACAGATCTGGATGCCACTATTGGCCTACAGAGCGAGGAACAATTCTGGCAAGGTGGGAATCAGTCCTGTTTTAGGAGATCACGAGGCACAATTCCTGTCCCATCTGCAACTGTTCTGATATTCTTGATCCGACTGCTGACTTGCGGGACTAATCCCCGGCCTAGACCTGAGCAGAATCCTCTCGACGCAATGCGATACCCACGAGAAAATCGATGACGCCCTACGCGGATGGCTCTACTTGGCCAGCGCCTTTAGGGAACAGTTTGGCGACTCGGATTCCGAGATATCGCACTGCGCTCAGCAACTCCTCCACCGCCCCATCTTCCAGGAAAACAAACAATACGTTCGCACGCAAATCGTTTTCAGCTTCCTCCAGGAGGATGATATTAGCCCACTACACATAATCTCCAGTTTCCTCCTCGCTGACGGACGAAGCGATGATACGGTTTTCGGGCGCATGATTACGGAGGGATGTTTTCCGAGACTATTAGAGCTGCTGAATAGCAATCGGCAGGTGGACTTTCGACTCCACCGTACCCTGCTCGACCTGATGTACGAAATGTGTCGCATGGAACGGCTTCGGACGACGGATCTCTTGCAGATTGACGATGCCTTTGTTGCTCATCTTCTCCAGCTCGTCGAACAAGGCTCCGGCGACTCGAGCGATCCATACCAATACCTAGTAATTCGTGTTTTGGTGAGTGGACTCCCCATGCTTCGAGAATCCAATCTTGGAGCAGCTCCTGGCGCCCTAGGCATCCACTAACACTGGGCCATAAGCTTGTCATCAACGAGCAATACATGCTTGCTTCTACCGATGCGGAGGCGGCTGGTCCTCTCTCACCCACATCGCCCCTCACAAACCGAGTCATCAAACTACTAAGCCTTAATGGCTCATCCTATCGAACTTTTGGCGAGAACATTATACTGCTGTTGAACCGGGAAACCGAGACCTCGCAGCAGCTCCTTATCCTCAAGGTCCTGTACCTATTGTTCACGACGAAGGCTACGTACGAGTACTTTTACACGAACGATTTGAAGGTCCTTGTTGACATTATACTCCGAAACCTAATGGATCTCCCCGACGAAAAAATGTCTCTGCGCCACACCTATCTCCGTGTTCTTTACCCCCTCTTAGCCCACACGCAGCTCAACCAGACACCTCACTACAAGCGAGGCGAGATCGTAAAGGTCCTGCGAATCCTTGTGGGCATGGGCAACCACTTTGCGCCGACCGATGACACGACGTTACGGCTTGTAGATCGGGTGAACAAAGTGGAATGGCTATCGGAACGAAGCGGGGATTCTTCCCCCGACTCGCCCGAAGCCAAGACTGCCCCGAAGTTCCTGGGTATCAGTCTAGCCGACTCCCGGGCCGCGAGCTCTGTTAGTGTTGAGGATGTCGCAGCCGTGATGGAGAAACCCGGCGTCAAGACTCCCAGTCGAAAGATAGAGTCTGCCGCCGCCACCCATGAGCATGAGTCGGCTGAGCGTGGGAAGATCGGCGAGGTCCAGGGTGTCCAGATACCGGTTCCGGTCATCAAGGTCAAGAAGGCCCTGCCGGAGGTTCCTAAACACCGCCACGGGGTCCCGTTTACGCAGATGGCGACCCTGCATGTTAATGGTACGAAGAAGATACCACCAAAGACGCCCCCGCCTAGACGGAGGGGCAAGCTCCTCAATTCCCAAGCCAAGGTGGAAGGTTCCGGAGTGCCAGGACAATAGGACATGTTGCGATGGCCACTACACAAGAGACAAGGGAGTTTGTGATGCCAGTAGTGCATTGCTTGCCTCGTCTCTGTACCGGTTCCGGAAGAGGGAGAGAGCTCGCGTTTCTTTGGCTACCCTCACGGCTTTATAGCAGGCCATACTCTTCCCTGTTCCCTTGACTTTCGGAGATACTACTTCATTTCTGTTCGTTTATGTTTGGTTTACGCGCCTTTAATTCCCTGCGGCACAGAAGTCACAAGCATCGCATCGCAAGGAGTCTGGATTTCTTTCTCGTTCATGTTTCGTTTCCCGTTTTCCCCTCTCCTTTTCTCTGGCGTAGTGTGGCACACTCAAGTGTCACTTAGGAAGTGGAGGAATGGCTCAAGAGAGAGGAAGCAAGATTTTCGCATGTCCATTTACAATACCCACCAGTTCGCCTGCACTCAAAAGTCAGAACTCAATTCCAAGAAGAGTGACTGTTCCCTGCAGTAATAATTTTGTCCTTGTGCTATGTGACCTGTGAATCTGACATCTGTAGAAACCTCACGAACAGTGTTGAACGACAATCGTCGATGGAGAAGCCTCACATCCAGAGTCTCTGAGCTGTAGACTTGTTTGTTCGGTGCGCATTCGTTCAACTCGTCTATGTCTCGTCGAACATAAACAGGGTGCCACCGAGTCACTTGGGCACGCAGCCTGAGACGGTCGATCCGTGAATAAGAAAAAAAAAAAAAAAAAAAAAAAAAAAAAAAAAAAGAAAGAAAGAAAGAAAGAAAATATTAATGTATCTAAGGAGAGCCTTGTTTCTCTGCCGTCTTTCGGATCGCTTCAGTCGTCCGTACTTCCGACAACGGTGTAAGTCAAGATTACACTTCGTTTGCATCTGCATTGATATTCAGATACAGTTTATTAGTAGTAGATCGGTTGTTGGACTTTCCTAATTTTATAAGAGGGCACCATCTATCGCTATTACGAAGTAAGCTCCCATTGCAAAACCAGGATTAATCCCGAGGACCCTTCCTGAGCTAGCGTCGCTTGAATCCCGCATCGCGACAACCAGGCAGGATCAATATTCGAGTCATTGATGAAGTCAGGGTCCACTGCCCCCGTATTCTCTGCACGGCGCCGGCGCCGGCGCGCCTGCGATAGCGTCCTGGACAATTAGTTGTGTACGAAGCAAGGCGGGGTTGGTTCAAATTGTCTGGGCTTGCAGACAACGTAGCACATGCAATACGTCATTGTGGCTGAGATCCAGCCGCCACCTTCCCGATGGAGGCAATTCTCGGCCGACTAGATACGAAGTGTGTCGTTCCCAGCCTCTGGCCATTGAAATAATGTAGTGTAGATGAGAGGGACTAATATTCCCAGTAGCTTGGAAGGAAGATTCACATGGGAAGAGACATGGGTTGGAACGTGTGCAAGTCTCTGGGGGACAGATCAACGTTGCACCTAATTTCTCCGAGCCACGCCTGCCACCAGACGTAGACCGCACTGCATTACGAAGTAGAAGCATGTCGATGACGCTATCGCTGCTTTCGGATCTAGCTCTACGCATATCTGGCCAAGCCTTTCGTCTCGTCGACGCCATCAGCATATCATCAGGCTTTGATGGATGGAAGTTTTATATGGGCGGGGATGTGGGAAGAGCAACCGAAAGTTCAACCATTTGATTTAGCGTGACCTGCCTGGGAGGAGGGGAGGCCTCTTCTGCTGTGTTTCTGGAAGACAGACACGTCTTTCGAATGAAAGTTTCGATGATATTGACCCTCGTTGACCCGGTATTATCCGTCCTGAGATTCTTGATAGAGATCGAGACTGTTTCTGGAGATGATTGCTCTCGCTGAGGAAATCTACTCCGTAGTACACGAGTGCAAGTTGCTTGTTAGCTCCAGGTTTCTTCATCGATCAATGTGTTGTCTTCAATGTCAGGCTGTCTCAAACCTGGCGTGACATGTTTGGTGACGCAAGTGCTGGATCAAAGATGCCCCCGAGTCCCGACTCAACTCCCCATCAACGTCGCCAATTGAAGGGTGAACCCTGAATTGCCACCGACGGAATCCGGGCCAAGAAGTGCCAAGCAAAAGATTTGCATCATCTCGAGGAACGGCTTCAAAAGACCGGCCGTCCTATCGAGCCTTGAAGTGGTTCCATTGAAACTCAAATCTCGACTATATACTCCTTCCCCAGCTAGGCGGCTGGCTCTTTCCGTCCTTTTTTGTTCACCGTACCATTAGAAACTAGTCTCGAGACCCTTTTTTTTTTTTTTTTTTTTTTTTTTTTTTTTCTTCTTTTAGATCAACCGCGTTTGTGCTTTTAGCTCGAGAAAGAGGACCAAGACCAATTGATATCAAAAATTAGTCAATTGGATCTTCCATCCTAGCTAAGCATACAGAGAGCGCTATTGCGTCAGTGCTTTTATGACGATACCTAGGGAAACGACAGCACAGCTTGAGCCTACATATTGACGCTATGGTCACCAAGTCCCCGGCGGTGTCGCCCGTCTCGACGAACCGCGAACCCCTACAGGACACCACCTCACCCACTTATAGGAGCGCCACGCCCCCCAAGAACATGGCGTCGTCATCCGCGCCAAGATCGTCAGGCTATTTCCCCCCATACTCCCTCAACCAACATCAAAATGACGAACCAAACGACGCCGAACCGCAACGAGGGATAGGGAATGATGCCGACGATATCGATACTGAAATTCATGCGCGTTACGGTTCTTCATACACCGACTACCACCGCCACTATTACACTCACTCAGCAGCGCAACCGGCGGCGCAGGAACCCGTCGATTCCACCCAACAGGAGCAGCTGCATCCAGGTCAGAGCTCCTCCCTCGGACGATCCCAATCGGCTCGAATAGCACCCCGACCGAACACTCCATCGCGCGAACACGGGGAAACCGACCAGCGGGGGAGCTCGGGTCCCGAACAGAATATTAACAATAACACCGGCAAGATGCGGCGGTCCAACTCGTTCGTGTCCAATGTGCCCGACGATATCCAGCTCGCGAGGGGCAACACTCTCAGGAAGAAGGCCTCCATGAGGCGCTCGGGCAGCCTGCGCCGGAGCAGTAGCCGCCGGAGCATGAAGGCCGGCAGCGTGAGGAGTTTGGCGCTGCAGCCCGATGCGGATCCCGACCAGATGCATAGCGCTCTTTACTGTCCCGTGCCGACCTCGGCGAGTCCCACCGAGGCCCTTGCAGAGAGGTTCCAAGGTAAATCATGTTCCTGATACGGCCTTTTCCGCTTGTCGACTCATATGGAGACTAACTCGAGGTTCTTGTTTTTTCTTTTTTTTAAGCTTGGAGGAAGCTATTGAAGGAATTGATTGCCTACTTCAAGGAGATTCAGACACACTACGAGCAACGCGCGAAAAGCACAACCAGGCTAGCGAACGCATCAAGTAACTTCAGCCAACACCCTAGCTTCCTCTCTTCGGACGGCCTCGCCGATGCCATGCAGATCATCCGCAAGTACAACCGGACAGCGATACAAGACGCCAACAGGGCGCAGGAAATCGAGCACGACGTCATCCTGGCCTTGACCGGTCTCCGCAGCGACCTGCAGCAGAAGATCAAGGAGATCAAGAACTTGTCGGGCGACTTTAAGAACTCGGTGGAAAAGGAGATGGACGGCACGAGGAAGGCTGTCAAGGCGCTTCAGGATGTCCTTGGCCGTGCGGAGCTCGACACTTCTCTTGCGACGGGGAGGCAGGATCCTTATCTGCTGCGGCTGGCTGTAGATCGACAGGTGGAGAGGCAGATCGACGAGGAGAATTATCTCCATCAGGCCTACCTCAACCTCGAGACGTCGGGCCGCGAACTAGAATCCATCGTCGTTGGCGAGATTCAAAAAGCGTATAACGCATATGCTTCCATTCTTAGGCGCGAAGCCGATGCTGCTGATGCTGCGATCGAGGAGCTTCGTCTCGGGCCCGTCGACATGCCAAAGGACCATGAGTGGGAGCGGTTCATGGATAAGAACGACGAGTTTGTTGATCCGAGTATACCGATGCGATCGCCGGAGAATATTCATTACCCTGGTCGTGACCATGTGGCTTGCCAGGAGATTCGGGCTGGCCTCCTCGAGCGAAAGAGCAAGTACTTGAGAAGTTACACTGCCGGATGGTAAGTTGAGAGCGACATCCCATTGTATTAGTTAATCTAACCAACGATGTAGGTACGTCCTTTCGCCCACTCATCTCCACGAATTTAAATCGGCAGACAAGGCACAAGCTCCACTCATGTCGCTATACCTCCCAGAACAAAAGCTAGGCTCTCACTCGAAGGAAGGCGCCTCCTCACAAAAATTCATCCTCAAGGGCCGACAGACCGGCGGCGTGCACCGCGGCCACACGTGGGTATTCCGGGCGGAGAGCTACGACACAATGATGGCCTGGTACGAGGACATCAAGGCCCTCACAGAGACGCCACCACACGAGCGCACCGAGCTCATGCGCAGCAGTTCGCGGAGCATCAGCCGCACGTCGCGGCGTTCCATGAGCAGCGACGCGGGTGTCGTCGACGAGGAAGACGAGGAGCCGTTCGCTGCGGGATCTCAGATGGGGATGAATACGGCGGTGAACCGGCAAGTCGCGCAGGAGCGCCGGCCTCAGGCGGGAGGGCGGTTCCCCTCGGATCTGCAGGTGAATGCCGAAAGGGGGTTGCAGGCAACGGTGTCACAGTCGACCAGCAGTTCCGGCGGCGGGGCCGGCGGGCGAGATGGTGCGAATTCCATCATTGCCAACGGGGGTATTCCGACTGGCGGAGTCGTCGCGGCCGGCGCTCTTGCCGGAAGCGGCACGGACGAGCCCGTCTACCGACAGAACGGCAACGGCAGTTACCAATACGGCGCGACGGCGCAGACTCCAATGGAGCAGGCGCAGTCGCACGCGGCCAAGGTGAACCGCGAAGCTGCGCAGGACGGTGTTAATCCGTACACTGGCCAGCCGATCGATCAGCTGCAGACTACGAGTTACGGCAACCTGACGATGAACCCTGCGCTGGGGGGATTCCAGCACCAAGGGACATCTACGCCTAGCCAAACGGGAAGCCTGAACTACGTGGGCCAGACTCCGTCGCACCTGGACGTTTCCACTGCCACTACTACGGAGCAGGTGTTAGTGCACTCCCCACAAATTCACGCCGCGCGGACTCAATCGCCCGCAAGCCAGCAAATCACCTCGGCCCAGACCCGCGCGTCTCAAGTATCCCCGCTTGATTCTCAAGGTCCGGAAACGGCGGTAAACGAAGACCTGACGATGAGGCACAATCTGTCTAATGGCGCTGCCCCGGCGGCCGATGGCAGCGTGGCGTCGATGGCTTTCCTCAGTGTTTCGGTCTCCGCTGGGAATCACGGAGAAGAAGGGAAGAAGGTGTCTGAAGGCCGCGTGGAGGAGATTACAGAGGCGTCGGATGATGGGGCTGCGGAGAGGCCGTCTGAGGCGGAGAGGTCGACGACGCAGGGTAGTTATCATGTGCCTGGACAGTTTCCTCGGTCGAATTCCAATGTGAACGTTACAAGGAATGGGGTGGCGACTTGATGATGGAGGCCGGTTTACTACTCATCACTCATTTTAGGAGATTCACCGAGAGTTGGAACAACAAGCCTGTTTGTGTTTATGGGATTGAGAGTGGAAAATCATTTCATGTGCATTCGAAGGGGGGGATCAAGTTTAGAGAGGGGAAAAGGGAAAATGCGATTTCTTACTCGGGGCTGTATGTATGCTGGATGCTAGATAACATTGATGTTCGCACGAATGAAGACATTTGAACAGCGGTTTCTCCTTTTTTGGCCTCGTATGATCTCGATGGGATGGTTAAGTGGTCTATAGCATGACGACTTAGATGGTTTAGAGCATAAAAGCAAGGTACGGCACCAGGAGTTTCCTTTTGGCGAGACGATCAGCGTCCTGTCTAAGGAAGAACGCGGAGAGAAAAGAGAAGGGATATCAGCATTGACCTTAGTTGTATTAGTCCCCGATGGCTAAATTTGTCGACGGGCTACTTTCTAGTATTCCCCGGATATAACGGCCGGCGGATGTCGATCTCTTATAATACGGCAGCGGGAAGCATTGAGACAGTGATTCTCTTCCCACCCCTTGTCCAGCACATACTAAGAAAGCAGCGCAATAATATACTAACAGTGGCTAGCAGTAGAGAGATATTCGGATACGCTACCCAAGGATGAAGAAGTCGTGAGCGAAGGCAATACTCAACATCAAATACTTGTGGGATCGATGATGGCTCCAAAAAAAATCCTCCAACTCCATCGACCCCTTCCTCAAGTTCCCTTACCACTTGGGCCCCGGGTCTGCCTTTAAGGCTTTGAATCCTGTCTACCAATTGTAAAGGAGGAGAACCTCCTGAGGCATCACCCAGCCAGGAATGATTTGTCGAATTGTGGTTGTCGTATAATTTGACCCTCGTAAGAGGGAGAGCGACTCTAGAGCTGGAGAGCCAATTTCCGCTTGAAAAATCCGGTAGCACGGGGTGCGGATCGAACCGGCGAGGGGTCGTCGGAGCGATCGTGGCCTTCGTGGTTCCGAACGCGTCAAGCGTCAACTGACCATTGGTGAAAGCTTGCCGACGGATTCTGATATATGAGGGATATTGGGCTGGTTTTGGAAGGGGGGGGGGGGGGGAAGGTGCTGCTCAGTGAGCTCTTTCCTCCTCTCTCCTTCACTCGCCTGCCCTTTTCTTCTCTCTTTGTTAAGTGAATTGATGGAACAAGGAACTGGAAACCACACACTTAGACCTCCTTCAAGTGCCTAGGCCGGAAAAGCGGCCAATGCACAACTGGGTGGCCTTCAGGGTTTCATCGTTCGAGTGGCGGTTATTCGGCCGGGGTTTGGGAAGGATACCGCATTCTTTCTGACTTCATAAGATCGATTCGATGTCTCTCGAGACGCCTTTTCCTCCCGTAGGGCCGACAAGCGGCATTAACTGCTACAATTAGGCTTGTCGAGGCCAGTTGTCGTTACTATCACTCAGCCACAATCAAGCGAGAGCATAAAGCCGATTGAGGCTGAACCAGCAGGAATGTTAGCAACAGGGTGGTGGCCTTTGCGGCGGGGGAGAGAGTTAGAGGTGATGGGGCTGTGAGGCGTTGGGGGGTAGGACGGCATAAACTTCGCTGGGGTCCAGTGCCGGTCTGTCGGGACCTGTGAAGGGCGACTCGTTCGGCCGTTGGTTGGTCCTTGCTTCGTTACGGGGATCCTTCTTGTTGAAGCTTGAAGGTGAAGGCGCCTTTTTCCACTTCGTTTCCCCCTTGTTGCCCAGAGTACACGCGAACTTAGAGAGTCCCAGGAGATCCATCATTGGCCCATCGATCTATCAAAACTATCACTGCGCGAGTTCGTTCGACTTCGGCACGCCAGTTCTGTGGTGATGTTCCCGGGTCCAAGTCGAGGACCCTAGTTCTTAGTTCCCCACGATTAAAATACACGACCTCGAAAACCTGGAAAGACACGCAAGGGAACAAATCAAGACCTATCGGTCATACTTCATCCCTAGGTTCAAAACAAAGAAAGACAACCACAACAAAGACCGGCGATGGGAGGTTTCTGGATCCAGTTGCCGCGACTTGCAACTGGTTCAGGGTCAGTGCGTTGCCCAAGCCAGTCCAGTCCAGGCCACTCCAGTCGCGGTGCTGTGCCACTCGAAACAGGACCGGCCGAGCGACCGCCAACAGCCGAGAAGCGACATTGCTTTCTCTAAAGCTCGTCGTCGCTTTTCCATAATACCTCGTATTATTGCGCTGTCGGGCTCGACCCGACCTTAGTGATGTAGTACTTTCACCTCCGCGATGATTGCCCGCTCCTGCATACGCACCTGGCATTATCATCGAAATCAAAGAATCCTGATAGGCGACGAAGACGAGGACCAGATGCGCTAAAGCACGACCCAGAGTTGACTGCATTAGTCTACCTTTAGGCCCAAGCTGGGCGGTTAAAACAAAAAGAAGTCTACTTCGTATGAACTCTCCCATGACTGCCTTCGTGTTGGGTGGATATTAGCATCGATACCTCCTATCTTTATCCGGACGGCCTCGAGATGCGACAGACGGAACGGCCCAAGAGGTCA
This sequence comes from Scedosporium apiospermum, assembly GCF_000732125.1. Classification (NCBI taxonomy): domain Eukaryota; kingdom Fungi; phylum Ascomycota; class Sordariomycetes; order Microascales; family Microascaceae; genus Scedosporium; species Scedosporium apiospermum. The sequence continues at coordinate 466,648 of NW_015971793.1, read as the reverse complement.
AGATGAAAGGATAAAAAACGGATCGCCCTGGAGTAATGCCCGGGTCTCGGGTCTCGAGTCTCGAGTCCAGCGGCATCCCATTCTCGGAGCTTCTGGTTAAATCGCTCTGGGACAAGCCGAATGATTCTGGACAACCTTCAGAGTCTTGGTGCGGGAAGCCTATTGTTCCGTGTCGGCCAATGGGCTCGACGACTTAACCGCGCCACGAAACGTGCGGCCTGCAACGCGGTAACTAGCGAGCGCCATGACACTTTTTGGGAGGTTGGCGGAGGCGAGGTTTGGCACTAGTCTCATTCTGGCAGTATGCCGCATTCCTGACCACCCTTGTTCTCACCAAGTAACCCTTCTCTGCCTTCCTTTGACTCTTGTTGTGCTTACTTTCCACGATAGGAAGAAGTGATCGTCGCCTAAGTCGGAAAGATGGATGGGTGGCTCTTTGAGCACGCAATGAGCGGACAAAGGATCACCGCTGGAGCTCGATCTACAGGGGACCAACGACACATCCTCGAGGATCTAGGACGATAGACAGGTAGACAAACCCCGTCTCTGATCGAGACAAGGAATTGAATTGACGGGCTGGGGGGATCAGCCCTGCAACGACGAAAACTCCCAGCCCAAGCCCTGTCCCGTTGGCCAGGCCTGTCATGTTCTGCACAGGAGATCCAACTCAGAACTGCTTCCTAGTTTTACCTCGCAATAGTGTGGTTCGAGAGACGAATGCAAATCCCGCCTGGATGCGGTAATTCTTCCACAGCGATTCGAGTTTCCACTTAGCAAGGAGTGTACGAAGTAGTGCGACAAACAATATGTTGGCCCCAGGAGATTTGCTTGGTACGTGGGACGACGCAGATAATGCAAGTCCTTTCACATTGGCTTCCGATGTTGAGGAACGACAAGAGATTGTTATTATCAAGAATAACAGCCTCGCTCTTCGATGCATGAGAGGGTTCTCGCGGCCTTCGCAACAGCGATCAGTGAGTCTGTCAACCATGAGAGCGAACTTGGAGATCTCCAGGGTGCCACCCACGACCACGACGAACCAGCCAATGCTGATGGGTGCTATTTTTAGTGAAGCTGCCACAGACTTAGTGAGAACACACTGCCTGGCCCCAACATTCCAACAGTGAACCTGAGGACTCTGACCAAATTTCACAGCCCGCCAATTCCCGCTTCCCGCTTCCCGCTTCCCACCCACCATCTTAATTTTGTTATCGTGCTCAATGTCTTTCCAAAGAACCCAACCTCCTCACCAATTCGGCGGTCTACTTCGTAGCGTCCACTAGATCAATTGATTGATCGAATGCATTACCCATCACTGCCATTATAGGTCAATCACGCTCCCCACCATCTTCTCGTTGATGCATCCACAAGTCCAATGTTGCATGCAGTCCTTCGAGTCCATTGACCTGTCCTGTTCTGTGTTGTCTGGCTCAGGCTTGGCAGCACGGGCCTTGACCACCCCCAGCCGGGGTTAGGTTGCTTTTTCTCCCGCTGTCTCGTCGCCCTGTTCGAGTTCATCCTTCATCCTTCAAACTCGATCCCTGTCCATGTCCTGTCCGTTGTCCATTCATTCTCGATAGCCTGGCAGGATCGTGGGTGTGACAGGGTCCACCTGTGGAGCTGTGCTTCCTTTCTTCCTTGCAGGGGTTCAGTGTTAGTTTGCCTTTCTGGGCTCGAGGCATACATACCTGTGGACACCTTCGAGAATAACAACGAAAATACCAGCCCCCATCCCGTCTTTCCATTTCCATTTCCATATAGAGCCATCCACCACCCACTCTCTTTTTTTGCCTTGAAAGAAAAATTCCGAGTCCGATTATATACCTCGATCCGTCTTTCCATCCCGCTTTATTACACCTTATTTCTATTCTAAAGCGCTTGTCGGGAACAATTAATTGTCTTAGTGCATTCAACTAAGACTGCCTGCCTTCAACCCACTCCCCATATGTGAACCTATAACTGCTTGCCTCCCACCACCCTCAACTCCTTAGGTCTTACACGCACACGCCGGCTAACGCCTCCAACTTCATATCTCATATTTAATATCCCCGCCTCATCACGCGTGCTTCTGCTGTGGTCGTATCGTCTGGAAATGCATCATTGCTAGACGATGTGCTAGTGCGGAGGACTTACAGGGCATTACGTTAACAACACTTATAAGTGGAAACATGGAGGACCACGATATCGATGCCGCCAAGGAGAAGCGCCAGTCGCATAACTCCGTCAGTTCGGCCGCCGAGGCTATGCAAAGAGCTGCGGACAGACTTATAGCGACTACCGAGTTCTTTAGGCTTCAGCTTCGCGAGAGGCAGGAGGCGAGATTCGCGAAAAGAGAGCATGAAGAGCCTGCTTCTTCTTCTTCCGAGAAACTTCGGGATTCCAGCCCTCCGAAGGCGTCGAATGAGGCAGTAAGAGTAGTAGTCGATCAAGACCAACCTCTGCCCTTCACAAATGGCAGCTCGGACGAAGCGACTTCGAGCCCCACGACCGATCCGCGAGCGAGTCATCCGTCTATGTCACCCGGAGACTGGCCAGCCAAGGTGCCAGAGGATCTCCCCATAGCCGCCTCACCCTCAACCCCACAAGTTGTCCATTCTATACCCATCCCAGAACCGAATGCCGTCAGGATAGAGTCTGCAACCTCAACAGCGGACAGCTACGCCACGGCGCAAGCCCACGTCTCCCGCCCCGCGCCTGCCGCAGTGGCCGGTTACTACCAAACACCGTCCCCGGGCCAATATTACTCAATGTCGCCCAATTCCCCTAGTTCAGCGAGCGATATGGGAAGCTCTTATCTTACCCCGCGATATCCACCTTATCGATCGAGTGCCTCCGCCTTGAGAGAGCCTTTGACATCGGAGACGGACAGGCCCTTTCCGTCGACTACCACCAAGGAAAGCAATTCCAAGTTTAGCGACGGAAGGCCCGCTTTCTCCTTTATTCGAGAAATTTTCTTCGTCTTCGTGATTTGTTTCTCGCAACTTCTCATGTTCGCCGCTCTTGCCCAGGCCCTCGCGCCCGCTCAGAAGATCGGAGCTTCGTTTCCAAACACCGTTCCGTTCTATCTCTCCTGGTACTCAGCAGCCTACGCAATGGCCGTTAGCGCCTTTTCGCTCCCCGCTGGCCGACTAGGAAGTCTTCTCGGACACAAGAAGGTTTTCGTCGCCGGGTTCGCGTGGTTCTCGCTGTGGAGCACCCTAGCCGGCTTGAGTGTGTACGTGGAGCGCAACGGAGGAAATGGTACCCTGTTCTTCTGCATCTGCAGAGGCCTGCAGGGGATCGGGCCCGCCATCATCGTACCCAACGCCCAGGCCATGCTGGGTCGCGTTTACGACCTCGGCCCTCGAAGGAACCTCGTCATGTGCCTGTTCGGTGCTTCCGCGCCTTTGGGCTTCGTCTCCGGGGCCGTGATGGCTAGTCTCTTCGCCGAGCTTACATCTTGGGAATGGGCCTTTTTTGTCCTCGGTGCCGTCTGCCTTACGTTTACATGCCAGAGCATCATCGTTCTCCCTGCGGACGACGCTCCCGCGCCTGGCATGAGTTCGGACAGGTTTTGGAGGCTTATTGATGCCCCCGGGATCATCACCGGAGTCTCCGGTGTTGTGCTCTTCACATTTGCCTGGAACCAAGCGCCCATTGTATCCTGGACCACACCCTACGTTTACTTCATGCTCATCATAGGCGCCCTTCTGATCGGAGCCTTCTTGTACATCGAATCGGCCGCCCAATACCCCATCCTCCCCATCTCCTCCCTAACCACCACAACCTACCTCGTCCTCGCCTGCACGGCCGCAGGCTGGGCATGCTTCGCTGTCTGGATCTACTACACCTTCCAATTCCTCGTCGTCCTCCGCACCTGGGACCCCCTCCTCGCCTCCGCCGGCTTCGCCCACATCCCCGTCATCGGCCTCCTCGCCTCCATTCTCGCCGCCTACCTCCTCCGTCGCATAACCCCATACTGGGTCCTCTTCATCTCCATGCTCGCCTTCGCAGTCGGCGCCGCCCTCATGGCCACCGCCCCCGTCAACCAGTCGTACTGGTTTAACGCGTTTTTCAGCATCTTGTTCATCCCCCTTGGCATGAACATGTCTTCCCCCGTCGCTACCGTGTTAGTTACAAATAGCCTGCCGCGAGAGCACCAAGGAATCGCGGGTAGCCTCGTCGTGACGACCGTTTTCTCGGCGATATCGATCGGGCTCGGCATGGCGGGAACCGTCGTGTCGAACGTGGGCGGCGACGGGCGGGATGTTTTGGGGGGTTATAGAGGTGCTTTTTACTTTGCGCTGGGGTTGGCCGGGTTGGGGATCGTGCTGGCGCTGGTTTCGGCTGTTAGTGATATGTTGTGGCCTGCGGAGCCGGAGGAGGGAGCTGCGTTGAGGATTGGTGGGAGGAAGGGGAAGAGGGCGGCTGTGAAAGCGAAAGCCGTCGCTTGAATGATTGATGATTTCTTCTCTTTTTTACTTTGTTCTTTGGATTTCATGAGGAAAAGAATCTGGGAAATAGGAGTTTGGGACGCCTTGGGAGTTGTAAATGGGTTGTCTGGAGACCTGGACGAGTTTTGGTGTTTATGGCGGATACCCCCTTCTTTCATCTTGCATCCTGGATTTTTTTTTTTTTTTGTTTTTTTTTTTTTTTTTTTTTTTTTTTTTTTTTGTCATAACGAAATATCAATGAAATATCATGAAATATCAAAGACACGACGGACGTGCCCCGGTGTTGCTGAGAACATCCAATCTTGTGCTGATGATCGTTGCTAGCATGGATATACCATACCATACATCGACCAGGAAAGGAAGTAGTTGGGCTTGCCTTTCCTGCCACCTCACCTGAACAAGACTCTCGAGGTCGAAAACGTGGGCAAGGTGATCGCCAGATGCGGTGAGTCCGGCGCTTCAGTCAACGATTCTCGACATGGCCAACTGGGTCTTTTTTGGACCTGGAACATCGAGACAGAGGGGCACAAGACAGGAAGCACGGTTATGAACAAGGAGTCGGGAACTTTTTGGATATCAGATTCTCGTTTTGGAGCTCGAAATGGCTGTATAGTTAAACATTTGCCCAACCCGTTTGTTTGCCCTAAACGCCAGAAAAAACAAAACGACATGATAAACAAGACCAAGAAAATTGGCTGGGGAACAGAAACAACTGGTATGAGAGCCGCATAGCGTACCAACAGAGTACAAGCCATCAGCGGAGTCCGATGAACGTGGATATCTCCCCATGAAGAAAGGGGAGCCCACCACCAACTCGCGGGCATGATGAGCACCTTTCGTCTCCTTAACGACCACCCCTGCTGAATCCACCGCCGCCTCGTCCCCTTCCACCACCCCTCGAGAAACCACCGCCGCCCCCACCCCGACTAAAACCACCACCTCCTCCCCTCCCACCACCAAAGCCCCCGCGACCACCTCCCCTCGAAAAACCACCACCCCTCGGCCCACCCCTTCCTCCCCTCGAAAATCCTCCCCGACCACCGCCACCCCTACCGCCAGCGCCGCCCCTCGAAGGCTTCTTCACCCTGGGCACACCCAACACCTTAGGCTTCGGCAGGAACCTCTCCATGGGGAGCAGCTTCTCGGAGCCGATGTAGAACTTGTCGCCCTCCTTGAACGAGGCGGCCTGGATACCCTCGGTGGGCTTGATGGTGAAGAAGACCTGGTTGATGGGGCCGAGGATCTCGTCGACCTTGCCGACGGGGGTCTTGTTCTCGAGGAAGATTTGGGCGTTGAACTGCGGTACCTTGGGGTTGATGGATTCGCAGACCATTTCGCCTTCGCAGGCGTGCATGAATTTGCCCATTTCTAGGACGGTGGCTGGCGGGCCCATGTCTCGCTGTTGGTAGCCTCCGCGGCCTGTGAAAGAGAAGAAAAAAAATGTTAGGATTTTGGTTCGGCTTTTTTTTTTCTCTTCATCCTTTTCTCTTCCTGTAGACTTTGCGATTTTGGATTAGGCGGTGGGAATTAGAAAAGAAATACATACCTCCGCCGCGAGAGAAACCACGGCCCCGTGGCGCTCCCCGAAATGACATTTTGAAATTGGATGAAAAAGAGAGACTTTCGAAAATTGACTGGTCGATAAGACTCTCGAGAGCGTCGCTCTGGTGCCAGTGGAAAAGGAAGGCTGGCAGGTTCTCTCGGCGATTGCAATGCAGGATTTGTGAGAATCCGAGTCCCTAGATTTTTTTTTTTCCTTTGCGTCGAAGTGTGAGAGCTTGGAGCGATTGGGGAGATGTGATTGGTCAGACACCGTCGGAGCGGAAAAATATAGTCCCTCAATTCTGCCCCTCCATTTTTTTTGGTACTTTGGCACATTGGTACTTTGGCCTGCCCCTGTCACCGCTTTTAATGTGGGGTCTGTCTTGTTCAGTCTTGGTTCAGGTTCTCTCGATATTTGATCTGACCTCTTGATCTCTTCAACATCTTGATGGATGAGAAGTTGCCATGCTTGAGATGAGAGAGGGTGCCCTTTCCATGGCCTCGAGTGGCTTTGAGGCCTGGTGATGTCCGAGAGGGTCGGCTGTAGTAATATCAATCCATGAGTCAACGAAACACTGCCCGGTAATTCCGCGCTGGCAATACGAATTGCGACTGCTGTGATACATAATAAACCAGAGAATTCATAATTCTAAATGTCAATGACTCGAAGATCAGGAGAGCAGCAGCAAGTAATCTTAATTTCACCTTCTTCTTCTGGCTCTTCCAGCTTGAAACATTGAAGTTGGGGTCTGCTTTTCGAGACTCTGCCTGAGTCACCGCCTCCGTTCCGCACTTAAAACCCTGGGCTGAATTTTGGCGGGGTACTTTTCACTACTTTCGACCTCGATTGCTGTGCTAAGACCTAAAAGAACCAGACTCGTCTCGAATTTGATCTTTCTACCACCTCCGCCTCAACCACCTCCCGGAAGTGCATACAACACCACTCCCGTTCCTAGCACGTACGATTTCACTACTCAATTCCTGCCAGAAATCATGGCTCCAGAGAAGAAGGCGGTAGATGCCGTCACCGAGGGCGTCAAGAAGGTCGCCATCGCCGGCGGGAAGAAGGAGAAGAAGAAGGGCGGGGCTGCTGGTGATGCTCCCCAACGCCCTCTCGAGCTACAGCCCGCGCCGGAGTTTTTGCAGCGCCGTATTGAGCTGTAGGTGTTTTCATCCTGCTCCTGGCGTCGGTGTGCTTGTTTCTCTAACAATCCCCCGCCCTTCCCAGGTTCGACCGGCTCAAGAAGAAGTACGATGAAGAGATTGCGAAGAAGCCACGCGAGCGCATCACCATCACCATGCCCGACGGCAGCATTAGGGAGTAAGCTCAGAACAAACTCGATAATACGACTCGATGTACCCCCAACTCTTTCGCCGAGATACTTACAAATATTTACTTCTTCCTGACAGGGGCACCTCTTGGGAAACCACCCCCGGCGAGATCGCGAAGGGCATCTCCAACAGTCTGTACAAGCGCACCGTCGTCGCGAGGCTAGACGGCGACCCGAACAAGCTGTGGGATCTCGACAGGCCTCTCGAGGCCAACTGCAAGCTCGAGCTGCTATCCTTCGAAGACGAGCAGGGTCAGATGGTCTTCTGGCACTCCAGCGCCCATATTCTCGGTGAGGCCTGCGAAAGGCGTTTCGGTTGCTCGCTCTGCATCGGTCCCCCGATTGAGTCTGGTTTTTACTACGAGATGGCGCTTCCTGATGGTGGTGCTGTCCACGAGAGTGATTGGAAGCCGATTGAGACCTTGGTGGGCTCTATTGTTAAGGAGAAGCAGAAGTTTGAGAGGCTTGAGCTGTCGAAGGAGGACCTCTTGGAGATGGTACGCGTGCAGAGAGACGCCATGCTCGATCAAAGGGAAGATGCTGACTTCGGGTATTAGTTCAACTACAACAAGTACAAGCAGCACATCATCAAGGACAAGATTCCCGATGGCACCGTAAGAGACCACTTGGCCCACGACAACTGCGGAATCGGAATTATTTTATTAACTGAAATTTAGTACACTACTGTCTATCGAAACGGTCCCTTGATCGATCTTTGCCGAGGTCCCCACGTCCCCGACACCGGCCGTATTGAGGCTTTCTCGATCCTGAAGAACAGCGCCTCGTACTTCGTATGCCTTCCACACCTCCGCCACCACTGTAGTCGACTGCGCCTGAGACTAACGTGGAATAGCTCGGATCTCAAGAGAATGACTCCCTTCAGAGGCTTTACGGCATCAGCTTCCGTAAGTACCGGATCCAGTGATATCGTGAGGTGTTGGTCACCCCACGACTAACAAGATTATAGCCGACAAGAAGCGCATGGCTGAGCACAAGAAGGTATATAGAGACTCCCACTGATATCTTGTTGATATTCCCGCTGACCTTCTATTGTAGTTCCTTGAGGAGGCCGCGAAACGTGACCACAGGAAGATAGGTCAGGACCAGGAGCTCTTCTTCTTCCACCCCCTTTCTCCCGGCAGTGCCTTCTGGCTACCTCATGGTTCCCGAATCTACAACACTCTCCAATCGTATATCCGAGAGCAGTACTGGAAGCGGGGTTATGAGGAGGTTCACACCCCGAAGTAAGCATATCCTAAAGATCATTGGCCCCCTCGTGGTGCATACTGACAGGAACATAGCATGTACAATGCAGATCTCTGGAGGCAATCCGGTCACTGGGATTACTACCAAGATGATATGGTGAGTTCTCAAGCCTTTTTTTTTTTTTTTCTATGCATGCGTTGATTGAGACTAACTGACCATTTTGTAGTTTGTTGTTGATGTAGACAAGACCAAGTTCGCTCTCAAGCCTATGAACTGCCCTGGTCACTGTCTTAGTACGTTTCGCGACTTGTCCGCCTTACAATCCATATGCAGGCGGTATTGACAGTTTTTGACTTTAGTGTTCGGCCACCGCGAGCGAAGCCATCGTGAACTCCCTATCCGCTATGCTGACTTTGGTGTCCTTCACCGAAACGAGGCCAGCGGTGCCTTGTCCGGTCTTACCCGAGTGAGGAGGTTCCAGCAAGATGACGGTGAGTATCGAGCAGAACTGCGTGAGTAGTATCAGACGGACTGAAATCCCTAACATGTTTATAGCCCACATTTTCTGCCGAGAGGACCAAATAAAGACCGAAATGGACGGCCTCTTCGATTTCCTCCAGGAGATGTACGGCCTTCTTGGCTTCACCTTCAAGCTCAACCTCAGCACCCGGCCCGAGAAGTACCTCGGTGAGATTGAGACCTGGAACCGAGCCGAGGCCATGTTGAAGGAGTCTCTTGACGAGTGGAAGGTCAGAACCGGAGGTGTTTGGGAGCTCAACGAAGGTGACGGTGCTTTCTACGGCCCCAAGATCGACGTCAAGGTCTTCGACTCGCTGAGACGAGAGTGGCAGGTCGCCACCTTCCAGCTTGATTTCATGAACCCTCAGTCCTTTAACCTCGAGTACGTTGTTGGAGAGGCCCCCGTGGCTAAGAAGGACCAGGATCCTAAGCCTGCGGCAGCTCCCAAGCCCAAGGTCGAGGAGGCCCCGGCGGCCGACAAGGCTGACGGAGAGAAGACTGATGGGGAAAAGCCTCAAGAGAAGGCCAAGGAGGTCGCCTACAGCCGTGAGAAGAACATGCGCCCGGTCACTGCCGGCTGCGCTCGCCCTGTCATGATCCACAGGGCGATGGCAGGCAGTATTGAGCGGTTCACTGCTATTCTCTGCGAGCATTTCGGCGGCAAGTGGCCGTTCTGGCTCTCCCCCCGTCAGATTGTGAGTGGTGCCCCTTTTCTTCTTTTTTCTAATCTTCTTTTTCTTTTTTTTTTTTGCTTCTGAATACTGACTACCCCTAGATTGTTATCCCTGTTGGTAAGGGATTCTTCGACTACGCCGAGGAGGTGCGATCCATCTTCCACAAGCAGCGCATGTTTGTCGATGTAGACACCAGCGGCAACACCCTGCAGAAGAAGATTCGCTCGGCGCAGCTCGCGCAGTACAACTTCATCTTTGGTAAGTTCCAGCCCTGGCTATTTTACCTTGTGTGTCATGGATGCTAACATGATCAACCTTCAAGTGGTCGGTGATGAGGAGATGCGTGGCCGCCAGGTGAATGTCCGATACCGAGACGACACCTCCACCCAGGACCGCGGCAAGCCCGTTCCTCTCGACGAGGCCATTGAGAAGCTCGTCACCCTTCGGGACGAGAAGGGCATGTATAACCCTTTCCCGGCGGCGGCGAAGAAGGCGTAAGTAGGGTTTGGGTGTGATATGAGAAATGCTAGATGGGGCGGTGTATGTAGGTAGTCATGGTGTTTTTAAATAAACGGAGCTTTGAGGCGTGTTAGAAGTTGTCTATTCTGAACCTCGTCAACCTGTGATTTACAACGCCCAGGTTTGACCTTCTTTATTTTCCCTCCACTACAACCATTCACCGAAACATCCCATCACCTCCCAATTCCCACCAAGTAGGGAGATCAAATTAAAAATAAAGCGATCGCATCCCGAAACACTAGGAGGCTCGTTTTCCCCCCCATTCTTCTCCTCTGCTGTCGACTAGCGAGAGCATATCTCAAGCTGCTGACCCTTAAGCCTACATCACCGATTTCTCCAAGTCCGATTCAGCATCTGTGTAAGGAAAGGGGATATCACTTATTTCATAAGACGGGTTGCCCCAGTACAAAAAGCTACATGATGCGCAATCCAAGGAATCTTGCAAGACTTTCCCAAAAAAATCCAACGGCAAGTCCAGAGCAGAGACAGAGAATAAAAAAAGAAAAAAATAAAAGGGGAAATCCGACATCATCTCAGTTTCATTTCCGCTTTCTTCCACAAAGTTTTTCCAACCTGCCCTTCCCTTACCGTCTTTCATCTATGCCCATTATTCCACACACAATCGCACGCACACAATCCGCCTCTCCCACCAAACCTGGTCCGATCCGGTCCCCTTACGGCTTCGGTACCTTGATCGTCCTGCTCGTCATCAAACACCCATGCGCGACAAACAACAACACAAGCGGGTGAACCTCCAGCAAAGTGCCCTCGCCCCACACGCCAAAGGGCAAGTTCTCGAGGATCCAGCCGTTGGCGACCCAGTAGGCCATGATGGCGTCGATGCCGAGGGTGGTCGGGATGGGGGCGCCCTCGAAGTAGGAGGATTTTCCGGTGGCGTCCTTGGGGAGGGAGGAGACGGTGACGTTGAAGCGGGCGAGGCGGACGAGGCCGCAGAGGGCGAAGAAGGAGAGGGAGAGGGCGTCGAGGGGGGTTCGGAAGCCGATGGCTGTGGCTATTGTTGCGGGGGCGACGCCGAAGGAGATCTTGTGTGAGAGGTCATGGTTAGCATTGCTCTTTACAGGTCTTTTTTTTTTTTTTTTTTTTTTTTTTTTTTTTTTAATGAGAACATTGTGGGCAGACGTACTAGGTCAGCGAGAGAGTCTAATTCTTGGCCCATCATGCTCGTCTTCTTCCGCCACCGGGCCACGCGGCCGTCCATAAAGTCGAAGAAGAGGCCGAAGGGAAGGAAGGTCAGGGCAACGTATATCAGGGTGGGGTCTTGGGGATCGCCGAGGCAGTAATGTAACGCTGAGAAGATGGACAGTATACCGCAGAGACCTAGAGTTATCTGCCTGTCAGCAAGGGCTAGGAGGGGCTGTTGTATCGTAGGATCGCAAAATGCGAGCTTGGAGTGCGAGTGCTGAGTCGCACATGGCAGCCGCGAATATCGGTGAGGAATGGCACGATCGAGAGGGGAGCCCATCTACGCGAGACTATTGGGGGCTATATGCGTACCGTTGAGGAGAGTAATAGCGTCGGCGAGGTGAAGAGCTCGAATAAGAGAGAAGCGGCCTGCATCGGCAGATAGTAGAAGCTTCTGCTTGTCAAAGGCTACATCGCGAAGGAAAAAAGTCGAAAAAGAGATTAGCCTCATGTCCCGGCTCGGCCCCTACGGCTTCAAGAGTCCCCGCGCTCCGAAGAGAGAGCCGTGGCACGCAATGTCAGGTGCGTCATGGATAGCTCACCTGGCTGAGCGGCCTGGCCGTCTTTCAGTGCGGTGCCATTGGAGTTCGCCATGGCGCCGGACCGTCTCAACATAATCCCGGAACCGGCGGTGGGGGGGAGTCGGAGAAGGCGGGGGGAAAGGGAATGGAAACGGTTTCGCGAAGATATTATATCTCTATCTATATGTGTCTGTGTATTTCTCGGTCTACTAGATGTGTCGGGTCGAGTGGGAAGAGTGAGGCCGGGATCTGTGTGTGGGTGTGGCGGTTTGACTCTCGCTTGTTGGCAACAAAATGAATCAGGACCGTAGATCGACGTCAGTTGTGTCGGCTTAGATTTGACCGCTGGTCAAGGCGTCAAGGTCGCGGGTTCGCGAAGGAATTCTCGAACGTCAAGGAGAGGGCGAAGAGAAAAAGGTTAACGCCGAAGTGAGCAAAGACAATTGGGAGGTTCAGTCCTGCGGTTGTCGGGGCTTGTTTCGTTTACGTGAGATTGATGCTGTCTGGATAAAGTTGCTTTTGGAGGGTTGAGAAAACAGAAAAAAAAAAAAAATAAAGCAGGGCCAAAATTCTTGAGCCGGCTTTGGCTGGCTTCGGAAAAATGTACATGTACCGGGGAATGGGCGCTGGTGGTTGGTTGTGGAGCAAAGACAAAGCCTCAATGATCGACCTGGGATTGGAACAACAGTGATTGATGGCAGGGTCAGAACAGGGTCAGCCGGGATCAAGCCAGGATCAGCCACACTGGACGGACACTGGTCCCCCGCTCTAGCGCTCTAGCGTCAAAGTCTTGGTACATACGATTTGGGCTGCCTTGTTGCTCGCATGTGATCTTGCCAGGGTGTGTTCAGCGTTAGCATTGGCATTTTAATCTTAATTGCTGCGCAACGTTGAAGGCTTTTGCTGGGCTCAAGAGAGCTTGCCGAACCCCACCAAGCAGTTACGGAAAACCACGAAGTACCGGTACAAACGACCACTGGAAGCCCAGCCTTTTTTCCTTTTTACTTCGTACCTGGTCATTCTTTCCCGCGGAGCTGGCAAGACTAGTCGTCGCTCTCAACAAAATATAATGGCTCACAGGACCTGGCAGAAATTTCCCCTAACTTCAATTTGATGCTCTAAGCTCTTTTCGACGCTGTTTCTACTGGGTCAGGTACTTGGTAATTCTTTCCATTTATCCTTCTTCTTTGTGCTTCCTCATGCCCGGCTCGCCACGTCGACAATCAACAAGAGTAACTTATCCGGGGCCCGAAGAGTTGAGGTCCCGAGCCTACGCCCGCCAAGCAAACCGTGCGTCTTCTGCCAAACTTCGTTCACGACAAACTGGACCCTTCATGTTTCCTTTCCAATTCCGACATCGCTATATATAATCAGCGCATCCACAGCCTCCAGCGTAGCACGGGCCCTGCGTACCTACATCCCACGAGCTCGGAGGCAGCAGCAGACGACAAAATAATCCCCGAGGGCCTGGAGCTGCGTCGGCATTGATACAATATACTAGTACCTGTGTAGTGTACACTCATAGTAGTATACCACGTCACAAAAAGAATGAAGCCGCACACTTCGCTACTCCTCCGTGTGAAGTTATTGCATGACGACACATAACTACCAAGTAAGACACTTTTTGGCTCCCTTTGGCAACCATGCACGCAGTCATTTGCTCTGTAGAGAACGACCGAGAGTGATGTAATACGTCCACCATTGTCCTTCCGACACGCGCCAAACCAGATGGACGCGGCGCAACTTGGGCATGATCAAATCTGTCCATCAGCGGATACGCCGCACCACGCTATACTACACTTACACCACTTACTAGTAGTCTTTAGGTGGAGCGTGTCTCCCTGCGGAAGGGGCGGCAATGGTATGGAGTACATCAATAACTTCGTAGCTTCGACTCAAAAGAGATTGGCCCACGAACTGTAAATTGAAACTCGACGATTGCTTTGTCCATTTGCTCGTCGAAGGAAGGAGACAAATGAATTATGTAGTATGAACACTAAATCATCGAGCGAGACACATCTTAGAGTCAAGTAAAACCTTGGGCCATCAACATTACAAGTCACACGGGTCAAAGACCAAATCAAGACATTGGCTCTCTGCTGCTGCCCAAAAAAAAGCAAGCGTCTATTTGCAAGGCTCTCAGGCCCCAATCATCTAAACTCCGCAGAAAGCAGAAAAAACATGAACCGGGCAGCTTGCCTATGCGCCGTGACAAAACCTCCTCTCCTCCCTAGAGAACAAGAAAAAGAAGGAAAAAAATAAATAAATATTATGTTCGTAGTAGTGCCGATGACGATGATGAAACGGGAGAACAAAGCCGAAAGCGTGAGAGAACGCAAAAGAAAAAGATGCGATGCAAAAACAAAGGAAAAAAGTTCCGCCTAACTCAGGTTATGTTCCGCCCAATGTTCCTTTCACAAAAACATGGGATATGTGTATATACGTGTACGAGCTCTTCAGCTCTTCATGCTGCGTATGGATATCAAGGCCATGATTATAGGGGAAAAAGATAAATACCGGCTCTGAAAAAACAGTCGAGCGTCGGTCCGTACCGAAGGGGGTATAAGATGCTTGATGTAACATGGAGAGAGAGAAGGGGGGGGGGTTCATCTCTCCCGTTCTATGCCGCCTTTTCCTCAGTTTCTCTCTGGGCCCGTGGGGCCTCTCTCTTATAACTGTTCTGTTGTGTTCTCAGGTAAATTATATGTCGTGTCGAGGCAGATTTTCCTCTCTACCTCGAGACGATCAATGAGAAGCCGTCAACCCACGAGCCGCATGTGCCGGATACACCGGCGACGTTGTAGCCGCTTGGGGGTATTAGTGTTTGTCTGCATCGAAGATTTGTTAGCACTTTCTTTTGGTTCCCGTAGCAAATACAGATGGCCACCGGGAATGTTTCTGGTCGACTTACGGTGATCCGCCCTGACTGTTGCCAAAAATCGGCGACTTCCTCCCCACGCTCGTCAGGATCTGGATTCCATCTAACCACGCCCCGGACCTCACATGGAAACCGGTCAGGTACTCCCCGCGCCGGATATCTGTAAGCCAACAATTTTGTTTAGTAAACCACATCCCGGGGGGGAACACCAGAAAATTTCTCGTGGGGCCAAGAGCTTACCGAATTCGAAAATATCACCCCCGGGCTTCCCGCCCTTCTTCCCAAACATCTCCACCGACCCATCATCGAAAATAAATTCCAACCCATCCACAGCCTTCCCATGAAACACAACAATCTTCGACACAACCCTACTCTGCCCCTTCGACTCCCTCGGCATGAACACAACCTCCTGCGGCACGCTCCCCTTGAGCCTCGACAACCCCACCTTCTGCCCGCGGAAGCCCAACCGGCCCGTACTCCCGAGCTTGACGGCCGACTCCTTGGAGCAGAATGCCTTGAAGTCCGGGATGTCGACGCTGCCCCCGCCGTACGACTTGGCGCACACCTTAAGCTTAGTAACACGTTTCCCTTCCGGGACGCGGGCCCGGAGGTCTTGCTCGCTTAGGACGATCTGACGCTGCGGTATGCCGTTTTCGACGGGGTACTCTATCCACGTACGGCAAACGTCGTCGCCATCGGTGAACACTTCGAGGAACGAAATGCCCGTGGTGGCCATGATCGCCACGCTATTATTATCGACAGGGTACGTCTGGACGCTGCTATCCGGGTGCAGCACGGGATCGTTCGGCAGCCTGAAGCACGGATGGCTCCTGAACCGGAGACAATCGAGCCGGTGCCATTTACACTCGTCCTCCATAGCCACGGGGCCGCCCCTAGACCGAGTCCGCGTGCAGTACGCCTCGCGAGCCACGAACGACCTGTTGAGCGTAACGTAATCCCGGAGCATAACCCCGCTCTCCTGGTGCGGGCAGCCGAAAAGGTGGCCCACCTCGTGGAGGTGCGCGCCGATGCCGATGTTCGCCGCCTCCCACGAACTCCCCGCCTGGTTGCAGTCGTTGGCGACGTGATTGGTATCCGTCGGAGTGCAGTCCGTAAACGCCGGCACCACCTCCTCGAAACTGGCGGGGTAGCTCTGGAGACAGTGTGAGCCGAATACGGCAAGTTGCAGATTGGCCCCCGCCGAACCGCCGAGCGCCGCGTGACCCCGGATGGTCTTGGCTTCCGTGTCCCAATGCGCGTCGAGGATTAATACGCTGACGTACTGTTTCTGGCCCGGTAGCGGCTTGAAATAATTTTTGACGGCTTCGGCGGCAATGTCGAACAGGGCGTTCTTCTTCGTTGCCTTATTGTATTGCTGGGCCTTGTCGAGGTCCCGGATCTCCTCGACCGTCTTGTCTGTTCGGATAATATGCACCTTCGCCTCCGACCGCATCGTGCAGAGATCGGCGTCGCGGTAGGTCGAGCTCCCCAGCGTCCACTCCTCTTCGAACCGGAACGCCCGCCTTCCCAATCTATTCCTAAACATTTGTTCCGCTGTAAAAGCTTGCCACAAATATGCCGCCATTCGAAATTTCCGCACCGCGAGATCCAGATCGTTCCCTTCTCTCTCGATTCGCGCCGGCATCGCATCGAACGTTTCGGGTGAGTCTTTGGCCACGAGGATGGCAAGCTGTAACGGCGGAGAGCTCGTGGGAGGCAGCATGTGCAATGTGAGGCAGGAGACGTGTACGGGGGCGGAGGATCGAAGCTTGGGGTTCGTGAACTCGAGGCGTATCCGGTTGGCGCCGGGTTGGAGGTAGACGAGGGCCTTGAAGTGGGAGCTGCATACTGGCCAGTTGACTTGGGGGAACGAATCGTCCAGTCGGGTAACGCTGACGGTGCCGTCAATGGCCTGCATCGCCGGATCGCCAATTGTGCCGTGGAGTAATATCACTTTTTGGTAGACCTATGAGGTCGGACATAGCTGGTTAGCCATCATTAAAACAGGCACAGCGAAATCATGTGAAGCTCCCCGGCTCCTCCCAGCACATCGCCAGAAAAAAAAAAAAAAAAAGAAAAAAAAAGAAAAAAAAAATCTATCCTCACAGACATACCCAGGCATTCTCGCTAATATTAGAAATCCGAGGGGCATACTGGGACAGCGGCACACTTGGTTTCCTATTCAAAGGTGGGTAGTTGTATCCCAGTCCACTCATGCTCGACACGCTGTTTCTAATGCTCCCCGGCGCCGAATGGGAAGTGAGGGGAGGTCGTGGCATTGCCGGCGAGGGAGGAGCGAGAGAGTCTTTGCTATCCGGCAGGTTTAAGGATGGGTCTGAACAACTGGTGACCGAGGGCGGCGTAAGCGAGCCGGTTGTGGGAGCGGTCCCATGGCTGCCGCCCGCATCACTAGACGTATCGGTCGAAACATCGGTTCGGAAGCTCGCTCTCGACCGCCGCCTTAATTCTCTGAAACTGAATAGGGAGGGAGCCATGGCAGGCCCCAAGGAGTTTGAATTAAAGACAGCTTTGCTGCCTTTTTGCACTTGTTGTCAGTCTCAATCGAAGGGGACTCTACTCGCCGCCCGGCGAGCTACTCCTAAGAGAACCGGATCGTTTCGGCTCCGATATCGAGGTATTATAGTAAGCGGCGCAGACACAGCTCGACATTGGACCCTTCGTTTCTGTGTTTCTGTTTCCTTTCTTTTTTTTTTTTTTTTGTCCCCCTTTCCTTCTCTTCTCCGGGCCGGGTGGTTGTTGTGTCACTTTTGTCTCCTCGCTTGGGGAAAAGGGAAAGACGAGGCTCTTTGGACTTTAGGGGAAGAATGTCAAGAAAGGGAAATGAGAGAACAGGTAGTAAGTATTGACGGATCTACCGCAGGCTCGTATTACATGGCAGTGTGGGGGGGCAACCTCGCAGGATGGTGGCGCTCATGTCGTAAAGAAATGGACGAATGCATTCGGGGCTCGGAAGTCCACTTGTGCCTGGCAGCTTCCCTATTCCAGTAGTTCCGGGTGGGTTCAATGATGTTGCAGCGACACTAAATCCTGTTTCTCCAGTGTAACTTGTCCACAAGCTAATCAATTTGATCAATTCATCAGCAATAGCAACAAGTTTGGCAAAAAAAAACGTCAATAACTCAACGTTATTACATCAATCCGGGACTTTGAGGGGCAGCGAAAGATGTCCAAATGTTGTTACTTGCTAATATGATTAAAGCATGGGCCCAATTGGTGACCTTGGCTGTGGAGAGTGCTAAGATCCATCGATCCCCAAAGTGGACATTTCGAGAAATGGCGTGTGCAACTAAGCTCGTATACGGTACTCGAGGACATGAACTTGGGTACTTTCGCGCTTTGGTGTCTGAAGCTTGCAAGGCGAAGTATTACTTTTACCCACTATGCTACTCCGTAGGAGGAGGTACAGGGGTTGCAATGCTTCGTGTTCAAGTTCCCAGACTGCGAAACTGGTCCAGTGAGGAGACGAACTCGTATCCGGCTATATTTCCGGATCAGTTTCTTTGATTCTAACTTGTACAGCCTGTCTTTCAGCCCATGAGCAGAGACGACTTTTGGCCAGGCTCTGTATGTATGTCCTCGAGTTCGAAGAAGAAGAAAATTATGAGGACACAAAGTTGGGAGACTTATCCCTCGATGGTGTGTGTGTGTGCTGGGGAGCGGATTGGTAGACGAGGCTTTCGATGCTGCAATGACAGAATCGATAACCGAGAGTCCTTTATACAGCTAATAATAACAGCGGGAGCCAAGGATACCACCGTCCACTATGCATGTCGGGGCAGCACAGCACCCAAAGCGACATAGTGGCTGACAATCGACCGACAGGATCAGATCAGCCATCATTACCAGGCTCGGCTGCTGTCGTCCTCCGTATAATCCACCGTTGATCCATGCACACCGCAGTCCAGGCCCTTTTAGGCCAGGCTGTCTGGGCAACGGTGCAACCCACAAAGGTTGACGTGCGATCCTATGCAGGACACTATGAGTATTTTAGATGCTTTATGGTGTACGAAGTACTTCGTACTTGGTAAGGCTCTTATGATGAGGCTTGTTCCAGCAGCGGGAATGGTGCGCTTGCACTATTGTTGTGTGCCTGCAGTACTCAGGCATAAAATTGTGGGTAGAGTGGAGTTTGATGTTTCTGTATCCTGTACTTAGTAAAATCTAAGAGAGCAGAGAACATGACGTTTTGTTGTCAGGTATGAATGAGTCCCTCAAGGTAGATCGGCCAAGGCCCAATGTCCTCGCAGTACGCGTCGCCTGCAAGAATATACATCGATCGAGCACATCATCAAAGCCCGCTCAGCTTAGCATCTTGAACATCAACATTGACATTGGCATTGGAAGAGTTGATTAACGTTTTCAGTTTTTGGATATTTCTATTCCAATGTTCTCTTTAGCTTCGAGATATGCCCGTCATCGGGGTCATCCTGGCCTTGGCCTGATCTTCAACAGTCCTTTGGGTCCTGACATCAGGTATAAAATCAGATCACATTTCAAGTTTTGCCTCGGGATTTCCAATGAAACGCAAACGTCAGATCCTCAATTTCCTGTTCTCCATGTCGAGTACTCTGGTACGTAAACAAGGATCTATGCACAATTAATGTATTGACACAGCTAAGAATGAAATAAGCATTAGTTTAATGTTATGTTACGTTATGACGATCTCGCATTAGACTCGATGACCTTGACTTCGACTGGTCCACATCAGTTGAGAGAATTGCAAGAAACCTGTCTAAACTATGACGTATGCATCCAGACGGCGGCTTGACAATTTCGATGCCATTGACGCCAACATCTACATCAGCTGAAAATATGCAACTAATATCAATAGCAACTAGCAAGGACCAGATTTTGCTCCTCCATGTAATTCTCCGTGGACAATGTCAATCAATCCTCTGCCTATGTCTACACGCGAGAACTATTCCCAACCGGGCACACCACCACATTTTATAAGTTAGGAGACCCTCGATCAGCTCCCTTCTTGCGTCTTGGAGACAACTCCACGCCATGATAAGCCCCGTCCTGGCACGCCAATTCAGCTTGAGCTTCGGCCCCTAGCGTGGCTCGCCGCTATCCTGCTAGAGCACGTTCCTGTCGATCCAATGCCCCCATGCAGTTCCAGGAAAGAAAGAACAAAATCAAGGCTGTGGTTGCCAACACAACGTGGATAAATTGGCCAACCCCATCACTCCCACGCGGTGGATAAAATGAAAGCAGGATTGATCTAAAACTTCCCTGTTTCCTTATCAACTGGTGGGGAATCGGCACTTTTTCGCTCCCCGTCTCCCATGATCCCATCTCCCAACCCCACGGAGCGCAAGTCATTTTGTAGAAATCCCCGATCCGTCGGTCGAGAGGTCGCGAAACAGAACTGGGCAAGGCGCACTCACGCATCACGAACGAGGAGACTGCAGATTAAGCCGGTAGAGTTCCCTCGAAAAAGCCTCTCCGGGTCTCGATCAGCTGCTTCCAACCTGTTTGGATGGAGCTCGTAAGAGGTTCCCTCTCAATTTTCACAAGGTAAGGAATAATCCTCTCGCGACTTCCCTCCGCAATGGCTCTATCGTCAAGATACAGGAAAAAAAAAAAAAAAAAAAAAAAAAAAAAAAAAAACCTTCGGCCGAGAAGCTCGGGCAACATTGAACACTGCGACCGGTTGCCAAGTAGGCATCAGAGCGCTCAGAGTGTTAGATTGAAGTTTTGGTTCCTGTGCAGAAAGTGAACAAGGGTAGCCTGAACAAGTCTTTCTCTTCTTCTTCTTCTTCTTCTTCTTCTTCTTCTTCTCTTCTTCTTTCCTTTCTTTTTTCTAGCAGATTAGCATCAATTTCAGTCTTGCGATTCTAAGTTGAAAATTGCCGACTCACTGCAACTAAATGTCGTGTTGTCACCGACTCGAGTCATTGAAAGCCTATGTTGAAGCTGAAAATCAACGTTCGTATAGGACTTGAACTCAATGGGCATTATGAGGCAGAACAGTGAGAACCACTGGTGGTGAGGAAGAGCAACATTGGAGTTTCCCCCCCGGCCATGTTGTTGGGAAGGCGAGTTCACCAGTCTAGTTTGAAGCTCGACACCAATGTAGATATCTCGGAAGGCTGTTGACGGTGCTCGCCGGCCGGTCCATGGCGCGTGAAATTTGACCTTGCTCGTAGCCTCATTGTTCGGGGTCTGAAGAAAGACGGTGTCTGGGGTTGCGGGAGAATAAAGAACAAAAGGCTGTTATAATAATTACAAGGCGGAGCTTCACATTTCTCAGACAAACTATTGGAGTTTGTGAGCGGAAATGCTGAAGATGACACTTCTCGATAAGCGCTAAGGCTGCTCCTAGAGAGTCGAGGGGAGTTCGATTCGATAAGAGTGCAGGACATAAATGTTACTCAGCTTCTATGGTCCATCGCTAATATCACAGAACAGGCTCGTTCTTAATAGCCAGGCATTCACGCCGTGCCAGCTGCACCTTGGTCGCCCTGCAGGATGCAAGCCCACTGCACTATCTTCAGGGATAACCTTCCAGCGCATTGGAACCCTCGGCGCCTCATAAAACACAGCCATTATGCGCAACAAGTTCTGTGCATCCATTGTGACGGTCAAGAGCGAGCCAATAGACAAAACTTGCACGGTGGTTTGGAAAAAGAGCCTTGGATCACGACCGTGTTAGCATGTTCCTCTCCGTATCAAAAGCCTGATCTTGAGACGTTTACTTTGTAAAAGTGTATGTCCATCCCGCGTACTTCGTACTCTGTCGTCCAGGCAAATGAAAGGGGTCCTGGTCGGAGGGCTGCAGGGATGTAAATTGGCCCGTAGAACCCTTGTCTAGGCAACTGGTTGCTAGCGGGATGACGGCGGTTTGTCTCGACTGGTGAAATGAAGCAGATGACTCGGAAAAGGATGGACACTGATCTTTGTGTGGTGTGAATCAAGTGCTTCGTTCTCTGTATAAGTGGACATCAGTATCGTCTTGGTATTATTACCACACCCTCAGCAAGCATCCCAAGCCAGGTTCAAACCTCGAGAATGGATCGCAGATCTCTGTTCCCAGGGTCACTTCACAGTCCTCATAGATTAAGACACGAAGGTCCCGAATATCTTTCCACTTCTCTATTTTCCCCGGTATGCCGTCCCTTCACCGTCCCGATAGTTGCGTCGTACTTGTATATTAGGCTGCGGTCGAAACATCATCCAACCTATTAAAGCATCAAGGAGCTTTTACTTTGAAACTTTCTTAACATCACTCAGCCGTCCCGCCCTGCCGGCAATCGTAGCGGGGGCTCTAGTTTTGAATCGCCTTGTATGCGACAGCTGTATCACTGTCATAGACTAATTACCCGTGCAGAGCGAGCGAGCCGACACGCAAGTCCCTGCTGTCCCTTGCATGACTTCCCATTACGCAGGCCGCTGGTAGTATATTTGAAATGTTATCATGATCGCTGCTCAAAGACCCGGCGGCTCGTGAAGGGTCTTTTTGGAGAGCGAGTCGGAGCCTCGGGGGGCAGTTTGATGTGGACATCGATTCGTACACATGGGCACAATCTGCCCGTTTTACACTGTCGGAATCGCTCGTTGCTCCCTCCGTGCTCCTCAAGTACATTCTGAGATGTCAAGAGCAGACAAGTACTTCGTCAATGTTCACACGAAGCCCGGGATAGCCGCCCATTATGACGCTCTACGAAGTAGGCATGAGTGTTATTGACCCGCTTTCCACTAAGAGAAGAAGTTGATGCTGACCGGGGCTCTGAGGTATGAAGGACTGTGAGATTTGAGTGTAGACTTTACTTCGGAGAAGGCATTATTAAGCCATTGGGACTCCAAAAAAGGAAAAGATAGAAAAATAGGGGGAAAGGATCGAGATGAGCATCTTTACTGACTGGGCTTCCATGACCTGAAGGCTGAAGGAGATGGGGTCTCAGCCCTGGGAGAGTCGCACAAGGAGGCAGCCCTGTTCGCAGGAGCCGAGAACACCAGCGATAGGCTAAGAAGCTGACTTTATCGAAGATGTTGAAGTAACAAAAAAAGAGAAAGGGACTTTGCCCTGCAGGGATGCGGCCTCCTCATCGAATGGTATCTCTCCCTGGCCCGGTAATTTACGCAGAGCCGGGGGCTTTGCGTTGTTACAAGGTCTTAATTGGTTGTTTGTCCGGGGTTAACGAGCGAGTCCAGGCCCAGTGTTGCATCTTGGCTTTGCTCATATCCACCATTCTCAAACAATGGATTGCTGGTATCTTTGTACGAAGTCTTGGTACATGTAAGATCGAGTGGCGCAAGTTACGAACAGTGGTGATGTCAAGTGGAAAGTAGTCTTGGCCAGTTAGGCCATTTGCCAATGAATCAAGAAGAAGCTGGGGCAGTTGCTAAGATTTCGCTAACAGTTTTAGGGGCTGCCCAGATATTGAAGGAAAGAAGTGGGCATCACCTTGAAGAGGCCGGGGGATTACGCCGTCGCTCGGTCCCATCCCTTGAAGGCTTCGACGGCACAAAATTCCAATTAACCATAGATCCCAAGTCAGAGTTGTGTGCTTGTACAAAGTATCAGTACAGCCGACTTCGAGAACCACAAGCGCTTGGTCACAGCATATGCGAGATGCAGTTTCGAATGCCGCTGTCGTCTCTTGTCTCTTCTCGGCGACAGCATGCAAGGAAGCTCCCCTCACCGATTAGCAGCAATTTGTACCTGCGTGCAGAAGACTCGCGTCAATGTCGAGGAAGTGTGTCGTCAGGGCAGACTGCTACTTCACGGCGGAACAGGCAGCACGGGCAACATTGAAGGGATAATGCAATACCTGAGGCAGTGTATGTCGATCAACCGACTCTTCACTCTCCGTCATGATCACACAAGCGGGTCAGTCCCGGTTTCCACAGGAATCGAATGTCAAGTTCAATTTAGCAGCGAGATATATTACCGGGTGTGTGAACAGTGAGCACCACCTCGTAGGGTCTTGGACCGCCCCCAAATGCTCCGGGAATTGATGCTCGGTTGCTACTTGTCCATATTTGATATAATACACTGCTTGCTGCAACTGGCACCTGGGAAATCACATTCCCACAATCTGTGAGACACCGGTAATTCTGGGCCGGAATGGAACTTGCTTGGACCCTCTGGTGAACCCTCCACTTTGGCACTTTGGCACCCTCTCAGCCAGGCATTGGTGAAGCAACGAAGCAACGCTGGCGATTAGCGTACCACCACCCTACTGGGTGGCACCTTCCACCCCCATCCAACAGTGCAAGAAATTTTCACCTCCACTTCCAGTTTCTAGTCTCCAGTCTCCAGTCTCCAAAGTACAATTTGAACTGTATCGCTGGTGCATGGTCTCGGTGCCTTTTTTTTTTCAACCTTGGATTTGACGTGCATGTACAATCGAAGCTTCAGAGTTTTCCGATTCTCCATTTTTTTCGTTCGAGAGAATCCCGCCATCCCCGGTCGTATTGTGCCGGATCAATCATTAATCGCCGCCCATTGAGCTCTGCACGTTACTCCAGATACAATACCTATACTGACACAAAACGGAAATTGCCCTTTGGTCAGCTTACCTCTTCACCCCCCTCCCCTATCCTCGGTAGCCGCCCACCCACTTCACCACCATCATTCACACCAAGATTTCCGACGCACACCGCGGTGGCCCTCTTCGATTGTCGAGAAAACGAATGCCTCGGCCGTCCGTAGGTGCGGCCCATGTTACAATCGCAGCGATGGACAATATGCACTCGCAGCAGAGTATGAACATGTCGTCGACATGGCAACAGCAGGATTCAGTCGCAGATAAGGTGTTGAAGAGGGCAGAAGTTAGCAAGGTTAGTTACGACAAGAACTCTCACCCTCACCGAACCAAGGGGCTATGAGACGAATGCGCTCGAGAACCCCCACCCATTCACTCTACGAAACACCTCGTCTGCCCGCCATATATCTCTAGGCCAACTCCTTTGCACTTTACTCCTGGGACAATCGCCGGCTGACACAGGTGCCTCGTTTGCGTGCACGCCCCGTTCATAGATTGCTCGACGACTACAGAACCGATTAGCGCTCGCGCAATTCAAAACCAAGCATGGCTGGGAAGATCTCACGCTCGATACCATCGAACCCAAAGTCGAAGAGGAACGCAGGCGGAGGAGGCTAATCGAGGGAGACGTCCTTTCCGACTCGTCCAGCAGCACATCCGATATCTACCCCTCACGAACTCTCATGAGCTCGCCTCTTAAAGCCCCAGGCCCAATGTTCTCGGACAGCATCGGGCCCAGCACAGGTCACCGAAAACGGAGTTATATGGGTTCGCTAGAGACCATTGATGATCTTAGTCCCAGCAAACGATACCGCCTCTCCCCCTCGACTCATAAGTCGTTCCCTTCGGGACATGCGACGTGGAAGGATATGCACCAACTAGCACAGTCATCGCCAATTAAGCCAAGGCGGCAGCAGCATTTTACGACTCAGGCGGGGCCAAATGTTTCGTTCCTCACATCTCCCGCTCTCCTCTTGCAGTCAGATGATGAAGATGACATGTTACCAATGCATTCGTTCAATGTTGGCCCTCGCTCATCTCCTCCTCGAACACCGCCCATGCGAAGCCGCCCTCTCAACGGACGCCGCAGTAGAGAAAGGTTGAACGGGAACGACCTCGGTGGTGCCGCAAAGACTGGTGAAGAAGGTGCCGATCTACTACTTTACCTCGCGGCCTCACCTTCTCCTGCTGTTGGTTCTCGGAGGAACATGGAGCCCCCGTCCACACCCCCGCCCAAGAATAATCTTGCTCTTCCATCATCGATGATGGTGACGCCGGGAGGCAGCGGCCTTTTCCCCAACACCCCAGGGCAAAACTTTGACTTCTCCGATTTCGTCAACATTACACCAAGCCCGGCGCAGAAGCCTTGGAAGACGCCAGTCACTCTTTCATCTACGAGAACGCCGCTCAGCGTGGCGAGGCGGCGGCTAACCTTTGATGAGCCACTTGTTTAAAGTTGTTCCATATTATCTTATCACCCCCTATACAATATCTGTTAGGGTCTGTCCTTAATCCTTCATGCTATCACGACAGCCAGCCGCAGACCGGCTTTACTTGTTTATCGGTTTCTTGTTCCGATTGTTTTTGCCTTTCTTGTCTTTTGGATCACTTGCTCTATTGGACGAGCTCCTCTTCCTTTTGTTTCTTTTTTCTTGGCCATACGTTCTTCTTGGACATTCCACTTCTCAACCTTTTTTCCTTTGTCACCACTACACTATTTGCTGATTCTTTGGGGGAGTTTTCTGGCGGCGGGCTGGCAGGCGTTGACATTGCTCTACTAGACGCTCGACGTACGGCGGAGGAGGGACATCGGATTGCATTCATGTCTCGTCCTCCCTTTCTCACTCCCCCCCCAATCTACTATTGTCTGCCCGCAGCGGCATCTTGCACATATTCCGATCATACATATTTGCGCACTGCATGTTTCTGGTTTCTTCTTTTTTTGGTTATATTTACGTTGCGGTATTTTTTCACTTTATCCTAATTCCTATCCCGACACACGAGGTGGCTGGGAACATGGGCAGAATTTGGGGGGGATAGCGACCATGGCCAAAGGAGCTGAAACGGATTGACCGGGCCCAAATTTCGACGACCCCCCAAAACACCCGACTTTTTTGGGGATCTTATGACAGAAACCCCACAGGAGGACCGACTCTGGAATGGAGTGGAAACGAGGGAAGGCGAAGCAAATTTTGCTCGGGTCCAATTAACGATCGATCGGATGCAAACGCAACGACCAAGATGGGCATCGTGGGGTGGGGTTCGAGTTCCCCGAGCCAGAGAAGTGGGAAATATGGCGTTTCCTTGGGTCTCGCCACTTTACGCGTCAAAGAGACGCGTCTCGACACGCGAATCTACCCCCGAATGCCGGGAGGAGACGCGAATTTTCGCGTCGCGCTTTTTTCTTTTCTGCATGTCATTTATTGCGACTTGATAGCCAATCAGATTCCTCCGTTCCGAATTACTTTGTCTCTTTTGGTATTTTGTGAAGTGAAGACTTGCATTAGCGGGGAAGTGGAGGAGGTCGTAAGGCTGGAAGTGACCTGAGATTTGGCTTCATTTCTTCCTTCTTTCTTGGTAGCTGCAAGGGATTTTGTAGGGTACGCTTCTTGTCGGCGTTTGTTCGGTGGGAGGAGATTATTGGAGAGGGATCGAGCTGAGGCTTATTATAATCACAGCTTCCAAAGGGCGGCGAACATGATTTCTTGTGCCTGAAAGGAACGAACAATTTCCCTCCGCCACACTCGAGTATCCTCGCCCTCTCCTCTCCAGCGCGAATCTCTGATATACCACCACCACTCAGAGTAGGACAAGCCCTTCAGGAGGTCAAGGTTCTCTGGCGTCGTCGAAGCCACCATCTCCATCTCGAGACCTGGTGCAATCGGACCCCAGGATTCTTTAACACGGATGGTGGCGTATCCATCTTTGACATGGCCAATTGGGAGAAGATAGCACCCGCTGCACTTGTTGTACTTAACGTAGATTTTGGATCGATTCGGGCTTCCACCTGCCGCTTCAACAATGTAACACTGGATTGTCGGATTGAGGCAGATGTGTCATTCAATATATTTTGGAGATGCGCAGGTAGTTGTGGGGACGTGCAGCTGAGACAGAGAGAGCCAACGTGCAGCTCGGGAATGAAATTCAGCGACATGGCGGCATCGCTTGGCCTTGGTCTTTCTTGCATGTTCTCTGTCGAAGGGTGGCGATCAATGGATTGTTGACCCGGGACGAAAGGTACACCAATGATTGCTTTTTTTGGTCGAAGTAACAGAACAGGAAACGGGAATTGTTGGGCGATAGCATTTTTCATGTAGGAAATAGGGAAATGGTTTGTATGAAGTAGATAGGATATGCGATTTTGTTTGCTTTTTCCAGGGTACTACAAGCAAGAGTGACGATCTTCGGAGGATGGAAGGAAATGCACGGCGCGGAGCACCGTCTCTTGACCGATCCCGGCAAGCATGTGGGCGATGTTTCGTTTAATAGCCCAGATCGGTCGGTTCGGGAGTGGAATGGAGGAAGCCAGAAGGTTTGAAAGTGCTTGACAATGTGCTCTCGACATGGGCTAGTTGTATGACGAAATACCCAGGACGAAATGGGTCGTCACAGGAGGACGAACTTGATGCTGTTTTCGCAGAACTATTCGGAATGTATACTAAAAGCTAGAGCACCCGCCAGCTGACGCTAAACACCTACGTCAATGTCAGAGTCTTCTTACTTGTGGCATTTGTCTCCGTTATTATTGCCCCCGGCGATCAACTGGGACATGCTCGTTCCTCTGGTGTGCCTTGGTCGGTTAGCAGTCTTCGCGTGGAAGCAGCGGTTACGGGACCCTCTCGGATTGGGTCCCGTCGTATCGCAGTACGTCCTTGACAATTCCATGCCACGGTGAAGAGCACAAGATGCTCATGCCCTAGGTGTCCGGGCAGCTATTTGGCACAAACCCCCCATCCCTCGCCAGCATCGACCCTCGTCGGAACATATTGGAGAATCTGGCCTCTTGTGGATCTAGCAACAAGTCTGCACTATCCGCTATAGAACAGGAGACCGTCACTTCTGGTACAAGAACCGGCCGCTCCAGCTTCGACGACGGGAGAAGGATGCCTGCTCTGGTTCTCTTGAGAAAGGGAGGGGGTTCCGGTTTCATGCATCCACTAGTCTTCAAAATATATTAAAGGATCTGCTAGAGGAATCACAGGAATGTTGCTGGCCGTACATGGGACAACTCCAGGGCAAGACACTGGCCTTCGAGGATAGAGATGGAAGGTGGACGCAAATACAAGGAGACATCCGGCCGAGGTCAACAGTTTCGTCATCGTTCGCTTCCCCGAATCATCGACGAAGGTACAAATGAGAGCAGTGCGAAGAGGCGAGGTAGGAAGTGTTCTCAAAAAGTTGAAAGTTAAACAGAAACTCGTCAGCGCGTGTGTGGCGTCACGTCAAGTGCCTGCCCAAGATCGCTAGCGGCCGGATCACAATGTGGGTCGTTGCCATCGGAGCGGCGGCCCGCACAACACGTGCCAGGTCCTAGCAACGTCACCTCAAGAAATAGACCGAAGAAGGCCTGGATGATTGAGCAAAGGAAGAAAGGAACGCGGGGCAAGCGTAAGGAGGGAGAGTAAGATGAGTCCGGTAAGTAAAGATCGAGACATATGAAAGAACAAGTACGAAACATGAGAAAGTAACGCCCTGCTAGTTGAGCAAAGACGCCGATGACGATACTGCGCGCTCCTCGAGCTCTTTATTCGGCGAGTCAACCATGGCCTTGCCCTGGAAATTCGGCTATCTCAAGCTCGATTGTGGATTGTGCACAGTGAGTCGTGGGCTGTTCTTGGCGGCATGAGAATGCCTGTTTTATGCACCTCCAGCAAAGTATAAGAAATCGAAGCTGGCAGCCGGCCCATTGGCCTAATACTTTTTGGACTATACCGTGACCAGGACGGGTTGAAACGCGCCCTCTCAACGCCGGCTGTCCCCGTCGCGCGTCACTCTTCATGCCATTGTGGACGTGGATCTGGGTCTTGTGTAGCCTGGCTGTTGGCAGCGATATGACGCCTGGTCGTGGCATGCGGCACTTTACCCCGCCATGGATTTGAGGCGAGTAGAGTCTCGCCATCGTCCCAGAAATGCAGCCAGGCACTGATTGGATGACCGGGCTAACCAAGCCCACCATGCCAGAAGCGCAGCCTGGTCCATCTATCCAAGCCCAATTGAAATTTGTCGTCGGGCTTCCCCTCCCACTCCATCCAAGCCTCACAGACATTCATTATCGAGCAATACGAGCTTATCCAAATCCAACGGACATTCATGGCCGAGAAACACCAGTCGATCCAGCGTCGGCTCTCACCAACCCCAGAAGAAAGCTCTCTATAGGACTACCAACAAGACTAACTGCGGTGCCTCGCCATGGCTGACCCACTTTCTGTAACCGGATCCGCGGTCGGCATCGTGTCTCTCGGTCTTACCGTCTCGAAGGGACTAATCAAGTACATCGAAGGCGTCAGGGGCAGGAAATCGAACACTGACAACACCGCTAGAAAACTCAAATGTCTTCTTGACTCGCTCAATGTTATCAACAGCCAGATTTCCGACCCCAATTTCCGACCCAAGCAAGATCTTCTCAGTAACATTGAGAGGTCAATCCAAGACTGTAAAGACTCGATCGGCAAGCTTGAGGCCGAGAATAAGAAATTCCTGGACCTTCCCATGGACAGCATCCCAACCGTCGCCCGCGCCGGGCTTCGCCGTGTGGCATATCCCTTTAAGGAAGAGACGCTGAGGAAGCTCGAAGGCGATGTTGAGGCGGCTATCTCGTGCTTGAAATTGGCACTAGACGCCCTACAGAAGCATGATAGAAACGAAATGAAGTTATTACTCGACCTAGTCAGAGCAGACCAGATCTCATCGGACATCCGCGACTGGCTAAAAGGGCCTGATGCCTCCATTGAGTACAATGCCGCCTGCAAGAAGAAGCAGGAGTACCCTAGTACAGGGCTCTGGTTCGTCAAAGGAAAGCCGTTTTCCTCGTGGCTCGAGAGTTCCAATTCCCTCCTGTGGCTCAACGGCTTCGCCGGTAGTGGCAAGTCAGTGCTGTGTTCTACAGCTATCCAGTCCACCTTCAGCCACCGGGGCGCCAACAAACGCATCGCCATTGCCTTCTTCTTCTTCGTCTTCAACGATAAGTCAAAGCAGGATGTCTCCGCAATGCTCCGTGCCCTCATCCTGCAGCTGTCAACCCAATTGGAGGATCGTGGTTCTCTCCTAGAGCTGCACAACCGCTACCGCAACGCTTCACCGCCCGACGATGCTCTTGTCGAGTATCTTCACCAGCTCATCAGCATGTTTGACCACGTTTATATCCTTCTAGACGCACTAGACGAAAGCCCTCGGGACAAGTCCGGGAAGCGGAAAGATGTCCTTAACATCCTCGTCGAGATGCAGAATTGGGCGGAGCCCGGCCTTCATCTGATGGTTACTAGTCGCGACGAGCCTGACATTCGCGAAATGCTAAGTGCTCCTAAAGATAAAATAATTTCGATGTGGGACAAATCCGTCGATCACGACATTGCGACGTTTGTCTCCAAGCGTCTCAGAGATAGCAAGGAATTTCGAGTCTGGGAAGACGATTATGACAAGATCGAAACGGCATTTACCTGTCGTGCGAAGGGCGTGTACGTATTTCCCCGTTTCCTTTTGATCTACAGGAATTTACTGACCCTGCCATTGCAGATTCCGATGGGTGGAATGCCAATTCAAAGCCTTAGAGAATTGTCCACAATCCGACGACGAGCTCGATGAACTTTTAGATTCCCTACCAGACTCGCTGGATGAGACCTACGAGCGAATACTTCTAAATATTAACCCGAGATCGGTGAAATATGTCCAGCCTATGTTAACCTTACTTTGCTACGCCAAACGCCCGTTGACGGTACCCGAGCTTCGTGACGCCATTGCCGTGGACCTGAGCGAGCCGCCTCAGTTCAAACCAGGACGAAGATTAAAAACGGTTGACGCGATCCGCCGAATTTGCCCCGAATTTATCGAAGTTGACGAGCAACCCGATGGAGAGCCGCCCACCGTACGCATCGCCCATTTCTCAGTCCAGGAGTATCTTGAATCGGGACGACTTTCCAGCGAGATCGCCAAGTTCAGTGTTCAAACACAGGACGCCCATACTCAGATCGCCTCTATATGTCTAACATACTTGCTGAAGCCTGAGTTACATAAATCGATAAATCCGAAGGAAGAGTATCCACTGGCACTATACGCTGCAAGAACCTGGCACGAACATCTCCTTGATGGATATAAAACTGATAATTTTGCGGAATGCCAAATTATGTGCCTGTTTCAGAATACCAAAGCATTTGAGAGTTGGGTTACTATATGGAATATTGACGAGGAGGATGGCAAGAAGCCTATAGGGGAGATTCCATCGCCTATTTACTACACTTCACTTATCGGCCTTGATTCAGTTCTCACGAAGCTACTTCATAGTAGAGTTGGAAATATTTCCGATGTGAACGCCCAAGGCGGCGGCAGGTTCGGCAACGCGCTGCAGGCGGCATCACTTGGAGGCTACGAGGCTGTCGCGCGGCTGCTTCTCGAAAAGGGCGCCGATGTTAACGCCCAAGGCGGCTACTACGGCAACGCGCTGCAGGGGGCATCATCTAGAGGCCACGAGGCCATCGTGCGGCTGCTTCTCGAAAAGGGCGCCGAGACTAAGGGTAGAAAGTTGTAGAATAACGATTTTCGATTAAATAAGTAGGTATGATATATATCTTTTCTATCTCTGTAAAAGAGGGTCCTCGGGGACTGCGCCAATATATACTTTGCAATCTTATTTCCGCCTGATTCGAGAATATGCTAGAACTCTTATCGCATGTAGTCGAGATGAGACGGTGGCGAGTTAATGCGGATTAATTGTAAACTAAGAACTGACGGCGCCGATAAGCGGATGCGGTGTATCGGAGTCACTACGTGGTATCTTTAAAGCTATCTGCGTGGTGTTAAAAGACGATGGGACTTATCGTGTCCGCAGTGGCGAGTGAAGGTGGTGCTGGCAACATTCGTTCATCGATATGCAGTATCTCAAAGTTACGACTCACTAGGCACGAAAACAGACAAGGGATGGAAGCAATGCCGTACCCTGCAACCGAACTTACGATCTTGCAATGTATTCCCACAATCCCCCCTTCGAAATCGTATACTCCGACCATGACATCGTGCTTCTTCCTCCTAAGCAATCGCCATAACTGCGGCTGGGACGAGTGACTTCGATGTTTGTTGCCTAGCGGTATCATGTATCGCGTCTAACTAGGCTTTTGGGCCCACCTATCGCTTCATAGGTTACATCATCCCTTAGAGATATCGCTTTCAGGTGACCAAGGGAGCTTCTTCACCGGAATGATCTGTTGCTCCAATGATTTTGTTCGGTGGTCCTCATTAAGAGCGGCATGGGGGATGTTCGAAGAGGATTTCTCGGGAAGTTGCCGGGTAGAGCTGAGGATTTCTTGGGAGACTGGTTTATGGCATCGTCCCTCCGAAGGTACATAGGCATTAATGGAATATATTTCAGCAGCCATCGGAACAACATGTCCTAGACAAGCAATTTGGCTCGCCTGTGAGCATCCTACCTCTATTGCGAGGCGAGGGAATACTCTGAGCACAAGTGAGGTGAAGTTACTGCATTCGCTACACTTGCAATTAGTATTCCATAGAATCTCAGGGATGATAACAGTCCGTACCAAGCCGACCTAGTTTCGTCCCTAGGCTAGATAGATGAGTAGATTGAAGGGTCGAACGCCCGTTGTCGTTGAATCAGGGTGGCCGCAGAAATTAGTGCGGTGTTGATTGGTCGACTCGGGCATTGCGCAACCAGGGTTACCAGACCATAAAACATCTCCTATGTCAGGGTGGTCGAATGATCACGAGCATCCTAGTTCCGGATGGAACGCGCCATGGGAGCGCCATGGGCTGAGAGACCAAGGTGACGAGTTACTCGACAACATTCATCGTCGGCATCGCGATTCGGATAAAAGTAACTCCGGTCAAAGAGATCTATCAACGCGCAGACTTGGTTAGAGTTTGGCACGCAGAAAGGGGACTAGATGAGCTTGACGAACCTCTCGGTTTCACAGACAGGCCACTGCTCAAGCATATTGTTTGGAAGTGGCTCAGAGTTATCCGTAACGTTGTTCCTAGCGGAGGCTTGGGCTGTTGCCGGATCCAGCCTTATGGATTGAAAGCCGTGTTTCGTCATAGCTAAATGTGAACAATGCGGCAAGTGTCAGTCTGGGCAGCTCTGCGCCTCGAGTCCTACGGGGAAATCCCCGTTAAAACAGGTCCTTATGTTCACTCCAAGGAGGGTATCAGAGCCGTCTGGTTAACAATGTTAGCCGTCACTGGGACTGTACTTGACCTACCGCTTTGCTCGTCGTCCGGCTGCCCGCCGAGGTAATGAGACAAGGAGGCATCTCAATCACAACCCATTCTGCTGCGTTTGCCAATCGCTCGCTCGTTGGGATTCTTTTCCCGAGCTTGTGTAACGACGAATGAATAATTAGCGCTTTGGATCAATATCTCACGGAAGCCATGGACACGTCGTCAGCCTAACACTCCTTGCCGTGCCGGGATGTCAGGGAGGACCGAGGGATACAATCTGTAAATGGACCAGAAGCGAGAATTGAGGTGCCACAACTCTGGTACGAAAAAAAATCGACTACCAAAGGCGATCATCCAATTTTGTTAGACGCCCGCAAGTTGACGATGTTTCTCTTTCCTGGCCTTGTCGAGATGACGTTGCCGAATGGCCCCGCAGAGCAGAGCCGCAGGGGCTTGGGGTAGCGATGACTAATTGGGAAACCCACTGCAAAGGTAAAATGGACGGATCTGGAAACATCATCCCAATTTGAATCAAGACTCGAGGATGAGAGAATGGATCTGTCAACACACCCACTCATAAACGCTTCGCACAAGCACGACCACTTTTCAACCATTCAATATCTGAGACTATCCTCATTCCTCCCGCGGATCGATTCCCAATCCTCGACCCCCATCCAATGCCCACTCCTTCCCATCTCTCTTCAGTCTAGACAAAGAAAAGGCACAAGGCCGAGAAGCCAAGACGTGGAGAGAGCCTTATTTTTCGACGCTCAAATCAACCACCAACATAAACTAAGAACAAATCCCATCTATCACACCCACAAAAAAAGAAGAAGGGAACAAAGGAAATGTGAAACAAGTAGGAAACCGAAACGCTAGAACTCGCTCGATATTAAAAATAGAGGTAAACAGCATTTGATCGTTTCTGCAAAAGGAAAACAAAAAAGGAATTGATGCGCAAGACAACATTCGTCCTCGAGGAACTCCTCATTTTCTCGGGGAGTCGGATCATGGATAAAACGAAATTGTGTCGGAATACAAGTCTTGGAGATAGAGTGAGCACAAGGCCATTGGAAAGGTAAGTGCGGGAGCCGTCTGCTCATGCTTATCGAACGGAAAGTGATGGCAGAGAAAAAGGTAAGGATGGGTTGGGTATACACATAGCGAAAGTAAGGAAGAAAGCGTATCCGCATCAACCACTGGTAAAAAAAAAACTCCCAAAAGAAACGAAGAAACATAAAATCCCCAGCAAGAACGCCCAATGCCTAAAACGAAGACCATCCCCTCACAAAATGCATCTTTTCGCTTACTCCCTTACTTTTCCTTCTTCCCTCCTTTCGCTCTCTTACAATGCCTTCCCTACGCTCCCGTCACTTCCACCCCTCTGCCTCGACCCCGGCCTAAACCCTTCCGTCGGGCTATCCCACCGCGTCGACCCAGGCCCTACATCCGGACCCGGATCGCTCCAATCCCCGAGACTGAATCCACTCGAGTACTTGGACGAGTAGCTATCCGTCCGTGTATGCACCCTCTTGGGCTTGTTGAGGCTAGAGCGAGGGTCATTGCTACCACCACCACTCGTCATAGTAGCCGTCGTGAGATCCTGCCGACTGCCGAGCAACTCGGGTCTCTCGAGGTCGAAGGGATCGGACCGGAACTTATTTCGCTTCGGGCCGAGGTTGTCGACGCTCACCACGGACTCGCGGTAGACCGAGTCCACGCGGTCGTTGCGCGGCGACGAGTAGCCTCCGGCGTTGCTGGGCGTGCGGCCGCGGCCCGGAGCAGGGTTCTGACCGAGACCGCGGGACCGACGGACATCGGCGACGTAGGTGGTTGGCGGCTTGATTCCGCCAGTCTTGCTGTTATCCGGTAGGGCGTTGGCGTCCGAGAAAGGGTCCACACGTGGAGATACCGCCAGCGGCGCGGGCTTGGCGGAATCATGGGATAGCGCGTTCATATCGGAGAAAGGGTTCTTTGGCGAGTCGAAGCTGAGGTTGAGTCCGCCGAGGAAGTGGTTCGAGGATCCTACGCTACCGTTGGCTAAGTGGTCGGCCTGTCGCTTCTGCGCCTCGCGCTGAATATCCTTGTCGTCCATGCCGAGGAGTGTCAAGAAGTCAGGCTGCGACGACCCCTTGCGCTCGCTCAAGTTCCGCACGGCCGCCGCCGGGTCCGCATCCATGGTGCGGTCATTCCTCATCTTCCAGTTGAAGTTCATGTCGGCGGTAACCCTGGACCACCAGTCCTTGAATCG
Source organism: Scedosporium apiospermum (assembly GCF_000732125.1). Taxonomy (NCBI): domain Eukaryota; kingdom Fungi; phylum Ascomycota; class Sordariomycetes; order Microascales; family Microascaceae; genus Scedosporium; species Scedosporium apiospermum. The sequence goes on along the minus strand of NW_015971793.1, from coordinate 430,672 downwards.
GTCCTTACCCGTCACTACATCTTTGGAGCCCGAGCGCGTCGAAAGCGACGAAGAGTTGCTTCGACTGTGCAGAGACCCGTCGTCCATATACTGCGAGTTCCCCCTGTTGAGATCGACGCTGGGACCGCTCTTAGACCCTCCCATTTTACCGCGGAATCCTTGCAATTTCGCTCCGACGGCGGCCTTGAACTTTTCGGCCTTGGGTGTGGGGCCGACGGATCCCCGCTCGATAATGTACGACTTTTCGCCATTGCCTCCACCGCCGTTAAACGTCGTGGGTTCGATGGTAAGCGGCGTAAGGAGGGAGCTCCTCCTCTTGTTGATGGCCTTCTTGCGCCAAAACCAGAGCAAAAAGGCAATGATGGACACGACAGCGACGCCACCAGCAACGCTTCCGGCTACCACCGCCGTAGGAGCGCCGGATCGGCCGCTTCCGCCACTAGTTACCGTAGTCGGAGTGGCATCGACCGCACCTTCTCCAACAACCGCCGCACCACCGTCGAGACCGCCTACTGCCGTCGTGGCCAGGTTTCCGTTTACAACATTAGGAGTCGTTCCGTCGGGAGTTACGGGCGCTGGTGTCGGGGAGGGTGCTAGCTCCGGTTGCTGTTGCAGTGATGGTTGCTGCTCTGGTTGTTGTGGTTGTTGCTGATTCGCACTATCTGCTTGTTCAGGAACGGCTGCATTGCTGTCATCAGTGCTACTGCTCGCAAAGGCAAATGAGGGGGTAGGTCTTTCAGGTAGAAGAGAATTCTGTACGCCTTCCGCCACAGTTGTAGGGCTAGGCAATGGAGAAGGAAAGGAGAGGAATGAAGGAGACGAAGCAGGAGGGATGTTTATGGGTGGTGGAGGAGGAGGAGGAAGAGGAGGAGGTTGTTGAGCCGCCTGCGTCTGCTGTACAGGCGGTTGCTCTTGGGTTTGTGCTGGGGAATCTGTTGCATTGTCGGGGGATGGAGTGTCTAGATTTGGGGAAGATCTCGTCGTACTCGCTGCTCCTGCATCACCTTCTTCCGACTGAACCTGGACGCTGCTCGAGCTGTCCGCGTTCGCCGCCGGTGTAGGCGTTGATTGTATGCCTACAGCGCCACCGCCATTGTTTCCGCTGGGCGCCGCCGCCGCCGCTGTCGATGCCGCTTGTGAAGGCGCCGCGTTTGTTTTCGGCACAGCCGTGCATCGCCTTCCGTTGAGGACGGTGATGAAAGCCCCCGCCGGGAGGTTCTGGTCTGACATTGTCGCCGGGACGTTTTATGGATACAAGAGGAACACACGCAGTGTGCTCACTCTCCCCTCGCTCTCTCTCTCGTAAAATGCGAGTCCAGTCGCAAGAAGAAAAAAAAAAAGAAGAATGTGTGTGATAAGACAAGAAAGCCCACGGGGCTTGAAAAGAAGCGAAGTTGAAGGAGTGGACTTTCACCGAATCCAAACTCCTTGAGGAAGAAAAGAAGAAGAGAAGAGGATTCCGGTCGAAAGCCTCGCGCGGGAATCGTAGTCGAGGGGATTTCGTAGGATGGGAGATCGAGAGATGAAAGGACGAAAAAGAGATCCGAAGCGAAGAAAGAGAGAGAGGGAGGGGTAAAGCAACGAGAAGCGTAAACGCGGGGAAAGCGGACAAGCAGTAGTATCGGGCCTCAACTGGCCGTCTAGAAAGCGGAAACGACCATCGAGGAAGATCGTCTTGGAGAGAGCAGGCGAGGGTGTGTGATTCGAAAAATGGCGACTAGCGGCTAAATTGGCGATGGAAGAAGAAGAAGAAGAATGGCAGGACTTTTGGCGTTGATGCGGATGAATTTGACAAGATTCGGAAAGTGATCAGTGGTAGCAGCGGAGATCTTGGAGTCTTGGGACGGATGTTCACGATGGAGAGTGTGTAATTTCCCTGAAGGGGGGAGGGGAAAGCTGGGCTAGCAGACAAGAAGCAAAGCAATTTCGTAGAGGACATCAAGCATGAAGCATCGAAAACGATGGAATAGAAGAAACTTGGGAAGGCTAGCCGCAAGAGGTGGAAAAGGAGGATTTACGTTCCGTCCCCTCATCGACGGTAGGGATCATCGACTTGATGGGGGAGGAGTCGGTTCAGACAACTGGGCCAAGATGTCTCACAATACCAAATTGAGCAGAGAGCAAGAGCCAGCTGGGAATAGAATCAATGTTACTATGGTTTCCGTGAGTATAGAAGAGTAGCAAGGCACACACGCCTGGGCGGAACCGGGCGTGAGCTGACATTGAGAGAGGTAAAGGAGCAATTGCGAGTGCAAAGAAGCGATTTGAAAAACAGCATGAATCAAGGTCTTGGCACTCTGATTGATCGATGTCAAGCCATCGTGGGATTGGCTCGGAGAATAACTAGGTGTCTGAGGAAGTCTATGGGATCCGTCGATCACTAGGGAGGCTCAGCTACGGAGGGAGGGGTGAATCCCTGACCTCTTACAAAACTGAGGCACGGAAGATCTCAGGTTTGACGAGGGTAACGCTGGGAGGGTGGTCGAGTCAAGGTGGTGATGGAGGGGAGAGCGTGCCTCGTGCAGGTGCCCTTGCCTCTGACTTTACCCCCTGACACAACCTCCAATGAGCAAAGCACCAGGGATTATCCGGAGTTGACCACCTCGAGCCTTCGAAGTGAAGGGAGAGGCGAAAGCATCGGGAAATAATCAAATAAATAAATAAAAATCGAATATGACTAGAAGAGTGTGATTACGAATAGCTGGCGATTTTTATTATTTTAATCTCGAACAGTCGGTGAGACTTATCGATCAAGGAGCGAGTGTCCGTCTAAGAAGTCGTTGAATGGCGTTGTCGATTGTGGGCCTGGATCAATGCGGCGTTTCCAAACGTGAATCCTCCGTTGCAAACTACAAATGTCTCATGCCCCTGGATTATGTCATGGACTGTGGGGTAAATCTCGCCATTGATATCGTGACTTTGGATTTGGAGCATCAAATAAACAACTCTTGCACTCTCCTGGGTTGTCAACTTCTTAATGACGCCCTCCGCTTCCTCATAATGTTGATGTCCAATTTATGCCTCGCTTCGCCATCTCGTCATTGACAGCGCTCCAGGGTATCAAGCCTCAAACTAACTTGATACTCCCATCAATACTGGTGTCATCCAGACTTGGGTCTCTTGATGGCATTCATTACTTCGTACAGAGTAACTCTCGGGGTTCTCGAGCAACCAGATCACGGCCTGGACGTCCACTGCTGCAAACGATATGCCGGAGCCACAACTGCCGGTGTGACGCGGATCCGGGGTATCCGTCGCCTGGTGAGGATCCCGAATTTTCGAACAATGTCATCCTCGACGCAACGCCAGATGGACTGTTGTTGGCCGCCGCGTGATACCCAACGATTTTTAAGATCAGTGCTCTCGGATGCTTTCCCTTCCTCGGCACAGATGAAAGTCGTCGTTCATGCGCCAGATCGGTCGCCTTCTCTACTATATATCTATATCCACCAGCCAGTGTGTAGCGTCGCATAATCATGTGCACATGTAGTTATGAAATGCTATTCCGCTGGGGATTTTTGCGAAGAGTAACAAAAGACATATCCTCTCAAGCTCGAGGGATTCGTCCATCACAAGAAAGAGAGCCTCAAAAATCGAGTCCAGTTACGGACCACGCATCAATCTTCTCGAGGTCCATGCCACCATCAACTGTTAGAGATTTGTGTGTCTGAACCCTTCTGATCCGAGCCGCGTTTTATGAAGAGTGCGGGGTTGCACCGAGAAAAGTGAAATCCTGGGTTTGTTGGTGCGACCACTCTCAAGCAAGATGCGGAATTCCTCCTCCCGGATAGGCTTGGCAGGAGGATTTGAAGAATATCAACGAATACAAACAATAGCGTCGACGAAGCCCGAGGTAAGACTAGTCCTCGAGGCACAGGGCAGGAGAGTTGTGCGTTTTTAAAATATGCGGTTCCCGCTACCTTTGTACAAAACAAACACATCCCGAGAACACGACTTCAAATGCTTCAAAGAGACTCGGTTCAAACGAGAACAGCCAGAAGTGGCTAGGCTAATAATGATGGACGAAGCAGTCAAGAGTCAGGACAGCACTGGCTAACTAGCCTAAGAAACGGGGCGGGAGGAAAACCGGGTCGTCCTCGACGTAAAACCCAAGCCATCTCGATGTCGGCTCTAAATATATTACAAGTGCGTCTGATCCGTCTCGCTAGCACGTTAATTGACATCAAACGGCTTTTAGTCTCAGCTCTACCAGTTGCGGACATCAAGATGCTAACGTCTGGCATCAATATCCTGTTGCTAGCCTACCCGCCCGCCAACATCGGCCCATGACACTAGGCTTCACCTGGAGCAGCGTTCTTGGCAAGACTCACCTTCATCGTGAGCTACGAAAGTACTTATGTTCGTTTGCGTTCGGCTGCGTCCGCCATCTCCACTGAAAAGAAGCATGCGACTCTGCGGCTGCACCCAGCTAGTCCCCCGGGCCTTCGCATTGGTGCCTCGGGCGCTGGACCTACTGCCAATCATTCCCCCCAAGCGTAAACAACTGGCGTCTCTTGCAGGTCGGTATCCGCAGTTACCCTTTTTGCCCGCAATTCAGGAGAACAACAGATGGCCACTGCCTGCCGCAATCGACAAATCGACCTATTACGCCGGAGGTTGAATGCTGAGATGTGGCCATGGGAGGCGTTGGTATTACCCACCACACAAGCCAAGGCTGCAACGTTGTCCGAGGAAAATCGGATGCTCTTGTGTTCAATGCTCTCACCTGGGCTGTAATTTTATTAGGGTTACTGTGCTAGTGCCAGCAGGAATGGGAAAATGGGCCGAACCGACTTCACTTTTGTGCAATTCCATGTTGTCCTGTACTTCCCCTCCAAGAAACAGGATTGATTTGGAACTTTGGAGAACTTCACTCCTTCTGTAATTCTCGAACTCGACCAATAGCCTCATTTGGCCCATTCCCCCATTTCCCCCTTGTTCCTGCGTTCTCCGAGACAAGCAGGACAAGAACCATTAAGTTCCGGGCGAAAGTCTGCTGGTTCTTGTATTTTGTCGTCCGGTCCCATCTTCACCCCGCTCTAGAAGGTAACTTGAGCGAGTTTATGAGGTAGATTTCATCAAATGTTATGTTCTCCCTCCCCGTCTCTCCCTCCCCCGCCTTCCCATAGCTTCCTCCCCCGCGCGACCGTGACCGCACCTTCCAAAACCCCCACCATCAATTGATCACTCCAATCACTACGTCGTACGTACGAAGTACCTCAACTGCGAACGAGAAGCATCACCTCCACTACCACCACTTTCGACCACCGCCTTTTTCTGCTCAACTTCCAATCCCATCCGCATTGGACAGATTTGAGCCATTCGCCAACACGCAACACACCTCATACCTCGTCTCGCCGCCTCCTTCGCCTCCATCACCGTTCTAGCATCTACACCGCTTTCCACCGCCCTTTTAGCCCCCCTGAACCACACAATTGGGAACCGGGGTTGCTATGTTTCGAAGCTCTCATTCAACTCCTCATCGTACAACTCTCCTCGTCATCACCATTCCACTCCGCACGTGGGTCTCCTGAGCTTCGTATGTCTCGAATCTAATACCTGCATACCTTACGGCCTTCCCACACGCCAATTGTACTGCCAGGAAGACTAAGGAGGTGTTCAGGCAAACAAAACGAAGACCTAGTTAGGCCTTCAGATACCCCTAAACTTACGCCATAATTTGGGTTTGGTTACAGGAAACGAGGTCGCTTGGCCCCTCTACCTCGGACAATGTTTGGCATCAGTTTGCCTTCTTTGGGTAAGTCGAGTTCTCAACAGGCGAATTCCTCTATTCTTAAACCCCTGCTTTCATACATTCCTCGGATACTGGGACTTCACTTGAGAGAGCTCAATATTTCTGTTTCTGTGTGTGAATGCCATTGGTCCTGTACCACACGTTGCTGGCTCTCTGACGGACGCTGCCACGGGAGATCGTCATCCAACCTGTCTCGGGAGCCTCCCTGACAACATTCTTCAGACCCCGGTCCGGTTCCCTCACCGGTCCTCACACCACAAGTAATTTTCAACGTCACACAAGGCCATAGCCATTTCGTCTTATCTTCATGCTAGTCAGTGCTGCATTAAAGGTGTGAATGAAGTTATCGCTCTTCATGAATAGTCATTCCACCACCCCATCTTACCTTTGGGGGGGCTTGGCTGTCGTGTAGCGACTTGGCCACGTTTTACTATTAAGTTCCTAGTCCTGTTACATTTTGAGTATCTCTTGACGCTCGATGAGTGCTATTATCCGTGGTTTCGATCTTTTCCTTTTGCCTCTTTTTTTCTCCTTCTCTTTATTTTTTCACTTTGGGCATTCTTCACCTCATCTGAAAGTCGCCATCTCCTTCTACAAATGCCACCTGTTTCTCAAAATCTAAACATCTTTTGTTCTAGGAAGTGCTGCACGCCCCAAGGTGGACCCTAAGGATGTCCCTGCACCGACTCGGGTAATTTTCCCTCCGCAACACGTACCCGACTCTTCCGAAACCGGGTCGGAGGCCGTGGACGGCGCTGCTCCGCCGGGCTCCGCGAGCCTTGTCAAAACCCTCCAGGCGATATGTCGCCCTGGTGATATCACGGGCACCACCTTTGACGCCTTTGGCTTGAAGACGTTCTACGATGCTACCCCAGCGGAAGTGGTGCCTGATCCTTCGTACATCCCCGATTTTTCGACCTGGGATAGCCTCACTATAGACGAAGCTAGGGAGAAAAATGCGTCTACGCGACTACCGTTGAACAATGGAAACTTGTCTCCCGGATGCCAAACCTACGTCGAGCGAAAGTCAGAGCTATCAATTCCGAATCAAGATGCCTTCCGAACTGTCCGACGCTTGCCCGCTGCCAAAGGCAAGCCTCAGCCAAGGCTAGGGAACTCGTACGAGTTCTTCCGTTGCTTAGAGCTGTTTACTACTTACTGGGATGATCCGACGGTACCCCTTCCTAAGAGCTCCTCGGAGGAACCTTCCACCGACCCTTCCCTTCCGGCTAGTGATCCTGCCGTTGTAGGTTCCACATCTACTTCTACTTCAGATGATAATGATGGGTATTACCGCACTATGACAGGCACGGCGATGCCCGCCGAGCATCGCCATGCTCTCCTATCCTCCTTCATCAGACTCGTCGCATACGATTTCGGCTGCAATGTCACTACGCCCCGTGCAGAACCCCGACTTCAACTCTGCACGCCGCTTTCTGCGGTCGATCCGGGCCACCAGCCTCGCAAGTCCTACGTTCCGTCCGGCTGCATTTTCGTCTTCCGCACGCCCACCAAGCGGGAGCACGCTAGAGCGGGTATGGTCGAGGGTCCCGTTGCCGCCGTTAGCGCGCGAGGCACCCTGAGCCTTGATTTAGAGCTTGAAAAGAACCAAGATCTTGCCAGGGAAATTCTCGCCGCCCTCGTCACGGCCCAGCACCGCGCCAGGGAAGGAAAGACGGAACAGCGCTTCGGCGAGGGCCAGTGGTGGACCACAAAGAAGAGGTGGGGAGGTGGTCCCGGCGGTCCCATCGGTCGAGAAGTCGACAAGGACGACGTCGTCGGAGACAAAGACGCCTCCTCCCCTCCGACGAAGAAGCCCCGGAAGACCATGGCTGTGTACGACAACTACCGCATGATCCGACCGCCGTCGCTCTCGTGGGACAAGAAGACGCGCTACGAGGCCATCGGCCGACCGGCGGGCGTGACGGAGTACGACGACATCTTCGTCATCAGCAGCTTGTTCCACCACGTCAGCGTCCTTCGGGTCCGCGTGCCGCAAAGGTTGCTCGACGTGATCGAGGGGGCGGACGAGGAGACGGTGAGGAGCTGGGGCGGGCTGGTGCTCTGGAGGAGTAAGTGGTATGATTTCTTCGTTGCGGAGGAGAGGATCCAGGCTATGAAGTTACTTTGGGGGGTTTTTGCGTATCAGATGAGGAAGACGGATTCGGAGGATACTGCGATGGAGGGTTGAAAGAGAGGAAAGATGAACCTAGATCACGGATGGTTGCTATCGAGTATAATGGAGGCCCCCGATTGGAGGGGGATTACTATTGAGAGAGGTCCTATATTTCTTGACAGCTGAGTTTGATTCATATCATGGGAGTGCGACAGTAGGTTGCATTAAGATTTTCGTGGCCCATTGGAGAGGGACTATTATACAGAGTATAAAAGCATTGTAGTTGAGATACATCTAGAGTTGATTCGTATTCGAAGCTTGACTTGGAAACATATTTCGTTACCTTTGATGATCCCCTCGCAAACGAAGTCGAGACCAAAGTCCGCCAAGGACTTGTCCGCATGTGAAAGATGGATCCCACAAAGGTCTTTCTAGGTGGAAGGCGACAGACTTAGGGTTTACAGATCCATGTTCCACCAAGAAGATATGCACCAAAGCAATGCTGGTGAAGTTACCATCGTCTCAGAGCTGGAGGCAAGGAGCTGTCGAGGCCAAACTTCGGCCATGGGCCGAGATATAGGAGAGTGATTCTTCATACACAGGTTTCAGAGGGGGTTGTGAGTGCGAGGGCGAGCTCTTCTCAAAGCACGCCTATCATGACCTCTTGGTGTGATGTGTTGTAGCTAGTTATTGAGTGAGGACATAAACTCATCTATTCTCTTCGAAGGTCTTGAACTCTAACAGGCTTACTTTTACCAGGATCAAAGACAAGATACCGGGCACTATCTAACGCACTTCTGCTTCATCCTCTTCTTCTCCCTCTTTTCTTCTTTTTTTTTTTTTTTATTTTATTTTATTTTATTTTATTTTTTTCTCTTTTGATTTTTTAAATCCTTTTTCTTCCGTTTCTTTTTTTCACTGCTCACGGCCATCAGGATTCCCCCTTTATCTATGACGAACAGGACTAACATCAATATCTTGCGTGTCCTTCCTCGGCCCTCTAAGGTGTCCTTCATTCTCCTCTGCCCACACGATTGGTTTGCTTTTTCCTTCCTGGCTCTTGAATCCTGTTATAAGCATGGGGAGTGACGATCCCAATGTGTTGAGGTGTACTTCCTAGGGTAGCATCAATGTAGTCAGAAGCTGAAACGGTTTCTCGGTGAAATACAAACGTTAATCAACGTTTGTGTGTGATTTTTCGGTGTGGTTACCCAAGGTCAGCCTGGAGCCGAAAAAGAACGTCCAGCTCTGGGAATAATCCTAGATGAAAGGGATCAACTACGGGGTATGAGGACTCTACAGGTTATACTTAACCTTGGCTATCTTTATTACTACTGATCGATCTGCTGCCTCTAGTCTCACAATTGATCTTCAGAGTGACATCTTTTGCAAATACCTTTGACATGAACCATTATTGATTTCCCTCCTATGATTGAAAATGAGTATTTAGATAAGGAGGCTCTGCTTGAATTTTCAAATATCATCGTCGTTGCTCTGAGTCCAAATTGGATTCGAGACTGCGAGTACGAGTAATCAATATCAACGAGATGCCAGGTAAACCTAAACGTGAAGGCTGCCTCAATGGATCTTACCGGGATTGACGTAATACAGCGGAGAACGAAACAATGAACCAGCAACAATTGAAGAGCGGAATCGAAAAAAGTCATAGTTCGTGCCATGGGAGCTGAAGCCGTCCGAGCTACGCCGAAACAGGACTGCGAAGGTGCCACAAAACCCCCGAAAAGCCATGAAAGAGATCGGCGCAGCAGCTCATCACTACTTGATACAGAAACTTTACCCAAGGAACTCCAGCTTTCTGAGAGGGAGCGTGTAAGGACACCCTAGCCTGCTTTAGGGCGATCCCAGTGCCACGGGTCCGGGCACATACATCATTTCGTGCTTTTCAGCGTTCCTGGTCGGTCGTTGACGATGAGCGCTAAAATGAAGACTCAACCCCACGGATCGCCGGTCCACCAAAAAGCCGCGTCGTACGACCTGTAGCCGGGCGATCAAGTGACTGGGACCCTTTCAATGTTCTCTTTTTTTCAAAGCCTGTCTTCTCATTCCCAGTGACATCCAAAGTAGATCATCAAGATAGGGAATTAAAAAAAAAAAAAAAAAAAAAAAAAAAAAAAAGGGATCAGTCCGAAATATGACCGCCAGCCGTTACATCGGAGGAAAGGCTGAATTAATCACTACGAAGTCATTTAAAGCCTCATGGGGATAATTCCCAATGCTGAGCCTTACCGGGACAGCTGAAGACCGTTTAAAAGATCTCTCATCTGGACCGTGAGGGGCGGGATTGATGCTCGGGTCTTAACGCTTGGCTCTGGTTGGCGAGGAAGCGAGGAGGCCCGTTCAAGATATTTACCGCCATTGCGCTGGCCCCGGGGAACGGGAGCTTGTAATCGCGAGATTGTAGTGCTCCGTATTTTGGAGGTTGGTTGAAAGTAGTTTACTAAAGGTAAGGTACCTCGTAGCCCTGCCTCAGCTCACAAGGGTCCTTGGCTCGGGGACCGTCAGCTGGAGAGGGCACGGAGATGACGCAATGGAAGCCGTGATGGGCCGGTTCTGGGACCGAAAAGCTGTCAATATGGTGTTTTTTCGGTGCTTGAGCTAGCCTGTGCCTTCTGCACTAGACCTTGTCTAGTATGTTGGCCGTGCTTACATCCGTGGTGCAGTGTGGTTTACTTTGTCGTTTATGTAGGTCTGGATACCCGAGCCAAATCTAGAACATATCCCGTCGCTAGAAGAATCTGTGGTGTACACTACGCTGAAAATACATCAATTCCATGTTCGGGGTCCGGCAAGTACTCCGTAGGCCGGGCCCTCCTCTGCGCATCTCCACGTTCGTGATGGGGAAAAGGAGAGTACGAAGTCTGATCAATGCGAGAATTCAAAGTAAACTAAGATCAATTCGTCCGTTTATGGGTACGTCCCTGCTCAGGAAAGGCCATCTTGGGCTCCCGATTGGCCTCGACCCGCCGTCGTCCAGGGGTCCTTCATTGAAGCTCAGGTGCGCCACTTCCCGCCACCGCACATCGGCTTTGCCGTGGACTTGACCCTTCTTGGAGGAGATCGTCCCGATGCGTCAAACCTTCGATCTTCCCCAGGGGGGCCCCCTGCCACAGTTCGCGCGATTGGGGCTTTAGGGGTCTCGAGTTGACGACCGGCACGTCATTGAGCAAGGGTTTGTTTTTTTCTCGACAACGTTGGAATCTTGGTTTTGCAAGATTGAGCTTCCTATCCGACCTTGACAAGTATTTTCGTCCAGAATGCTACGTTCGTTGATTAGAGGATGGAGTCGGATAATTTGGTCGGTTGCTTATCCTTTCGAGATCAATGTCAATTCCTGATCCTTCACGCTGGGGCAAAGGAACGAGCAATATTATGCAAATTATGTACAACCAGGGAGAAGCTTTCGGATGAGCCCGGGTCAATGAGAGCATACAAAGTAGTTTCAACATCAACAACAGTGTTACAAAGTACTACAGCTTCCCATGAAGAGGCGACGCATTCCCACCACCGCCCCGATCGGTTCCTGGGCACAAACCACCAGCCGTTCGATCGAAGAACATCAAAGAGTCAACTCCTTGTGAACTGGCTAGAATGGAAACGTTCCCTCGTGGTGCGGCAGGCGCTAATTGACTACCCAGGAGGGAACCCAAGCAGGTGACCCCTAGAGTTGCTGTCGAATGAGTACAGCTAGGCTCTAGTGCACCCCGTAGTCGCGTTGGCTGTGGACGCGTTAGTACTTAGCTGGTTCCGACTACTGCTAGTAAAACCGTGAGCTTTCTTTTTCGTCTCTTGGTTGATTCTTTTCAGCTGGTCTTGCCCACGTCTTGTAGGTACACACCCTCTAGCCCGGAAAGAAGAAAAAAATTGTATTGGAGTCTCGACAGTTTCTTTTCCCTTGGTGTAACTTTTGTACTAAGTCCTGCCGGGGCGGAATGGACCCCAAGACTCCAAGAGTCCGGGTCTTCGGTTTCGGATTGCGGTATTGGGCCGGGGATGCTGCCGTGGGATTGGTCGCTGCTACGATTATTCTTCATTACCTGTAAAATTGAGAACCATATTTTCTTTCTTTGTCGTTGACACGAGTCGAACTTTTTTTTGGCGGGATTTGGCGGCGTGCTAGCGGAGACGCTTTGCATATGTTTAATTATCATTGAAGCCAGTCGAATCCATTCCTTTGGCTAGCTCCGATGAGCGGCTCTGTTTCCCGAATGTCTTTTGAGCTTTTTTTCGGCCCCTTCGAAGCCACGATTGTCGACTCTCCTACTTCGTGCTTCGTGGGACACGGCTACATCAGTCATGTCAGCTTTTATTGGCCCCTTAGGTCTCACCATCTCAGGATGATTTGCACTTGTAAATGGCCCCAGCGGGATCGGGCGGGAGGTTCCTGTCTGTCGGTTATTGCGTCGCCTAATATTCCCGCCCCCCGCTCTTTTGGCATCCGTCAATATATTGACGAGTTGGCCTCGGTCCATTCGCAGAAGCCGGGGCTATGGGTATCTCTCAAGGTAGTCCCACTGGAGGACGAGCACATATCGTATCAAAGATGTGGTTACGAGTGTTGAGAGGCTTTATTTGGAATTAAGACGTCGAAAAACTCTGACCTGCAGGAACGAGGAACGATTCTTGGACGGTTGTACCATGTCAAGGACCAGGGTTCGAGGAGCTGGATTTCCCAGCTCCGTCGTATTGATGGGGGTTGTGAAGTTGCTGGTTCCTGGGCTGAGGTCAAGGGGGTTGGAGCTCTGATACTTGGCCAGCTTGAGCAATATCACAGCTTGGAATATTGAATATTTCATCGGAGGAAATCTTCGTTAGTCATCAATATTCTCAGGTCAAGTACTTCGTCAGTCACGAAGTTCGAAGTTTGAAGTTCGAAGTTCGGATGGCAAGGGTCTTGGGCGCGGCAAGTGGGATGATGCCGCCCAAGGCCGACAACTATGAACCAGCATCTATCTAACAAGTTGCCTTTGAATTCAACAAAATCAATTCGATCGATTGATGTTGATTGCCAGCACCGCAACAAAGATCCCCGCCTACCGGAGATCCCATTGTAGGGTTACATTTGGACCCGGCTGCCATCAGAATTTTGCAAGACCCTTGAGCGACCGACCACTGGCAAATCATCATTGTCACATTGCCATTGATGTGATGGGTAGTCGGGCTCAATGATGATCAATTGATATTACCTTATCCTTCGTAGTTGTGCCGACTTCACCTCCTTCGCCCAGGCATCAAGTTCGAAGTATGGATGTATGATTTGACAGCCTGTAAGGTTGAGAGGTCCAGAAGTTGAGAGGATGAGACGGAAGAAGTCCCCGCACGACCGTTGGCAAAAGCGTAGGATGGCGTGGCCCCCTGTTCTATAACTTGCAGATGTGCATGCATCCATCGATTCCAGGCGACTGGTCTGGATTCCGGTTGGGGGAACTTATTCCCTCTGTCAATCTCAACTGCAACCGTGTGTGATCGAAGTGATGCAAGAGCCCCGTCTGGCACCAACGGCTCTGTTGTGGTGGGCAGCCATCAACCTGCCCAACCGTTATTTGGCGCCCATTCGCCATGAGGTGTATTCGGACGAAGCAGGCCATCAAACGGTCGCCTTGAATGTGATGTGTTCCTTTGCCGTTTACACGATGTTACGTCGTGCAAGGTCTAGCCCAAAGGCCTCGTTATGATTCTCCAGATGCCGAAATACGTCAAATCTTCAAACTGCGCATGTAGGTGGGCCTGGTTTGGATCTGGACATACTGGAGGATCTATGATTCGTGGCCCGGCCCCGGCTAGTAAGACTAGAGCCCGCAACCACAAGACTGGAGAGAAGTGGGCGAAGTGGGCATCCTGAGATATGCTCGGCAATCTCTTCCTCTGTGCGTCGTCGTCTTCGTACTTCAAGCTCCCAAGCAATGGACTAGGCAGGATAGGCCGGTCTTTGTGACATTTGATGGGGGCACACTAGGCGTGGACAGGGCTATAGTTTAGCTTGAGGTATCAATTAATACTAAGCGGCACTACTTGTTTCGCACCAGAGTGGCAAGGCAAGGGAGAAGTAGAGCGAAAAGGAAAGTGAAGGGGTGTGGAGCACGAAGAGGCAGGGCAGGAGGAGACTGCCAAATGCGACTAGACTGGCCCGGCAAGCATCTCGTCGACTCCGTAGCGGAAAGAGCGATGAATCCACAGAAAGGAAGAGAAGACTCAGAACATTGAATGCTCTCAGTGCTGCTTTGCATACGCTACACTACAAATGCGGAGCCTCCATTTGGTGGCTAATTGTGGTGAATTTCCAACACCCTCCAGGCCAGGCGACTATTTTCCCCAACGAAGTACGAAGTGGTGTACATGATAAGTACCACTCCCCGCCCGCCCCCTCCTCCCCCGTTCAGTTGCGCCTGCACTTTGCAGCCATTGATGATTGCAGCCCGTGAAAGTACTGCGATTGAAGTACTGCAAGTACGCGAGTACCTCGACTTCGAACGGAAGGTCCATTGAATTATCAATTACCGCTGGTACCAGAGCTTTGCACAAGGCGAGGCAGGTGACACCCGAGTTCAGCAGCACCGAACTATTACTTCCTACTTCATCCATCGACCTCGACCTCAACCGCGACCACGCTCTCCTCTCAACTCTTCTCTCAACCCTCCCGCTCCCTCCATCCCCCTTCTACCCTAAACGGCCATTGCACGCCATCTGATCGTTCCTTGGCTCAGCCAATTTTCATCCCAGGTTCCTTGCTGGGTTCCCTCCCAGACCCAGCTGGCCTTGCTCCTCGTTGTCGTGCCTGTCCTGTCCTGGCATCCTGTCTTGCTTATCTTGCTTATTGCCGTGTGTGTAAAAGACACCGTCCCTCCCCCGCCTGCCGGTCTTCTTTCGGACTTATTCCGACGATCTATCGGTTCCACCTTGTCTCTGTGGCTGGCCTTCAGCGATTCGAAAAGTTACTAGATTACGAGGGAGAAGTGAGCCGGAAAAAACATATCCTCATACATTTTTACTATCCGGTTCTTCACGTCACCGTTGTGTTGCTTGCTTCATTTCCCTGTTTCTTCCCTGGACGTTGCTGGTCTATGCCATTGATCTAATGAGGCATTCTGGTCGTAATTTGAACATCCCTTCCTACCACTGAGAACCGAACTTCAAAAGAGTCAATCCAGGCAATCTCCACCGAAGCCTCGAAAGCGATTTACGCATCTTTTACTATCCTTTTCTTTTTTGTCGCCTCTCGTCATTATCTATCTGGAACCTCGGCTTGATTTCCCATCTCTGGTTGTGCAGTTTATAGAGTTCGCGAAAATTTCCAGTTTTCAGCTAGTCCGAGGACGAGAATACCTCTGTGGTCCACAATCTTTCCCGATTCCTGCCGTCAACGCCCTATAATTCGGGACGAAGCTCCACCGCATCCGCCGCATATTCCTACCTATCCTTCCTCGCTTCGATTAGCAGGCTAAGAATCTGCACTTTCGCTTCTTCCCTTCAGCCCTGTGACCGCCGGTCGGCGCGCCGCCGATATGTCGGGATTCTCGGGCTATGGTGGGGGCTACGGTCCGCCGCAACCTCCCCCAGGCGGTTACTACCCGTAGGTCTCTTCATTCGGCAGAAAACCGCAGGCTCAAGTCTACCCTTCTGATACCCTGGATGTGCCGGGTGACGAGGCTGCCTAGATGTGGAGAGTATGGTTCTAACTACGTGCATCTATAGCCCGCACACGCAACCTCTTCCTCACCCTCAGCATCCTCCCTACACCCTCTATCCACAGCCGATGCCGCCGCAGTTTCCCCCTCAGGTACCTTTCGGCTACCCTCAGCAACAACCACCGCCTTACGCATACGCTCCCCCGGTACGTATTCTCGCCGTGGTGCGGAACGAATGTTCTCTGCGACGATCATCAGAGAACTAAGACTAACACTACTCACTGGTAGACCACTCTTCCGCAGCAACCCTACCCCCCATTTGCTAATCCCTCTCCGCACCCGGGCCAAACTAGTCCAACGAGTGAGTATCCATTCTTTACCGCGCTCGGTGGACAAAGAGAGGCTGAACCAAGCTCTACCACCCATCTAGCGGGACCCCTTCCGCCACAACAGCAGCAGCCACCTCGAGGTCAACCGCAGCAGCAGTCTCCAGGATCTCAGGCCGGTAGCCATAACAGCGCGCCCCTCCCTCTCCCTCCGACTGGCGCGCAACAATTCGGCCACGGCGCACCTCCCTCCTACGCCTATCAGTACTCGAGGTGTACGGGCATCCGAAAGGCCCTTCTTATCGGTATCAACTACTTTGGCCAGCGTGGCCAACTGCGGGGATGTATCAACGATGTGCGCAACATGTCGGCCTACCTGGTGACGCACTTCGGCTACAAGAGGGAGGACATGGTTATTCTCACAGACGATCAACAGAATCCCATGAGCCAGCCGACGAAGCAGAATATTCTGAGGGCGATGCATTGGCTAGTGAAAGACGCGAGGCCAAATGATGCGCTGTTTTTCCATTACTCGGGTACGTGCATATCTGGAGGCAAAGAGATGGAGACATCCCTCGCCCTTTCCGCTTCCGACGAAAACCTACACGCCCAGGTTATGGTGTGGGTGAGACGCGGTGTTATGGAAAAGTACTAACAATTATCTAGGACACGGAGGGCAGACGAAAGATCTAGACGGAGACGAAGTAGACGGATATGATGAAGTCATTTACCCTGTTGATTTCCGACAAACGGGACATATTACCGACGATGAGATGCACCGGATTATGGTCCAACCTCTTCAGGCCGGCGTGAGGCTCACAGCTATCTTCGACTCGTGTCACTCGGGTACCGCCCTCGATCTTCCCTACATTTACTCGACGCAGGGAATCATGAAGGCACCCGACCTTGCAAGAGAAGCGGGTGAGGGCCTCCTCCAAGTTGTATCGTCTGGTAGTCTTAGCGAGGCGGCCAACGGCTTTACCTCTCTGTTGAAGAGGGCAGCGACGGGCCAGGAGGCTCACGAGAGGACGATGATGACAAAGACGTCGCCTGCTGATGTAGTGATGTTTTCGGGCAGCAAGGATAACCAGACCTCGTTCGTCGACTCCGACTTCTTGCCCCCCCTCGCCTGCATAAGAGTTGTTTTTGCTAATGTCGCCCGTTTAGTGCTGACGAAAACACCGGTGCCATGTCCTGGGCCTTTATGTCGGCCCTCAAGAAGAATCCCCAACAGAGCTACGTCCAACTGCTCAACAGCATCCGCGACGAGCTCTCCACGCGTTATACGCAGCGTCCTCAGCTCTCGTGCAGCCATCCTCTCGGTGCGTGGTCTTCATCTTTATGCGTGTTTTAGTCCGCGTCCTCTATCTACCCTTGCCATCGCCCCAGCACATGACGCCGAGCTCCGCGGTCGCCATGGTTTTCCTGATTCTACTTTTCCTACCATGTCGAGTTAAAAAAAAGTTATTGTGCTACAACGAACATTATCTCTGACATTTTTTTGCCCTTTCTTTTTATCTCGGAACAGATACCGACTTGATGTTTGTTATGTAACTCTTCTCCCCCGAGAGATTGTTAAGCCCGAGTGAGATGGAATGAGATTTTAAGGCAGAGTGATGAAACATTTTCTTTTTTTTTTTGAGGCCTATCGACCGTCTATCTATTGTAATAGACTCCCTTTGTGTTAGAGGTGTTTTGAGTTGGATCTCCGAGAGATGGAGGAGTTCGTTGGGGCATGGGAAGGTTGTATAATGTGACTACCCCCAATGATATGGCTGGATGAGGACACTCTGACTCTGTACTCCTTTGGTGCCATGTGCCGTTGAGCCAAACTATATGAGTGTAGATACTCGAAGTATTCAGCTTACTACCACTTGTGGGGAGGAGGTTACAGAGAGGATGAGGGAAAAGGTTAGAGGAGTTAGTTGCTAGTGCTTACACGAGAGAAAAGAGAGCCGCCTCACAATTCATCACCAAGATGGAAGGGTGAGCGAGGGTGAATAATAACAATCATAAACTCTTTCATAAGAAAACTCCAACTAATAACCGTCTCGGTATCCTATCTTATCCCAATACTCTAGACAGACCAGGAAAAGAAAAGAAAAGAAAAACTCTAGTCTGTGCGAGGGGGAAAGAAAAATAAAAGAACCCATGAATGCTCGAGCTCATGTCCGATGCCATTATCCCACAAGGCCTCATTGCAAATGCATAGAAAAACAATAGAACCAAGAATTGCTTTGCCAGTCAAACAACCAACCTCCAGAACCCCTGCGGCAAAGACTCGAACAAAAAAGAAAGGCAGGACTCAAGCAATAACACCCCTGCCACCAAGCCCCGACTGCCTCCCCGCCCTCCTCCTCCTCTTCATATCATCCACGCAAGCCGCCAACCTCCGCCTCTTCTCCTCCTGCTTGGCCCAAGCGCGGGCGGCGATGCGCGCGCGGGCGATGAACCGGGCCGCGAGGGCGACGGTGCGGAGTGTCGGTCTAGGGGGCGCGTCGGTGGGTGTGGATGCTGCTTCGGATCCGTCCTTTGCGAGGAGGCGTTGGCGGCGGGTGGGGGGAGGGGATTTGCGGGAGCCGAGGAGTTCGGTGCGGATGCTTTCTAGTTCGCGGAGTTGTGCTTTGTTGCTGTAGGGGGAAAATTAAAGTTAGTACTGTTTCGGGGGGGAGGGAAGACTTAAGAAAGGGGGGGGGGAGGGGGGAAAGAAACATACCATGCGTTGGCGACGTCAAGCTGGAGCTGAAGGAACTTCTTCGCATACCCAGCATCAGCGCGCAAACCAGCCTCACGCTCCCACCTCTTCTGCATCCACTCCATCTGCATAATAAGCCCCCGAATCTCCTTCTCGTGCCTATGGTCCTTGTCCATATCCTTCTCTTGGTCCGCCGCAGCTGCCGCCGACGACCTGACACTGTTTACCGCCGTCCTCTCGCTAGAAGCCGACAACCGGAGAGCCCCGTTGTCGAGCTCTCCGACCGCCTGCGCCGCCTTGAGCGCCTTGACGTCCCGCTGGAGCTTCTCGGCGCTGACGCGATACGCCGCCCTCTCGCTGCGCGCACGCTCGAGCTTCTTCCTCAGAGAGGCCTCGGCCGCCAAGAGCGACTCGATCATTTCCTGCTGCTGCCGGACGTCGTGCTCAAGCGCCTCGGTCTCGGCTTGCTCCTTGCGGAGGAGGCTCTGCAGGTCCCGTCGCTCGGCGGCGTTGGAACTGTCCTCGGTTGTCTTCTTCCTCGTCGTCGCCGCCGCCGCCGCCGCAGCGGCAGCGGCATCGCGCTCGGCCTTTTCCAGCTTCTGTTTTAGCTTCCGGACGAGACGCTCGTGTTGGGCGGTAGCCTCCTCGGATTCGTTCTTGGTATCCTCGAGGGCTTGTTCGAGGGCGAGCCGCTCATCCTCGAGCTCTTCGAGACGCATTTGCACTTCCTTCGACGACTGGGAAGCTTTCCTTTCGGCATCGCGGAGCTTAATCTTCAAATCGTTCATCGTCTGATGCGCGGCAGTAAGCTGGTGTCGCAGCTCAGCAATCTCGCTCTTCCGGATCGAGCCGTTAGAAATCGACCCCGGGGACGCAATCAGCCTCGACATCTCCGCTTCGTGAACCTGGCGCTCGAGCTCCGTAATCTGCCTCTTGAGCCCCCTCACAACGTCCTTGTGCGCCGTCTCCTTCTGGAGGTAATCGAGCTCCTTCGCCCGGGCCTCTGTGAGATCCCTCCGGATCATCGACAGCTCGCTGTTACCCTCGCCGGCGAAAGCAGGGTTATTGTTGCTGGAGGCGGTGGCGAGCTGCAGCTCGTAGTCGTCGACGCGTCGCTGGAGCTCCCTGATGGTGCGGCGGGCGGCGGCGAGGTCCTGGTTGTCGGAGGATGACGATTGTCGTAGCTTGGTCTGTAGCTGCAGGATCTCCTCGTTGAGTCGCTCCTCCTCGCGGGCGGCGCGGTCGATCTCCGCGTCGAGGGATTCCTCGATGGCGCGGCGTTCCTCGGATACCAGCCTGTTCTCTTCTTTGAGTCGGCGTACTTCGTTGTCGAGCTTGATCTTGGCGGTGCGGAGGTCGACCCTCTCCTGGTCGAAGCGGTACGTTTCCTCGCCATGCTTCTGGGATCGGTGAAGCTCGCTCTGGAGCTCGTCCCTCTCGGCCTTGACCTCCGCGAGGGTGGACCGTAGTGAATGCAGGTCGATGTTGGCCGTGGCAAGCTGATCTTGAAGGGTCTGCTTCTCTTTGGTGAGTTGGGACAGCTGAGTGGACGTTGAACTAAGCTGATCGCGAAGCCTGTCCAGGGAGCCCGATGTTGCCTGGGCCGTCTCGTGTGAGGCGTTAGTAGCGCTCTTGGCAAGGTCAGCGGCGTGACGAAGAGTCTCGACCTCCCGTCTAAGGCTCTCACACTCCTTCCTGGCCTTGTCCAGGTCCTTGCGTGACTTATCGGAGTTGTCGTCGAGGGCAGCTTGGAGCACGTCCACCTCGTCCTCCAGGGAGTTGACCCGCTCGGTCTGGGCCTGGAAATCGAGGTGCGACTGGCGAAGTTCGTCTCGTACACTGGAAATTTCAGTCCGTAAGTCGGTCAGCATGGCCTGGCGGCTATCGAGAGTCTGCTGCAATTCCTGAATCTGCCGGGTAAGGATGGCTTCCTCGTTCTTATGGCGTTCCGTCTCGCTCTGGATAGCCTCCTGAAGCTTCGTCTCCTTGTTGGATAAGGTTCCTTCAGCCTCGCGCAGCTTGTCAATCGTCTTCTGCAACCCAGCTGCCTTCTCCTCGGCGCGATCGCGCTCGGATTCGAGAGTGCGCTTCTCCGATTCCCACTTGTCGCTGTCATTATCGTACAGGTTATCCCTCTCCCTAATCTCGGCCTGGAGGTCGGAAATCTCGTCGTTGAGTCTTTCGATTTCTTGTCGGTACTGATTCCTGAGATCCCGTTCGATATCAAGTGCGTGCTGACGTTCCTTGCTAAGGCTATCCTCGAGCTCACTGATGGAGTGTTTAAACTGGGTGATTTCTCGTTGTAAGCTAGTAGCCTCGGATCTGAGAGTGTCGTTTCTGGTCTCCAACATGCTGATCTGGTCCTTTTGCGCGTCGAAATCCGCCTTCAGGTCGCCATACTCAGATTTGAGCGTTTGCAGTTCGCGGTCAGAGGAATCTCGCTCCCTCTTGCCCTCCCTGAATTTGGTCCTCAAATCTTCGTTTTCCTTATGGCACTCCGAGAACTGCCTCTCTAGATCCGCATAGTCGTGACCGGCCTGGTCTAGTTCGTTCTGTAGCCGGGTAACCTTTTCCTCGATTTGGCGAGACAGACCCTTTGTGACGACAGACTTGTTTGCCATCTCTTCTTGCAGCTCTTCAAGATCGTTCTTGGCACGCTCCTTTTCGGAGATGGCGTCGGCGAGCTTGTCCTTCATCTCATCAACCTGGGCCTCGAGGACGCGAACATTCCGCTCTAGGTCATCAATCGTTTCGTGGGCCTCGTCGAGTTCGTGATTGTTCTGGGCCTTTTCCTCCAGTCCGATAGCACGACGCTGAGCCGCTTTCTTGTCAGCCTCCGACTCAGCTAGGCTCTTTTTTAACCGCTGAATCTCTTCCTGCTGCTGTTCTATTAAGTCGTCCTTTGCTTGGGCATCACCGTTAAGCTTATCCTTGAGATCGTCGATGTTGTCCTCGTGCTCGCTAATGACTCGGTCTTTTTCTCGGATATCCGCTTCGAGGTCCACAATCTCGTCACGGAGCTTGTCCACGCGAGCTTGATCCTTCTGGCCCTCGCCTAATTCGTGTTTTAGGTCCTCGATTTCGGCTTCCTTGTCGTCGAGGATGCGTCGCAGTTGTTCCAACTCCGCCTTTTGGCTCTCGTCGGCATACTTTTTCTTGGTGCGTTCTTGAAGCTCCAACATTTGTTGCCTAAAAGTCTCTAGGTCGCGTTCGGCTGTGGTAAGATGTTTCTTGTATCGATGTAGTTCCCTCTGCATTGTGACTTTGTCGACCTTCAGCTCGGTGTTCTCCTTGAGAGCGGCCTCGCTGAAGCCGGGGCCAGCCTTCCGCAAGGCCTCTTCGAGGAAGTGGATCTTGAGTTTTAGGCCAAAATTCTCCTTCTCGATCTTATCGATTACATTCTCCTGTTCCCTCAATGATAGCTGGTTGCCGTCTTGTAAGGGTCCTTTTCCATTCCCGCGTCGCGTCGGGAGCGCCATGGGTGTTGAGGCGGTACTACTGCTGTCTACCACGGGCATTGTCGCATCGGCGTATGATTTCGAAAACATCGATACCTCTCCGGCGGGGACCGGTGTAAGGTCGCTGTCAAGCGTGTCGAAGGCGGGCGTCGCGGGGACTCCATTCTCCTTGCCAGCGCGACGCACACTTCGCGTTGCTGACTTGAGCATTGGGGTAAACTCGGCGCCGCCAAGATTCGCCGGGAGGTTCCGCCGGTCATGGAATGGTGCTCGACCGCGCGGCGTGCGAAGATTTAGGCCGCCTGAGCGGCCGTTTCGAAGTTGGTTGAGGAGGTTGTTGCCATCTTTGGGAGGGGAGAGGAAGGAGGGTTCTTGGGTGATGTCGAAGTCGGGGCGGCGGCTGAGGTATGTCGCGTCTCCTGGGTTGGTCCGAGGAGTGTCGAGACTGTCAAAGCCCGGCTGGACCATTGTGCCGGTGTTGACAGCAGGTGTGTCGTAGATGCGGTGTGTTTTCGAGGCGCGTGGTGAAGACGGTTATCTCATTGACACGTCGAGTTTGGTAGAAATATGTAAAAAATAGAATGACAACAGTGGCTACAAGATATACCACTCTGCTATCGACAATAGCCCGCCAATATTTTCGACATGGAAAAGGAAAAAAAAGAAAAAAGTTGCTGTCTTGGTTGTGACGTGAAGTTGGGAGCTCTGATGATATGCTGGTGGATAATACTTTGTATGGATGGTGGGAGAGGAATTGGAGCGCGTCTTGTTTACTTCAATCCCGATTTGGACTAGCGCAGGAATTAAGTGGGGGAGACAGTTTGTTGTGGCTTGGGGTTGGTCAAGGTCTTGTCGGCAAGCCGGGGGGCTTGGTTCACACGAGGATTTACCGGAACAGATGTGTCAGCAAACTGAAGAGGGAAAGAGCGAAGGCACTTGGATTCCTGCGCGCTGAATTGTACAACAAACGAGTTATTCTTCCCATTTCCCCTTCCGTCATCATGTGAAGAACAAATCCTATAGCTGTTGAATATTGACAACAACTAAGCTTGATTGCTGATTCTGTCCTCGACATCGAGAGACCCGCTTGGAAGCTTGAAGCAGGGTTGCCACATCGTCAACATGGTCGTCTAGTTGTCAATAGCCCATGCGCCAGATTCGTAGAGAATCGAGCAAAGTGGTATTAATACGGCCCCAATTACATCGGAAACCCAAGAAGCTACAAAATTTGCCTACTTTTTTGTTGGTTCTCGCTCACATATCTGCAGCGCAGCAAGATTCCCAAAATTCCTGTCCGATATTTCAAGTTCCATTGGAGCTATCATTCGATGGTTCAATATTAATTTTAAGAGCACCCCACCCGATCAATATCTGCAAGACGACGGTGCCACGACATGATACCAGACGTTGAAGTCTAGTATCAAGGAGGGTGACCCAGGTAACATGTGATCATGGAAGGCGTCAAGACGTAGACGTGGTCTTGCATTGATCCAAGTCAACAGCTCCTTGACACTTGGCAACGGTGAACAAGATGAAAAGACGTAGCAACCAGTAAGGTCCGAAATGCACGGCTATTTTAAGTAAAGCGCAACGCCTTTGGGTTGCAAGATACACTACTAGACCTGACAACAATCGGTGAATCCTCGTGGTCTCCAAGTACGAAGTAGTTTACTCAGCAAATGGTTGGAGCACACTCGCCCCTATCTTGCGCCAGGAAAGAACGAGTAAGTGTAAGCGGTCGTCTGGCTCAGGACCAGGGTCTTCAGTTGGAGGCAAACCGTGGTAACGGGTGGTGGGGCCATCGAGGCGTGGAATTAAGAACGAGAACCTAATGGAATTCACCAATCAATCGATATATGCGAGCACAGTAACTGCTCCGGGCTCTACGAGCAAGGCCCAACTGAGGGAAGTCATGTCGTAGTCTACCTCCATTTCTTGGAAGTTCGGTTCGGCGAGATTGCGGATTCGCCACTTCTGGACCTATTGATTCATTTAGAGGGAGAGAGCGCAACTGCAAGGAATGAAGAGCAAAGTCCGCAATACAGAGTACGGAGTACGTAGACCCCCAATACAATCCATGTCGAGCTCGTCCTGTTCCTTTGGCCCTACGAACTAGAAGCAGTACCTTATTTTAACGGTGCCTAAAAGTTCCAAGGGTCGTGTCTAGAGTTTAGAATTGAGTTTAATCATATCCAATGAGGAGGAGATCTGCCCCGCGATAAAGGATCGATCGCATGGGAACTCTTGGAGCTTGGGAGCTTGGTGGGGTAACAACCCT
This sequence comes from Scedosporium apiospermum, assembly GCF_000732125.1. Classification (NCBI taxonomy): domain Eukaryota; kingdom Fungi; phylum Ascomycota; class Sordariomycetes; order Microascales; family Microascaceae; genus Scedosporium; species Scedosporium apiospermum. Next base: position 406,401 of record NW_015971793.1, on the reverse strand, counting down.
CCTCCATTGTCCCCCTCTGGGCGAAGTACTGATCATCGTCCTTCTTACAAAGTGTGTGGACTGGACGTGAGAATTGTTCAGGACCCCCAATCACTCGGCATTGTGCGGCAGGACACGGCACGATGCCAGATGACCTTGATCGACCCTTTGATCAGGAGCTAAACAGCACTTCATGCTTCGGAGGGGGTTGCATTCAACGCGGCCCCCGTAATACATGACATCGGGGGATACTTTCAGCGAGTTGTTCGGAGTTCGGATGCAACACTAGCGACTCTCGGAGTGGCTGCATGGTGGGTTGCAGGGTCCTCCGAGGAGCTCTGTTCATCCACGGTTGTGTCTGGCAAGCTCTCCACTGATGAGCCCGTTCGTCTGAGTATTTTTTGGTCGCGAGACGTCACATGTGCAACAGAGGTTTACTTCGTATAGAGACCTCCACTGTTTTGAGGTTACTCTTTGAGAGTTTGTCTTCGGCGGTTCTCGAGTACCGAGCGAGTTTACGCTGCCCGATCCGATTTGCATTTTCACACCCACCTATATCGCACGTCTTATTTTCAAGATGCATAATCGACCTCCCTAGCTGGTCTCGCCCTACCGGCCATGGTCATCATGGGACTGATGAAACTGTCCGCGCAAAATATATATCTTTGCGACGAAACCACACTGGCTTTGCATTACCGACTTGACCAGACTCCAAACTCTGAAGCACCCCGCCCGAAGAGGCCTAAGGGGTTGCATTAGCCTCGCAGCCATTCATTCCACGAAGCTCCCTTGAGGGGCCGGAGCTTGGACTGGTGGTGGACTTGTAAGCTACAAAGGACGAAGTACTTAGTAGTAATAATAGTGGATAAGAATGATCATGCAGCTTGCCTCCTGCTCCCTCCCTGCTCTATTCCTCTTTCGAAGCTGCACGCATCGTCTCTGTCGGTCTCTGTCGTGTGTTCTTGTCCATTTTCCTGGTAGCGGAACCTGGCGTCCATTCTCTAGCGCCGATCACCCCCAAACCGTCCGGTCTTATAGCCCCCACCCCTCCACCTCCTCTTGTCCCTCCCAATCTTCATCTAGATTAATAGTAGGGAGCCTCAGTGTACCTGTGTATCCCACACCCGGGTCTCGACTTGTCGCCTTCCTATGCCATACCGAGTACATACTTAATAACCCTTGTTTCTCGCTACGCTAGGCTGCCGCCTCTCTCCATGCGTCCAGACCAGTAATAGCGCCGAGTAGGCAGGATGGGAGAGAAAAGACCTACTTCATACAGGAGCTGACCCAAGATAGGTGTTCTGCTGTGGGTCGACGATGGCATCTGATTGATGAGAACAGGGGCAATACTTGTAGAGTCAGGTGTCGAAGCGCTGGCCGAGTAATACTTTGTGAAATAGTAGATATTCGATGCCTGTGCCACGCCGTTCTCTTCCCCATCTATCTCCTCGGTTTCTAATATTTGAAGGGGCATTTACACTCGGGCTGTCAAGGCAATTACCAATTCTCCTGCAATCTCCTGGCGCCAAGTCTTGCCTTTGGCTGGAGTGCTGTCCAGTGACCACCAAGACTGTTTGGACCACTGGAAGACGAGCATTGGCACTCGCATATCCAAGCTGGGCAATGCTAGGTTTTAAGAGAATACGAGGAAGATATTCTCACTGATCTTGTTCTTCGAGACTTGCCACAACTCGATATTTAATCATTGCGATACCCCCTCGGCCTTCATCCCAGTGGACGTTGAAAATCGAAACCTTGTTGACACCGAGCATCCCATCCCCCTTTTTCATCTCTCCTTCGCATCGCAATATCTCGTGTCATCAGGCAATTGATTACCGATTATCTCTCCAACCTAAACAGAGCAACCTGTCCCTGATATACGAAATATAATCTCGGCGACCACAATCAGTCTCTCCCGTTCCCATAGCATCTTTCGATTGTGCCGAGTCCTTGCCTTGCCAGCTCCATCTAAGAAAAAGTCGAAAACGGCCGTCCCGCCCTAGAATTGCCAGTCCCACGCGGGTTGCGCGCAAGGCGGTTCCAAATATCCGGGTCCTTCCATTCCCGTGTTGTGTCTTTGGCGTTACAGGCAGGGGAGGATAACGTTCAATTCATTTTGGGGGGCGCCACCGACACCGGCGAACACCTGAAAGTTCGCGCCATCAGCGCCTTCCTTCGCCCACTTTACACCAAGTCAGCGCACCTGCCCAATTTCCCAGGTCAAGCTCTGCTGACCTCATCGTTACGATTACCCCTCCGTCGCAGACTCGCCCTGTCGCACATCCCTTTGGCCTCTGCTCACTCGACCGCCGCCTCGCATTGAATTTATTGCTCGACCTCTTCCTCCTTAATTTCCTTTTTCTTTGCTTTCCCCTCTTCTCCCTTCTTCGACAACACCATCCGGATAGCCACATGGAGGCGGAAGCGACGACACAGCCGAGGATACCGGCCTCGCTGGAATTGTTCCCCAACGAGATCATCCTGCACATCCTATATTTCCTCCCTCCAGAGGACAACCTCCTCTGTTTCCAGCTGCTATCGAAGCGCCTTAACGACCTCGCGAACAAGCCGTTCCTGTGGAGGCACCACTGCAGCAACGCCTTCAAGTATTGGAACCCCGACCACGAGTTCCAGAGGAAGCTGGAGGGCCCGGTGTCCGACGTCGACTGGAAGCGGTTGTTCATCTTGCGAAAGCAGAGGAACGCGCGCATAGCGCATCTCTTTGACGGAATACTCGCGACGAAGCTCGGTCGGTTACGGAAGTTCGAACAGATATGCCATCTTGGCTACGATGCGAAGGAATTCTTGCTAGACCAGTGCCACGTCGACGACTCCGTTGAGGATGTTCTTGCTAGGAGGTAGGATTTCTTAAACCAAAACCACCAATTTGCCAGCGAATGAATCGCAAAGAAGCCTTGAGCCCAGAAGAAGGCAGCTTGTAAATGATATCACCATCCGTCTCCCTGAAACATATTTAAGATCCATGGCGCGTGTTACGAAGGAAATACCCACGTGAGCGGCAAGGGAATATTGTATTAACACCCCAAGATGCGAAGAAAGAGAAGGTGAATGAGAATGAGAGAGGATAGATTGGACAGTTGTTCTTTTGGTCTCAACTCAGAATATCCAGCTAGCAGCCCGTTTGTTTTTGTTTTGCTTGTCTTTTTATATTTCCTTACCTCATACTTCGGACGCTTGTAGCTAAACTAGTCTCCCTCCTCAGGTATCACGCAAATTCAATATTGGATAGCATCCACCGGGAAGTAGCCATTAAAGAATGGAAGTCATTCCCCCGAGATATAGAGATCAATAACGGACATGACACCGTGCAGACGGCTGGCGGTCGCCGCTTGAATACGACAGTTGAGCGGTGCCTTGCCGCCTTTGACATGTTCATCCTCCATGACCAGCCGGGCGATGTGGACGAAGCAAGTAGCCCCCCTCCCCTTCCTCCCCCTCTGTGCCCCACTGTCCCTTGCCGAGATCTCCTCCGGGCGGGTGGGATGGCTCGCGGTTGCCCGCTGCCCTGCTTGAGACCGGCATACACTATCATTGGTTGATTTGCTTTGACGACTGTGATTTCTAACTTCGACTTTAGATCTCACAAATGCTCGACAACCTCGCGGCTCGATTTCGTCGTCTTCACCCGGATTTTGACGACCTATCAACAAGAGACAAGGCTCTGACCTTGAATCTCTGGCTGCGATCACAAAAGTTACTCGGCATGGACTCTCCTGGCCGGAATTACCGCAGGTTACGAAACTGCTTCATCGGCCAAGCTCTCCGATACTCGCCTCACCAATCCCTTCCTCTAGTATCGAGTGCCATCTACTGCTCCGTAGCCGATAGACTCGGATTCGATGCGCGGCCCTGCCTCTTCCCTAGCCACGTCCACACATTAGTATTCCCTCCCTCGGGCGTATCTCTCGATGGCGTGCCCCTCCAACCGGTAGAGGATAGCGATGAACCCCCTCCTCTCCCCGAGGGCATGCATCTAGATCCCTACGGCACGGACGAGGAGGTTCCTAAGAGCTACCTTCTAGCCCTGCTTGCCAACTTCGGCTGGCAAGCCAATGCCGACGTCTTCCTCTCCTCCGCGCAACCCCGAAACCTTATCATGCGCCTCGCCCACAACATCCGAGCGGCTTTCACCCCCGACCTATCCGGCCCCAACCAGCCCGAACCCTACGTCCCCGCATCTGACACATCCCGCCCCACCAGCGGCAGTAGCGTCATCAACCGCGACGCCGCCCTGCTAGCCTTCATCTGGGCCCGCCTGATGCTCCTCCCGCCCAACGGTCTCGAATGGGTCGATTCGCTTCACCGCATCTTCGACCGCCTCACGACCTCGTGGATCGGCGACACCTGGCTTATCGAGAAGTACATCTGTCCCCTCTACGATATGGCGGGACCTCACGGTCAGGTCTGGGATAACCCCCGGAATCTGGTGCAGACGAAGAGGGACCAGGATATGGTTAAGCTGCGCGTTCGGAGACGGAGCGAAACGACAGCGAATATCAGGTACAAGGTTGGTCAGGTCTTTCGGCATAGGAGGTTGAACTTTTTGGGCGTTATTACGGGGTGGGCGGATGATGGTCCGCCTGTAGCGCCGGAGGATATCATGGCGCCAATTGTCGATACGAGCGAGAGCGGGACCGTGTATTATACCTGCATGTGAGTTTACACCACAAGGACCCTAAAGATCTAGGGGGAAATGCTAACTTAGTGTGATTAGGCGCATGGATTCCCTCAACCAGGTGAAGGTTCTCCAGCACACTATTCTCCCGGTCTACGATAGGGCTCAGATCCCCGACGAGCTGTTTGAACTTGCGGGGCTTTACTTTAAACGGTTTGATAAGAAGACGTGCAGGTTTGTCTCGAATATTCGGGAAGAGTATCCTGACGATTAAAATTTGAGTGTTTATGCCCATGGAGGAATTCGGGGGATAGGCTCCCCATGTCTAGGCGACGAGAGACTATGTGCTTAACAAGTTCAGTCTCGAATACAACTATATTTACAAAGGAGATTTTTATTATAGAATGGTGATGTTGATATATTTTGTCTTTTTTGTCTTGTAAAACGTAAACATCATCGTAGGAGCTATAGGAACTGGAAGACAGTCGGATTGTGCCGATATATCCGTAAAAACTCTTATATTGAGTGGTACCTTCTCATTCTCTCCTCCGGAATAGAAGCATGAAGAGTATGACCTCAATATGAAAATGATAAAAAGCAAGCCAACAAGTATGGCTCCAGGGTCAATAGATATCGATCCTAGACATCGCCAGGATGAACCTCTGCGCATCCACACACCGTCCACAGCCACTTAGCAAACAAAGCCAAAGCTAACAAACACCCACCCCCCTCCTCACCACCCTCAACTGACTTCTTCTCCCTAGAGAAGGAGGAGGATGAGGATGAGGTGGTGGTGGTATCCGAAACAAGACCCCGGGATTCATAAACCATACCATGCTCAAGGCACCGATATTTCTCTCGACGCGCTGCCGTGCCACAGCGCCGCTCCTTCCGCCAGCGAACCTCTTCAGAATCCTACGTAGCTAGGTCCTCCAGCAGGCCCTTCTCCGCCAACTTCTTCACCCAGGCGTGGATGGCCGGGGTATAATCCTTCTTGCGGCCCTTGACGGCCCTTTCGGCGTCCTCGACGAAGGCCACCTCCTTTTCGTAGTCTTCGATTAGGTGCCTTAGGCGGCTGAGGATCGAGGCGTGGTAGTCTACACAGCGCTGAGGTAGTTCGGTGCATTCGTCAGAGAGGTCGCTGAGGATGGGTTCGAGGTCTTGGGGGAGGGGCGCGGCGGAGATTATGGCTTCGGTTAGTTGGAAACGCGAGAGGTCGGGGTTGGCTTCGAAGAAGTTGAAGGGGTGGGAGCCTTGGAGGGTGGTCCAGTCCTTTGTGCAGAGCGGGGTGAGGCGGCGGAGTTCGCGGAGGGAGTGGATTTGTTGGGAGATTTGGGCGGTGATGGTGGGGATGGGACTGCGGGATATGGCGACGAGGTTGAACTCGAGACCTTCGTCGTATTGACACATTCTGCTATAGAGATGTTCGACGGCGTCTGTTTCCCACGACGTGGGGTCAATGGGGCCTGCATTCTCATTAGTATATGGGTGTAAATCATGCGTAAATTGAATGGGCAACGGAGGGTTGAAACCTACCGACTTTCAAAGGCCGGGATCGAAGGCCGTCAAGCTCCCACAGGGACTCGTTGACGGGAACATAAGCAACGTAGTGGAAACCGGCATCAGACTTCGGGGCTTTCTTCTTGGTAGGCTTTCCCTTCTTGGGTTTCTTGGTGGCTCTTCGCGCCTTCTTCCTGTACTCCATGGCCTTGTCATGGAGCCACAGGTCGGTATTCAGATGATCCATGCGTCTGTTGAAAATGAATCAGAATGTATGCAAATGGAAGATGTATGAGGGAGTACGAGACGGCGGCGGTTACATATGAGGAGATCGGGGGAGACTCCAAGATAGTCCCTACCTTGTGAATGAGTTATGGACAGTTCTCATGAATTGGTTTTCTGCGAGGGCCTTGCCGCGCCGCGCACTGCTCATGCGCTGGGTCGCCTCTTTGAATCGCCGCAGCTCTTCTCCTAGCTCCACTGCAGGCGAATTCATGAGAATGTTGATCATGGCAACTGTCGCGCATGCATTATCAACCGTCTGACGAGTTTCCCATGTTAGGCAAGAAGACAGGAGGACGATGGAGGTGGGGAGAGTCGTGCTTTTTTTCAAACTTACTTGGTTTGCGAACCAGACATCTTCGGTGTCGGATTCTTCCTCGACGTCCCAGTCGTCATTAACGTACTTGAAAAGGAATACGAGGCCATAAACCGGTTTCCTAGAAGAGGTGGGCATCAGACATTGTTCGAGGAATCAGTGTCATGGACAATACGCACGGTAGGAGAGCCAAGTCGCCGAGATCAAAGAGTTCTGTGACTTTGACGTCTTTGACCTGAAGGTCGCGCAAAATAGTATTGAAGAAGGCCTGGGTATAAAGATGTTAAAATGACTGGAGGGATATTCCAAGAGGCGATGTGGAAAGTGACCAAGGCTTACAGGATCAGACTCGAACTCGATCCATCCTTTCCATTCACTGAGCTCTTCTTGAGTCAGGGGAGCAAGGGCTTCTTCGAGGAGGTTATCTGGGATTGGAATGTCACTTAGTGGGGGGTCCATGAGGGCTGATGATGCCGTTCGCTTCGGGTTACGTCTGGCCCCAGCCGTAGCACTGCCGTTTAGACCAGGAGCACCAGGCTCTTCTTTCGGCAAGGCATTCCCGACTGGGTTCTGGTTTTCGGTAGAAGCATCTGCGTCAGGGAGATTTTCGGGGAGAGGTGAGAATGCATGAACAGAGGCCTCGGGTGTAGTAGAGCGATGTTCGTTGCTACGTCTGTTTGTCTCTCCTGCACTCTGGCTGGTAGGTGAAAGCGCGGGGTTAGGTGAGGCATGTCGGCTAGGCACAATCTCGTCTGGCGCGATGGATTGGCTAGATTGAGGTAGACTTGAAGATGAGGGCGAATCCGCGCTAGTAGGGCTAGAGGCTGTCTCGGGCGGCGGCGACATCCTGCTTGATTGACCGCTAGTATAACACAGGTACAGAGATGTGGTCTGGGTTGCTCTGGTAATGGCCGGAGTAGCGGCTGAAGAAGGATTTGGTGAAGCTGGAAAGTTGAATCAATATATGGCTCTGGTTGCAAAGAGGAGGTGGCTTTGGTGGAGTTGCAATTGAGATGGAATGGAAGTAATGATCAAAGATCAGGATCGCGAAACGGCAGACTTGGAGAACAATGGATGAGAGAAACTCGAGTCTTGGATCCTGCAAGGTCGAGATTGGGCCGAGATATTCTGGTTATTCTTGGAAAAAGAAAAAAAAAATGTTAAAAGAAAATGATTCAATATTGATAAAGGGAGAATATGAATATAAGTTGATGGAGTTTCTGCTGCATGCTGGGAAGGAACAACTAAATCGTTGAATAGCTTATTGAAGCCAAAAGAAGAGAAAGGAGGCATGTACTCACTTGTCTAAGTAGGGTCGTTGTTTATCAAGACCACAATCTGCAACTCTAAGTCCAACATGTTAACCATGGATGGAGACATTGAGGTAAGGCTCGGAGGCCGAGGTCATTTTCTGAGCGGAACTGGGGAGATGGTGAGGCTAAAATATCCAGTGATTGTTTTACATGGTGTGGAGTAGCTTAGACTCTGGGTAGACCTCAACTCCACATTCTGCTCATACAATCAGGAGAGTTGTCATATGTATAGATCATAGAAACACTTTTAAGACCCTGGTGAGCTCCCTCTATCAACTCTTTTGTTGCTTCATCCCCTGTGAAAGCGAAGGTGAAAGGTCAAAGATGAAAGGTGAAGCTTCAATGTTCTGTTGTTCCTAGCTCAAAGGTGGTCATAGCTTCCCAAACTGGAGAGGAGGGAAGTGCTTTCGGCTATTATGATTGGGCGAAATAGCAGAGAGGCATCAATAATTATGACCAATGAAAACGCAAGAAATTTCCTCCCCTCAGGACTCCATCCTGGTCTCTCAAGTCAAAAGTACCAAGTACTCGGGCACGTTTGGAGGAAGGTCGCGTCCAGGCTACGTTCAATTTTGACGTGAAGCTTCAATTTTAGTAAATTTCGTTGCTTCCAAACAACCAAACGACGACCCTCCCAAGCGTGCACAACGCGCGAAGCCACATCGCGAGGACTCTTGGACGCCTCCCTTCACCCCGAAATTCCCTCGAGTCGTCGAATTCCCGGATTACGGCTGTTTGCCCGGCTTCTCAATGATATAGCCATCTACTGTTCAACAACCCTCAACTAAACAAACAGCTCGTCACCGTCAACACACCACACCACGGGGAAGGCCATGGCGTCGACACCACGCCCGAGGCCGGGGCACTTCCCACAAACCCCAGCGAATGGGCCCCGTGCGAACGGAAGCCGCGCGAACAACCCTCGTGACAGTACTGCCAGCCTCGATAGTGGTATCGGTGGCAGTGGTGGAAGCCGACGAGAAAAGAGATATTCTCTCCCGGACGCCCCCGAGGCGAACCCAGTACAACCCGCCAACCCCCCCGTGATACCGGTCACGGTGATCGATGCCCCGACCCAAAGATTCTACGCCGCGGCCGTCTATGTTGCTCTCCTCTGCTGGAAGCTTTATGATTGGATCCACGTAGTAGAGAACCACGAGGTGTCACTAGCCCTGCTCGTAAAATGGAGCATCATCGACTTCATATATTTGTTTGGCCTCCCCGAGATGAGGATACCATGGCTGGAGCTCTCTCAACAGGCTGTCTTGATCCTCTATGCGGGTCACTTTATCATGAATTACATGTTGATGTTCGACATTCCCGTAAGTCGCACGTTTTACCCCTCTCGCCAGGTTTCGCTGAAGCATGCTCACCATGGCTCTCTTTTAGTTGCCTTTCCAAGGCTGGCTCTTGGCTGCAGGCAAAGCCTTCTTCGACAAGGAAATGGCTCTCTCTGAGCATACCGTTCGCGTGTCCAACATTCTCCACAACGAGTCCCTCATTATGGGAAAGCAGATCATCAACATTCTACCCGAGGGGTATGTAGCAGTGCAACCCCTCCCCTTCGCGCGCCCTCATGTTTGGTTCGTTGATTGCTAATTTGTTTGTTCGTGTAGATCCGCAGTCTTGAACCCAAATGGTACGCCCTTCTGCATCGGACCCGATACCCCGTCTGCTCGACTCCCCATCCGGTTCAACGGGACTATGCCTGTCGAGATTGAGCTTCTCCGTATCGACTTGGAGACGTCGCATCAGGAGGCCGTTAGGCTATCGAAGCGAGAGGTGGCCAACATCGTCAAGGAAATGAAGAACCAGATGTTGGATTCCGGTTCAGAGGAGGCCGAGGGTTGGTACACCGTTAGGAAACCGGGAGTCTATCGCCTTGGCCAGGTTCTGGACGAATACAAGCTGGAGGTCCAACGCACAACTCGAGATACCTACGTCGTCCCCTGTCCGAAGGCGAGCTTCCGCAACCCGGATTCATCCAATCGGTGCATTCGCGATTTGTCCGATCTCTACCTCGATGTTGAAGGAACGGCCCCTCTTAAAATCCTCTACGGACGAACCGTGAACGGCATCGATAACGGATTCCACTTCCAGAGCCTACAACCCGAAGGTTTCACCTCGCCTCTAGTTTCGGCCCCGTCCGGAATTATTGCCACGGATGCAGATATCGATGATATCTCGTGGGTTCGACCGGCTAAGGTCCGCGTCCCTCTTAATGAATCGTTGACGACCGCGGGTGATTGGCAGTACGTTATCAACGAGGTCCATGACGCATTCGGAAATGTCGTCAACTACACTCCATCGCCCGATGACCTTGAGCCTAAGCCACGTCCTAAGCATCTGGTTCAGAACTTCTTCGTGAACGAGCGCCCTCGAGCTCGTCTTCAAGGTTGCGATCTCCGAAACCCCCTAAAGGTCGCCAAGGGCCGCGCCACTAAACTACCTGTCAGCATTGCGATGGCCGGTCCGGCTAGGGACGATACCGGCTATTCAGTTGAATGGCGTTTCACTCCGGTTGACAAGCTCACCGACAGTGGGGATCACGGCGAACACCCAGAGTACGGCTCATTCAATGGAAAGAACTCCAAAGAGGCTCCCAAGATTTCCCAACCTGGCTTGTACACCCTGACGACCGTGACGAGCAAGTACTGCCAAGGTGAAGTCGAGGAGCCATCTTCCTGCATGCTGTTGAATCCTCTCGAACCCCAGCTATCCATCCGTGCTGAGGACATCGCGGATAAGTGCGCCGGCAATTCCGTTGGTCTTCGAGTCGATCTTGACCTCATGGGTACTCCTCCTTTCGTGGTGAGATACGACGTTATCACGAGCACTGGTACAAAGCACGAGTTTGTTGAAATCAAGGGTCTCCGACACCAACTTGAACTTCGACCAAAGGAGGCCGGCAAGCACAAGTATGTGTTTAGGGCTATTGATGACGCCGTATATTCTGGCCAAATCCTCTCTGGCGAGGGTATGACGCTGGAGCAGGATGTCAAGCCCGCCGCATCTGCTACCATCCTACACCCCTCGGGCTCAACGACCGCCTGTTTGGATGACGAAGTTGACGTTGACATTATGCTTCTCGGAGACCCTCCGTTCAGTTTGGAGTGGGAGATTGTTCACGACGGAAAGAAGAAGCCTCTCAAGGTTTCCGATATCATGGAATCTACCTACAGGATCAAGACGGCGCCGTTCACCAAGGGTGGCGACTATGTTCTTGCGCTCAATAGCGTGCAGGATAAGAGTGGCTGCCGCACTTTCCTGAAAGATGAACTCAAGATCTCAGTGAGGCGACAGAAGCCCCGCGCCGGCTTCGGTCTCATCGAGAATAAGCGCAGCGTTATGGCCGTCGAGAACACCAAGCTTGAGCTACCCCTACGCCTCCAGGGCGAAGGCCCCTGGACCGTATCCTATCGTAACAGGGACGTTGATGCTACCTTGGAGACGACAATTACCAACCCGAACGGATACATTCCGGTCAAATATCAGGGTATTTACGAAATCATTGATGTCTCGGATAGGCAATGTCGTGGATCCGTGGACCCTGATGCGTCCACTTTCCAGGTTGGATGGGAGCCTCGTCCGGATATTTCTCTGGCTGTTTCTCGTTCTATTTCGGGCGAGGGCAGGGTCTTCATCAAGAAGGACGTTTGCGAGGGTGATATTGACGGAACGGATATTAACCTTAGTGGTAAGTTGATATTTTTTATGCATCCCAGCCAGGTATTTTGGATGCGTATGTACTAATCCCAGTTCTCAGGACGTGCTCCTTTCCATGTGGAATACGAAGTCCGCCACACAGCTCCAACTGGAAGCGGTACATCGATCCAAAACAAGAAGCTGGATGTCGCCCAATTTAAGGCATCCATTCCCCTGGACACTTCGAAGCCCGGCACCTATGTATACCGCTTCCACTCGTTGGCAGATAATCTCTACAACAGCGACAGGAATTTCAGCCCATTGGTGCTCAAGCAAGTGGTCAATGCCAAACCCACCGCATCCTTTGTCAAACCCGGATCGTCATTCAAGTACTGCATGGCGGAGCAAGAGAAGGAAGACGTTATCCCCATCACCCTTACCGGTCAGGCTCCGTTCTACGTTGAGTTGGAAATCAAGCACCATAGCGGAGTTACGCCCGAGACGTTCACCATCCCATCCATCGAATCCAACTCGTACGGCATCCAGATTCCTCGCCGCCATCTCAGGCTCGGCACGCAACAAGTCAGGATTCGAACCGTGAGGGATTCCCGCGGCTGCCAGCAGACGTACGATCACGGCGGCCCCTCTGTCCAGGTCCATCTCTACGACGCGCCCGCCATCTACCCTCTCGATACCCGAACCGACTACTGCGTCGGCGAGCGCATCGCGTTCACGCTTTCGGGCACGCCTCCGTTCGAGATTACGTATGACTTCGGCGGTAAGAGGATCGCCAAGAGTCCGACAACCAACTTTAGGCGTATCGCCGAGAGCCCCGGCATATTCACGGTCACCAGCGTCTCGGACAAGGCGAGCGAATGCCACGCCGCCGTCAACATCACCAAGACCATCCACCCCTTGCCCAGTGTCCGCATCAGCCGCGGCAAGCAAGTTCAGGTCGACATCCACGAGGGAACCGAAGTTGATATCCTGTTTGAGTTCTGGGGAACACCGCCCTTCGAATTTACGTATACTCGAAGCTCAAATGCCAGGAAGGGACATCCTAGCACGGTGCTGGAGACGAGGCACGATATTTCGTACGACGCGACCAAGATTGTGCGGGCCTCCCTTGAGGGCACGTACGAAGTTGTGGCGATCAAGGATAAGTACTGTGCCTTTTCGAACCAGCAGGTTGAGAGGAAGGATGATAAGAAGTTGCTCAAATATTGAGGCGGCTGTAATGAGATACCAAGGACTAGAAGAAAGGAGGAGAGAAGAGGAAGAGGAAAGAAAGAAAAGAAAAACGGGAAAGAAACTTTTACGAAAATTGTGAAATGGAAGGGGGCAGGCTGGGCTGTCCATAAAGCTGAGAGGAAGCAGCAGATGGTGTAATTATCTACTGAGCATTGTTTGTTTACATGGCACGGCGTTTTGTGGGCGGTACATATCGGATGTTGGGATAGGACAGCTGAAGGCATAGAAGCAAACCCCAATATCAAGTCGGATTATCTCTTTTGTACACGAAATCGGTTGTCGGATTCCATCGACCATTATTGCCTGTCTCGAGGACTTTGCTGTGATGAGGACGGAGGAGTTTGTGCTTCGTAGATTATGTACAGTTTTATCAGGTCACGATAAGAAAACCGCACTGTATTCACCAGCTTTTTTTTTTTTTTTTTCCTTTTGCATCGAACTTTGTTTTTCGTCCTTGGACGAGCCCCACGTAGAAATTGAGCTTTCTAACTGTCGAAAAGAACAACCACCACGACAAAACCATGGAGTCGAGTCCGAAACGGCGCAGGATGTCCAAGGATGGCGCGACCTTGACGAAGACGGACCTGACGTTCAATTCCGAAGCGGCGGCGCAGATCGCAACGGCGAGTACGTTTGTTCTTGGGGCGGAGGAGCTCCTTCGGGATGTGCAGGTGGATTATAAGAAAGTTCTGGGGGACGTGGACAAGGTGCTTTTTAGGTTGAGGGAGGTGATTGAGGGGATTGAAGGACATGAGGCGATTTCGGTACGTGTTGTTCCCTTGGTCCTGGGGAGAGGGTGTTTTTATGGGAGCTGAAATTTGGGGACCGAGAAGAACTAACTTGGAGAACGACGAACAACAGATTCCCGAAGCTACGAAACGGATCGAAAAGAAGCACAAGATCGTCATTCCCTGGCCGTTGCCCAAACCCAGTCCCGACGCCCCCTACAAATTCGCCTACGCGAAACCATCCCAATACAACGTCGTCGGCAGCTACGTCTCGCGCACGATGATCAAAGGCCAGCCCCGCCACGGCGTCGACATGGTGATCGAGATGCCCAAGGAGCTATTCCAGGAGAAGGATTACCAGAAGATGCGGTACTTTTATCGACGAGCGTATTATCTCGCCAACGTCGCGGCGGGGATCAAGAGGGAGCTTGGCGGGGAGATGGAACTGTCGTTTGAATATCTCAATGATTGCCAGTTCCTGCCGGTGCTGGTGTTGACTCCGGTCGATAAGAGTACGAGGGGAGTTGTACGGGTCATTCCGTGCGCGCCGTCTGGGCTCTTCAAAAAGTCGAAGCTGCTGCCGTCGTGCAACTGCAACCAGAGGGGATCATCGCAAGACCGGCCCAAGGATAAACTCCCGGGCACCCCGTTCTACAATTCTACGCTGAAGGCGGAGGATACTTTCATACCATATCTCCAGGTTCTCACGCTTGCGAGGAACGAATGCCCGTCCTTCGATAAGGCCTGCATCCTTGGTCGCGTGTGGCTTCAGCAGCGAGGCTTTGGGAGTTTGGTATCATCGGGCGGGTTTGGCCACTTTGAGTGGTCCATTATGATCGCTCTTCTCCTACAGATGGGCGGTCGGAAAGGTCAAGCAGCTCTATCTTCTTCGCTCAGCAGCACCGCGCTGTTCAAGGCGGCGGTGCAATTCATCGCTTCTACGGATTTTATTTCGAAGCCGTTCCTTTTCAGCTCGTATAAGCTCGGTGCGGATGCCGTGAAGGAGGATGGCCCTGTCATGTTTGATCCGGTCCGACAGCTCAATATTCTTCACAAGATGACCCCTTGGTCTGCAACTTTACTCCGGATGCACGCCAAGTCTACTCTGGACTTGCTTAGCAGGCCTCTAGAGGACCAGTTCGAGCCGACGTTTATCGCAAAGGCCGACCTTCCTCGACAAATGTTCGATACTCTGGCGGAGATAACAGTTGACCCTGCTGAAGTAGATCTGGATCTCGGCGGGGACCTCGGCCTGGTTAGGTTCCAAGCTACTCGAGTGTACAATGTATTGCACGAGGCGTTTGCTGATAGAGCAAAACTTGTGCACGTCCAGTGGGACCAACCACCGCCCTGGCCTGTGAACGCGGCCGTGCCGGTCTCCGGGGATAAAATTAGCTACATTCGCATTGGTATTAGTTTCGATCCGGTCCACATGGGCCGCACGATGGAGTATGGCCCTCCAGCAGAGGAGCAAGTTGAAGCTACTAAATTCCGGAAGTTCTGGGGTCCCAAGGCTGAGTTAAGGCGCTTCCAGGACGGTCGGATTCTCGAGTGTGTTCCCTGGGAAGGTAGCGGGCCATTTACTCTCTGCCGAAATATCATGAACTACATTCTCGTGCACCATTTGGGACGCGGGGCTATCCCGCGGGTTCTGAGCACGGGTGTCGAGGATATAGGCCCGCCCATCTCTCAAGTGGCCGTCTTCAACAAGGTCCTCGAAATATTCCGGGACTTGGAGAAGACGATCCGCGAGCTGGAGGGCATGCCGTTGCAAATACGGCGGTTCTCCCCAATCTCTACACAAGCACGGTACGCCTCGAGCTCTGAGCAGGACTTGGCATCTCCGCATTTCCCAGCGCTGGAGGTTGTCCTCTTCTTCGAGACGTCGAACCGCTGGCCGGAGAACCTCGTTGCCGTCCAAGAAACCAAGCTAGAGCTTCTCCTCGACATCGCCCAGCGGCTCCAGGAGACCTCGAGCAGCATCGAGACGTATCTCGGTCGGGACAACGTGGAGCTCGGCATCGAAAATCTGGGCTACTTGGATGTAGTTCCGGTGGCGCCCATCACGATCAGGATACGCGTCCACAGCGATATGGAACGGACACTACTCGAGCGACAGGCAGCTAACATCACCTTCAGCCCTACGATCCGAGCCGAAGCCGAACAAGCCCTCGAAAAGTTCAAGTGGCAGTACGAGATCCTCCCGCTGCACTGCCAGATCGTGTCGACGTTCTGCACGCGCTTCCCGGCGCTCCAGGCGACTATCAACATCGTCAAGTACTGGTTCGAGAGCCAGATGCTGTCGTCGCACTTTAGCACGCAGCTCATTGAGGTGATTGTGCTCTACGTCTTCTTGCAGCCGCAACCTTACAGGGTACCGAGCTCGGTGTCTACGGGTCTCATGCAGGTGCTTTTGTTCCTGTCGCGCTGGGATTGGCGGGACGAACCCCTCGTCGTGGACTACGATAGCCACAACATTTCGGCTTCGGAGCGATCGGCCATGTACAAGAAGCTGGAGGAATGGCGGAAGAGGGATGGAAACATGAAGAGCCACGTCCTCTTCGTCGCGACTTCGCACGAAAAGTCCGGCGAGGCGTACACTAGGTACGGAGGACCGTCGAGGATGGCGGCCATGCGAATGACTGTGCTAGCCAAGGCCGCCACAAAGCTCGTGAGACAACAACAGGACTTTTCAGCCCGCTCACTCTTCCAGCGCTCGCTCGAAGTCTACGATGTCGTGCTCCACCTCTCCGAGAAGGAACTGAACCGGGTGCTCCGCGCGGCCGGTAGTAGTAGCGCCGTCGCCGCCAAACCCTCCAAATTCAAGAACCTTGAGCATGCATCCGGCCTCGCGGCGATGCCCGTGGCGACATGGCCGATTGAAAGGTTCGTCGAAGTGCTGAGGGACGTATACGAAGAGACGCTGGAATTCTTCTACGGCGACCCGCGGAACCATAAAAAGGCGGCGATTGGGGCCGTGTGGAAACGGCGATCGGGTGGTCAGCAAAAGTTTCGGGTCGGGCTGCCGTATAATTTTCGACAGGCCGATCCGTCCTCGGATAAGGTGGTGGTAGATCGGACGGGCATCTTGGCGGAGATTGCGAGGATCGGAGGGAGCCTGATTTCTGAGGTTGAGGAGACTTCGATACCGGAGGATGTGGGGATGGATTGATGAAGTGGGTTTAGTGTCCTTTTTTTTGGGTAGTCAGTTCCTCTCTGCATTATTACTATGTGGGAGTAGTGCATTTTGCGAGCACGCTTGATACCGAGTCGTAGTGTGCATAGAGAAAAAAAAAAGAAAAAGTATAAATAGGAAGGTGATGGCCAGGACTTTTTGAGGATGCAGACGATCCAAATCTTGGAAGGTCAAAATGCCAATTTGGCCCGTGGACCCTGAATAATCGGCAATGACGTTGGAGTTTCTTTCCGCGTTTGCTTTCCTGGTCCTTGTGCAGGAAAGCTGCAGAACCAGGAACTGCCGACACTTTCCGGCGCCGAAGCCGGTGGTGGGGCAAACCAGGCTACGCCCACTACAGATTGCCGAAGAGTGAACCCGACGGTAGAGGGGGCGGGGGCCAAGGGCGGACTTTCCGCATAAATTGTATCAATCGGGTCAATTTGATGTGTAATCCACGGAGTAATTCTGAGGTACTTGAGCACATGAAGTAACTGAGCTGTCTCGGAGGAAGGCGTTAGTGAACGGAGTAATCCATGACTTCACAGGTGCCCATACTTCTTTAGGAACAGGGGGAGGCGGGGCTAAGAGAAGCTCGGCCATTGGCTGGGGAAGGCAATCGTAGGCTTCTAAACGAGTTCCGCTCTCTTAAAGGGGGGATTTCCGACAAAGCCTTTGGCAGCGGCGTCTTCGGTAAATGGAGAACGGAACTACGAAGTCCTTTCGCCCAGTGAGTCGCTTCCCGGTTCCGATGGGGGTATTTATAAAGAGTTTGGCTATCCTCGGTGAAATTCGGGGTAGCTTCCCCGTATTTTTATTTTCCCTGTAGTTTTATTGTTGACGATTTTTCTTTTCGTTTTTCTTTTTTTAATTACTTTTCCGTTTTCGGGAGGAGATTCAATTGACGGACGAGTATTAGTGAGAAAAAGAGAAGAGAGCACCTTGGTGGCTTTTCTGATTTCCTTGGGGAACTCCTCGTTCTGATTGAGCAGAATCCTCTGTCACAAGCTTTCCACAATGCCGTCTTTCGGATTGTATGCGCGGACGCTCCGCGCCTATGCCCACCATGGCTCCAACGTAAGGATTCCTCCCAAAATGAAGAAAAGAGCAATCAATTGCTCTGCATAAGCCTTGAAAAAAGGGACGAGAAAAAAGGGAGAAAAGGCAAAGAAGCTCTTTTGAATACTGACAATGCTGCGCTCCTCCAGCCCGTCCCCGTCCTCTCGCGCGCCTTCTCCGCCACCGCCCGCCGCGCCGAAATCAACAAAGTCTACCCCTCCGCCAAAGCCGCCCTCGCCGACATGAAGCCCAACACGACGCTCCTCTGCGGCGGCTTCGGCCTCTGCGGCGTGCCCGACACACTCATCGACGAAGTCCTCGCGAAGCCTGAGATCGGCGGACTGACTGCCGTCTCGAACAACGCTGGAACGGACAAGTCCGGCCTCGGCAAGCTCCTCAAGACGGGCCAGATCCGCAAGATGGTGGCTAGCTACATCGGCGAGAACAAGACCTTCGAGACCATGTACCTCACGGGTAAGGTCGAGCTGGAGTTGACGCCTCAGGGTACGCTTGCCGAGAGGTGTTCGGCTGGCGGTAGGGGTGTTCCCGCGTTCTATACCCCTGCTGGTGTGGGCACCGTTGTGCAGACTGGTGATCTCCCGCTTAAGAACAAGGCCGATGGCACTCCCGATGAGTTTTCTTATCCCAAGGACGTCAAGGTTTTCAACGGAAAGCCTTACGTCCTCGAGCACAGCATCGCGGGAGACTACGCCTTCGTCAAGGCGTACAAGGCCGACAGGCTCGGAAACTGCCAGTTCAGGCTGGCCGCTAACAACTTTAACGGCGCTATGGGCCGAAACGCTAAGATGACCATTGTCGAGGCCGAGCACATCGTCGAGCCCGGCGAGATCGCCCCCGAGTCCGTTCACCTCCCCGGTATCTACGTCAAGAGGGTCATCCAGAGCACGTCGGAGAAGGGCATCGAGAAGTTCACCTGGGCCAAGGATGAGAACGACGCTGATGCCAAGTCTGCCCTCGGCACTGGCGACACCGCCGCCAAGAGGGAGCGCATCGTGCGCCGCGCTGCGAAGGAGTTCAAGAACGGCATGTACGCTAACCTCGGTATCGGCATGCCCATGCTCGCACCCACCTTCGTCGGCCCCGAGGTCGAGGTCCAGCTCCAGTCCGAGAACGGTATCCTCGGTCTCGGCCCTTACCCCAAGAAGGGCGAGGAGGACGCCGATCTCATCAACGCCGGCAAGGAGACCGTCACTCTCAACCCCGGTGCCGCCGTCTTCGGCAGCGAGGAGAGCTTCGGTATGATCCGGAGCGGACGTATCGACTTGACTATTCTCGGTGCTATGCAGGTTAGCGCCACCGGTGACCTTGCCAACTGGATGCTTCCCGGTAAGGTTAAGGGCTTCGGCGGTGCTATGGACCTTGTTAGCAACCCCAAGGGAACCAAGGTCGTTGTTACCATGGAGCACACGGATAAGAAGGGTAACCCCAAGATTGTGAAGCAGTGTGCTTTCCCTCTTACTGGCCCTGCTTGTGTCTCGCGTATCATTACTGAGTTGGTAAGTTACAATTCCCTGGAATTTTACTTCCCCTTTTTTGAGCCAAAAAGTGTTTTCGGGGAAGGAGTTTTGAAGCTAACAGGTTTTGTAGGGTGTTTTCGATGTCGACTTCAAGACTGGACTTACCCTCGTCGAGATTGCTGACGGTGTCACGGTTGAGGAGATCAAGAGCAAGACGGAGGCTCCCTTCAAGGTTGCCGATGACTTGAAGCCCATGTTGTAAAGCGGACGTTTGATATTGATACCACGGGATGGACGAGCAGGCTGAGCTAGGGAGGGAGTGAGTGGCGAGAGCAAGCACAGCGTCGTAGATACTCGAGATCAGGGGAGTTGGAATTTTGACACTTTAGAAACCACGGTCTTGATTTTTGGCGAAACTGGCCTTGTTCGTTTTAGAGCATTCATCATTTATTGTTTGCATAGTTTGGAGGTTCAAATACATTTTTGGAGTTATTCCTCATATAAGTTTGCTCTGAGCGGCGCGAAGCGAGAACTGGGCAGTTTCGATGTTTTCGTTGAAAGACTTCGAGGTCGTCAACCATGCGAGAAGGCGTCATCGACAATTAATTGTGAGGCTGCTCTGGTGACGGATGTTGACAATGTAGTGGACATGGACATCAATGATGGATGATCTGGATATGGGCATTGATCAATTGTGTGTTTCCGGATAATCGCTAGGGAAATTCCATTGCTGCAAAGTGGTTGCTGTGTTTAATGTTGTTGTTGTCGTTGTTTCTTGGCTGAACATTTCAGGTGTTTGGTGGTGCTTTGAATTTGGAAGGAGCGAGGGAGGCTTCAGAAAGTCTTCGAAATCGCACATCACCAACTTTCAGGGAAGGAGCGAAAGAGACAACTACTAGGGTCAACTAGCAACAAAGGAAGAAGAAAAAAAATAAACACTGCTGAAGTACGTGTACGCATCTTCCTTTCAGGTCATGAAATCTCCCAGATCCCACACTCTTCTCCCCTTCTCCCATTACACTGCAGTTGGATTGCCACCTTCAACATAACCACCAGCATTGAACATCAAATTCCTTTCATCAATCACTAATAAACTACTGTCCATCATTCATTTACTTGGTTTGTATTTCCCTACTTTGCCTCCTAGAAAAAGGAGTCAATTCTGCTGCTGCGATCCCTGGTCCCGGATCTCTACAGCTGTTAGCAGATCCACAACCCCTGCACGCATCCCAGATCGCGTAATAGTGCCTGGTCACACAGCTAACGATGATAATAGGTAAACATGGATGATTTGTATGATATTTACGAGGACGATGCGCCAGACGATGATTATTACGATATTGATGATGCAGATGATGCATATGGCAGCGGTGGAGACGATGTGGATGAGTATGATGCTGCTGAGCAAGATAATGCAGATTCCGATGATGAATTCCTGGCTGGAGAGGATGCCCCGGAATTCTTTTACTTTTCGAATAATCCTCCCTACTTTCATCTCGGCCCCTCGCCACAGACTCCCCCTCGGACGCCCCCTCGTGTGCCTCCTACCGTAGCATCTCAAGCCCAGGATGCTATCCAGAGCGGTAGCCCTACGCTCCCTTCCCCGGGATCTGCCATATCCGGAAGAAAGTCATTTATGGACATGGTTCTCGATGTGGCTACTTCGAACCTTGATAGCTTGGTTCACAAGAAGCTGTGGTATTCGATGCCGTCAAGCGTAGTCCTCAAGGTCTATCGGAAGGCAGAGAAGAAGAACAAGTAAGTTTTACAACTGCCCATCCATACAAATCGCCTAGTAGCTGCCCGTTTCTAACGTTCGGGCCTTCTAGGCTTTCCATGGACGCCTGGGGTCTTCTCTCTGGCATACTGTACGATACTCGGGACGAGGCGGAGGACGTTTTCCACCGAGAGTACCGTTTAGACTTGCCTCCTCGATATTTTGCTTCAACTGACACGACGAGTCTTGAGCGGTGCCTCGCCCCCGCTGTATCCTTGAGTTTCGATTTCATCACTCATCTCATCATCAAGGACACTTGCGGTCTTAGTGCACGAGAATTTCTCTGCATTTCGGATATGAAGAATCTCGGTCTCTTGAGAATCTCGGAGCCTCGTTCCGACCAAGAGTATGTTAACAACAGTCTAGGTTCGGTGGAACGACGCATCACAGACCGAGTCATACGCGCCTGGTCGGAGAAGGATGATCCCTTCCCAGTCTTGAGAATCTTGCAGTTCTACAGCTGCACCGAGATTACTCCCGAGAGCATGCGTTATTGGTCGCGCTTCCCCGCACTTGCCGTTGTCACAGTCCGGGGCCTCCGTAAGGTCTGGGATTGCATCGAGGAGGGATCCGTCGTGCATGGTTGGAAGATCCCCACAAATCCAGATGACCTGCAGGTGTTGGCTCTGAGGTACATATCCACTTGTCGAGATTTTGAGAGTGACACCATGAGAACGGAGTCGTACGCCGCTGCCTGGGCCATCGCGAGGACCAACGCATCAAAGCTCTCTCTCCTGTACGGATCGAATCCTGTGGCCAAATTGCAGACGCCTCTGCCCGTGCGTCGATGGAATGGCAGAATGCCAACCAACTCTACGAAGGAGACTGTCGCGATAAGTTCGATTTATTCTCCGTGGGGAATCCGCACGTATGCCGACAACCCGATGTGGTGGCTGTACGCTGCACTCGGCTACATTCTATTCAACGACGAAGACCTGAGGGCCAGGAACCCGGACATAGGAAGCCAGTACTTTGCCCAACGCACCTACCTCCTTCCTCCCGCCCCCGTCATGACGGTGACTCTGTGTCCCACCGGCGACCCACCTAAAATCGGCTCGCCCACGATGTTTCTCGACTATCAGCACGTCAGGGCGGCCCTCCACAGTGAGGCCCGTTTGGTCAGGTACAGATTCGTCCGGAAGGAGTTCTTTGATGACATTGCTACGCGTGAGCCCGGTTGGACTCCCGGCACGTACGAGGAGGACTACTTGAGGGATGACGATGATGCTTCGGGATCTAAGGGATCCGAGGGTTCCATGAGTTCCAAGAGTTCCAAGGGTGCTGGCTCGTCTGGTGGTTCGGGATCTCAGGCTAGGAACGAGGGGTCGATCCGGCGGGGTAGGAAGCGTAAGCTCGGTGATGTCCTCGCTTCCTTGTCTGGGATTTGATGGGTGGAAGAAGAAGGAGGAGCGTGTATGGCAAACGTGTTGAATGTTTGGGAGGGCAATCTTTTTCCTCTGCTTGAGGTTTTACGGCGCAGTATGAAGGGGAGTAATGAAGGGGAGTATGAAGGGGAGGGAGTATGAAGGGTGGTACGGAGGGTAGTATGAGGGGCAGCGTGAAGGGTGGTGTGGAGGGTGGTTGAGATGACGGTTATGATGTCGGGAGCGGGAGCAAGGTTGACCTTTTTAAGGGCAAGATGTACGATACGCATGTGTCTGGAGTTATGTGTTGTTTGCAGAAACAGGGCCGCTCACTGGAGCGAGGGTAACGAACCCGGAATGTACAATAGCACAGTATCATGAGCCAACGAGCAATGATGATGATGATTTCAAGCCATAGCCAAACCTGCGTGCATCGAGCCTCCAATCGTAGAACCACATCTTCAAATAGAGGCGCCAACCTCAAGTGGCACCTCTGGCCTGTTCCCAGGGCAATGGGGCTATTTCCTCCGATAGCATTCTCCGACGGTTTTCGGACGCCGGTCCCATTCAACAGAGCCAGGCGAATCAGGCAGACGAACACCTGTTTATCCTTGAAGATTCTTACCATTATATACTGGGTTACTATAAAACGGGCATGTCGCGCAAGTTATATTTCTCAAGCACCTCATGAGCGGAGAGATCCGCCATTCAGGAAGAGGGTAAGCAAGCGATAAAGTAATTCTCTTTAATCTCTCCTCCAGTTTCCCCTCTAGAAACAGCCATGGCAGAAAGAATGAAAGCCAGAGTGAATATGAAGGATTATTGATTAGGTTGAAGAGAGGGAAAGGAGGAAAGAGAGAGAGAAACGAAATGTTTCGGGGACGTTGCTATATGGGAGGAATTGGGGGAATTTTTTTCTCCAGTTATATCACGTGACTATTCGGATCGGGTCGGAGTAATGTTTCCACGATGGACGTAACTTGGCTCGGTTCGCTTTTTGATTCCTTGCATTCGGTTGGATTGACGCACGCATAATGAAGGGGTTGAATTGGTCGCATGAGACCCTTGGCTTGGCGGCACAGCAACCCACCAGTCCAAAGTCCAAAGCCCCCAATCCAGGCGACGAGATCTGGAAGCTACTTCGTAGATAGCTGGCTGGTTCCAGAGAAATCCTGCCCAAAGTGGAGACCCTTTCTCTGACTCATTTGCTTTTTCATTCCGCCTCTGCGCGAAAGAGATTTTAATGCAGAATTTCCTGAATTACATTATTATACTACAGTTGTGGTGCCACTGACATTCGGCGATTGCATCGACATCAATGGCTATTACGACGGACGACTGGGCAGGGGCGAACAGACCTGGGCGGCGTTGATGGCGGGGGCGGGGTTGGTTTTTTTGTTTACTTGCGTACTTGCGTCACACGACGAGATGTAAACGGTAGATCTTAGCCAGGGGGTCATTGGTGGTGTACGCCACTCAGGTCAGGTAAGAACTAAACTAAGTAGCTTACGAAAGCTGAGTGTGCGTAGCGTATAGTTTAGTTTAGTTCGCCGGGACGCTGGAGGGTTTGGTCATGCTCTCTTGTTGCTCCAACTCAAACAGGGAGAGGGGTGAGTTTGAACAAAGGGGGAGGGAGGGGCTGGTTTCCCACTTGCTTGGTCGGGAAGGAATTGCACGCGACAGTGGGATGTGGTGGGTCTTGGGTTGTCTTGCAGGAGAGCAAGTGGCTTGGGTGCGATGGGCGTATGTAGGCATGTATGTAGGTATGTATGTAGGTATGCAAGAGGCCACGGCCTCGGTCAATGTTTAGATGGTTGATGTCGTGTCGTAGTTGAGAGAGAGCACTCGAGGTGATGATGGTTGGTATCGGGTGAAGGCGGTTGGGCTGGGTTGCACATTGTGGCCATCTCCATCTTGGATGTTTTTATGCGATCATTGGGCTTGGTCGCATTGGAAAGGGGACTCTGGAGTTGACGTGGGCTCGATGAATGGATGGGCTGGCCGGCCGGCTTGAGGCGAGTCGTTTTCGGGTTCTGTTGGGGGCTAGTCTTGTGGTTTCCTGTCTTCCTGTTCGAGTTCAGCCTTCAATTCGAGGGGTCGGTCTGTTGATGCAAGCTGGCGGAATTCACAAGTCGGGCCGGGCTGAATGGTTGTCCTCGCTTACTTTCTCTCTTGTTCTGCTTGCATTCCAGGCGTTCAATGTTCCCCTCTACTGCTTGCCAGGCCGACTCTGTAGATGGTTTTCAACTTGACTGGGATTCCCCATTCAGAAGAAAGCAGACCATGATCCAAGGTCGAGTTGGGTACCGATTGATGTGATGTCATTGTCCAAAGCTCGGGACAGATCGAAAGATTCAAAGTAGTACGCAGTGCGACTAGTTTAGAAGAGAAGTGGCGGCTGGAGAAAGATCCAAGGGTTCAAGGGCTCCATTATTCCTCATCTTTCGATGTTTGGATCGATGGAATGTTGGAATCACTTGGAGATTCCATGACCGCCTTTTCCAAGAGTCACTTGATTCTACTATTTTTCTTCAATTCTCTTCCACCCCGCTTATTTTTAGTATTTTAGCTACAAGTGCAAGTATCCGTAGAAGAGGCAGAAAAATCACAAGGAACATTGCACATTGAACCGCCTCATTCGACCAACTCGTGTCAATTTGATCCTATTCAGTCAATAATAAGTCTCTTAGGCTGCAGGGCATAAATAGGAACCGAGCCGCCAGTGTCGCCTTTCGCTTTGAGTCTCGCCCTCGCCCTCTTACAGAACACAACCACCCCGCATTGATTTCATCAATCACCCCGCATTCCCGCATTCACGCTTTCATTCCATCCTCCCACAGTTGAAGTCGCCATTCAGTCAGCTTCACTCTCCCACTCTCAAACACCACTTGTACCCGTCCCTTTTACTTCCCCCCTCTCTCCTCTATTATTTCCATCTCCCGTGCCCTCTTACTTCCTTTACAAAATCTTCTCTGTGATATATCTATTCTATTCTCCTTCGCGTCTTAGCTCCCTCTCTCTCTCCTCTTCTCTTGTACAACCTTCCGCATCTCAGATACCCAAAATGGCTAGAGCTGGTGCTCCCCCCGGATCCAACTCCCGTGGTCGCGGAGGCAAGTTTCGGAAGTTTACTCGCGGTGGTAAGTCTTCTCCAGCTCTGCATTTCGTTTCAATGGACCTGGTATCTTCTTCTCAAGGCTTTGAGCCTGTCGAAATCTCTCCGCTCTACCCAGCCCTCCCTTGTCATCGAATCCGCTAACACGTCCTCTCCCCACAGGCGGCAAGCACTACTCCCGAGACCTCCGACCCCAGGACGAAAACGGCAATGAGATAAGCATGTGGTCCGAAGACGCCCAGAAGCACATCGCCGGCCTCTCCTCCAACAGCGAAGAAGAGTCCGACGAGTCCGGCTCCGAGGACGAGCGCTCCGGCCAAGCCCTCAGCCGCGAGGACCGCAAGAAGGAAAAGAAGGCCCGTAAGGAGGCCGCCATAGCCCGCAAGAACGCCCAGTCCGTGCAGGTCGGCGACCTGCCCCCCTCCGACGACGATGACGACGACAGCGAGGACGGCGATATGCCCGCCAACCCCAACCATTCCAAGGCCGCGAGGAACCAGACCAAGATCGTCGACAACGTGGCCGACGACGTGAGCAAGCTGGCCTTGTCACCGAATCGGAAGGAGAGGGAGTCAGCTGATGCTCAGGCCGCCAAGGAGAGGTATCGTGCTTTGCATGAGCAGGGGAAGACGGATGAGGCCAAGGCCGATTTGGCTCGTTTGAAGCTTATTCGCGAGCAGCGAGAGGCCGAGGCCGCCCGGAGAAAGGTGTGTTCAGAGACATATCCCGCTTTCATTTATTTTCAGCCCATTTTTGTGTGAATGATTGCTAACCCTGCTTCCCCACCTTTTCAGGCTGAGAAGGAGGAGAAAGACGCCCAGGAGGCGGCTAGGAAAGCGGATCTGGAGGCCAAGCTCGCTGCCATCGAGTCAAAGAAGGCTGGCAAGAAGTTGAAATAAGCAAGGTCTTTTTTTTGATCCGGGCGGGCTCAGGGGTCAGGAGGATGGAACCAACAAACCATCCCAAAGCGGGGGATTAAAGTGCCCTTCATTCTTATGACGTGCATGAATTTTGGCGATACTTGCATTAGGGCCGACGATGGGGCTTGGATGGGCTATGATAACGGCATTTGCATATTCACCGCCTCGACAGCGTCTCTTTCTTTCGACAGCAACTGGTCGAAGCAGATCCAATAAATTAAAAGATAAAAATAAAATAAAAATAAAAATACATTCAGAGGCATATGATATGATAACCATGACCGTAAAACTATCCGTTTCTCTATGATAACTTTTGATACCTGTAAAATCCTATTCCCCCATCCTTTTTTGGTGTCCATATCTCTGGATCTCGCACTTTGGCTTCGCGTATTAGTCGTCGTCCATTTATATGTCAGTCAAGCAAAGAAGCACAGCGGCTTTCACGCAAATGGTTGAACCAACCCGTGTTGTTTTACATTCCAACAATACCATCGGCCCCCACACTCTCCTTCCAAAGTTCATCAAAATCAACGTTCTCCTTAGCAAACATCTCCCTAATCTTCGCCGCCACCTCGACCTGCTTATCGGGCCCAAATCCGCCCGGCCGCGTGCTCTCAAACTGCACGATCTCGATCCACCGGAAGAACAGCTGCTCCTTATCGAGAGCCACCAGGGCGTCCCTAAAAGCGAAAACCTGCCTCCTGCGCTCCTCGGCGACGGCGTTCTCGCCGCCCAACATGTCGAGGGATAGCCAGCCGTGCGTCTTGTCGTGAAAGAGGACGACGCAGCGGAAGGCATCGAGGGGGAGGTCTTTCTTATCGACTAATTGGGTGGCTTTTACCATGAGGGCCCAGTCGAGGTCCCATTGGCCGTTCATGGTGAGATAGCCCGTCTTCTCTCGGATGAGCGAGGGCGCCGTGGCGGCGCGCAACACGCCCAGGAACGTCGACTTCATCTCGGGTCTGTGAACCAGGGCGTCAAGATCGCGATCCCACTCCCGGCTTCTCCGGATATATATCTCCTCCTCGCGGAAGCCCACAGATGCGCGCCACCTCACTGGATTCCCATGCGTGCGACCGGCGCAAAACTCCACGGGCCACGGCCACACAAAGATGAAGAGCACGAGATCAAGCAGCATCGACGCCGCGCGGGCGAACAGCTCCCAGCCGATCTCCCCCCACGTGTGGATCGCCGGATCGAATGTCGTCTCGTTGACGTGGCCGAGGGCCGATTGCCCTAGCTTGTAGTAGTAGGGGACGATGTGCTGGGCGCGCCAGAGGAAGAGGGCGCTGACGGCGAGGTTCATGGCGACGGGGACGAGGAAGACTTTGCGCTTGAGCTCTTTGGGCTTCTTGTCGGTGTGGGCTACGTAGACGTGGGAGGTGTCGAGGTGTTTGGTGAAGTGGGTTTGGAGGGCTTCGGGGGCGGGTTTGAACGGTTTCGGGGGAGGGTCGGTGGTGGACTTTTTGGAGGAGGAGAGGCGGATTTTGTCGGATTTTCTTTTTGAGCTGGCCATTTTGAGCTAGGGAGGGAGGGCGGACTGGCGCGATGAGCGATTGTTGATGAGATGAAAGGTGTTATAAAAGAAGAGGGTGTGGACCTTTCATCAAGGGCCAGGTTTTTCTGGCTTGTGCATGCGAGCTCTGGACGCTTGGGCCAACAGGGAGAGTCGGAATATTCCTTGATTCATGACATCATCCAGGTTGGTCGAAGTCGACACAGATATCTTGCCATGCTTGCCAATTGCTACTTTACAGTTGTTTTATGGACAAAATCTATAGATAATCCAGAATTCCTAGAAATTCCCGGTCTCCGAGAAAAAAATGATAAGGAAACAAAGGAACGCAGAATTGTCCTGAGGTTGGCTTGACTGGGTGGTTGTGCCTTTGTTTGTACCTGGCAATTTTGCCGAGTATTATCCAGCTGCCATTGGTCCAACATAAGTCAACTTTTTTCTCGACGTCGGACGACAATTGAGAGGCGATAATACAAACGGCATCGCCCGGTCGCAAATGGAACCATGATTTCAAGAGGAATATGGAGGGTAGGACGTCCATGGATTTTTCGCTCCTCAACTTTTGTTTACGGAACTGACATTTTTGGAAATTAGAAGAGACGGAACCTCTACATATGCTCCCTCTGTAACCGCTTGCCCGCCACCCGAACACCTGCCGCATTCGCCCACGCTCTACGATGGACGAGTTCCGATTCTTCCTCCTCTGACAATAAGGGAGGTCCAGCGGTGCCTAAGTCTACTGGCTGGGGTTCATCTTCTACTTTCGTTCCTCGGACACCCAAGAAGACGACCGAATCCCATGACCTCTCGCCGGATGAACTGGCGGCGCGTCGCGCTCTGCAGCCCAGTTCTGCTTCCAACGGACAAGGACCTAGGTCCAATTCGCAACAACCCCGGAGATCGAACCAATATTATACCCCCAGGGCCGATTCGAAAAGCTCTACGTCGCACAAGCCTAACTGGGATGGGCCAGCAAGTTTGAGATCTGGGAATGGAAACAACGCCGCGGGACAGAACCGCGGTGGGGGCAACCGTCCTCAGAGGCGGAATGATAGGGGTCGGTCGTCATGGGGGGGTCAGGAAGGGGCTAGAATGGCGTCGCCGAATGTGACCGGTGCGGACGATTTTTGGAGTCTTTTTGGCCCGAAGGGTTCTGGTGATAAGAAGGGTGGTGCGGGAGTGAGTGCGGAGGACGATTTGCCTACCTGGAGTGGGCTGCCTAGGCGCCCCTGGAACAATAACGGCTACAGCAGGAACAATAATAATAACGACAATTCAGCGGATGTGAGCCAAATTAGCCAGGGAGCTTGGGGCCGCCTCTCTCAAGCTGGAGGTGGTGGCACTGCTAAAGGCCAGCAGCGGTCCAATACTTCTCAGAAGGGAGGGACGCGACGAAACCAAGAGTCCCAGGCTCCCTTCCGGCGTGCTAATCAGCAATCGGAGTCCTCCAACACTTGGTCAACGAACTTCGGCCAGGCGGCGGATTCTAGGAGGACAAGTGGACGGAACTGGACCGAGTCATCGCCGTCGAAGAATGCTTGGTCCTCGGGATCCAACCAATTCCGAAGGAGCCAGCCCGAGAATGAGGTACCTAGTCCTGTCGAGATGACCCCTCCCGAGCCAAGCAGATCCACCGATTCAGACTGGGGTTCGAGGCAAGCTCACTCCCTCGAAGCGGATCGACATTCGCCAAGGCCTAAGAAGTCAAGGGGGGCTAGGTGGTCAAACAGACGCGACCAGGACGATGAAGATGGGTATGATGAGGACGCTGAGATCCTTGCCGAAGAGAGGCGACGTCTGAAGGCGGAAGAAAAGGCCGCCCGAAAGGCTAGGAGGGCGGAGAAAGAGGTGGAGACCAAGGCGCAGATATTCCTGCCCGAGTATATTGGCGTCACTGACCTTGCTAATGCTCTCAAGGTCAGAGTTGGCGACTTCCTCAAGGCACTCGAGCAGCTCGGCTTCGAAGAGGTCACCGAGGATTCGATCTTCACTGGCGAGACGGCCGGCCTCGTTGCCCAGGAGTTCGGTTTCGACGTTAGCATTGACGATGGCGCGAGCCGGGATATCAAGCCCCAGCCGCCACCGGAGGACTGGGACAGCGTGCCTTCACGACCTCCCGTGGTTGCCATCATGGGCCACGTCGATCACGGCAAGACGACCCTCTTGGATTGGCTCCGGAAATCATCGATTGCTGCCCAGGAACACGGTGGAATCACCCAGCACATTGGCGCCTTCGTGGTTAACCTGTCTTCTGGTAAATCCATCACCTTCCTCGATACTCCCGGCCATGCGGCCTTCCTTAGCATGCGGCAGCGCGGTGCCGAGGTGACAGACATCGTCATTCTCGTTGTCGCTGCTGACGACAGCGTCAAGCCCCAAACCCTCGAGGCGTTGAAGCACGCTCGCGATGCCAAGGTGCCCATCATCGTGGCCATCACCAAGGTCGACAAGGAGGATGCGCGGATTGCCCAGGTCAAATCCGATTTGAGTAAGCACGGCGTGGAGCTGGAGGAGTACGGCGGTGACGTGCAAGCCGTCTGTGCCAGCGGAAAGACTGGCCAGGGCATGAGCGATTTGGAAGAGAATATCCTCACACTATCGGAAATTCTTGATGTGCGGGGTGATCCTGACAGTTTGGCCGAGGGCTGGGTTCTCGAGGCGAGTGTAAAGCCTGTCGGAAAGGCGGCCACCGTTCTCATTAAGCGTGGAACGCTACGCGTGGGAGATTACCTCGTTTGCGGCACGGCGTGGGCCAAGGTTCGAGTGCTCCGAAACGAAGCTGGGCAGGAGCTCCAAGAGGCCCCCCCTGGCACGCCTGTCGAGGTCCTCGGATGGAGGGACGAGCTTCCTAATGCCGGAGACCAAGCGCTTCAGCCACCGGATGAGGCGCGGGCGAGGGCGGCTATCGACTACAGGAGGGAGATGAAGGAGCGGCAAAAGACTTTGGATCACATCGCAGAGACAGAACACCTACGCCGACAGGCCGAAGCCAAGGCCGAAATCGAAGCCGCAGTCGCTGAGGGCGAAGGGGGATCACAGGAAGCTGCTGAATTGGAGCCCAGCATGACCACCGTCAACTTCATCGTCCGCGGCGACGTCGTCGGGTCCGTCGAAGCTGTTTGCGCCACCATCCAAGAAATCGGCAACAACGAAGTGCGACCCAAGATCCTCCGTTCCGCCGCGGGCCCCATCATCGAGTCCGACGTCGAGTACGCCAGCATGTCGCGCAGCGTCATCGTCAACTTCAACAACCCGATCCCGGGCCACATCAAGCACCAGGCCGAGGAGGCGGGCGTCAAGATCATCGACCGGAGCGTCATCTACCACTTGGCGGATGACATCAAGGCTGAGCTGTCGGCGCAGCTGCCCGATAGCGTGTCGCAGAGGGTGCTGGGCGAGGCGGAGATTCTGCAGGTGTTCCCTATTAATGTCAAGGGGCGAGTGTATAAGAACATTGCCGGCTGTAGGATTAGGAATGGGGCTCTGAGGAAGGTGGATACGGTGAGGATCTTCCGGAAGGGAAAGAAGATATTTGACGGTAAGATTTTTTTTTCCAGTCTTTTTCTTTTCTAGTTGTTTTAGATGGCACTAACTCAGATATAGGCAAACTCGAATCTTTGAAGCACGGCAAGAAGGACGTTTCCGAGATGAAGAAGGGATCCGAGTGCGGTCTGGGCTGTATCGACTTCCAGGACCTCATGGTCGGCGACCAGATCCAGGCGTACGAGGAGGTCCGCGAGAAGCGAACGTTGTAGAATTACTTGTATTATCATAATCTCCTCTGTTATGTAACAACGCAAAAAAAAAAAAGGGAAAGATGTAAGCGAAACTGGGTTTGGTTTGGTGGTTGGATTTCAGTCAAACGTCATGTATATATAGATACTTCCATCTATAGACGATAGAACGGTGTAGAATGAATCAATAGTTCGAGGCAAGTCACGGCATGTTTTTCGCGTGAGCGATGGAGTCTCTATTGGTATTCCCCCCCCCCTTTCTGGTTCTTATCTATTGAAAAATAGTACAGCCGGCCGGGCTGGGTAGCTCTTGTCTGTTTTCAAATGTACTTCCGCGTCCCAGCAGCATTGAGCGTTATCGTCTTGCTTGAAGCCGCACGATCTCTCTCCTTCTTTAGTCTCTGGAGCCCCAACTTGTCAGTGTTGGGAGTAGCTTCGATAAGCTGGTCGAACTCATCATCATCCCCATCATCAACCTCGGAACCGGAGGCGGATTCGGCTTCTTCCGACGCGGGGCGTTGTTCTTGTGGTCGAGGTATCGTGGCTGGCTTCTTCTTGTCCCCCCCCGTGTCGGCGAACGCTTTTGAGGCGAGGACTTTGCGTCTTATTTCCGCCATGGCGGCGGCGTCGTCTTCTGAGTCGTCGGATAGTTCGTATCTGTCCTTCTCTTCTTCATCTTCGCCGTCCGGCTCGTTCTTGGAGACGGGCTCTGGCTTCTTTCCAAGGTATATGCCGTCTATCTCGTCGTCGTTTTCTCCCGCCGCACCATCCTCATCATCTCCATCTTCGTCTTCATCCTCGTCCGAATCCGGCAAGATTCTTCTCCTATTCACGTTTCCGCTCTCCCATATATCCTTTCCGTCTTCCTCCCTATTGTCACTATACTCCTTCTCCAACTTCTCCATCCACTCCTCCTGCGTCCTCTTCACACCCTCCTCATCCGCACACCCCGCATACCGATTCAACAGCGCCTCATTAATCTCAAGAAACGCCTCCCCATACGCAAAAGGCTCCATAATCTGCCTCGACCACTCCTCCTTCCCACAAATCCACATAGCAGCCGCCAACGCCTCGGCGCAATTCAACCTCCACGGCTTCCCGTAATTCACCGTATTCGCCGCCACGAGGTACGGCAAGAGTCTCTCGCACTTGCCCCCTACTTTACTCCATTGGACCTCTTGCACGCGCGCCCACGAGCACTCGACGACGGCGACGCCGAACTGCACGAGGAGCTCGGCGTCGGCGGGGGACAGGGTCTTTTTGCCGTTCGGGGTGATGATTACTCCCGGGTAGCGCTGGCCCACGTGCAGGTCGCGCATGAGGCCGAGCTTGAGGAGGCGTTTGCCGGAGCAGCGCTTGGGGTCGCAGTGGCCTAGGTCCCAGCAGGCGGCTTTAAATTCGGGGGTGGAGGAGGAGGAGGAGGAGGCATTGGGGCGGGGTCGGGGGGGACCGTAGTGGGGTTTTTTGCCTTTGGTGAATTTGTCCTTTTTGTGGCGGACCATTTTGGAGGTGGGTGGGAATTTTCCGGGGGGATGAGAGTGAAGGCGGGTGAAAGCAGGCGGGCCCGGGTTGAATCGAGAGTATATGTGTATCGAATGTGAATGTGGGATGAGCATGAACCCGATCCTAGCTTGTAATGTTCCTCTCAGAAAATCTGGATGGAACAAGAAGAGCTCGACTTTGACCCCACCACGACCCAGGAAAGTG
The DNA here is from genome assembly GCF_000732125.1 of Scedosporium apiospermum. Taxonomy (NCBI): domain Eukaryota; kingdom Fungi; phylum Ascomycota; class Sordariomycetes; order Microascales; family Microascaceae; genus Scedosporium; species Scedosporium apiospermum. The sequence goes on along the minus strand of NW_015971793.1, from coordinate 372,906 downwards.
ACATCAATTGAGGTACCTTTGTACCCAGCCTGAGTGTGTAATTAAGAGGTACCAACGGTGGCGGAAAGGAAATATGTTCTTCCGAGACTCTTGTCGTTAGGGGCGAAGTCACTATTTGACCAGGGGCCTCCGTAATTATCGTCTGGGCATCCTGAATCGTCGTCTGAGTCGATGCTCTAATTTCCAACGCACACGCAATGTGTTCTTTGCACCTGCTAGGCAGTCACATTTGCCCAGAACTCTCTCACAGCTCTCTCTAGTTCTAGAGTGTAGTTCCTAATAAGCCCCCCGAGAACCGTCCCCGTACTATGGCGCTTTTGTTGGCCCCCACAAGCCAGAAACTCCCTTAGCAACTCCCGTCATCAATAGCTGCAGGATACCAACTGCACTGAACCCCCCACCCCGCCTCCCCCGAGCATCAATACCAACGTTCCCTCCCCACCACCACCACCACCCCCTGGCTTTCTCGAACGACTTCCTCCGACAGCCAGCCTGGTCCATTCTCCCTCCACCCAAAACCTGCACCGGAGGAATAAAGGGAAACAAGAAGAAATAGAAAAAGACTGACCACGATGGAAGCGGCTTCGGCAAGAGCGGCAGCTCGCGATCGGTGGAACGACTTCGGCAGGTCCACGCCGTCGCAGCTCCAGCGCTTCATCCAATCCGCCTGCAGCCCCGAGAACTTCGAACCTAACCTAGCCCTATGCCTCGAGATCGCCGACCTCGTCAACTCCAAGAAGGGGACGGCTCCGCGCGAAGCCGCCAATACCATCGTCAGCTACATAAATCACCGGAACCCCAACGTCGCGCTCCTGGCCCTGCACCTGCTCGACATTTGCGTCAAGAACTGCGGGTACCCGTTCCACCTGCAGATCAGCACCAAGGAGTTCCTCAATGAGCTCGTGAGGAGGTTCCCCGAGAGGCCGCCGATACGGCCGACGAGGGTGCAGATGAAGATTTTGGAGGCGATTGAGGAGTGGAGAGGGACGATATGCGAGACGAGCAAGTATAAGGAGGATTTTGGGTTTATTCGCGATATGCATAGGTTGTTGAGCTACAAGGGGTATACGTTCCCTGAGGTCCGCCGTGAGGATGCCGCTGTGTTAAACCCGAGCGATGTGAGTTTTTTTTTTTTTTTTTTTTTGCGATTCTGGGGGGGTTAATGTAACCTTTTGCGATGGGATGAATTAGACGTGCTGACAAGGAGTCTAGAACCTCAAATCCGCCGAGGAAATGGAGGAGGAAGAGCGCGAGGCACAATCAGCGAAGCTCCAAGAGCTTATCCGCCGTGGAACGCCACACGACCTACAAGAAGCCAACCGTCTTATGAAGATTATGGCCGGATACGACACGCGATCGAAGACGGACTACCGAGCGAAGGCCGCGGAAGAAGTCGCGAAGATCCAGGCCAAGGCGCGGCTTCTCGAGGAAAGGTTAGAAGCCTTTAAGCCAGGCGACACCATGAAGGAAGGGGATGTGTTTGAAGAGCTCGCTTCGGCGCTTTCGAGCGCACAGCCCAAAATTCAGAAGATGTGCGAGGAAGAATCCGAAGATCACGAGGCCGTGGCAAAGCTTTTGGAGATCAACGACAGCATACACCGGACGGTTGAGAGGTACAAGTTGATGAAGAAGGGCGATCTGGATGGTGCTGCCAAGGTTGCGAGCGGAGCGCCGATATCGACGGCTGCCTCGTCATCGAAATCTGCGGCGGCCGAGCTTTCACTTATTGATTTTGATGCGGATACACCCACGACGAGTGCGGCTCCAGCTGCACCGGTTGCGTCGACACCTGGTGGTCTAGAGGATGATCTCCTCGGTCTCAATATTGGTGAGCCTGTGCCAACAAGTTTTGGTCAACCGGGAAGCATAGCGCTGGGCTTTGGTGCAAACACTGGTGAGTCATTGCATATCCCTCTTCCGATCATCCAGTTGCAAAGCTCCTAGTTGAAATTCTAACTTTGGATAGGCATCCCTGGTCCCGCATTGCTCTCATCTGTAACGCAGAGCAACAGCGCAGGGGCACCGCCCTCGCCATTTTCATCCTTCATCTCTCCCTCGGCGTCTACCTCAGCTACGCCCCAACCCCCAGCACAACTAGCTTTCAGCCCTCCCCAGCCTGCCGCCGACCCCTTCGCTAGCTTAATTGGCGTAACGTCACCTGCCCCTACCTCTACAACGCCTGCTGCTCCCGCAGCGACTGCCAGTAATAACGACGATGACGAGTGGGCGTTTTCCTCGGCGTTGCCTCCTGAGCCAAAGGAGTACAATGCACTAGTGAGCGATGCGGCTGTAAAGATAGAGATGAAGGCTGCGAGGAATCCGTTCGACCAGAATTCTCTCCGGGTCATCTTCTTGTTTTCTAACAACTCTTATGAGCCGATTACCGAGCTGCACTTCCAGCTGGCCGCACCAAAGGTGGGTTATTTTTTTTTTTTTCCATTCTTTTCTCTTTTACTTTCTCTTTTTACAGTTGTTACGTCAGGTGCCATGATCACTGCTAACATAGATCCAGGTTTATGAGCTCAAATTACAGCCGCAGACGGGAAGAGCACTGGAACCTAGGCAGATCGGTGGCATACATCAGATTGTCATCGTCCATCACCTTGGTGCCAACGACAAGAAGGTCGAGTCGGTGAAGCTGCGGTGGCGAGTAGCCTACAAAGCGAATGGAATCCAGAAGAAAGATATGGGAGAGATCCCAGAGTTTACCGTTCCCTAGGCGGAGCATCCGTGTCCGTGTTTGTGGTGTGGTGGATTCTAGGCATCCTTCAAAAGCTCGCTGGGAGTGAAAAGGGGAGGGAGGGGGTGTTCAGTTAAGCGGGTGGCAGGGGTTAGTGGTTTATGAGGCTGCGGAAGGAGGCAAAAGCGTTGTTATAGATTTCGTAAAAGTAGTTGTTACGATGAGATGAATGAAGCCAAGCCTTCTCTTCGCTGGCCATTTTGATGTTCAGATATTGATTCTTGATGAATGTGGAGTTGGTACATGGAGTGAGCTTGGTGTTGCGATGACTAAGTGTATGAGAGCTCCATGTCCCGAAGCTCGAAATTGAATATCCCACAACAGCTTCGCCTCTAAGCGTTGTTCCTTTTCCAAACCTCGCCTCTCTCCCCAAATTTGACCCAATTCGCCCGCATTTCTTTACCAAATTACTGCGCAAAATCTTTCCGCGAATTATATTCGATCTCTAGCTGTTCCGAAGTAATATTTTCCACATTCCGCTCCCTTCCGCGATGCCTTCAGACGACGAAAGACGCGACACCAACCGCAGCCGGCACAGAGACGACGAACCCGAATCCAGAAGAGACCGGAAAGATGACAGATACAGAGACAAGGAAGGGCGCACGAGGGAACGAAGCTCTGAACTGCACACCACGGCGTTAGTAGAGCGGCGCAGGTCCCGCGAAAGTCGGAGATCCAAATCTGCGGAACGGAAGCGGTCGCGATCGCGGTCTCCTGGGGCGTCGTCGTCACGGAGGAGGCGGTCGCGAGATAGAGATGGGGATCGACACAGGGATTCCGATAGGAAGAGGCGGCGATCTCCCGAGGGAGAGGGTCATCGAAGGAGGCGCGACGAGAGGGAGGATGAGGAGGGATCGGGGCGAAAGGGGAGTCCCCTGAGGAGAGGCGGGCCGTTGCCTTCCCAGGGAGATTCGTTTGCGCTCACATTACCCGACGCGCCAAAAGAAAAAGAGAAACCCAACTACAAGCCCACGGGGATCCTGGCAGCGGCCTCGAACCAGGTCACGCAGGCCGACGGGACGGTCATCACGTTAAAATACCACGAGCCACCCGAAGCAAGGAAACCCTCGTCGCGGGAAGATTGGAAGCTATTCGTTTTCAAGGGCAAGGACGTTGTCGACCAGGTCGATTTGAATCTGAGGAGTTGCTGGCTGATCGGGCGGGAGGCGGCGGTGGTGGATTTCCGGGCGGATCATCCCAGCGTGAGCAAGCAGCATTGCGTGATACAGTTTAGGTACGTGGAGAAGATGGACGAGTTTGGGGATAGGAAGGGGAGGGTGAAGCCGTATCTTATTGATCTGGAGAGCGCGAATGGGACGGTTTTGAATGGGGAGAGGGTGGAGGATCGGAGGTATTTGGAGCTGAGGAGTAAGGATGTTATTCGGTTGGGAGATAGCACGAGGGAGTATGTGGTGATGGTTGATAAGAGGTGACGAACACTCGGGGCTTTTGGTATGGGGAGAGATGATGCAGTAGAAATGAATGCATTCTCCTTTTCCTTCCTTGGTTGAAAAGGATATCAATGCTAAGCCTGAACACCCCTAACTCTGTGGTATCCCGAAAAACTATAACAAAACAAACCCAACATTGAAACCGATTATACCTGCCTCCCTTGGTATTTTCTTTTTGCTAGAACGCCATGCCACCCAACTAAATCGTACCTTAAAATACACTAGAAAATGGAAACAGAAAGAAGAATAAAATCATTACAAGCCCACTTCTAAAGCAAACCCGCCCGCACCATGGAGCGGTACAACACCTCACTCTCGTGCAGTTCGCTGTCGCTACTTTGGCCCTTTTCAGCGTCTACCGAGTTCATGTCTCGGAGGGGAACGGACTCGGGCGGCGGGCTCGGCGAGCGGTGGGGCGTGTCTTTTATGTAGGGCCGGATGGAGGGTAAGGTGCCGGCAATCGTGGTGAGGGTTGCTTCGGCGACGCTCCAGAGGAGGATGTATGCTCCGTGGTCTGGAGGCGAGAAGGGTTGGCGTTGTTAGCTATAAGCTCGGGAGAGGATTGGGGGTGAGTAGTCTTACAGGTGACGTCGCCGTCTTCAAGGTGAGCGTACTTGGATCGCTTGATTAAGGCAGCAAGGGCAGCGCTGAAGCGGAGTTTGAGTGTTAGTTGGAGAAAGTGAGAAAGAGTCAAGATTGCGCAGTGCTCTCCACTTACCATACGCCAAGCGCAATGGCGACAAAAGCTCCGATTCTCTCCTTTGGTTCAAGTGATAGCCGGACAGCAATGCTTGTCGCTATCAACACGAGGACTGTATTCAAAATAAGAGAGAAAACTGCTCCTCGTCAGCACCAGCAACCATTCAAATACCCAAAATATCAACTTACACGCCAACAACCTCGCCGCCGTAACAAAGCTCCCCAACGAAACGCAAGAATCCCCGCCCGTAGAGCAATACACCTTGTCCACAGGGATACTCGCCAGCACTATAGCAGCAGCCATGCCCAGCGCCGACAACGCCACAACAACATCGAGGATCTTGCGACGTCGCGACACGGAGGGGACGTTGGGCTGAAGGACGGCGACGACGAACAGCTTGCTCCAGAAGATGGAGAGGGTGACGAACATGTCGGCGAGGCGGGAGACGACGGCGATGGAGAGTAGGGTTTCGCGGGAGTGGGTGGAGGCGTGTTTGCCGTGGCCGAGGGAGATGGCGCGGGAGGAGAGGACGCAGGAGAGGAGGAGCATTGCCTAGGTGGGATTGTTTAGTTTCCTCCCTTTCTTTTCTTATCTCTTTCTTTTTCCGTCCATTGTTGAATATTGTTTGTTATTTCGAGGTGTATAATATCGCCAAGTGGATTTGATGTTCTTTGTAACACCGAGAGGTCAAGAGAGCAAGTAGAAGAAATGAATAAAATAAAAATAATAAAATCAACTTACACTCGAGACCAATGCCGCCCACGTAGCCCAAGATTGTTGGTTTCTCGCCGGTATCCTCGCATTCCTGTATTCCCTCACAGCAACGGCACCAATTGACATGGCTAACAAGTTCCAGATGAGAAAGTAGGTCCTCGGCCCCCGATCCTCACTCTCAAAGGACGCCATATCCCTCACGAGATGGAAGATCCTTAACGATCTTAGACTCTCCATCTTTTTCTTTTTTTGCATCAACCCTCTTCAGAAATCCGCAGAGAGACTGAGATTCGCCGCAGGCGAGGGAAGAGCGGGGTGAAAAGTCTAATAGAATTGAAGTTTTTGCGAGAAGTCAAAACAGATGTTTCTTCCCAGGCTCTAGAACCAGGGGTGTGTGCAGCAAGTATATTAAAATCTGGAGAGCATTTCGAACGTTTCTGTTTTCGATCCTGCGGGAACGAAAAGATCCAATTTTGGTGAAGGGGGGGTGTGCGTGGAAACTGTTGCGTCGCATCCCCGGAGCTTGTCCCGAACTATTCTTTGCCCTTCATCCTCGAGTTCATCTGTTCGTTGTTTAAAATTTGCCAATGCGCATCACACAGGAAACAGTACCACGGTCCCCCCCTTTCGAACCATTGATCTCTTCTTGCGGCGAGAGTTCCCACACCCAGTTCATGGCGCCACACCTGTTGGCGGCGGCGCTCAGACGGTGTCGCAGGGCGGAAAAGGGTGAAGGTTGGGTGCGACGTCAATGGAGGGAGAGAAGATTGGGGAAGCTACTCATCCATCGGCTCAGGCAGGGATTTCGTGGCGCCCTGCTCGGTCCCTACGCCAGACAAAAGGACTATTGGTTCGGGGACGGGACGGGGAAGGCCAGATTTCCGTTGGCAGAGTCGATTCTTTTATGACAATGCTACACTGCACTGGACTTTCGTGCATTCCTGCGTTATTAGCCGAAGGTAACTCTCTTCCTGCGAACTGGGAGAAAGGGAAGGTCGAAGTTAGGTTTATCGGAGCGATTCCGATTCCCTCACTCCCCCTGCACCCTTCAGCGCCTGGTCCCATTAAATGATTTACACGTATTTATTTCTTGATGGTAGTCCCCATATGTTAATGAGGAACGCATTTTCAACATTATTCGGCACCTTTGTAGGAAGGAATATGGATCTCTTGAGATTGACAGCTTGGTCCCGTCCTTGGACAAAGTCTTCGACCCCCATCAGCTAATGGAGATGGGGCATCATTGATTCTGGATGCCATTGCGCTCGGAGCTCGCTGCGAGTGGGCTAGTGGTGTTGTCCTCACAGGGCGGCAAGCCTGGAGTGGCTGTACGATTCCCCTTCCGGCTTAGACCTAGAGCCTGTCCTATGAAGCATCCAACTACGAAGGAAACTAGTGATGGGTCTGTGTGTCGCTCGTTCATCTCCCAGCGCCCAGCGCGGTATTATTCACACTGCCTGCAGTGTTGGAATATGGTTCGAATTAAGCTTGAATTATGGTTGAGTGTTCGTCTTGAAGCGGATTAGTGCGTAGAGATGCTACATCTCAGCTTCTCGTGCGAGCCCAGAAAATGACGGGAACAGTCTTTTGATTCCGCGCACTTCTTGGGATCTCTTTCCCGTTTGTATTAATTGGTAGGATTGGAAGCATACGAAGTTCGTTCATTGCCCCGGAGAAGAAATCGAACTCGGAGAACGAAGAAATTAAGGTGCTAGCGGACGGAGCAGTAGTTTGGCGTTGACAGGCTCAATCCCTGTTCATTAAAACGTTTTGTCTTCGGAAATCCAGGGATTCGCACTCTCGGAAACCGGGGAAAGATTGTCCACTCGTCTGATGAAGGGACGGATCAATTTTGGGGTCTCTCTTAATGAATGTGGCAATCGCGTGTCTCGATGGAACCTCAATGTTGCGCAATGTGGGGAACGAACTGGCGGAGAGGATTACAGAGGTCTTATTCGCCTGGCACCGCAGAGAATGGATGAGGCTCAGGGGAACCATCATCAATGGTCGGTTACAAAGAGTAAGGTTCTTATGGTTGCATTACGACGACACTTTTGGCGTCTCCGAAATGTTTTCCTCGTGAGACCAGAGCAGGGATCACAAGCTTGAGTTTACGAAGTAAACTTATATGGTTGATTCATGATCACAGTTGCCCAGGCTCAGCGAGCTCACTGATACGCGCCTGGCTAGAACAGAAGAGGCACGTGCTGTTCCCGTCTTCTTTTCCAAGTCTGGAGACATATTCACTTCAAGCGATAGGTTCGTGTATGCCCACGATGTATCAGCAAAACGTCCAGAGCCAGATACATCGACGATCATACTCTCGGAGAGGAACTCGAGCTTCTCACTAAACACCTTACAGCTTTCGGTGTCTTACGAGTCGATAATATGCCGTTCTGCGCGGAGGCGAAGAAGGTGGGGAGTTTAAAGAGAGTGCAGCAAAATCGGTTGGAGGATAGAGTAAATGGGAAACTTCCCATGTCCCTCTTCTCGCGAGTTATTCGGGGCTGTTGATCCTGGGCACTCCGTTCAACGATCTTGCTCCAAGAGTTTGCAGAATCTCCCGTGCCATCATATGCGACGCCCTCAATAGCAGAACAACAGCAGGGCCGTAATCCTCTCAAAGGGGCGGATTCGGGATCGGCCAAGGCTTTCGCCGTGTTGTCTTCTCCCTGCCCAGTGCCTGATATTGGCGTCTTCTCGATTCGGCATCAATATTCGATGGTTGACGCCAGCTGAAGAGTAGGGCCCCTGGAGGAATAGTGTCTACAGCCTGCCGGGGCGCTCTGAGTTTGACACGTACGCGCGGAAAATTGAGGAGGGCCATGTGTTTCGAACAACTTCGCTTTCGTCGCTTGCTTTGTAAAAACACTTGTGAAAGCCAGCAGTCTGAGGAGGCTCTGCCAAAATGCAAAACCCGTGCCCACAACCGTTCGGGCGATGCGGACCAGCCTCGCAAGGAAAGGAGCCTGGATATCCATATAAATTAATAACTCCCGGTGTTGACTGGGCGACAAGATCGTGAGAGCCGCGCAAGCTTTATAGAGTGGCGTTGCCCACTTGCGCGTGAGTCAGTTCCTACTGGGTGAGTGTATCGATTCTTCCGGCCGCCTGTTGAGAAGGCTATCTGAGAAGGATCACGTCCTGGGATGGAAATAGATGTGCAATCGGCATCGAACTCGAAGTGACCGGTGCCTTACCGAAATTGGGCTGTTATTACAAACAACCTTAAACAAGTGAAGGACAAGAACAGGGCCACGGAAGCCTCGACTTCGAGGACACCGTCAAGGTATCTCTTGATGCTTTGATGTTAGTTCGTATTCAGAAGATCGTGGACGACATTCGAGGCCGTCTAGGCTTCCAAATTAATTTGCTTACTGCCCGCAAGGCACATTCACACACCTCCCAGACTTAGCGAGGCTCGGCATCAATCGTACTTGCCTTTTTCAGCAACCGATGCGACTGCCAGCTGCGATCAATTTGTGCCAGCCGATTGATGAGGCTCGCTTCCGAGAATAGAAGATCTGTCCATGTTAATTATTACTTCGCTCAGATGAAGGAGTCGCATTCCACACGAAAACAAATTGCCTGGCATGGATTACTAATTGGTTCCCTCTCGTCCTTTGTGGAGGCTGAAATCCTGCTTCGTATTATTAGTTGATATGTCAATATGAGCCCAGTCTGGATGACAAGCGGACCGGCAGCGGATATGCAGGAGGGTGGTGGTTGCCGTGGTGAATCCACTCACACCTCACACATCGATCAATCAAGTTGAACGAGACTGACAGTTCAGTCCGGTCCTCGAAGATCATTGATGGAACAGCGGGGTTGGACCCCTCGGTTCGGGGCGCAGGGCAGAAGATGGCCAAAAGCGGCGAAAGCTGGGCACGACGAAGGAATCGGTCGCACTGAAGTGTTTCAGTGAGTGCCCGCAATTGATTCTCTTCAGGGCCCAGCACCGTCCACCATTGGATCACAGGCGGGGGCGGAGCGCTTGCCCGCAACCACACCGCATGAATCACTAGTGAACTAGGGTCCAGTCCCGATCCCTGTGAATAAAATTGGTGGAGGGTGTTGCCATTCGTTTCTTGTCCTGTTTCCCACAGTGCTCTCCAAATGCCTGTCCTTGGTAAGCTTAGCCCATCAAAATATGATGTTCACACCCGATCCTCATGCCACAGGCGAGCGAATCGTTCGGTTTGGTCACAAGTCGTCCTGGTCCTCCTCGCCTCACTGCCATTGCCATGTAAGAAAAAGGTGGGAAGTCGACTCCAAATCCCGGCAGAGCGGTACGGCCAATACGAGCACTGAGAATAGCAACTTCGCGGTCTCTGTGTGACTGGATAACCGGGCGGGTAGCCTCCCCGCCAGACCATACTGCTCCCAGATCATTGGTTTTGGGGGGAATCGTGACCCTTGTTTGTGTACACACGCACACACACTCTCACACACACACTTCTTCCACGTACACTTTGGTAGTGGCTTTGCGCCTTCTTCTAGAGAAAACAAAGGAGGAAATAAAAGTGCCGAATCAAATCGATTCATTCTCGAGATTTTGAAGGACACGTCAACAGAAGTCGCCGAGGAGTCGTGACATTTTCTCATCAGGCGTGTGTTTGCCCTGGCTGTTATTCCCCCGTCGAGGAAGTTTCTCGACAGACTCGCCGTCCACATGATTTACTGGACTAGAGCACTTTGATGCTTCGTCGCACAAGTGTCCCTTGAAATGCCCCCTGCTTCGTAAGACTTGGGATGCGAGATGATGGAAGCCTAACTTGAAAATTCGTCTGCCAATCGAGAAGTCTCCAGAATCGCCGGTGATCATGTTCGCCTGCCAATTATATGCCAATTATACGGCTTGCAGAGCCGCCCACGACGAGCCTTAGACTTGTGTTTTGGATCAAATCGATCCTCGTCGCGCGCACAAGTGGGCGCGAAATTTCGACATCACTTTGCGACCGGTATTTGGTCTCGCTTGGGTGGTTATTCTTCCAAGAGCCGCAGGTTAGGACTCACCTGGGTGGGCAGGCTGGGCTGACTCGCGTCGTCCTAGGTCCAAGGGCACTGCCCCCTGCAGCATAATATAAACCCCGTCTTTCCACCCCGGAATCCTGCTGCATTGTTGTAATGAGTTGTCACCCTGCAAGCTAAATTAGTTCTTTTCTCTCCCGCATCTACGCATCCTTCTAAATAAGCGTTGAGAGCTCCAGCTCTTCAAGCCTAGTACAACCATCTTTACATCAGACCCGGACTTATCTTTATTTTACTCGGGCCCTTACCTGTTTATAAGTCGAGACGAATGATGCCCCCACCGAATAACTCCCTGCCTCTTCTAATATGGTAGGTTTCTTCTTATATCTGTGCTTTCCAGGTTTATGATCGCCGAAGCTACCCCCCTTGGTTTCCCCTCACTCCCCGCTTCGTGATCGCGTCTTGCAGCCCCCAATACTAGACTTCCTTCTGCCTTCTCCAAAATCTTGAGCCAGTCTTCGATCTTCAAGTGGACAAGCTGGCAGTGCAGCCTTTTTAACCTTTTATTATATTTTTGTATCTCCACCACTCCGGTCTCTCTAACATGGCATCCTAGGCGTCTCTAAACCCGAAACTCATCAAGCGATTCGAGACCACCGCGGTCTATACCCATCCGAGCGCCACCGCTGACATCGTATTCGTTCACGGTCTCAACGGCAGCCCTGACCATACCTGGACCGCCAAAAACAATGTGTTCTGGCCGCTCCAGCTCCTTGTGCCTTCGCTTATTCACACCCCCGCCAATGTAATCGTGTACGGATACAATGCAGATGTCGCGTCGTGGACCAAGGATAGCTCCCCGTCCGAGAACTTTATCTACCAACATGCCCAAGACCTCGTCACTTCTCTCACAACCCATCGGCGAGATGCCGGTACAGCTAGGAATCCCATCATTTGGGTCTGCCACAGCCTTGGCGGGATCCTGTTGAAGAGAGCCCTTTTATATTCCAATGATCTCAGGGACCCGGACCTTGAGATCCAGCGCTCCATCTACATCTCTACCTACGGAATAATCTTCCTGGGTACACCGCATACCGGCTCCAGCTTGGCCCCGTGGGCCCGCGTCCTACAGGCTATGTCTGGGGCCTTACCGAAGAAGTTTCTCGACTCGGAACCCGTCCTTCTCAAAACGCTGAAGAAAGACAATGTCGTGCTGCAGGAGATTAACAATCACTTCCTCGACATCTACCAGCGTTTCAAGATTCATATGGTGCGCGAAAACAAGAAGACTGACCTCAAATATACAGTGTAAGTCTCCCGTCTCATACTTATACCTACATTATGTCTCCGTGTCCCAGCACACTTGTAATCTCCGCCAACAGACATTGCACTAACTGTATTTCTAGAGACTACGTCGTCGATTCTCAGTCGGCAGGACCTCAGCTACCTGGGGTGACTTATTACAGCATCGAGGCCACTCACTCGACCATGTGCAAGTTTGAAACCGCCGACTCGCCTGGCTACTCTAATGTGTCCAGCGCCATCCGACAGTGGGTTCAAGAAGCGCCGGACTCCATCCACACAAGGTGGACGCTCGAGGACGAAGAGAAGAATACGCGAGCCATCAGCGCGCTTAACCAGATGGCAAAGCAATTAGTATGTTACTCGCCGATCCCGTATCTTTATGTGTATCGTGCTAATCTATGATAGGGAACCGCTTCCCCTGCGCCTACTCCTGGTATGCCACACATGGCCCAGCTCGACTCGAATCCCTTTTTATCTACTAACATCAATTCAGCTATCGGCTTCCAACCTCCATCTCCTCCATCTCCAAAGGATACACTTGTAGCTCAAGAGACTCTGGTACCTGTTACTCCAGAGCCATTAGCGACCGCACCCAGCGAAATACCTTCCGAAGTCTCCAAGGGCAAACAGCCAGCGCCGCTCCTCATGTATCCGTATCAATTCAAGCCCAATGCACACTTCAAGGGCAGGGAGCAGGAACTTGCGCAGCTTCACTCTTACCTGAGAAATAAGAACCGAAGGGGTCTGGGCACGTCGGCCGTCCTTCTCCAGAGCCTTCCCGGTGGTGGCAAAACCCACCTGGCCCGCCAGTATATCCAATTGTACGGTACTAGCTACAAGGGTGGGGTCTTCTGGATCCGCGCGAGGTCCGAACAGGAGATGGAAGACGCATTCTGGAAGATTGCCAAAACCAAGATCATTGAGGACGCCGCCGATGAGCCATGGAAACAAAACCTTCTCGATCCGAAGCGCATGGTGAAAACCGTGCGGAACTGGTTTGAAAGTTTTGAGGATTGGCTCATCGTATTCGACGGCATTCACTTTGATAGCCATCGTGAAGCAGCGTTTATTCCTCATGCCAAGAACACCAGTCTGCTCTATACCTCGACGAATAGGGCTGCCATCGGAGACTACAAATTCGACAACCCCATCCTGATGGAGCTAGGGCCTCTCAGCAAAGAGCAGGCAAAGGAACTACTTCTCGAGGAAATGGGAAAACAACCGCCTTTCTCCAAGTACGACCTTTCCGACGCCGAAGAGGCGGTAGAACTTATGGATCGACTTCCGCTTATGATCCACGTGGCCGGACAGCACCTCAAGATAACGCGAGAACCCCTGCGCAAGTATACGCGCGCGTTCAATCATGCGCGTGAGGCGGGCACACTTGATGCGTACGAGAACGTAAAGCAGGACCTCGAGCGGCGTGGTGCGATCGAGGCTCTTAACCTCATGTATATTCTGTCATTCTTTGCTCCGAACATCCCGGTTGAGATGCTGGCGCTCGGTAAGTGTTTCAATCCCCTCTCTCTTCTCTACTCCTGCGTCTTTCCCTCTTTTACTAACAGTGAATGCAGGTCTGGGCGCTCTAGACAAGCGCACACCAGTCAAGGCTGCCGATGCCTCCAACCGACGAAGTCTCAACTACACTCTCAGTATTCTGATCAAGTACGCGCTCATCGGACGAAATGAAGAGGATGACAGCTCTTCGACGTCATCACCAAGCAAGAGGCGTCATCGTGGCATGGCTACCGATCATTCAGACACGCTTCGGCTTCACAGCATCATCCAGCGCTTCTTCCGGACGAAGATGGGCGCGCCAAAGGAGGTTGCGTTTTGGCTCGAGCGCGCAGTCGCCGTATTTTGCCGTTCTTTCGACGTTGCCGACTCGCGCATAAGGCGAACCCCTGCCGTCGGCCTTCCCGAGGACTACAGAAGATATTCTATCCAGGGACAGCAAATCCTCGCTCATGTCGACAGGCACACGAAGAAGCACGCGGCCCTTGTATCCTGCAGAGTCTCGGTCATAGACCGGCTAGACATGGTGGAACAGTCCATCGCGAATCTCACAAGGGCAGTTTCGAGCGACCTCAAGAGCCGGCGCACCGACAGAAGGTCCGTATTCGAGATGTCCTCGAGCAGCTGCTCTGATTCGGACTCCTCGCGCACGTCCGAGCGGTATACACCTGACCGTGAGGAGGATGAAGGGAAAGGGTGGATGATTCATGAGGAAATGGCGGTGCTTGAATCGCCCGCACCGTACGACGACTTGGGTCATCATCCTTGGGACGAGTTTCCTTATCCACAAGTCAACATGATGCCTATGCCACCTCTACCGGAAGACATGGATTTGTCCGACACAGAATACATCGGAACTCCTCGTCCACGGCCACAGACAACATTCAAGAGCAAAACCAAGGAAGACCTTGTCAATCACAGGACGGTCAAGAAGATGGAGGAGCGCCGTTATCACGACCGAAAAGGGTCGATGCGGTATGTGAAGGGAGGACCATATTCTGACGTCCGCGTCAGCGTCAACGTTGATCACGAGCCCCCCAAAGCCAGGATGTTCAACTCCATGCCCTCGGACCTTACGGAAGACGAGGTGGAGGCTGCAAAGGCGGAGCGGGCAAAGAACAGTAAGGCGAAATCACAACTTCTCCGAATCTCCTCGAGCCAGTCGTTGGGACGTGGCAAGGAAAAGTCGAAAACATTACCGAATGGAGGGAATAAATCAGCGTCACCCTTCCTCCAGTTCTTTGCCAAGGCATTGAGAAAGAGTCCGGTTGCTCAGAGTGATGTAACCTGGTCTCCATCGGCTAGTACCGTGCGGGTCGGAGAGCACGATACTCCTCGCCCGGAGAGGATGACACCGTCAACGCAGTTCAGCCCCGACCCCAACATCCAGTCGCCGTCGCATGGCGGAAGCCCACCCATTCGCACTCCAAGTCAAGATAGTTGGGCATATCACCACGACCGCATGTCAAAATCAGAGCTAGTGCAAGGAACGACATCGCCACCGTCGAGCAACCAACCGAGCAAGACGGGCCGGAAGCGAGGCGACTCGGCACCGCCTGTCTGGCAGGTCCACACGAATGAGTACTTGGACGATGAGGACCTCCGAGCCGGGCTACCAGTTGACATTGGAGCGAACCCACACGCAGGTGACGTGACTGTGTGGAATGTTAATCTTCGGCCGACGGGCTACTCATCCCAGCCAATGTCGAGACAGACCAGCGACAATCCCAATACGGGGTCGAGGCAAGGTGCTACGGCACAGTCTCTCGGTTCTTCCTTCCCGCCTGCGGTTTTAAGGGCGATTCCACTCAGTGACCGACCACCGTCCCATATTGAAACGGAACCTTCGCCGAGGCTCGTGACGCTAGCGGACGCGGGGCCGTCGAAGAACTGGGAGGAGCGCCACGCGATTCGCGGGCGCGCGAGGTTCAGCAGTAGCATCCCCGCGTCTCGCTTGAGTCACATGTCGCCGAGCCGGATCTCCAACGCGACAGGGTCCAGGCCCGTCAGCAGGGGTGAAGACGAGGGGCCTGGGTCTGGGGGGATTTTGACTGGGAACGGGAGCTTCGTGTCGTTTGGGAATAATGCGACCGAGGCCCAGAGCCAAGGACCGCTGGTGGAGCATGACGAAGAGGAAGGCTCCAGGACGCAGACCAGGCAGACGCAGCAGGATAGGGATCAAGCTCTTCTGGGTGTGGGGTTAGGGATCATCGAAGGGTAGGCGTCTTGCAGGATTCATTGTTTGCATGACCCATGCGTCTTTTTTTGCTTGTCCTTTTCTTTTTTTTTTTTCTGTTTAGGCATTTTCATTGGATTTTGGGAGTGATTTTAATTGGTATTTTTTGGGAACATGCAGCTTCGGATATCATGGAGATACCCTCTAACCCTCACATATACATTTATCGATAGACATAGAAGGGCCTCGGAGTATATCTTCATTTCAATACATGCTTTCAATTTTCAAGGAACAGGCTCTTTCCTCCCTTTCCCTTTCCTTCTTTTTAGAACCCCTTTCCCTATTTCATTGTTGCAAAGCAATCCCACTTCTCTTGCGCATGCTCACACCATTGACCAAAGTTTGTAGAGCCACGCAGCCGCGGCCGCCAAACACTCCCCATGACACTCAAGCAAGGCACAAACGTGTTCCTTCTCGAAAAAGAAACTGGGAAAGTCCCTAGGAGGTGAACGACCCAAACAGGAAGACAGCCATTGGACATTTACAGGAGGATCGAGCCCCGATGGGCTTGAACCAACAGCTGAGATTAAGAGTCTCGCGCCTCCCTCTCTTCAGATTTGGGGGGGGAGGTTTGGGTATATGAGTAAATTGGCTTCTGATGAAGGATTAATTGGTTCTTGCCTCCCCTGGAAATCATCCCCTTCCTCACATATTCTTCCCGACGACACATGCTTGAGGGGCCTATTGAATCTGCAGGTCCTATTCGGAAGTAGGCACACGCTGCGATTGAAGTGAATCAGCTGTTTGGCAATTCTGATTGTTTGTGAATAGGCCATCTGGTGATTCTGTTCGGCATGTGGCTGGGATCAGCGCGGCCGGGAGGGTCTATATAAAGGACCCAACCCTCTCCCCATCCCCATCCTCATACCTAAACCTTTTCTCTCCCAACTCATCCAGACCCCAGATCGTGGTTGACTCTCGCCATGGACATAGGCTCCATTCCTCAATCTTTTATATATTCATAATGACCTACCAGACGATCCTCAACTTCAACGTCATACTCTTCCCCCACACCCTTGGGTTGACGAGTAGCCTCTCCCACATTTCACCCTCCAGCTACATTTATAGCTATCTCGGCAGACATCACGCTTTTGTTGGTAAGCCTGCCACATGGGCCAATCAGCCCTTCTACGAATGATGAAGCGAGTTACGCCTTCAATGAACGGACTATGTTGGTGACGATTCGAAGCCAACGATACTGTTGCAAAACCTCTGGAAAGAGATGGACCTTGTCTTCTAGATGGTCAGAAACGATGGCTCAAGCTATCGCAATCCGACACAATCGGTGCGTTTCTGCACTCGAACTAAGAAGCTCCTCCACCAGTCATCGGTGGAGGTCCAGAAAGGCGTTCAGGCTTGTCTTCAGAACGTCGCTCTCGGCAAGGACCTTTGCCTTCGCGAAACTGAAGGCGGATGCACCGTACCGCTAGCCAAAGTCTCGTGCCTCACGTTGTCCTAAAAATCACGGTATATACTGCATTTGGCACGTCCTATATACATGAGGATGACTATGGAGTGCGCAGGTTCTGCCTTCACGGTGGCTGAAGTAGACCTCCATATTCACGAAGGAGCGCCTGGTCCTTGTCTGCGTCGGCTTTCGCAGCATCGGAAAAGACGCACTTAAGTCTTTGCACGCAATTTAATCGACGAATCATACTTGGTAAGGAAAAGGAGAGTAGGATCGTCGAGCCCTGTCTTCTGCGCCAGACCTTCACAGCTATATATACACCCTGTGGACACAACACTCATACGATGACCTACAATGCCTTCTGCCACCCCGTCCTTGACGTTTGCGGTACGTCAATGCGCCGTCAAGTGATGATGTTTCCAGCCATTGGGTTCGGGTGATGGCGAAGCGCTTCCAAAGTGTTGTGCATCCTTTTTTGAAGCAAGCCAAGGACTTCTAAGATTCCGATGGATGAGACGAACCGTCCGCCGGTCAAGCGGAATTATGACCGTCTTGAGTATATACTTTTGGGCCCGTTCAACAAAGGGACCTGGACCAATGTCTTGAAATTCAGTTGGCCCGAGGCTGTTTAGATCTTCATTGATTCTAGGATCAGCAGGCCCAACCGTGGTATCCCTTCGTCACATCCCATTGGCGGGGGCTGCGGCAAACTCGCACGAAAGAAGGCCGACATTGTGGGTGTCTATTACCTACTACCCTTCAACCGTCCATCCGTGGGCGCCCCTCCTGCGGCTTGCTCACAGATCGGGTCCATTTCATCGTTTGCATTTCATTCCTCTTTAGTGATCGCCGAAACATGGAATGGGTCCACCGTCGTGTCCCGGTTGGCCCACCCTAGAACAGATTTCATTCAAGCCCGTGCTGTCTAGCCATATGATGGAATACCACAAAGAGCGAGAGTTTCTGTATTAAAGTGCGAGGAGCTTATGCCTTGCACTACGTTAAGTAAGTCACGGCAAGAAACGATCTCCTGTTTTCGCTAGGACTGCCCTTTATTGTGCCACACCTAGTCCTAGCCCATTCATCTCACGATCAGTAGGCGGTTTGTCGCCGCTGCCGTTTCTCTAAACGGCGACCACGTCAACGCCTCAGGCTGGCCTACAGCCTCTCAGCCAGCGGGGCCGGTTCGGAGTCGCCAACACGAATCCAGACAGGCGGGACGATTTCGTCGGTAAATTCGCCTGGTTCCTCGCACCCTTCATGCTCCGGTGCCCAACCGACGGGACGTTTGGCAGGCAGCCCGTCGATAGAATACCACTTTCGACTCGCTCCACCATCATTCACTGCGCTACCTTCAAATGCGTCCCGAGCGACATCGGCGAGATGGTGAACGATTTCAAGGACAAGGTTCAGCTCCAGACCAACAACGAAGCTGTCATGGCGAGAAGTCCCGCCGGCCTGCGTTCTCTGCCGTGCTCCTATTCGCACACCTTCCCCTACTCCTCACTGACGCCGACGCGAAGTTGCTTCGCCAACAATTCCTCACCATATTCGAGTCCGACAGCATTCGCGCCGAGCCCAGATCGGGTTCGCTCCTCCCTGGAGGCCAAAGAATCTCCTTCGGTGGCCTCACTCAAAGGCCCTCAGTACTACCAGGCGAACGAAGTACTCCGCAATATTCCCCAGACGCGTTGAACAGACGAGCCACGGCGATCGTCATCCTGTCGTGGGCAGTGGGAAGCTTTATGGCCCGGGACGTAGGTGCTGGTGAATATTCACGCCCTTCGGCTTGGCCCTCGTCCTGTTCTTTTTGCTATGTAGTCCTCATCTTGGAGACTAGCAGGAGAAGAACAGCAATACCCATGGCTGTTTTTATTGGCAGTACATGGCTCAGACGCTCTGCGCGTCTGCACTTTTGCCCGAGACATTTTGATCCCAACCTCTACCTAGGGACACGAGAACCATGGGGTGGATGGCAACGTGCCTTTGCACGGCGTTGTCATGCAGGAGAAAGAAAACCCCTTGGCGCAAGAGCCGAAACAAACTCCGATGGAAAACGTGACCTAACCATTGGACAACTCGACAAGGACCCTCGGCTGCTCTTTAGGTAACTACACAATAGCCCTGTTCCGTTGTTGTCGGCCTGCGAGCTCGGGGTCCAACAGACTTCTGTATATCTTGATCATAAGGGATGTGGTCTTACATATGGACCATAAGGGATGTGGTCTTACATATGGACCATGTCTCACACTTTGATTCCTTGCCTGGTTCACCAGGTGTTGGACAAAGCAGTGAAGCTGCGTTTCTGGTATCCGCGGGGCATGTCAGAAACAAGATGCCGAATGGATTCATTTCTCGAGGTCTGGCTTTCCGCGGGTGTATGACCGAGGATGACCGGTGGTTTGACCCTCCATTACACGAAAATGTCTTGCGGGCGATAGGTGTACCCCATTGCATTTCTTTTTGCCTCGAGAGACGCGGTGCGTTTGTCTCCTCCCGTGGGATGAAGACAAATAGCCAGCATACGGCGGGGCCAGATATACAGTCCCTGCATGGTAACGAATGCTTAAGACGGCGTATATAACTTAGCTCGCCGTCTCCTTCTATACTCCGGTCGGGATCGCCTATATCCTTTGGGGTGTCTTAGCCCCCCCAGGAAGCCCTGGTCCTACACTAGCCGGATGAGTGCCTAGCTGTCCTCCAGATCAGTGGCTGGCAGCTTGAGGCCTTCTACTGTAGCGACCTATAATATGCCGCCCTTGCCCTGCCCGGCTGGAATATCCTTGTCATATAAGGTGCTATCAACGCCCAGCAGGT
Organism: Scedosporium apiospermum; assembly: GCF_000732125.1. Classification (NCBI taxonomy): domain Eukaryota; kingdom Fungi; phylum Ascomycota; class Sordariomycetes; order Microascales; family Microascaceae; genus Scedosporium; species Scedosporium apiospermum. The sequence goes on along the minus strand of NW_015971793.1, from coordinate 353,049 downwards.
GTTCTCCTACTGGCCCAACTATATCAACACCCTACTTATCCAGTCAAGGGGTATCGACATCCATCCGGCCTGTGCCGAGTGCTAGAGGCTATGCCACCGGACCAAACAGGCATGTGATGGAAAATGCCGTTCTAGAGATGAGCGAAGTTCGTCATGGCCGACATATATAACTTACCAAACTTCGCGCTGGAAGCAATATCGTTGCCCTGGCGAATATATGCTGCTCCGATCCAGCCCGAAGAGCCCGATCGTAGCGGACCGTCGTGAAGTTCCGGCGGGGAGGCGCCGTGTATAAGTGAAAGCCATTGCTGGGATCACATTACCGCAGACTATATACTGACAGAAAGGATTGTCAATAGGACGGAGCCGCATGCCGTGCAAGAAATAGCTCACCAAGAGACAGCCTTGAACGTCCCAATCTCCCTTCGGCCCGTGGTTACAAGATCGACCTACACCTCTCGTGTATTCTCTAATGGCGAGTTGGGTCGCCAATAAGACGCCCAGACTGTAGACTGGGCAGCTCGTCCGCTTCCACAGCGACCCGGCAGTCCCTGATGAGCCAGTTACTGGGATCGTCTCGTCGTGGAGCTTCTCAACTGCAGGGACGAAAATGATGGAACAAGCCATCGGCCGTGCGACTAGAATCAACCAATATATTCCAATATTACAGGCCATTATCGGGCTTCGAGGACCCCCTGACTATGCAATTATCGGGAAATTTTCAGCGAATGCCCGCCTGGGTCAATATAAGTTCAGCGCCGACCGTGGAGGCAGGCCGTTCATCCACAACATGACTGTAGCAGGATTATATCTCTCCAAGTGGGAGAGAGGCAACCGCCGTGATCTGCTTACACCCTCCTGGACTCGTGCGTATATATTACAAGTGTGGAAGCGTCTTCTACAACGGGGGCGAGGAAATGCAGACTGCGTGCGGCATGTGGAGCTGTTTACTCGGCCGTAGGCGTCCCGCCTCATCCAGGTCCGGCACCCCAGATATCGTCGTCTCCCCCTTTTCCATCTGACTGCAAATCCAACCAGCCCTCAGCAAATAAGACGTTGGCAACGATATTTACTAGCTCGCTGTTCGCCGCCCTGTCTTCTCCCAATCATCCCGATTACAGGGGTCATCGCCGGTTTCTCTCCTAATGGCCAGGCCATATCTCTATCAAGTCAAGGCTTAGATACCGGGATAGGGGCCTGTTATAGTCTCGATTTAGGTGCTTGTTTATAAATATATGATGAACTAAGGATCATCGCGGAAGTCAAACAGTCTCATCCCGGGGTTTAACACCCACGGGATTCCGCACCCCCTAAGTATCGAGATAACGCTGCCAAACCCAAGGCATCTCCTCGAGCGGACGACTCACGCGGAAAGGACGCTGTTCAGAACTGTAATATCTGTACTAAATATTTCTGAAGTCGATTAGAGTGCCAAGGCACGCCCAAGCTCGCAGCCGGTCGCAACATCCTTTTCAATCCACTTTCGGTTTTCTCGAGTTTTCTTATCCTTGATGATTGGTGAGGCAACGATGCGCGAATGGCCGCTACAGAGTGTCCGAGGATTAACTTACTGTTTCTTTGGCGCTGCTGTTATATATCCCCTATATCCTCGCATCTCCTCATCCTACGAGAATTAACGTGGCCTACTGGATGGGAGTGGACTCGAGGTGGGATGTCAAGTAGGAGACAACCATCGACCAGAGTCACCTCAGCTCTTTCCCCGTGGCCGACTTTTCTTTTTATATATGGCTTTTTTACTGGTATACCTGCGAATTCGTCGATCGAAGAAAGCTTGTGGAACAGAACTACCCGCGAATTACTTCATCTTCTGCCATCGTGAATCGTCACGAAAGGGGATACTTCCCTTGGTATAAGGCGTCCATATATAACCCTGGAGACGTGGGGATGATACCACGCCCACAGACTCGCCAACCAATATACAGATGTATATTTTATATTTTGCCAACAAGCCTTAGGCCATGAACCTTGGCGCTTCAGCATTGCCTCTTCCAAAGGATCAGTTTCAGTTTCGAAGTGGCCATAAATAATTTAATTCTTGTGCCCCGGTTTCTTCCCGGGTTCGAAGCCTAAGACAGGATTATCCCTTGGAAGACCGTTGATTAACTGATCCCCAGCATCAGACAAGTGTGGACTTCGATTGATGTTCGGGGAGGTCGTTAGGTGGTGACCCATTTCGAAGCCGGCCGCATGTCTTAGTGCCCGACCGGCTTCGCCTGCCCGCTGATATACACACTGCGGGTTCTTCTGCTCGGACACTGCTTCATACTTGCAGGTAATTTTGGTGGATCCAGCTCGAGTTCTCGAAGAACAGCGCAGGCTCGCATAACGTATACGTTTGTATATGTCTCCGGATGCCTTAAAACGTTTTCCCCCACTCAGCAGTTACGAGAACAAGCGGGAAGGCCTGGCAAGATTAATAGAACGATGCCCGGACACGCTCCCCGATGACTTTTTCGGCTAATTCGAAGGGTTGAGGCGTATGAATCAGGACCGCGCGAGATCTGGGAACGTGGAGGAAGAGACTAGGCTCCTGATTTATCATGCCCCCCCAAGGGAGTTCAGAGTCATCCAGCGAGATTTGGGAACTCTCATTACCCAGGCCCGAGTTTCTTATCTAGCCTCCGATTTTGAGGGTTGTTGTCCGAGTTAATAGAATGGGTCGTAAGGATGTGGTCGATGTAACGGGGACAGGCGGCTGTCTTGCGTGCCCTTCGAAGCGCGCGAGGTGCATGCACTCCCAATGCCAACATCGACCGGGCCTTTTTACGGGTGTGGAGCGTCGATCTATGGTTCTGCAATCACAAAAGACAAGCGGAAAATAGAAACAGACTCCTGAATCTGGGGGTGGTTTTCCTCCCTTTATATAGACCCGGACCGCGAACTTCTCGCAGCCCAATCCGATCTGGTATGTCCACCCGGAGTTCCTGACATGTCTACGGGTCGATCCTAACTAGTGATAGGGGCTTGCTCAGATGAAGTGGTTTTCCGCCCGCACCGGATGCTTAGCAGGAGACCTGCCAAAGGATGAGATGCATCATTGCGGTAGCGAGGTATTATTTTCGACCGCGGAATTCATGCCTTGAATCGAGGGTGGAGAGGCTCCAACGGGCAAGTGATATCCCGAGAGAAGGGAAAAGGGGCGGACAGGCAGGACTTTTCTCCACTAGGCGGGGTAAACTACATGCCCCCTTGCAAACGGTCCCCCAAGTCCATACGAGCGCCCCCACTCCAGAAGAGCTAGACCAACTACGACTCCGCCTCCTCAAAAGTAGGGTCCATACATTAGACGCCCTTCAGCCTGGCCCCAACCTCCCCACAGCATTGGAACAGAAGGTCATCTCCTCCAAACTATCACAACTGCCTCCGATGGACGAGGAGTCTCTCAGGCTTGTCATAGACGCCCTTCGAAGAAGAATCCCTCCCCCCATCACCCCGCCCACCGAGACGCCCTCCCGCCTATCCTCGCTTATAGATCAAGACATACTCCAAGAGTCCCTTCAACAGTCGAGTGCTATCACGGATGCAATCGAGGACGAACAGGAGAGGCAGAGGCCCATCCAATCAACACGGCAATCCTTCGTGCTAACGTCGGTCGTTTCAGAGCACCCTCCCCGCGAGGAAGATCTGCTAGAGGCTTGTGGTGCCCTAGGCCTGGACGACTGGACTAACCTGTCCATCAACCCCACAGACCCCACCCTAACCCTCATGCCGCACCAAGTACTCGATGCGTATTGGATGCTGCAGAAGGAGCGTTCCCCCCTACGTGGATCGCTTCTTGCTAATGAAGTGGGAACAGGCAAAACCGTGACCTACTTGTCCCTCATCCTAATGGCCAGCATAACTCAGAGAGAGGGGCCATACCTCCCCACCTTATTGATTCTCCCGAGCGCCTCGACGGACGGTGGTATTGCTAAGTCTTTGGTCGGCACGATCCATTCTGCGCCTTGAGGCTGATCTTGACCTTCTTTTGGGTCCGTCGGTTTCTTCAGGAAGCCACGCGCCATGACCTTCTGGTGTCAACGACGACACCGTCTGCGGAATAGTTAATCAAGTTATGATCGAATTCGCCTGTCAATTATTCGTCAATGCTCATGAAGCTTGTGCCGCCGGGCGCGCTGGCTCCCAGCACTCCGTGCCCCGGGCCTTGAAGATGGAGAAGTAAGCAATTCGAGGCTCCAAGGACATGGGAGACATAAATCCTCACTAAAACAGGATCTATACAACAATACCAATAGCACCCAAGTGGCAGGCCCTCCTTGCAGCACACTATGAGAGATGTTTCTGTCAATTTCTTGCTGGCCACGATAACGGAGTTCGAAACCCGCGTGAATGGGCGTAAAGTATATTCTGTGGATTGACGATGGTGAACGATGGCGACTGAAAGTTGAGGCTGTAAAACTCCACGGAACAGCTGGGCTTCGGCCAATCGGCAGTCACAGGCCGACGCAGCCCCTTCCCTCCGTTGCAAGCGGACAGAGAACACTGAACTCCTCTTTGTGTGCCTGCCTGACAAAACCGTTGTCCTCCCAGGCAGGGTGTACCGCTATGTACCATCGTCCCTGGGGAGCTCTCATTTCATGCGTGGTCGGGCATGTTGTTCTGTCGATGTCGCTCCCAAACTTCTCTCCTTGTGCGATTGAGCCGAAGTCCGCGGCTCGTTTTCAACGCTGCGATGGAACCGCCTCAGGCTCCAGGGAAATACCAGGCATACTTTACCGAGTCTGGAGCTCAGATATTCACAATCTATATATGAACTGGGAAAGCCCAAACCTCGCCGCGAAGATGGCGGCTTTGTCCGCTGCGCCGTCTACACTTAGGCGGTGATGAAGAGTATGGCGATGTAAGCCAGGTCAACACGGTTATTGCTGGGTGCTTCCACGAGAACAATAAGCCTCCCTCCTACAAACACTGCATAGCATATATCTAGATATATAGAGATCCATATATATCTAGATGCTCCCCCTTCCACTCCCCCCGCCCCCTTACGCAATGGCCAGCATCGACCCCGCCGCGACAGCCGATGTGCTCTCCAAGACGCTGTCCGAGATCACGGAGCATTCCCAAATATATATCCATCCCAACGCTTTTCCTTTCGCCACGGCGGCGATAAGACGAATCCTGTCTTTGCTTACCCAGGCATTGCTCGCCACCATGTCCCTGGCCGGTTCTAGCTGACGCGACGTTGAGAAGAAACATGAGAAATTTCAGCCGCCCGTTCCGCCCTCCGCCGCCCCAGCCGGACCCCTTGTTGACGATCGAGTAAGGACAATTTCCCTCTGTTCCTTCACGTGAAGCAGTCAGCTGACACGGTAACAAGCTTGGGTCCCTCGCCTCGGCCCACCCGCCCACCACAGACACCACTGGTGGCGCCCCCGACCCTCTCGCCATCACCAACGCCGCCCTGCCCCCCGGCCCGGCCTCTAGCCCTCCTACCGGCCCGAACCCGGTCCGTCGCGCCGCCGCCGCCAGACTACATCCTTCTTAGAAAGATGGTTGAAAGGTGGGGCAACCGTTGTTTCTCTCGCGGCTGTGGTTACAGGAGTGGTGTTTGCAGGTCTTTCTTATTCTAGAAGGAACTAATCAATATTATATTGAATGCGGGACGGGAAGTTCTTTCTTTTTTTAATATTCATTATTAAAATAAACGATCATTCGCGATGGGTATCAACCGAGAGCAGAAGTCAGTGAACGACGAGTATTCCTTCCTCCTCTTCACCCTAAAAGTGGTCGTAGTGCACGACGCAGAGCGATAACACACCCAAGCGCAGTCGCGACGATGATGGCGCCACGCCGAATCTTCGAAGGCGTAAGACCGACCACCACGACAGGCGCGAGATGTCCTAGAAGGACTTCGAAATCAGGAACATTGAAATTGCTAAGATCCGGCGTTGGATCCTCGGCTGCCGACCAGCGGGGATTTCGAGGCCGCCCCGTGGGCCCTGTCGCCCGATATACAAGGGTACTCTGGGGGTAGCATAATACCGTTAGATCCTGTCGCTGATCAGGGCATGGGGCTGCAGAAGCTGCTATCTGATATCTCTTACGATTGCACGGTCTCCTAACCCCGGCTCGAGCTCTTCTGCAGCACTTCTTGGGCTTGGCTGAGGCGCTTGCAGCACACCACACCTTACCACGCTGCACACTAACACATCCCCCATCTTTTTACCGTAGGCGTCGTAACCAAGACCGTGGAAAACCAACACTTATTAGAGGCTCAGTCCTCCCTCCGGCTATTGGCGATGATTGGAGTCTTCCTGGTTGTACGGAAGGGGTACTCGACATATCGCGAATTAGCCATGATCCGCCTAGCATTCCGGAACTGATACCGCCAGCGGCTGCTGTTCCTAGTCCGCCTGCAGTCCCTGCCCAGGCCGGAAATCCTTCACCGCCCGCCACCCCAATTCCGAGTGCCGTTTGCGAACCGGACCCACAAGCTGGTCGGCGAATATGATACCAAAGTCACCCATCTTGAAGCCTCTACACTCCGTTCTTTCTCCGTCTCTACTCTGCTACCGTTGGCTTTGTCTGGGTTCCGGCCAGATTTCTCCAGAATCAACGAGATCGTTTGCAGCTGGGCCCCGTTAGACTAAGATCCTCATCAGTCTTTTCCCATCTATCCCATTCTTCCCACAACAAGCACTCGGGCTGCTCTCTACCTTTTCTCCTTTCCAAACCTCGCCCGCTTCTCTATTTGAGTCGTTTCCTCTACTTAGTCCATTCCAAGCATCCCCTCATGTTCGGCGGGTATCCAATTCACTGATCAGGATGGCAGGAGATAGAAACGGTACCGAGCCCTATGGGCAGGAGGAGAAAATGCTTGGCATACACGATATCTGGTTGCTTGCCTACACTTTGACGACCCTGCCCATTGGACGACTATGATCTGGGACGAGGAGACATTTGAATTGTACCTATATGATGCTCTTTACGACAGGCTAGACACCAGAATTGCTATCAGTGTGGAAGCATGGGCGGCGCGAAGAAAGGAAGGCAAATCTGACCAATTCGTTGTCGTCTGTCCTACTCAGACAGCACAAGGTGGTTGAGAGTGTGGCCTATTAGCCATCGCTAACGTATTTAACTTCTTTCGACCCCCGTCAGCTGCATCTCGCGCTCACGATCAATCCAACCGCTAGCGTTCTGCCCATAGGGTGGGCAATTGGGCGCTTGATGGACGGGATCATGCGGGAAGAAACGAGCAACTGGACAAATTGGTCAATTCTTCCATCTCGGCCTTTCTCTAATTCATCCATCCAAACACCCACACTCCCACCATTCTTCCCCATCCTACCCTCTACAAGCTCTTCTTTATTTCATCCTATCAAGTATCCCTACTCTCCAGTTGGTACGAGGTTGACGGCGACTGAAAGAGGGGGGACGTGCCGGACGAGGCGCGGTTGCACAATCCCGAGGACCATGCGATCATAAGCGCTGCTTGCCCGTCGGGGGCACAAGTTCCGGATACAATGCCATTGCGTGCCATTGCGTGCCCGGCTGGTTGGCACGTACGCTGGCGAAGAAAGTTTAATTCCCAGCGGCCTATCTAAGTCCGTCTCACCTTCGTCTCATTTGTTACTCTAGACCACCGATGCCGTGGTCATTTATTGGTGAACCTACCCAACTTCCTTTCACAACAGACCTACAACGTATTGCTATTCAAGATCGATCACGTTAGGGGCACTTGTCTCCACGGAGACTTTGGTCGAGAGTGTACTTACTGTTTAGTAATGCAGAGAAGCCACCAGCTATCAAGGGGAAGATCGGGGCTTTGGTCTGATTAATTGGCACTTTGGCGCTACGAGGCTAGCAAGGGATACATCGCGGAAGCAGGGGCAGTCAACTACATTAACAAGGTCTATATGAATAGAGGCCACGATGACGAGCTAGCCAACGTCCTCAAAGCCATCGACAGCATCTAAAGGAACAAACAGGGGCCGCTAGCCAAACAAGTGGTGCTACCCATCGGACTAGTCATCGATCGCGCCCTTGACACGGCTAACTCTGCCAAGAATGAGAAGAAGAGCAACTAGAAACCTTGGAGAAAAGAAACTATAGATCTAGAGAAGATCCTGACTCTGCGCAAGCTGATGCCTGCCGTATGTAACCTACAAAAGGATGCTTAAAGGCGACTCTCGGCGGGTACAAAGCTCTCGTATGGGAATATGAGGATGCCCTGACCGATTTCCACCACCATGGGCGCGCGACATCGGGGGAGACCCATACACCCCCCGTCCCTCGGTCCTACGCGCCGCCCACCTATAGACGAATCAACCAAGCTAGCCTTGGGCGACTCAGAAACGGTGTACGTGGGCAGAACTCGTCGACAATGCAGAGCAGCGCATCGAGCGCGCTCGCCTCGCTATCGGAAGGGGGTCGGCAATCATCTGGCTAACGTGGAGGAGACGAGGGCCCTGAGGGAAGCCGAAGATTCACGGTGTAGTTCAGAGGTATTTTCTTCTCTCTGTTGTGCGAAACATTGGTTCTCAGGAGATGACGGCGCAGTCAATAAGCGACATAGCCCAGTTCAGCGCCAGTGAGTTCCGCTTGTGTATGTCTTCTCGACATGCGCCTCTAAGCCTGAACTTTGGTTCTCCTTCTCTTCTGCAGAATCGACGAACTGCACACATCTGGACACTCGAGTGAGAAACCGATACGTGGGTTCTATTACCCGGCAACTTCTGGAAAGCAACCATTCACTTCTGCCAAACAAAATGACCAGTGTGAGACATTCACCATTGTTGCCACTTATGAGGCACAAGCAACACGCCTAGGACAGATGCTTGGCCGAAGTTGATTGAAAGTCAGAGACAAATGCCAGTCGTGACGGGCGCAAAAGGAGGGACCCAAGTTTCAGTAGGTGAGGTGATATATTGGGACACAATTCTTTTGTGTCTCCTAGTGCAGTAACGAATACCGATGGACACGGTCGACGAGAAATGAGAATCTTGTCTCAGTCATCTGTCACCTCGTCGACGATGGGGAGCCAGGATCGAGTTGGAGCGGCGGACGTAATTTCCTCAACTAGACGGGGCTCTCTACATGAATCTGGGCATCAAAGACATGGTCGGATCTTGTGATCTCGGCTCGTCGCCTTCTGGAACTATGGAGACCGAGCACGTCCGGCATCCTAGCTATCAACGGCGTCAAGTATTATATAAGGTGTCGGTATGGCACTCGACTTGAGTCCGCTGTGCAGCCCACAGCGTCCAGTAGATGGTGGAAACTACGTCAGTCGGAAAAATCATGGACAAGAAGCAGTGCCAACTCTCGCCGAGTGAGGACTTTGAAAAGCAGTGGTATTGATACAACTATTCACCCATACCACCTGCTCAGTAAGCCTCAAAAGCTCCTAATCAGCAGCCAACATGGTGGTGAGAGCACTAGTACTGTTGACGGATGGGGCGATGGTTTTCCTGCGGATGCAATGAACCGGATCACAACAAAGCTTACGGAAAATAGGAGCCTAATCAGAGACTCCCTATAGCTCACAATCAGCTTTGTCGCAGCCCCAAGCAAAAAAGCCGTAGCGCCGTCGAAACTGAGGGAGAATCCCAACTTCCAATTACGAGGAGGCGCAAGGCTTCAGACTGGGTATCTGGGCCTGAGCTCGAGTCGGACTCCGACTGTCTCTCACTAAAGGAGAAAGCATCGACAAAGGCAAAAGTTGGTTGGCACAGTTATCTTGTCCCTTCCCCGTTCGGCGGAGTCTAACATGGCTTTGGTTACGAATGTTCGAGATTCTAACTCATATTTCTGGCATGCCGGGTCGTTGTGACGCTGAAAGGAGTCCACAATGAGAGGGGCCTTATAAAAATCTTCTGCAGCTTGAAGATAGAAAAATGTTGATACCCCAGTGCTTGGGTCTTCTATGCGTGGGGATTCGACAACAAAAAGGGATTTCTCACGACTACGCATTCGACATCCGGTGCTTCCACACGGATAGTGGTGGTGCGTCATCCACTACCTAATACGGAACGATTATCCTTCGACCCCCGAAGAATCAGGGACTGAATTTGCGGTATGAGCATCTTCTTATCGTTCCAAGTCGTGGTTTGGCTGGCGAGATGGAGGTGTCATCTCTAGTAGAGACCTAAGTTTGGTATCCACCTTCTTTTGCTGCAAGGTAGGGTGCCTTGGGTCGCTGCTAGGATCAATCTGTTTCCTGTCGTACCTAGCAAGAGTGTCAGCTGGTGTTATAATATGAGTTCAGAGGAAAATCAGGCTGGTTGATCACAAACTACTTTTTGTTGAACTGAATCACCCACCCCTGCCCATCTTGGCGAGGACTCCTTCATAACACGTTGGCTTTTACGGCTGGTTCGGGGTTCCTTCTAAAGCTTCCCCTCAAAAGATTCTACTTACAACGCTCATCGGTTTCTCGACGGGATGGCGGATCCTGTGATGAAGAGATCCATAGAGAACCGCTCAGACAAGAACAGATGCGATCGGCAAAGAACTGGTCCCCGGCACCGTTTCCCCGCATGTTGTGAAGAGAAGAGTGATAAAAAGGTATATCTGAGAACCTTGTTCTAATTCCATGGGTGAATGACTAGAAGGGGAAGATTGGTCAAAAGGGAAGTCGCTCTAGGCAAATGAAAGAACGGCATAACGAAGAAGCCCTGTCAATAGGTGAGTGAGACAGCAAGCGGCTTGTTCTCCTCACCTCCATATAGCAGCACCAACAGTTCAAGAGAGATGGAGAGGGCAGCAGAATAGCCTCTCGGGTGTCCCCCAGTCCTGCAGCACGCCCCGTACGTGCGAATTTGTCAAAATGCCTTTCGTCAGAAACTGTTTTCTACTGTAGTCTAAGCGGTAGGTCTGATAAGATCTCCTCGTCGTCTTGCAAGGCGTAAATCTGTATATATTTGTGTTTCGATGGGGCTACGTATCGAAATCAGAGCTGGCAAATGTCTCAGCGGGCGCTATGCAAGTGGGTATTCTCATCGTCTTCCTGACTGGCCCTTGCTAACCACCCGCTTTGCCAGATACATCGGTAGAAGTGCGACCTGTTCCAAAAAAAAATGAAGAAAGGCGGCATCCCTCCCTGAAAGTGCGTTTTCGTTCTTGTGGACACCATGGATGCCGCACAACCAACTCTACTACTCAGACTGTTAAATCCCTCTGTGCCGTTCGCCAATACGATCACTTCCGATGCAACCATTCCCAAGACATACAAGGAAGCAATGGACAGGCCTGACTTCGAAAAGGTGTGGCTTCCGGCAATGAAGAAACAGAAGAAGCTCTCGAGGACCGAAAAATGTGAACTCTTATCAAGAAACATCCCGGTGCCAAGCCCTACCCGGAAAGTGGGTATATAACACAATGGCGGATGGCGATAGTAACATCGTCGGATATAGAGCCATACTTTTAGTGCGGACTTGGATTGATGTTCGGGGAGGTCGCCAGGTGGTGACGCATTTCGAAGCTGGCCGTGTCGGCAGTTACATGACTACTGTTTCTAAAATGTACTTACCAAGCCGCTTACGGGATGAACTTAGAAGAATAAGACATGGCAGACCAAAGATATTACTGATAATTGCCTTGGGCTCCCATAGTAGTTGTCTTGATATCTAAGGTCTTTCTAATTGAACCATTAACTTTGTTTCCTTCTTTTTGGTGACCCTTTTCGACTATATTCGACTCCCCTACCTCCCATCCGCCTGTGACCAGCCACAGGCTGCATGTCTTAGTGCCTGACCGGCTTCACCTGCGCGTTGATATATACACTGCAGGTTCTTCTACTAAGACACTGTGACGGGGAAAAAGGCGACAGCGGTGGAAGTGGTGACGTTCTCATGGGTCCGCAAGAATGGGGGCGGAAGAATATTATTCCTTGCCATGGGCCATGAGTATGGTTATTTCTTTTCTTTTCTTTCCTCCCAAGGGAGGAAGAACAAGTTCTTCAACAAGTTTCTTAAGTTCTTCGAGTATTCTAGTCATTAGTCCTTCTTTCAATTGACTTCTTTATTATTACTTTCATGGATCATCTTGTGTGGTGACTCCAGACAGTTCTTCCTGTTGTTTTGTGCGCCCAAGTGTCCCCTATTTGACACTTACACGATCTTTGACTTCCCCCTATTTGGAAGCCTCCTATGGTTGCGATACGGCTCTATTCCTGTTGATCAACCGTTCCGACGTTCCGTTACCATTCCTGCAGATTGCAGCAGCTTCTTGCAGGAACTGTTCTAGACCCAATTAACCAACTGTTTCTGTTGTTTCGTTCTTGTGGTGTGCGGGCAGGCTGCACTGCTCCGTCTCACTACTAAAAGGATAAGATATATTATTATAATAGCAAGGTATTATTTTCAACTATAGAATTTATACCTTGAATTGAGGGTGGAGAGGCTCTAATGGGCTTCTTCCCCACATCCTTCGCATGTCATCTCCCTACATACCGCCAAGTCTGAATGTATTTTGACGGACCTTTCAGAACGGAATCTTTTCTCACAGTTTTGGCACCTAGCCGTCAGGTTGCGTTCGGATCCAAGTAACGGCGTAAAGCTGTCTTGCAGGAGTCTATTGAGCGCCCAGGGAAATCTTCTTGAGATCCGAAGCTGGCGGAGAAAGACGGCTCGTCTCTTGTCGTCTATCTCTCTGGTCTTCCGTGTTGATTGTGCTTGGCCCTTCTATATTAGGTGCTGTTTTCGTGCCGCTCGTTGTGTGAGTTCCCTGCGGAAGTTTGCTCAATTTAAGCAGACGACGTTCCCTCTTATCCTTGATCCCTCTTTCTCCCTCTTCTCTTCTCTTCTCTTCTCTTCTCTATCTTCTTCCTATACCCTCCACTTCCTACCCACCCTCACAGCACAAACCCTTTTCCACCAATGTCTGCCAACCTTAGCAGAGGCTCCGCTGAGCCCAAGGCCTCCCTTATACTAAGCGGAACTCTAGGCCGGACGCGGTTCGGCCATACGTGAATATAAAATGGCTGCTCTCGCTCGTTTCGCTATCCTGTCAATTTGGCAATATTCATAATTATTCACATACAGCTTCCTACCATTGCCAAGTATTCAAGTGCACACCGAGAACCATGCATATCACATCACAAAAGAAGAGATCGACCATAAAGAGTTCAGGCATGATCTTAGAACTTGCTCTGCTATTTACTACAACAGGCCAAGCGACCACCAACTTCGCAAATAGCCCTAGCAGTACATACTACACCAAAGGTCCCGCTAAACTAACCTACAGCGTAGCAGCAACCAGCAGTGTTACCTGTATTAGCACGTAGATTAGAGGGGTGGGCAACACTGACACAGTAGTAAGACGTACTGTTAGCACCACCATCAACATTGTCTGTCATAACCTAGGGAACAACAAGATTGTCAAACCGCACTTGTAGTCTAAAACGGCGATGACTGAGGTAATAGTCACCTCGACGAGGAACGGCCAGCTTAAGGTCCCAGCACAGTCCACTTTTGCTCTGAGTATTGAATTTACCTGCCCGAACGCGAACTGGAGACTGGAAGTAACTAGCATCGTCACCTCCTTCGAGTAACACGCTCACCTTTGCTGGCTCCACCAGGCCATTCATCCATATTACAGGCCCCTAATATTATGACACTGGTTGGTCAACCTGGACAGGCGGTTAGGTGCGGCAGAATGGGTAAACTTCAGCCAAAGAAGGGGACACCATTAGCAAGGAGGGAGTGATCACAACAATCCACAGTGACCTGGCTACAATGGATCGCTACGAGCTGTCGTAATCTACGATAGTAGAAGGCCCAAGTCCTCATTATCTCCGCTCTAGCATCACATGCATATCTATCCCGCACGTAATAGTTAGCGAGCCTTCCTAGTTCTGATCGTCTACCGTAGGATCCATCAAGTCATTGATATAACGAGGTCCTTGCACCTACTATGATTTCTGTTCGTGGTTGTGTCCAGGCCGAGGCCCTTCTTTCGGCTTGAGCCAAAGTGGATCATTTTGTAACGATGGCACTGTCGAATTGCCCACAATAACATCGACGCTGTAGTAGAAACATGCAAGGTGCCCGGATGAACTTGATGAACAAGGTCATAACGCACCGGCGGGGTATATAACACAAACTGGGTCAAGGACGACGCCCCAGTCCAGGATTCAGCCTCCTCATGCATTCAGCCCCGCATAACTGCTCAGCAATACCGGGCATGATGCCGCATGCCTTCAATACCTCGATTCCCGCGGCCTTGTTATTGCAGAACCATTGAAGCTCATAACCCCTCTCTATGGCCGCCTCACCAACTGCCTGAGGCGACATTTCACCTAGCCCTCTCCCCACCATCCCTTTCCGTCTTAGACTTCCCTCCCCATCCCTCTTTTTGCCTCTTTTGTCGTTTTGCCTCCTCCAAGACGTCATGTCAGACACCAACTTTGCGATCCCCTCTTCTGACTTTCACCACAATGACTGTGATTTTGATTCTGACTTGGGAGCACACCTGTGGCCAGCACCGCTTATCCAGATGGACTGCATCAGAGTGAACTGGCAGTTCCCGGGCCAAGTGACCAGGGACCTGACTCCTCCCCATGCTTTATACCATCACATGGATGTTGCGATTGCGGAAGGGGAGATTGATGAAGCTCACAGAAGATACCACAGAAAATATCGACAGTGCGCCTAGTGCGTACTGGAAAGTAAATCTAGAATCGAAACTCGCGAGCGAAGCCCAAGGAGACTTAGATTGAAGCGCAGCAGCGCCCACCGCCTGATATCCCAGCAGGGATATGGACCTGGCTGAGCCGGGGACCCAACCATAGCGTTAAATAGACACACACACACGCACACACACACCTCTACCACGCATAAACTTTGCTCCGCCGATATGTTCTTGATTGGGGAACTTCAACTTTCTGGTGGCTTAGACGAGAAAGCCTAGAGTAGGTCAAGCCTAGATTTGACGGCGAAATGACGGAAAGGAGCATCATAAAGTATTATACTAGAAGAAAATTTTATAATTTTGGAGCGCCCGGTTGCCTATAAATATGGCCTCCTCGACCGCTCTCCCTTGGAAGGTTTCCATTTTTAAACAGCAATCATTAATTATTCAGTTGCTGAAACTGAGCAATATCGACCGGAGTCTTGGTTACACCCCAAATATTGTTGAAAAATGCACTTCGAGAACTTCTTTGTTGTCTTTGCAGCTATAGCTGGTGCATCTGCTACTGGCACGGGAACCTGCACGGGAACCTGCGAGCAAAAATGTATTTGCACTTGCCCGGACACCACTTTGAGCCCCCCCACCGGGCCTGGTTGTGATCCAGGTTCAGTCCGTGCTCTCGGGGTCTCTTGTCCTCCATCCTCGGGAAGCACAACCAGCACCGGGTCTTGTGACCAACGCTGTCAATGCCCGACGTGCCCAGCTGTGACCCCCACCTGCCGTGGAGTTGGTGCTCCCGCTTGTTCAAACGTCATCGATAGATGCCATCTCAGTTGTGATTGTCCCCCGTAACCGTGGTAGGTATTCAAGAATTTATACCTAGTTCCTATTCTCAATAGACTAACATATCCAAGCCTTCCTTTTCACACTATCTCCTTCCCAGCCATAGGGAGTAACCTAGAACCAGGGGGGAAAAAAAAGAGAGGAATACAAGGAAAATTTGTTACAGGTAGATAATGGGGGGGGGGATTGGACATGTTCGGGGCCTTTCAACCTGTGCAACTATCCATTACTGTTGTTAGGGTCCAAAGCCGCCTAACTGGCTTGGTTAAGGAGATCTAAATCCCGGTTCAACCTCGCGTTGAGCTCAGTTCGACCTCGCGTTGGTCGCAGTTCAACCTCGCGTTAATAGTTATCAGTCATTATTCTAGCTATCAAATCAATTTTCAAGTCCTCCTAGCTAAGGAGGTACTAGATAGTTATTTCTTTTAATTTGCAAAATGCTCTAAGCCTTTAGTAGTATTTTCTTCGTTATACTCCCGTTATGCCCCTTGGCTGCGCTGGCCTTCTTCAGTTGCCTTGCTTGGTTGTGTGTTAGTCACGAACAATTTACTCGAGATGCAATTTAGCTCGCCAATCACATTACGACCACGCCGACCATTGGACCATTTCTCAAAGTTGTGCTGTTTTCAGTCTGCGCCCCCATATTCCTGGGCAAGCATAGTCACCTTCAACTTGGGGTTGTGTTGCTCGGCTCCGACAATCTATGGCAACGGACTGAGAAGGAATGCTTAGCTACAACCGCCCAAGCGAACGATTCCGAAAACCCAGAGATCATGACACATTCGATCAGGATCCTCCCCACCAGTGCCTCGTGGACGGTCCATCCAGTATTGTCATACGGGCCGCGAAATCTGTCGCCAGAGTCTGGGCCCGACAGGCACAAAGCAACCTGGATGGAAGCGTGTTCTCCATCCACCTACTCAACACCGACGGCACGGCCCTCAGGAAGGTCTAGATGCCGGTCAGCAGCGTAGGGCGAAGTTTAGAGCGGCGGGTCCCCATCAGTGCGTGCCTGTTATTTACTAACGTATTTCTCTAAATGCATCCGCCAAGTGCCACCTCTGTGCGGCTGGGGGGAACCCTCTGTGAGTGCCTCCTCGTTTCCGGGGACGCTTTGGTTGCTGCTCGCGCAGTGACTGCTGTCGCCTGGCAGACCCTTGTCGACATAGTATGTCCCTACTGTTTTCTTTTGATCCTTCCTATGTCCTTGTTAACTCTGCGTAGGCTGCCCTTTCCTCAGTATGGCTGAAATTGAAGTAGCTCTGGAGGCCCCGAAGGAAGACTAGAGAGCGACCGGAGCCAAACAGGCTAATATCGCCGCTCCTATGGTGTTGGCGCTCTGCGAGGAGTGGGTTCTGGAGGCCTTGGAGGCCTTGCGTTCTGCTGCTAAGAGCGCTAACCAAATCCTCGGGGCCTTAACCTGCTTCTTCGTGGCTGCGGCTATCGCTATAGACCGTCTGCTGTTGACGCCTGCGGCTCCCACTAGTGCGCCGGTTGTTCAGAACGCCGGCCCCAGTGGAGCGGGGCCGGCCAGGGTGGGAGTCAAGGTGTGGATAATAATGGAAAGACTCGCCGTGGTTCACCACCGTGCCCTCTTCGGCGTAAGAGCTTTTCCAAATCGCGAACGAGCTTGAAGGCTATATAAGGACATACGAAGCCCTAGAAGGTTGTTAGTATGATCCCACCATCGCCTTGTACGACATGATATTATATATATTCTACCGGATTCAACATGGAACCCGTGCCTTCGAGCACTCCGGGACCGGATAGAGACTGAGCTTTAGAGCGGTTCAACAATACCGATCCCGATTGTCAAATATTTGTCACTTCTATGAACCTCTCCGCATTCGGGCTCAACATGTATAGGTGTTGCTCAAAGGGCATTATTGCCCTGTTACGCTGGAATATGGGTCCCGTTTGGCTTTTTGTGCCTTTTTTCCCCTTCAACCAACTCAAATCATTATGCGTGTATTCGAGAAAGGCACTGGCGCTTCGGTCGTTACTATAACAAGCAAAACCGACGCCAGAAATATCGCTGACGGCATTATATAGCACCCATATACAGACGTCACACCCGAGGTTAAACGAGACCTACAGACCGCCTGGTCTGACAGTGAGCTCTCGTCTGGTATTATGGTCTGCTATGATTTTACGAGCAAAGTCGAATCCCAAGGGGTAGCCGCTGCCTACCTTAAATTCAAGGGCATCCCGACCTCCACACGTTCCTTGATAACATTGGTAAGT
The DNA here is from genome assembly GCF_000732125.1 of Scedosporium apiospermum. Taxonomy (NCBI): domain Eukaryota; kingdom Fungi; phylum Ascomycota; class Sordariomycetes; order Microascales; family Microascaceae; genus Scedosporium; species Scedosporium apiospermum. The sequence goes on along the minus strand of NW_015971793.1, from coordinate 335,367 downwards.
TACCCAACCCATTTTCCAAATAGCTCATTTCTGATATTCAAACTCTCGGTCTTGATGAAGGTCTCAGTTTTTCACAGTTCCTATATAATCTCCGTGGCCCTGAATTTCGGGATGTCTTGATCCTTGACGCTCGCCAGCTTCACAAAGCAGGATACAGACCGCTTCCATCGGACAAGCCCCTTTGGCGATTGCCTCCGTGTCGACGTTTGGAGATATGCCCATCGAAACCTGAAAACTTGCATCACAGCATATCGCATAAAATCTACGTGTCCAGTTCACTTCTTCGCATGACAGGATTGAGACTGGATTTCGGTGGCTGGTCTAGTTCCATGATATACTACCGACAAGTGGTCTCGCCTCTTTCCGATGAAGGCGACTATGCCAACAAGCTCGGACCTCAGCTACCTTCGCATTAGGGTTGTGCTTCAGGTTGCCATCGAATCTCCGATGCAGGCGAATTCTCCAAGTACTGCCAACAATATCCACATTAGTCGCTGATCTGCGTTTACTTGTGGATCGAGACTGTGGCAGCATGATACACCACTGTTAGACGAACAGTAAACCTGAACTACGATTTGGTTAAGAAGGGAGTTTGCGAGGATAATGCACGACAAGGAACAGCCAAGGCTAGTATATCTCTTAGGTGTATGAGGCTTCGGTGCTAATGAGTTTACCGTAATAGACTAACACTACGTCTTTTCGAATAGCTCCTGGGGCGAGCTCGTCGCTAACCTTAACCTTAATGCCAAGCTCTCCCGATCCTGAAGCGGGCCAGCTTGATTAGTCACTAGGGCTGGTTGAAGAACCCGATGCCGAGATGCCAAAGACTTCGGAATGTTTTCAACAATGGCCGTCTATCTTTCTCCAGGATCGTCTTAACCTCAATTGATACCCAGGTTCCATCAATTTCTAACTGACCATCCTCACAATTTGTGAAGTCAGACATCCATCTTTGACCACTCGAGAATCCTTGGTCTTGGCAACGAAACAACAGCCCATTGTCACACGCACAAGTCTTCCTCTAGGGCAATTCCCTCTCTCATGCATGCATCGAGCTGAGGATGCGATGCCCCCAACCCCCCACCTTAGCCCGAGTCCCTGAGACCCTGAGTGAGCCGTGGGCTAGTGGGATGATTTACGTCACACTTATGCAGGCCTAATTCCTTGCTTCGTCCCTCGCTGGAGTTGCATAGGGACAGGTGAGTCAACCATCGAACTGTTTGCCTAGCTTTTATCAAGCTTCCCGTTTGTGTGGTCCAATTGATGATGCCGATTTGCAATCGTGAGGGACTACCTGGCTGGCCCCCTCCGTGTGTCATGGCTGGGACATCCTGAGGAGTGTGTGGCCCTCTCCAGTCTATCCCAGAGTCGTTCGTCGTTCGCGCAGCCCGCCCGCCGGACCGGCGCGCCAAGTCCATCCCACGCTCAAAGCAGAACCCCCTGCCACGCAACAAAGTTAAATTGAAGCTTCTTGGAAGGCCAACTTTCTATGAACATAAACTACGCATCCACAGGGCGGGCTACTTGAATTCCCCACGCCTTTTGTAAACTAGACATGTCCATGGAGACAACGGAGCAGCGTTCCCTCTAGGTCTCCCTATTCTCCCTATTCTCCCTGTGGCTGTTCCCGCTCGACTGACTCTTCGTCGACGGAGCGCGAAACCGCGTGATGGGTGGCGCACATTTATTCAAATGCATGATTTCCAGCGCCGTCTTTGCTTCCCACGTCTGGTGAGAGTCATCAGGATGTTCGCTTAGCCCATAACCAAGTTACTCTTCCCGACGCCGCTCCGCAATCGGTCTCGAAATGCAAGAGTTCTTCATCTGCCATGCATGCGGATCATTGACTCATTGTTAAACTCCGGGTATTATTCATCTTTCGCACCATACAATTGTATAATTATCGCAACCAAATTTTTTTCCTTTCATGATCCAAAATTCGCGATATTTTTCCCTCTCTAAGAATATCTTTTCTACCCCTCCTCAATTGACCAGGTCAATTCAACCCCTCCATACCCCTCATACGTCATGCCCTCCAGAGCAGAGATAACCCATTTCGGTGCAGGCCCAGCCGCTCTGCCTACCGAGGTAATTGAGAATGCTGCCGCCGCCCTGATCGACTTCCAGGAGACTGGATTGGGAATTGCTGAGCATTCCCATAGGTCGGCCTTGGCTTCGAATATCATCAACGAGGCCAAGGCTGATCTGGCGACATACCTCGATATCCCCGATGATTACGAGGTACTCTTCATGCAGGGCGGCGGATCGGGCCAGTTTGCTGCTACGGCTTACAACTTTGTCGGCGCTTGGGTTGCGCGCAAACAAAAGGAGCTGGGTGGCTCGGGCCCGGAGCTCGAGGCGGCCGTGAAGAATCTCAAGATGGACTACATCATCACCGGTAGCTGGTCGCAGAAGGCGTCAGCTGAAGCTGAGCGACTCTTTGGCGCGGAGCACATCAACGTTGTGGCGGATAGCCGCAAGACGAATAACGGCAAGTATGGAACGATTCCGGATGAGAGCACCTGGAACCTTTCTCAGGATGCCGCTTTCGTTTATTTCTGTGACAACGAGACGGTTGAGGGTGTGGAATTCCCCGAGTTTCCCAAGTCCCTTGAGAATGGACAGATTGTCGTGGCCGACATGAGCTCCAATATTCTTTCAAGGACGATCCCGGTCAACAAATACTCAGCCATCTTCTTTGGCGCTCAGAAGAACCTCGGAATGGCTGGTGTCACTGTGGTGATAATCAACAAGAAGTTCCTACCGCCTACGACATCTCAGCCTCCCGCCATCTTAATGAGACAACTGGGTCTGCCGATTCCTCCTCGCATCTTCGAGTATGAGACTATTGCGAAGAACAATAGTCTCTATAACACACTTAGCATCTTTGAGTAAGTATAAACCCCGTCCTTAAGGAAACACTTAGGCTAATTGTGTTCTGTAGTGTATACCTTGCAGGCCAGGTATTGAAGCGGCTGCTGAAGCAGAGCCCTAAAGTGCAAGGACAGCAAGCCATAGCCGAAAAGAAAGCTGAGCTGATCTACGCAGTTCTCGACGCGCATCCTGAGGTCTATCGCATCACTCCTGATAAGACGGTGCGATCGCGTATGAATATCTGCTTCAGGATCGAAGGTGGCGATGCCGCAGAAGACGTTTTCTTGAAGGAGGCTACTGCCCTTGGACTCACTGGGCTCCGCGGCCACAGGTCGGTTGGCGGTGTGCGTGCTTCTAATTACAACGCCATCCCTCTTGAGGGCGCGGAGAAGCTTGCCAAGTTTATCGAGACCTTTGCGGCGCAACGGAAGACTTCCTGATCAGTGGGCTAGTGCGGGTATTTGAGCTCTTGACCTCCTTGGAGTTCTCACTTCTGAGGAGTATTTGTGTGGATTCGCGGATGGGCGGACATTTCATTCATACTTGTATGCACGCAGAGAGAGTTACAGAAATCTATCCTTCATTGCTTGTGGTCTCCTGAAGAGAGTTTCTTTGTATGGTTCCTGGCCATCTTAACATTCCCCGGGCCTGATCAGAAGAGCTGTGTGCTTTTCGGCCCTTTCTGGGCCTCCTTCGGCGCTGCGATCGTCAGTCGCACAGAGATGATGGCTTCTCCGGAGGCCCTAGGCTCTAGGGTTAGTATTGGATAGTAGAGTCGGCCTGCTGTTGCAAGTCTACTCCAACATGATCCCAATTGACTTTCACCTCAAATACCATACCCAGGATTCGAATAAACCTACCCATTTCCCAAACTGCTGAAAATGAGGAGTGGGTAACTGCATAGGGTCAGCTTTTCCTCAACTATCCTGAACCTAATTCGAGGATGGGAGCACAGAACGGTACTCTGCGGACCTGTATATGGGCATGGAGGAAGACTGTTGAATTATATACTAGATCTACATAGCCCGTTCTACGCATCCAGAGTCTTCAAGGGCCATTAGCGAACTGTATACCTTGGTGTCGTTGCTGGGGTTTCCCAAGTCGACCTTTTCACGCCGGCGATTCAGTCCTGGAGGAAACGACGGAGAATTGTCGTGGGAGAAGGAGAAGACGGAATAAACTAATGCCAGCCCTTATATGTATATATGAAAAAATACCCTCGTCTGCTAGGAGCACCTCGTAGAATGATTCGCCGATATATCAATCTACTCTCCACGGCTTGGACTGTTCTTCCGGTTTTGAGAGCCTTGTCTTAAGATATTAAATGAAAAGAAGTATTAATTATTTGGAACATCCTGATACATTTGGAGTATTACTGTGGAGAACTTCTGAGAATAGTATTATATCATTGGACTATCTAGACCTTGTACCTGGAGGTGATAGTGTTCCTGCGTGGCAGAATCCTGCCCTTATTATAGACAGAGCACAGAATGTCGGAACGCTAATAGGCGGCGTATTTTCATGACTCGTGAATATACGTGACATGTGAAAGCCGTTTACTTCCAAGTGATTTTTATTGGTAGGGATTTCTTTTTCTTCTCTTTTTATTGGGATGGCATTAGAGGCACCCGTAGCGCGTTGCTCGTGCCAGACGCAGACCCTTCGTTGTTTGGGCATTTTGGTGTATGTGGCTACTGCTTTCTGATTCGCTTATGCGTTGGTATAGAGTCGCTACATCCCGATAAATATAAAATAGGAACTAAGACACAATTTGCTGTCCTAAGGTGGTGGATCAGATGACTTGCAGTTAAGCAGGGGAGGCGAGGAGGAAGAGGGCCGTGCAAGCGGAGTCAAGTGACAAGATGAGCGGTTGAGTCCTCGCCCTCTCCAACCAGTCCCATTCCTTCGAAGAGGTCGATCCAGTCCTCGAGTCTTTCTCGAATAAAAACTTCAAGATCCCATGGTTCCGATGAAACACAGTCCCTTTCCCCGTCCCAGAGATACATGTCTGCCTCTACGATCTCATCTGGTTGGCCATCGCGAGAGACTGCGACCGAGACCGCCGTCGGCTTATAGGCCTCGCCTTCGAAGTCATCCAGTTTTTTTCGCTGGGAAGTTGTTTCGAGATCAAGAAGACATCCTTGTACAGATGCGCCCTCTCGTTTGACGGCAGCGGGGTAGTCTCGGTGATGGATAGCGAAGCGTGCGTATCCATCAACCCGGGCAGGGCGTGCGATTTGTGAAATGGAGGCGGTATTGGAAGCGTCGCCAGTTGTTGCCCACGCCAGAAGTGGTTTCGCACATAGGGTGCCATAGACAAATAGAGGTCGTGGTTTTTGCGAACGCGCCAGTTTTGGGGGGCTTTCGCTCTGTTTTGCCATTGTGGTGGAAGAGAAGGAGCGGGCGAGTTGTGAAAGAAGGAAAGAGAACCAGGGAGATTGGCAGGGGGAAGGTGGTTTTATGTAACCTACTGTCCAGGTATATATTGCGGGATTTACCCGCATTCAACAAGCGCACATGGTAGGACCAAACTAGTCTCTCTACCATGTGAAAGGAGGGATGAATCATGAGGCTGATCCCAAACGGAAGGTGAGGCTGAGACGAGACACTTAATGGCACCAAGGCTGTTTGTTCTTTCCCTGGTCTAGCACCCATCATTGTCAGTCTACAGAGAATTTCCACCCACCCCACCGGTCTGAGGACAACGAATACATATGCTCCAATCGCAACAATGATACGCTGAAGAGTATGCCCATCAACGAGGTTTATGCGAGAATCAGGAGCGCTAGTACCATGGAGGGTATTTGTCAGGTAGTCAACTACTGTCCTGAAAGTGGGCTTCCCCCTTTTTGGGGAGGAGGGGCGTGGATGTACTTGCCTTATTCCTTTATCAAAGCTATTACTTCTATTAGATGAGACGAATCTATATGACCGCGCCCCGGTACAGCCCATGTGACATGCTGCTCCTTCTGCTCACCTTTGCTCACCCCAACCACTGCTTTGGGTAATGTCACGCAGCGGCTCATGAATTGCTTTGAATCTAAACGAGTGGGCCCAGAATTGGTCCTGGGGGTGGCCAAAATGAGTTCCTTGGCTGGGCTTAATAGGCTGCACTGCCTTGTCCCTTCGCGCCTTTTCTTGATCCTGCTCCTCCTACGAACTAGAGACATAAAATGACCGTCCCTTCTCGCCCTCTTCCCTCACTCTCCTCAGATATGCTCTCTGTACACTACATTAAGCAGAGTCTCGGTGCCTCGAATTCTCATCTCTTGTGGATGCCCTTTAATACCGCTTCTAACTCGCTCCTATCACCTATACGTACTTTCCCTTAACAGAAGCACCGGGGTAGAAATATAGGCACAGAAGCGAAGAAATGCAGTTTAATAGCCAAAACGAGGACACGTGAGGATTCTGTAATCGGTCAGGCTAAGCGGAGAGAGCTTACGACAGATCGCTTAAGATCAGTCCTCACACAGTCCGCAGGAACGTCAGATTAAAGAGCGAGGCTCACTCGATGGAACTCTTTTCTTTTTTAAAGTCTGCAGCACAATTCAACATCGCAATTCTCATCCATTTACCAGATCTCCTCTATATACCTTAGTCAATCCCTTTTCATAACTTGCTTACTCACAGAGAGCAAAGCCGGAATGTACTCTAATCAAGAGGGCCGTCGTTCGGGCCAACGTCGTCCTCAACCGACACACACGCCACGAGGACGACCACGGCAGCGTCGAGACGGGAAATCCAAAATATCCATGACAGGGGCATGCCATTGCCGTGGCCAACGCTTTCATCTGGAGTCCTGTTGTAGGTTGCTATCGACGTGATCGTGGCCGCCGACGCGGCGGCCTGTTTGGACTCGAGCTAGAGAGCCCGATCCTTGCGTTCGGCGGCCGCTGCCTTTCAAATGCTCCAAGGATATGCCATGGCCTAGATAGTGAATCCATGGTACATGTACCATAAGTAGAACTACAAGCCTAGTCGTATACATACGACCCAGGCATCAATGGAACCACACTTTCGCCCGAGTCACTGTCATCCTTTTCCAGGCCCTCTACGAATTCATAGCAACTCCAGCAATACGCTTCCTGCGGATAGTACCATTTCCGCCTCTCAACCGGGGAGGTTGGAAATGGGCAACCGTCTGCAGCCTGGCTAGCTCGTCCACCCCAAGGTTCCTCTGAGGCGGGCGCCTGCACTCCCAGTCGCCAGTTGCGTATGTCTATCGGAGGCGAATAATAGCATTGGTGGCCAGCTATGCTGTGCGAGGTGCTATCTTGCTCGAAATAAGCGTTTCTTCCATCTTGCGGGGTGTGCTCTGCTCCTTTCCCTTGTCGAGAATTTGTCTCTGTAATGTCGTCTCTATCATCGAGTCCGCTGTCACTAAAGCCTGATGAGGCAGTGCTCCAGGACGAGGTTGAGGCTATATCTCTGAAATAAGTTTCTTTCAGAAATCCGCATACGCATTTCTGAGCGAGGATCATCTCCAGGAGCCTGTCCCACCAGGGTTCTATGTCTGCCCCATGGCACCTCTCCGTGGTGAGCATTCGGCAACAAAGATTTGCATCTTCTTCAAGGAATTGATAATTTGCCGTTCTTCGTGCGAGCAGAGGGGTTTTAGATAGCATAATTAGAGTCCGCAGACTATCCTTCGTCCATCCTTCCAGAGACAGCGGGAGTTGAGCGGAAGCGAGCTCGCCAGCTATAAGTTCTTCGTCTCTGATAGGCGTTCGTTGTAGCAATGCGATCCATTTCCGAAATTCCATGGAGGACGTCATCGCAGAAGAGGTTGGAGTTTCCCCGTCCACCACAAGGTGAATGTTGGCACCTTTTTGGAGCACGTAGTTGACATAGACAGCCGCTTCTTCCTCGTCTTGTTCGTTAATTGTCCTTGCAATGTGGTGCAAAAGGCCTTCCCGGCCATCCGTGAAATTTGCTGCATCCTCGTGTAGAGCTAGGCACATTTTGAATGATTCCATATTCGAACCGCTAGAGGAGAAGATCAGAAGGTTGAGGACATTATTTTGGCAGATGTTTTCTGACATTTCCCGTCGATACTTTCTGAGGAGATGCGGTACGAATGGCTTCGGGTGGAGAGTGGAGTTGTCCTTGTCCGCCGTTCGGCGTACAAGAGCCCAGCCATCGGAATCTTCATCCCAAAAATCAATACAGTCGTCAAAAATGTCGAGGAGCTCGAGACGTCGTTGCGACAAGGAAAAAAGTAATGATATTGGAGTGCTGGAGCCAATCACGTCAGTAGGTCACAAAAAGTAGATGAGCTAATCGTACCTGTTACTTTCATGACCAATATGCGGATACGTGCGGGCTGTCTTGTCAGCTCCTGCCGATATCAGAAATTTGCAGATATCTACTTCCCCGTTGCGCGTGGCGTACTGAAGAATTGTCGTTAACGTGAGGACTGGTTATGTGGAGTACTCGGGAGAATTGCGCGCTTCTAAGCCCTCGTCTGAGTTCGGCATGGGGTCAATACGTACATGGAGTGGCCTCCACCCTTGTGAGTCGGTGTCAACAACAGACGCTTCCCCCCTTGAAAATAATTCGTGAACTCCATCTAGGTTGCCGTCACGACAGAAAGTGAAGATGAGTGCGTCATCTTTCACCAAGCGGATTGGCTCGAACTTGTAATCCCAGCCCTTCAGAGACTTCAGAATTGCAATTTCGATTCCGTATCTAACTCCGCATCTGAGGAGCCAGGGGGAAGGGTGAAACAAGATGGAGTACGACATCTCGCCATGAGGCGCTCGAGAACCCTGCCGAAAGGTACGAATGGATGTTATGACCAGTTTGAACTCAAAAATGAATGTCCCGAACAAGTTGCGTGTGGGAACCCGACAGAGCTGTGTACGGCAGTTTGGAAACGGTCTTATCTGTGTCCCGTCGACAAAAATCGGGTCGACTTGTGCAGACTCGGCGGGGCTGTTGAATGTGTGAAGTGTCGAATTGGGGTGACTAGGGCTGGGATGGACGTATCTCGAGCCTTCTACCTCCGTCTCTAGGGAGTGTCGATAAGTGGTTGTTACATTGCTAAGAGCAATTTTGATATCCTCGCTCTTCTTCAGCTCTTGTAACCCTTGTTCTGCGCCGATGACGAATCCTGTGCGCAAGACGGAATCTGGAATCTCCTTGGCCATTTGTCGGATTGAAGCCCCTAGGGCATCGAAATGGGCACTGATCCCGGACGATTCCTGTCTTATTAATCGGGAAATTTCAGTCACTGTCTCCAGCTGCATTGCCGACATCCTCTGGCTCAGGCTTGCCAATGCCTCCCCGACATCCCGGTGGCTCTGTTCCAGCCGATTTGTGTTATCGAGCAGCTTGGTCATCGTTTGCCTGCTATGCATGGAATTCGCGACCATTCGACGACTAGACATATGTTAACCAGGAAATCAATTCAGCATCATCGAAAGGTCTGCATCAAGGCCTAGCTCCACAAGATAGTATTCATGTCGAAGACTTACTCAAGTGAAGCTTGAAGAGCCACGAGAAGCGTGCTTTTAGCCACCTCAATAGACTGGCGAAACTCCGTGGTTGATTCCTTCTTCCAGGCTGCCTTGATTGCTGTCCACTTTCGTTTTCGCGTTTGCCCTGTCTCAAGAGGCCCGTGAAATTCCACGACAGTCTCACGAAGGCGCATTATGCCCCGCATACAGTTCCCAAGGGCTGCTGTCAAATTCCCATCGATCGACTCATTCTGTGCTTTGAAGGCAATTGAGGTAAGAATGTTGGAGAGCAAATCTAGCTCTCTCGTCATGGTGCAGATTTCATCCGGGGCATCTCTCACGTTCCTCCAGAACGTTCGGAGTTCTTGAGCTGTGTCGGCAAGTTGGAGTGCTAGAGAAACCACAGCAATGCCTGCTAAGCCGTTATGATGTGACGCACGCAAAGGGCGAACATCCTATGACACTTACCGCTAGCTGCAACAGATATACCCTCCATTTCCAAGATGTATTTTTGGCCTACGATATACTAGCGCTGGCAAAAGTTTGGTTTACGGGAGTCATGGAGATGCATATGAGAGACGGAAGGGGGATGTGTTAAAAGACAATCACAGAAGCAGAAGAATTTGGTGATCATGTCAAGTTTGAGACCACGAGAGCGCCTTAAAAGAGGGTGCGCTGTGGCCTGTGCGCCCTGCAGATGCCAACAGGATGAGCAAGAACGCCTAGTCACGGTTATTTATCAATTTCGGGCAACACAGCCACGGCCACAGCCCCTCACTCCCTCCATTGTGCAGTGCTCCGTAGCATGCGAAACAGCCTCGTGTTCGATGGAAGTAAAGATTATGACAGAAGCAAAATATCCCTGGATGATTTTGGACTTGTCTTTCCAATGGATCATCGCATCAAAGATTGCGTATACACATAACGAAAATGGTTCGTCTTGTTACCATCGCCTCCTCATGCCGTCAGAAGAGAGTCCCGGACGGGCGGGTGTTTGACTTCCGCTCCATGTCTGCAGTAGTCAACCACGTCCAGGTCCACTCCTGCTTGGAGGCTTATTGCATGCGAAAGCTAAAGGATCCAGTTTCGAATTTTGCGGTTTCTGCTTTCCGCGTGAGATTCGTGACGTTCCCGTTCTCTCAAAGGAACTTAACCCGCGAGACTTCTATCCGCGCCTACTGCTACTATAATGGCCAGCTCTCAAATTGCTCGTCTCTATCACGATGATGTCTGGCTGTCTTGGCTGGATGGGTTTCGAGGTGGGATGCCCATCTTCTCCCCATCTCCCTCTCTGCCTAGCTTGTACATCAGCCACTCTCACCATTCTCTACTTTAACTACTCCTGATCCGTTACCTGAATTCATTCCCCAGATTGCATCGGGGATTAGTTGACGGTGTACCGAAGGATTATTGTCTAGAATCTAGGTAAAACCATTCTCACATCTATACCGATCATTTTTAATGTCCAAATAGTTCAGCGGTTATCATTTGTGTGCAGTGGCGGCTAACGTTCCGTGCCAGCACTGTTTCGAGTTACTATGTCTAACAACGAACAAGTAGGACAGACAGTGTTATCCAAACCCAGCACACACTACCCCCTACCCTCCCCGGAAGAGAACATCAAAGCCGTGTTACAGGCTTAGTTCCACCCGCACTGTCGGCAGCTGAGAGCGTCATTGAGTCGTCATTTGAAACAGCAGCATCCTCAACTACTTTCCCTTCTGGAATCAAGCTATTACCTGCCCCCCCCCCCCCCCCCCCGGGCGGCGCCATTATCGAGTATATGCGCAGCTGCCCTAGATAACATAGCTAGCACACTTCCTCCTAGTATCGTCTTTATCCACAGCTTAACTAGCGACTGAGAGAAGACCTAGACTACTAGCGACACATGCGAGCCATGGCCTAAGACCCTTCTCCTGTCCAAACTCCTGACCGCACGCATTCTCACATACAGATACGATGCATCCATAGCGGACTGGTATCACGGGGTCAAATAGCTAACCACGCCTGGAATCCACTGACCTCTCTTGGTCGTACCGAGAGGATGATGATACGGTAGGTGCTAGCAGCTGTGTAGAACTGGCGATGATACTGACGCGGGTAGAATGAGCGGCCGATGATATTTGTCTGCCACTGCCTGGGAGGCCTAGTTTGCGAGAGTGTATGTTTGCTCTTGTATACTGAGCTACAGCCCCCAGGCTAATACCTGCTGTAGGCCTTATTCACATCGAGGCAGCAAACAGAACCCGGACCTCCAGAACATCCTCCACTCGTCGTTGACTCATGCCAGCGCTCCTTCTGTATTGCTTTTGCATTCCTTTCTAGCGAGATGCAAGAGGATTTCTCATGGGCCTTACAACATCGCCGTTGGAGGTGAAGCACGGGAGTCAGCGTCTGGAGGTTGAATGCCCCGTTAGGCTCCTTAAGAAGGGTCTCCAACACCCAGGACACGAGCTTGTAGGGCCAGGTCTTGACAGCACAATCCTGGAGCACGGCAGCCACGGCGTGGTCGTCTCTCTGACGCAGCCTGCGGAGCATTGTAGTTAAGTTGGACTGATGATATCTACATGGCAGAGCCAGTGGCTTAAGAATGTCAACAGTGCAAATTTTTTCAAGGGCTATTAGAGAAGCTCAATGCGCCACGTCTGGCCATCGATTGGACCGTTGAAGGGTCGCAAAGGGGCATACCGCAGGTTCTACTCCATGTATTCGGAAACTGATATCACGAAGCATCGTCTGTATAGCAGTGACTAAGGCTACTCTAAGTCAAGTTTATCTATCTCAGGCATACCCTCAACCCGGCCTTTAATTGTATACACCCAGCCCCGCTCCTTAAGAGCCTGCGCCAATGTCTTTCCATCCCCAGCATCTGAGTCCAGCGTAAACAGGCCCTCCTCCAGAAGTGTAGGCAAGCACCCATACGCGCGATCTTCATCTTCAAGAGCAATCTGGAGAAGGGAGCGCCCCTCCTCGTCCCTCGTGCAGACATCCGCGCCCGCTTCGACCAACATCCTGAGCGTCTTCATATCCCCCCTTTCCACACAACAAGAGAGCGGCGTCCGTCCCTCCACCGTCCGAGAATTCAGATCCATACCCGACTCCAGCAGCGCTTCCATAAAGTCCATGTCTCGTTCATTCAGAATCGCAACATGGAGCGCTGTCTTGTTATCCTCAAACATTCCAAGCTCGGTATTCGGGCCAAGCTCGAACATCGCCCTCAGCGCCGGGATACACCATGAATCCGGTGCCGGCTTGCCATTCATCATCATGAGATGCAGCGGAGTGCACCCTTCCTCATCTTGCGCGTTGATATCGGCCCCATTCTCAACTAGGATTCGAATGGCAGTGACATGACCTTCTTGCGCTGCGAAGTGCAGCGGTGTCCGCTCCTCCCATTCCCGCGCGTTCACATCTGATCCCTTTTGAATCAGGAAGCGAATGATCTTCGCGCAACCTCCGACCGCGGCCCAATGAAGTGCCGTGCGCTTGTCGTAACGGCTGGTAGCATGGATGTCCGCGCCGTGCTTTACCAGAAGGAACGTACTTGGTGCATTTCGCGCCATCGCATTGCCATGCAGGAGGGACATGTCTTGTCCATATTTGACCTGGTCAAGGGCATCGAGATTGGCACCGTGCTTTACAAATTGGCCGATGACTGCATCGCGGATAGCGATCTCCTCAGTCACCGGCATTGGCAGACCATCCGGCGTAGTTAGCTGAGAAGGGTGGTTATATTCTTCTAGATCCTCCTCCATTTCGGCGAAGAAGCGTCCTATGGGATGTTTTGTTTCCAAAGGAGTAAGCTGCGCCTTGAGACCTGAGCATTTGCCATATTTGATGTTGCGTTGGTAGAGGAGGGGCATGACCAGAGTGTGAACATGGCGATTTGTGCGGCTGAACCGGGAGAGTTGTGTATAGCTTTCTAGACAGTTTGCGATGGAAATGATGAGTTCGTTGGGGAGATCGAGCAGGTTCATAGTGTGCCTGGTGTTTTTGCAAGGAGCTGGTTGGGTTTGATCACTCCTCTTTAAGACATATAAGAATGAGGAGGGAGGTGGGATTTGAGGCTAAAGGATGAATCATTCCAGTCAAGAGATTCTCGTGAGTTTTATATAATACCCTCCAGTGGGAGCACATTATCAGAAAATGCTGGTTAGGCCATGGCGGCAATGCATAAACGTAGAACAACTAGAGAGACTATTGATAGAGGGATAACCAAATTCAAGCGGACAGGGTAGCAATTTTCGGGCAGGAATAACCTAGTGTGGAGCCGGGACATTTCTGTGGGGGAAAGCTCGATTTTGGAAGCGGGAAGTGGAAATACCTGTATTTATAGTTGTACGCTGCAGAGCCCCGCTAGGGCCGCTGGGCTTGGGCGTGAAAGGTTACTAGCAGCAAGCCGTCTCCAATGATCTGTTTCAGCCAGCTGGCTGCCACTGTTTATGCAGACACAACCAATTACATTTGATGCATCGTCTCCACCCGGAACCAAGGATTGAACAACTTGTATCTTGAAATTAGGCAGCAAGGCGGAAGGCGCACGGGGAGGAGCTCCACTCATCACTACCGAGAACAACCCTTCCTTCCTGAGCAGGTGTGGAGACATCATGGATTCCTTCAGTGGGGGCATAGCTGCAGCTCAACTAGTCGGCCTACTCTCAGGCGTCGCGACTGCTACACAAAAGTTCTATAATGATTACAAAGGCGCGATCAGCAGCTACCCTACTCTGATGCGACAAGTAGAGAATACAGAGAAGGTAGCGACCAAATCCCTCATTTCTCCCTCCAAGTAGCTGACTCATTGAAACAAGACGATTACATTCGCCGCTTTAACCTATGCCGATGTCATCAAACGATGCCCGGACACGGTGCTGAACCAGATTTTAGACGGGGAGCAAATTAGATCACTACTAGAAGATTGCGGATCGCAAGTCAAGAAAGCAGGCGAAATCCTCCAGAGATGTAAGGTGAACAAAACCCATGGGAGGATTATGTTCGCCCTGAAGAAGGAGAATGTGCAGAATATCCTGCTTGACCTCAACCCAGTTGCGGTGTGGATGTCTGTGAACTTGAGCTGTGTTCTGGTTAGGCTGGTTGAGTGGCAGCTTCAGAATCCACCAACCCCCGAGTTGAAGGGCCTGGCGCAGATTCGTGCTGTTACAAGGGAGCACCTCGGGCGTGCGCAGGAAGCCGCATCCCAGTTGATGGCTGCAAGCAATCTGAGAGGACAGGAGGTTAGGCTACCAAAACCTGGGTCTTCCAGTCCTGCCGGTTCTGCCGGAGCAAACCAGCCAGCTAGGAAGCGGAGACTGACCGCTCCAAGCTGGCTCCTTCAAAGGTCAGTGTTAAAGGCGCGGCAGGTCAGATTGAGGGTGCTGGCCAATGCCTCAACAAAGGATAGGCAGCGGCATGTCACACCTTGCACCTCATCCATCTGCCATGCCCGAATCTCCTCAGAGGACCAGCCTGATCAAGTATTGGCGAGTTTAGAGCAACAGGCAACTCCCACGGGCAGTTTTGATGAGCTTGCTTCATCACCGGTTTTACCTCTAGTGGATCTATCTGATACCTGGGAGCAGGCCGCCCCACCACAGCCCTCAGTTACAACTAGGGCCTCAACACCTCCAGCAGCACGTCAGCCCGACAATAGCCTAGATAGAGAACGCAGTCCAGATCCTTCCCAGCGGAACTCTATTGACTGTGGAACAGCTATCGCATCCGAGTTCCGGCCATCCGCGAAAGCTCACTTAGAATTGCCTGCTACTAGCAGCCTTTCGAGCGCCCCTCTCTCTTTCAAGGGAGATCCTGAGAACAACGCGGAAGTTCAGGGCCACAACCCCATAGACCTACTTGATGCGGTTACGAAGATGGTCTTAGAGCGACAATCTCGGATGGCAAACGATGGATCAAGCTCCCAGATAAGCCGGGTAGTTGTTTCAGCGAGTACAAGTATCTCTATCATTAGACTACTCAATGCTCCTTGGGGATTTCTCTTCTTCCAGCGGCCGGATGACTGGATTCAACTTGCCTTAATTCCCGCTAGGGGTGATAGAAGTGCCATCCTTCTTGATCCCGTCATTCAGGTAGAGGCTAACTCTCTTATACGGTGCGACTTAGCCCATGCCTCTAATGGAATGTTAATATTGAGACTTTTCATATTCGCCAGGGGTGGTGAAGGGTATTGTGGTGTCACCGAATGCCGACTGGATTTTCGAAAAGCGCGAGAGGAGCGCCGCTGGACCACGCAGAGGACAGAACTACGGATGGACATAACCTCGGCACCTCCAACTGAGGGAAACCTTGTGGTCTGGGAAACAGGGAACACTAGATTTGCCTTTATCTCTTCGTCTGGGAAACTTGAAGGCATTCGCACGTGCAGGCGCTTAAGCGGCCACTGGGATCTTCTACCACACCCCTTTGAGATCCCCCTCCAGCCAGGTGATCAAGTTTGCTACACTGAGCAAGAGAACTCGATGCGAGTATACAAGTTCAACCAAGCCGGAATAACGCGATACCAGGTGCGAGGCTTCAGTAGCTGGTGTGACTTCCAGCCTGAAAACCTACATGATTTACCTGTAGATATCAGCGAGAGGGAGATAAACTTACATGGGCATCTTCTCGGACCATCTCCGGGCTCATGTCAGCTAGTATTCAGTCCGGATAAGATTGGACCAGCAGTTGGCATGTTCTGTCAAACGGTCGAAGACATGATTTATTACTTCAGAGGACACCCGTGGTACGACAACCTTCACTCCCCGCAGATGATCAGCCCTGTAAAACCTGGCTCGATATTTGTGTTGGATGAGTCCACGCTATTCTTCATTTCCCCCGAAAACGAGATAAAAGGAGTCCACTTCTCAGTAGACAACTCCGGAAATATTACAGTCG
Source organism: Scedosporium apiospermum (assembly GCF_000732125.1). Taxonomy (NCBI): domain Eukaryota; kingdom Fungi; phylum Ascomycota; class Sordariomycetes; order Microascales; family Microascaceae; genus Scedosporium; species Scedosporium apiospermum. Next base: position 319,144 of record NW_015971793.1, on the reverse strand, counting down.
GGGCCCCTTACTCGGTATTTTACGAGGACTATTTCGCGGCAACGTTGGATGGCCTTTCACTAAGCGGTCCACTTGATGACTATCTACAGCGTTCACTGGTCTTCCGGTCTCGCCTTTCGGACTATACATCGATTAGTCCAATGTCCTCAACGGTGCCTAGCGGAAGCCCGAGTAGTAGGCCACACCGAAGCGCACAAGCTCGAAGTCTCGGGTCCTCAGATGTCTCACCCGAAATATTGGACTGAAATAGCCAGTGCTGGGAAGTAAAGTCTAGGGTTTGCCTAGCTCTCTATATCCTTCACTAGAGTGGCCAGCAAGCTTTTACCTAGATATCCCTGTTTACATCAACGCTTCAGCGTGCTCACGGGAGCCATCATGGAGGCACGCGGCACGAGCAAATCGACCACGCATTTGGTCTCTTTCTACCCTAAAGCCCCAGCTCTCCTCGATCGGGCACTTACTATGGGTTTACAGTAGATTTGTTTTTCCGTTGGATCATCGCATCAAGACAGAAACCGCATGATTCGACCTTGTAACCTTTAGCTTTTGAATACAACAAGCTTTCGAGCAGGAGTGGGCCTGGACGTGGTTGGCTACTACAGAGATGAGGCGGACGTCAAGCATCTGCTCGTCAGGGACCCTCTTCAGACCGCATGGGGAGACGATGGTAACAAGACCAATTTCGTTATGTATATATTTTCCGCGTGAGATTCGTGGGGTTCCCATTGTCCCAAAGGATCTTGACCCGTGATGCTTCTATCTGCGCCCACTGCTATTAAAATGCCCGTCCCTCTCATACTAGTTTGGCTGTCTTGGCTGGGAGGGCTTCGAGGAGGGACGCATCGAATCCCCCCAGTCGCTTCTCGAAGGAGACTTGGCACAACGAGTTATAATAGGCTATTATTCAGTCTGACGTGAGCTGTATATATTTGCGTCAAGGATAGAAATGAGGACGTCGATGACGTACCTGGCCTCACCCCGTAACTGCTCACAGGAACGCCGAGCGGAGAATGATATGGACACAAATCGACAAAGCTTACCGGCCAGAACATGTATCGTCCTGTTAATCGGAATTTTGGTACTCGAGGACGCCCGCGTTCTTCACAGACAGTTAATACTTGCAGAATTATTCTGTCTGCGTCAGCAACATGGAAGGGAGTGATTATCGGATTGCCAGGCAGCCGAGCTCAAATGCTGTGACACGGATGACGAGAACTTTATGCCAAACTTGAAGAATTCTCTTTCAACCCTGGCATGAATATGGTATGGCCTAGTGACTTTCGGTATCGGTGAACTTGGGACTGTCCATTGTCTCCAATTTTGTATAATTGCACCCATAACCTCCCGGGCTTTCAGACAATATATCGGCAACTACAACGCAAACAGCTTGAGGTCCAATGGGACTTTCTGAAGAGTAGAGCTAGTATTCGACATCATCGACACCCCGCACATCATTGAGTGGCGTTATTATCTGGGGCCGGCGAAGTAGTCGCCGACCCCAACCTAGAAATATTCAACACTTGGCTCACGCACGTCACAGATGGATGCGCGAGGCAGCAGACGGTCTGAATCCAGACGAAGCAAGTGCTCGAACCAGTCGGCCATGCACCAGCTTTCATGAGGATGACAACTCTCCTTACCTCTATCTATATTTTACTGGTAGAAAATGTTTTAAAGGAGTCTAAGGAGGCTCGCCTAGGCGCTGGGACAGTCGGCCGACTCTCAACTCTACCTTCTTCTCGGTGAGCGTACGAGGAGTGCCGTCTGGTACTGGTTGCCCAATCGCCTCTCTACCTAACACGTGTACACCAGCCGCTCTCGCCATTCTCTCCTTTAACTCTTCCCGATCCGTTACCCGAATTCAATCCCCAGAATGCATCGGCCGCGGAGGGAAGGAAAATCCCTAGGTCAAAGCGCTGCGGAAAAGGCACGTGACAAACCGTTAATCCTTAAATTGCCTGTCTCGCCAAATCATTCACCCGACATTCCTAACGAAGGTGCATCACTCTCGATCCTGCTCGAAGTTCTGTTCAATTGGGCCAAAGGCATGAACTCACCCACCAACCCGGTCCCGGACCCCCCCTACGTGGCCGATTCTGTAATCCATACCGTTGGTGAGAGCATTGCGACGCGGTTGGAGGAGGTGGTCAGGAGTCGGGAAGACGCAACTCCTGATTTCGCATGCCCAGACGACGCCGACGAGGGCAGTCAATGGAGATGCGAAACCTTGCGCAACCACTTCAAACCCGCTGAAGCTGATAGGCACCGGATGCAGATTTCTCAGAGCAAATATTGGGAGACCGAGTATCTCTACTACGACAATGCTCTGAGAGAGAAGTTATCAGAGAAAGTCAACTCGGCGCACAGTGCGGACTACGATTCTTTGGCAGATCACTGGCGGGCTCTGGCGCGATTGTACCAGAACCTACTAAGACTCAGCGGGCTATCGACAACCGAGATTAAAGAACTGCGGCTCTCGATTAAGGATCAGAAGTACTGGGAATACGAGGCCGATATTTATCAACAAGCAATTAGAGCCCAAGAGTACAAGCTGAGAGATGCGCTTTTAAAACGCGACGAAAGACGGCGCCGGCGGTTGGCGCGAGCTACAGAACCTGCGAAGCGAACGCAACCGACGGACAAGCAGGGACCTCCAGACGGCGGGGTAGCGAGCAGGACCAGGTCTCGCATGAGGGCTTCTGCTGGCGCTGGGGTCGGGAAAAGCAGGCCACGCAGATCGAGAGCTGGCCGCTAACACGACTCATCCGTTCGTGAACATGGGATAGGCAGCAACCCCGCCTCTCCCTGACCAGCGAATGAAGCCGGATCTTGCCCTCCCCCCTCCCTTTCCCCGTCAATCACGCAGACTTCAGTCTCCCGGTGTGCTTCTTCTCCCCGAAAACCATACCCAACACAACATCCTCCTTATCGTTCTTTCCATCCTTGGAATGTCGACCACAAAGGCCCTCGACCTCTCCAGTGTTGTACTGATTCTGGGTTCTTTTGTTGGTGTCGACAATATTCTAAAACTATCTGATAACTCAAGATATGAGTTTCTCCCTCGTGATGAAGATACCGATGAATCCTGGAAGGGTGGCCAGGCAGGCGAACAGATGCCGAGGCCTCCTTTCCTTTGTCTGAGAATCGGAGAGCATTTATTTGATCCCCAGGGCTGGGTATTGGGCTCTCATGACGACTCCGATCAGTGCGACCTCCAGCTTGCCGAGAACAACCAAACGGGGATCAGCAGACGGTCTATCAGACTCGACATCAGTCCAGTGACGCATTATCCGAGAGTAACGGCATTGACCGATAAACGGATCAGCATAGAGCTTGGCAACCGCAGCTTCCGGTGCAGGCCCGACGAGCCCATAGAGCTACTCTGTCCAGCGACCGTCGATCTCGGGGCGGTTAGCTTTCGAGCTTGGGCCCCAGAGCGAACAGCCGCTGAAGCCAGGGAGTATGGAAAGTTAGCTAGGGCCTTCAGTCAGGACATCCTATCAGCCTTACCAAAATACATACCTTCCATCAAAAGCCATCCAGAGACCGAACCACACAACGTTCGCTACGGGAGAAATGGCGCCGTGTATGTCGGTGGGTGGAGAGTCGAAAGCAAGGGGATGCATGCGTCGGTAATGATGGTTAAAGATCGGAAGACGGGTAGAACCTTCGGGGCGAAGGAGCCATATTATAGAACTACCGACAACCCTGACATTGCGAGGAAACGGTTCGAGACGCTTCAAAAGGAATATAAATACATCATGCAACTCGACCATGTGAGTCGGATAACACGCTCCCATTATAGACGGGCCGACCGAGTACTGACGGCCTATTTTCACCAGCCGCATATTGTGAAAGCCTATGACCTCGTCGTCGCCGAGGATGTCACACTGCCGCCATGGATGATCGTTGAATACATACCGCTGAACCTCCGTGATGCCATGCCAAACCTAGATGAGTGCGACAGGCTGACAGTGATGACCCATCTCTCCAGCGCACTACACTACATGCACGGACGCGGCATCACCCATCGGGATGTCAAACCCGATAATGCGCTTGTTCAAAGGGACGACCACGGACTGACTGTCAAACTCGCCGACTTTGGTACCTCGAAGCATAACGAATCTGGCAAAATGGATACCTTCACTGGAACCGAGATCTACATGGCCCCTGAGCTATTCGAAACCCCTCGAAACTACACGAACAAGATCGATCTATGGGCGCTCGGTCTCGTCGGCATGCATCTGTTCACCTCTTGGAGCCCTTCTCGGGATAGCAGGTCCGACGGAAATGACTTCGGGCCCTGGATGCGCGGTGTAATTATTCCACACATGTCAGAGGCGCCGCAGCAATTCCGCCCTTTTCTAAAGGGATTGCTATACAGGGAGCCCAAAAGGAGATGGACTGCTTGGAAGTGTCTGAAGTGGCTATGGGGAAACATCCATCTCGATAATCCTCTCGACGAACACTTGGGGGGAAGGGAAGGGTTAGCTGCCGACCTTGAGAAGCGCTCTGCGGCGACATTAGGCGGCTCACATGAGAATGACTCTACGGCGAGACGTCGGCGCAGCCCGAATCCGTCACTCTCAACAACCCGCGCACGAACAGCCCACCTCACTAGCCAGGGTCCTGAGGAGGGCAGTCCCCTTCCAGACGGACTGTTTCTTGGAACTTCAATACCTGAACTCGTCTCGCCAGCACTGACGCCCCACGCTGATGACGCCGCTTCTGAGAGTAACGATGGAGGGGATGCCGATTCTACAGAGGAGGGCAACGTTAGTCTAGAGGATGACTGGGGCGGGGATTCTGGCGAATTTGGAAACATGGCTGCGTAAACTACAACATGTCGATCGGCAGAGCACTCTAATTAAGTCTTTCATCTTATATAATACGTCGTGAGGCTATTTTTAGGACAGAAGGGTTTGCAGAATCAGACCCGAGTAATCAATACATATGATGCGTTGCTTGATCGCGTCTTGGAGATGTCAGCTTAGGTATTGCGCGGTCTTAGAGCTCTGTAAGTATGGGAGCTACCGCAGCGGGGATTGGTTGACGGTGTGTTCTTGTCTAGAATCTAGATAAAATCATTCTCACATCTATACCAATCATTTTTCAATGTCCAAATAGTTCAGCGGTTATCATTTCTGCGCAGTGGCGGCTAACGTTCCGTGCCAGCACTGCCTCGAGTTATTATGTCTAACAACGAACAAGTAGGACAGTGTTACCCAAACCAAGACACACGCCCATGCATGCAAACACACACTACCCCCTACCCTCCCCGGAATAGAACATCAAGCCGTGTGACAGTCTTAGTTCCACCCGCACTGTCGGCAGCTGATAGCGTCATTGAAAGGGTAGTCCAGATAGGCGTATTCCACCCGTCCAGCGAGAACAATGCCGACGCCGTAGCATGCGCTATTGCCGTCCCAGTCCGTCCACTACAGGTGCCATTTGATAGGCAAGTCAGCAAGGATCAAACAACCAAGTGGACCAGCAGGGAAACTGGCCATCGTTCGCGAAAGAAACCTACGTAAGTGCACTTCTTATCATAGTCGAAGTTCTGGATACTGGAAATACGATTGTTCCACTAATGGTTTTTGTTACGCGTCTAGTTAGCCTCCAAAGTCCCAGGACTGAGCATCACCAAGCTGTATTAGGGAATTATCGGAAGAACCTTACCTCGTCGCCGATATAGTAACCCTTGTTATCGATGTTGGCGCGATGGTAGAAGCCGGCGCCCTGGAAGGCCCAATTTTCAAAGTATGCGCCGAAGGCCGGGACCTGGCGGCTCTCGAGACTGGCGGGCTCAGCAGGCCCATCTCGTTTGAACAGTTCGGACTGTTGACATTGTCAGCTTTCTCTGGCATGACATATAGGGGGCAAGTGAGGAACTTTGGGAGATCTCACCAAGGCTCTGGCCTCCTCCAGAGTACGAGAAACAAACGTGACGTTCCCCTGGGGTTCAGTCGGGGCGCTGGCAACTCTCCCGATGGAAGCAAGGGCCAACAAAGCGGCCGCGGTAGTAAAGATTTGAACCATTTTTCTTTCTTTATGTCGTTGGGAGCGTTTGGTTAAAAAACTTGGGGAGTAGGTGACTGGTGATGGAGGGAAGTTTTAACAGAGGAGTTGAGGGCGAGGAAGGCGGCGCTTTATACCCACTCGCTGCCCCAGGCTGGCGATATGATCCCAACTCAACGTCGCCTCTGGAAATAAATCAACCGTTCACGATGCATCATCTTGTCCCTTTGATGGCCAATCATCCGGCCTCGGAAAGCTCCCACGTATAGGATTCGAATTTCGAACGCTGGCTCTCGGCAACACTGTAAGCTGATGGTAACAATGACAACGGTAAGCCCAGAACTAAAATGAGAGACGCAGTCTTGCGGACGAATGAATCCATGTTCTGGCAGCGTTGGCTGTTGCAATGGGGTTCGGGGGCTTCAGCTCGTCGACTGCGCTGATCGGCCCGCTTGCGTTTATCCCGGAACGGAGTGGCCGGCCGAGAAATCAGTGTAAGATTTTGGGTCCAGGGGAAGCTGGCCCTCGAGTTGCATTGGAGAATGAGACGGCGTCCTTGATTGGCTCAATGCTCTATCGTATCCAGAGAACCAATAGATTCACGAGTGTAAATCAGCCCCTGCGCCATAAGCTGCAGTTTTCAAGTCTTGGGAGAAAAATATACAAAGTAAACCCGTCGCTGCCACCCTCGCCCTACGAGCCAATGCGTTCATTATGCATTTTTGCGGTGAGGGAGCCAGGCCCATGCCCATCGCCCCATCCCTCTTTTCCTAAGCCACTCCATTTATCTGCTGTTGTTTTCTGGTCTATCCTGCCCATTCCCCATTGAGAAATCAATATGCCTCCGAACCATGACCAGACCGGCTCATGCCCGCCCATGAAATCGATGAGCCTACCCCTCTTACGTCCTAGAGTCCTCCTGGCGCCCCACGTTAACGCCCTGGACCGCCAGGTCGAGACTAAGACGCACAAGAGGACCCGGGCTAGCAAGCCAAAGAGTCGATCCGGATGTTTGACGTGCAAAGCGCGCAAGGTCAAATGCGATGAGACAAAGCCCACATGTACACGTTGTGCAGCGATTCAAAAGCAGTGTAGCTGGCCCGTCCATTGTCCCCGGCCTGCCCACCCTCGGAAATCCAAGGTCGAAGCGGCCCATCGCCCACTTTATTATCTTTTACCACGGCCGAGCCCTGTCCCGCCTACCGTTGTCGCTTCGGGCTCCGATACTGGAGGAGCTGGTCCAGATTGGTCCAAAACCCAGTTGCCACGGCCCTTGACCGGCCTACCTTCGCTCAACGGCACGGAAGCCGTCTATTTCAGTATCTTCCGCTATCAAGTTGCCCCCGAACTCTCTGGGTACTGCGACACCGAGCTGTGGTCTCAAGTGGTATCGGAAGGACTTCAAGATAGCTGCGTCCGTGAATCAATCTTAGCCGTTGGAGCGCTAGCCAAAGCCATTTTCTGGGAGGGCACCACCACTACGCCACAAAGGCACACCCTCTCCGCTACCAGACCACCCCCGTCAGTGCTAAGCCCGTGGTCGGCCCAGAACATCGCCAATGAACATCACCGCGCCTCTCTCGTCCACCATCTCAATGCCATCTCAGCTTTCCGAGTGTCCCTCGGCGGTGATGGTAGTGAAGACCCGAGCCGCCACAGAAAGATATTCGCCATGACTTTGCTTCTCATCGTATATGAGATGCTTCAGGGAAACCTCAGTGCAGCCGATAACCTTGTCAGCTGCGGCATCGGCACACTGCAGCGCTCCATCACGTTATTTTCCGGTGCCGAGTTGGCGACGCACGGGCTAGAGGACGTAGAATACGTGCTACCCCAGCTCGCCGTCATGGGCCTATTTACACACCAGCTGAAGTCCACATGGTCGTACGTGCGCCACCTTCGCGTTGAGCCCGAGTTCAGGTTCCCTCGTCCCACGATCGATCCCATTTCGAAGGCTGTCGCGTATTGGGGCCGATTTTACACGCTCGCCGTGACGTCGCTTTGCCTCACAACCTACGACAACAATTTTTGCCCTTTCGAGGTGTCGGTGAGGCGAGCAAAATTCCTATCTTGTCTGTGCCGCTGGAAATCCGTTCTTGAGGGCTATCTTGACGATCCTAAGACAAGCGCTGCGGGAAGCCGCACACTGCGGCTCCTTTTGCTTCACTGGCAGGTGATCTGGATCATGGTCAGCTGCTGTCTCGATCCGACGGGCGTCGAGCTTGACGGGTTTACGGCACAGTTTCGTGATCTCCTTGACTGCTGCATCGAATTCGTCGATCAGGAGATGACTGGCAAAGCCCCGGCTCTGATGATGCTTGGTGAGGGAGTCCTTATGCCTCTCCTGTGCGTCGTGACGTGTTGCCGAGACCACGACTTGCGTATGACCGCAGCGGCTGTTGCGTATAGCTTGCCGTGGCGGGAGGGCACGTGGGATACCAAAGTGGTGTTGCTAGGTCAGCTCGGAGCCGTCATGATGGAGGAGAAGGGAAGAGGCCCCGATGGATTCATTCCTCCTGAGTCGAGATGGTATTGGAGGGGTGGAGATGCTCGTCTCGGAAGTCGATGCATGACGTCAACCTATCTACGACAGGTACCCGATGAGGCCGGGGAACCTGTAATGAAATCGTTAAGTATAAAGCTTGATCGATGGCCGGATATATGTCGAGCGGTTGGATGTGGGACGGATCATACTGCATCCCGACGAAGACGGCTCGGGAGACCCATAGAGGGACCAATATCCTCCGTGACGCTAGAGGTGCCGTGCCTGGGAGTTTTAGAAGAAGACTATGTTTGGAGTTAAATTCGTCGGCTGTAATGTGGTAATTCGTGTGGACAAGGACGAGAGAGTTGGTGCTGGCGGTATAGACTTGGGAGCCTTTGTCTTTGAATATAATATGACAAGCTGCATGCTTCTGGTAGTTCACATAACCGTGGCCCTTGAAGAAGATGTCGCCCGCTAGTATATGAGCCTATCATGCCGCTTTACGCTACAACACAAGGAAGGCAACAGTAAGTAGTACGCATCCTTAAACGCGCTGCCCCAGTCTCTACTGCATCCTCTAAGCAAGCCCGTAAAAAAAAAAAAAAAAAAAAAAAAAAAAAAGCCCTTACCTAAAATTGCCGTCTGTCACCTGCTTCCACTACACTGATTGGGACTTGCTCTAGCTCTCCAAGACTCGAAAAAAAATTATGTTACTGCAATTATCCTCCAGTACATGTCGAGCCCGTCAACTGCCGACCCTGTTCATCCATTCTTGGACGATCTGGGCATCTCCACCCGAGGCCATGCCGGACGCTGGCCCTGCCCTGAATTCTTGAGGACAGCCATTAAACACACAAACTAGAAGTCTCACAACCGGAAAGTTGAAAGTGTCATTCGTTGGTGATCATGGAAGCAGGGGGCAGGCGGCAGGCGGCAGGTGCGGGAGTGCCAGCATATAATAAGTCGGCGTTTTCCCAACTTTTATAAAACAAATTCTCTTTCTTTTCATATTTTTTTTCTTTATATTTCTCTCTTTTTCATACTATTTTAATAGCCATTTCACAAGGCCATTTTCCTGTGTTTTTAATTCGTAGCGCTTTGTATAATACTGAAGATGGTCACCAGAAGTACGGTGCGTAGTGCATAGCTAGAAATATTTCACACAGTATATCGCTGGTCGGTGCATTAAATCAAATCTTTGGTCGCCCAGACCGATGATCGATGCCTGTTTATCATCCTCCTCGCCGCCCACTGCCTCGACACTCTCATCAACATGGCACGACTGCGAGAGATATTTCTCTATTTCTGGAACTTCCGCTACCTTCCTATTAAGTACCGATGGCCGTTAATCAAGCTGAGACGCCGTCTCCTGCCGACAGAGACGGGACTCGGTCTCCGATACTCGTTACGTGCTGCACGTAGCCTCCAACATCCGCCTCAGCCTCACCCCTGGCTCTTTGTCCTACGGCTCCTGTGGCCTTTCCCTCACTGGCACTTCGAGGCCGTTCTGCCGCCGCCACCGCGTGCCATAATGGCGGCGCCTGAGGCTATCAGGTGCCAGGTCCGCGACCTGATGCGCCTGCGCATGATGCCGCTGTGGCAGGCCCGCGACACGCCCCAACGCTCTTTTTACCGGCTGTATGAAGCCTTTTGTGCGTCGGACGGCCATATGGTCACATACGAGACTGAGTACTTTTGGCACCACACGTCGCCCCGGTGGGCCACCTCCAATATCCCAGACCCAGAGTGTGAGGATCCGGAACAGTATGCCGTGATGGCGTCTCTGGCCGAGGTCCTTGTGCTATCCTTTTTGTGGCGACTTGAGATTGGTTTGCGTCGTAGTGGCGCGGCCGAAGGACCCGAGGCTGAACCGCCTGAAGTGCTGGAATGCTGTCCGCCATGGACGGCCAAAGTGCCTCGGTTGGATAAGGAGCTGATCATCAACCCTGACGATATCATGTACTTCGACAGCCCCTTCCACAGCAGAAATATCACGACTTCAACAGGTCATTTCTACACGGTATGATGTTTATTGCTAGATGAGTATACCGGTAATAATACACACGCCATTTCCTGCCTCCATTCCATCTTACGCCGTGTCGTTGTCGTCTATGCCCATTCGGGGCTCTACTCATACCATACCCACTGGTCATCAAGGCCCCTGTATTTGTTCTTCTGGTGATCATCATCCCACACTAACTCGACAAGACCGACATCCCCGTACACACCAGCATAGTACTGAGCGACCTCTTGTAGAGCTCCTTTTGTCGGAGGCACATCAAAGCCGTTGTAGTTGAGGCTAGAGGTATACTCGAAAGTTAACGGCCGGCCCGAATCGCTTACCATGCGACGGATCAGGGCCGCAGCATCAGGGATATCGACATCCTTCTGTTTACGGCGGTCCTTGGCATGCGCAACTCGCCGTAACTTTCGTTCCAAAGCCCAGTCCAATCGCCCGGCGTAAATAGTAAGATTAGTGCCCGAATAGATGGGAATCCCTTGCTGAACTGACTCCATGAAAAGATTGGCGCGCTTGGTGCGCGAGATGAACGTCTCCAGCTGGCGGTTCAGCCAGAGATTCGCAAGGTCGCCCTTTGTTGCGACTTTTTCTACTGCTCTCTTGAACTCGTCTGCGTACTCGGCAGCTGCCGCAATATTGGGATCCAGAACGCAGTCGATGTCGTAGGAGGATTCACGGTTGCCCAGCACACAGACAGCGAGGGAACCCCCGATGGAGATCAATCGAATGGGCGCAACGCTCATCAGCAGATCGCTCTCGCCAATCTGCTCATCCAGAAGGGCCAGCGCTATCGGACTCGTGATGTCAGGAACGCGAATAACGCTCAAGGCGCGGCGTAATCAGAGGCATGGTGAAAGTTTACTGAGAACTGTCGGGACAAACCTCGTTTCATGTCGTCTTGCTTCATCGGCTTCTCGGCCGACATTGCCTGTGAAGATGACATCGCGAGAGTGGTAATTAGGCAATTCCTTAATAGAACCGGATGGAGACGCTTCCATTAGGAAGTCAGAGGAGTTGGGAAAGGGAAAGGTCGAGCTTATCGCGTTCGAACTTCGAAGGCGGCGGTTGGTTGGGTGCCTTTTGTTTTAAGTAATGTACCCCTCCCCGGATCCGACCCACTGGGAAACATGCATTCAACGTTCACGTGTTCTCAACACCCATCGACCTCTTAAAGGATCAACTTCTTAACGGCATCGAGACAACTTGCACGATCGGGTCAATGCCACTGCCAAGTTATATTGCTCAAAAGACGCCGCCGGAGCGCTCATGGCTCTCGGCGGCCTGAAGGAGAAGGATTTTTCTAGGTACCCCCAGTTTTCGGACAGCCGACTTGCTCGAACCCTGGCGGTGGACTAGAAAAGCCCCTCTCGCATTAACAACCCGGCCGCCCCTGGCAACAGTCCACAGGCAAATTGAGGGGTATAAGGTTCAGTCTAGTGTGTTTTTTCTTTCTTTCTTTTTTTTTTTTTTTTTTTTTTTTTTTTTTGGTTTGTTTCTGATGTTAGGGCTGCTCTTTCCTAGTCTGAAGGGCCTTGGTAAAGGCGAACTGGGACTATGGCGATAAGAGTAGTAGCAATAGTGATGGCATCTGAATTTGGGATCTCATAGAACCAAGGGCTAAGACCGCTTCTGCTGCCTTGCCTTAGGCTGGAGACTTGATAGTTCGGCCACTCTGATCTTGGCTTTTATCAGCTTTCATACCCATGCCGTTAACGGAAGACCTCTGAAACTAATCGGTATATATTAGACGATTGTCCATAGTGAAGACGTCTGTCGCCGCTTGCCCGCCAACCCCTTTCTTGCCCTCCCCTTCTTCTCCTGAACAATATTAGATTTACCTAGCTTAGGCCGGACACTGACGTAACCCTGAACTTGAGGACCGCCATCTCACGACCGGAGAGTTGATTCTAAGTGTCATTTATTGGCCATCATAATAAACGTTGTCCAATACCCTTGCAATACCGTCCGAGTCTAGGCCGCCATTGTGCCGTGAGTTAACCATTGTCCGGGATTCCAATATTTATGCCACGGTGCGTTCTTGGTGGCCGTCTTCCCATCTCCAACTGGGATTATCCCGCGCCCCCAGCACGCGCCAAGACAAAGGATGGCTGAGGGAGGCTTTTAGGCGAGGCTGATATTTGAGCAGTATGGGCTGACGTAGACATTCCAGTCATTCTCCGCTCCGGCGCTTATCCCTCGATCTTCATCTAAACTCAAGTCCCGCATTGCCCAAATATTGCGAATAACCGCGCGAGTTTTGGCAATATTGAAGAGGGCGAATCCAGACAATGCCTCTAATATCTCGAGCACAAGTCGTCTCCCAGATACGCGCTCCCTAACAAGGCAGTTGTTTTCACTTCTAAACACCAACTCGTCGCTCAGGGGGTCCAGTTCGACAGCAGCGACGAAGAGAGGAAATGCCATGCCAGAGGTGCACCCTGCCTGCACGTGCTCATGTATACTTTGTAGGATTCTACTAACAGTCTCTACCACTAGAGGCGTGGATGGTGAAGCGTCATGTAGCAGACAGTGATGGTATAACTTGGCCGCTTCCCGCATGAGCTCGGACGAGCTGTCTATTTCGCTGTCGACCGTAAGTGTGCTACTACCGCTCTCTTGGACTGCTTGAACCTGGGGGCTTCTGTAACTAAGTGATTTGAGCTCCTCTTCCAAAGACCTCGCCTGCTTCTCGAACGCATCAGAGCACGGCTGCTTATGACCTCTCGTACGGCCAAGCTCCGTGATCTGAAAGATAATTCTCGCCAACGTCGGGCTACATCCGATCCAACCCTGGACGTTGGATAGCTGAGTAGGACTCTGCCAGTACTCCAGGCCGAATTGGGGAGAGTTGCCACAGGCTGTTCTGCTGATGACGTCTTGAAAAGCAAAGAAGCGTTCCGCAAAAATGACCAGGCTGTCCTCGGAGTGCAAGCCAAGTGAAGAAGAAGGAGGGCACGAAGAAAGAAGCTGTTTCCGGCGACATAGCCAACCCTGACAGGCGCGGAGATGTATGACCCAGCGATGATCGCAATTATCGAGGATTTCGTCGAGACATAGGAACATCATCGCAACGGGTACTTGCGGGTCCGCAATGGCATCGGTCGTTATATCAAGAAGACCAAGCCTCTGTCGAAGGGCGGAAAGAGCCCTGCCTTTAAGTGACAGAGCGACTCGGGACCAGCTAGAATCAGTTAGGCTCCTGTGCCGAGCGGAGAAGGCCATTATGGACTGCAAGACAAATTCTTGGCCTCCGGCTGCAAAGAGTGGTAGTATCAAATCGACAAAGGGGGAGGTGATGAGATGAGATGACATCGTTAGGGGACATAGACGTAAAAAGTAATACTCGAGGAGGCTAGGATTGAAGTCATCGAGACATGGAAAAGGTGAGAGAGATGCCGGTAACGTGGCAGTAGGGTACTCGTAAGCGGATGATGGGGACATGGAGTCGTGGCAATACGTCGTGAGTTGTGAGTCCGAGCCCGGAGAGCCAGCGACAGAGCAGCTCTTGCGCCCGACGCTTGTACTCTCGTCCAAGTCATCCTCATTCTGATCCGCCATATTGTTCTCGAGGTGACGAACAAAGATATTGATGAAATGATGCGCCTCGGTTGGTATCGTTTTGGGAAGATACAGGCAAGTCGTGCCCAGCTCGCTACCAGGCGAAGATGCCTGCCGCGACCGCCGCGGATGCTCTTTGCTCCACACTCCCTGCCGCCCAAAAGCCCGTCCGTGGGCCACAAACTCCTCTTCCCACTTGAGGCGGAGCCCATTGTCACAGGCGAGACCCCGCCTTGCACAATTCACGCATTGTGGCCGGGTCTCATCGCACTTGACTTTCCGAGTGCGGCAGGAGCTTAGCAACGCGCAGAAGTAAGTAACTCAAGCTTAATCATGGGAGCTGGTGCAGGAAGGAAGAGCGAGTGGCGGGGGTAGGGGGGTGGAGTGCGAAAGGGAGAGACCTACTTGCAGCCGGAACGTGACCGCCGCTTGATGGGGCGATTCCGTTCGGCAACCTTACGTCGTGGCATCCTCGTCTACGCTTACCCGAGCTCCAGCTGGTTTGCGAGGAGCTAAGTGGCAGCAGCAATTCTTCGTAAATGTTACTCCTCTTTCCGGTCGGGAGAGAGGGTCCAAGTCATGGGGGTGTGGTGGGAGAGAAGCGAGGCAGGAAACGGGAACTGTCGAATCAAGGAAATTAGGAAAGAAACCGGGGTTGTGGGGTTTCCTCGATCCAGTATGTTCCCCCTCTCCTCCCCTTTTCCTTTCACGCCGCTATTTTTTAAACCGAATCCCGACACAAGTAGTGATACTGTTGATATTGATGGAGTCAACGTCGAAGTACCAGTGAGGTACTATGTGATACCTTTGAAGGCCTGGAATTTCTCCTTAAGATCTGCGGGGCCGCTAAACCTTCAAGGGTTTAGTGAAGAAGCTAGACGCGAATGGACAAACTTATCCGGGCCACTAGTTTTTGCTCCCTGCAGAGTTTCACTCGGCTGGACCTTCACGTTGCATTTGGGCATTCCTGAAGTCGGACTCGCAGGGTTCTGGAAGAAACTATTTCCACCGCTTCTAACTCCATAGATACATAGCTTAATGCGATAGCTTGTCCGGCTAACCTCGCGTATCTCCAATATCTAGAAACGAATCTTGGGGTAACGGCTTGTCGGGTCTAGCCAACATGTTTGATCCGGCCCCACGATGGAGTCCATCAGCTCATGATTGCGCGTGGACCTTCCCCAGAAACTGTTCGGGAGGACCTTCCTTACAAATAGTTCGGCTGGACCTTAGTGATGGTATATCGGCAGATTCGAGTCATGGCGACTCATCTGTCGTCGGTCCTTATCCAATATTGATACCGCATGATTTATTTCCACACCAGTGACACCACCGAGCTAAAGAGCTGCACATCTTACAAGTTCTCGTTGACACGAGCGCCGTGATATCATCACCATCGTTGCTATCTCCCAACAAACCCCGGCACCCCTCCACACCACAATGTGCGGTACCCGTCTCGTAACGGCCAAAGTGTGTTTACTGACAGAAGTTGTACGTAGGAAAATATTCACCCTTAACACCGGCGCCCGCATGCCCGCCGTCGGGCTAGGCACCTGGCAGTCCAAGCCCGGTGAAGTCGAGGAGGCGGTGGAGTCTGCGCTGCGATGCGGCTACCGCCATATCGATACCGCCTTGGCCTACGGCAACGAGAAGGAGGTCGGAGTTGGCATGAGAGCCTCGGGCGTTCCGCGCGAGGAGATTTGGTTGACTACCAAGCTTGACAACGCATGGCACAAGCGTGTTGCGGACGGCATTGACGAGAGCTTAAAGAACTTGGGAACAGACTATGTCGACCTTTACCTTATGCACTGGCCTGTTGCGCTTGACCCTAGCGATGAGACTAAAGTTATCGACGGCTGGGACTTTGTCGATACTTGGATGGAGATGCAAAAGCTGGTGGCAACGGGCAAGGTCCGCAATATTGGCGTGAGCAATTTTGGTATTGGGCATCTGGAGAGGCTGCTGTCGGCGAAGGGCCTCGAGGTAAGTCTCCCTTTCAACATCTTCCACCCTCTCCATGGAGGCTAACACAGAGGTTCTTTAGATTGTCCCGGCTGTCAACCAGGTCGAGCTCCACCCTCATAACCCCTCTCCAAAGCTCCTCGACTACTGCGTCGGAAAAGGCATCCACCTGACCGCCTACTGCCCCCTCGGAAGCTCAAACTCGCCACTAGCTTCCGACGAAATCGTCCGCTCCATCGCCCAGTCACACGGGCGCACACCCCAGCAGGTTCTGTTGAATTGGGGTGTTCAGAGGGGAACGAGCGTCTTGCCCAAGTCTGTCACGAGGCAGCGCATTCGGGCCAACATTGATTTGGAGGGCTGGAGTCTGACAGATGATGAGATGGCCATATTGTCTGCTGTGCCGAATCGGTTCAAGGTTGCGGGTGACGATTGGCTGCCGGTGAGGGTATTCTTTGGGGATGATGAGGAGACCGTGTCAAAGGGCAATTTATAGTGTGGGATATCGGTCCAAAAGTTCAACAGTCCCTTATAGAATCATCTGGCTATTTGCATTTGTCTTTTTTTCTACATTTTGTATAGAATTTATTAAGAAAACAGACGTACTCATCGAAGAAATCGGTTGTGACTTGGGGGTTAATCAAACAGATGGTAATAAACCAGATAAGACTCTGAATGTTGTTTCTATAATTGTTGGCAAAAATAATAGAGAATATACCTCAGTCATTCACAACGTCTTTATTCCTCCACTCGGCTACTAGTATGCGTATATGCAACGACAGTGGACACAGAATACCCGAAACCTGATAACAAGAAGGAATTCGCATCGGCTATATCTCACGACTAACTACAAAGCAGGATCATGCCTCCACCCCGGCATATCAGCGAGATCCTTCGCTGGAGCTGCTCGTCTAGATTTCAGGGCGTCACCACCAGGCCGCCACCTCCAAGCCTCAGCCAGATCCTCAGCAAGTGTCCCTTCGATGAGCTCAACCACGTGCTTGCCAATATTCGGGAGGAGTTTAAAAGTATGACTATAATACGTGGGGGGTTAGCGGCCATATCCAAGTCTCTGCCAATAAACCTCGGCTTGGGTCACACTTACCCACTATCCCCGGTTGCGAGGATAAAATTCTTCCATCGTGGGTGCTCGCAAATGAGCAGAGCTGCGTCGGCAGTATCGGTACACCAGCACATAGCGCGATTGAACAACTGCCTATTTTTGAAGCGAGGGAGAAAAGTTGCGACTGCCCGGCGGATCGACACCTCAGACGCGTCAGGGTAGGTGTCTGTCGGATGCCGGGCGTGTGATCGAGGAACTGAAACGGCCCTGGGGGCAGCTGCACCATAGGGCTGGTGGAGCTTGAATCGAGAAAAACCGGGGAACTCATCACACACCTTGATGATGCCGTGCCTGAAGAGTGATATAGAGTGATCAGATTCACGGGAATATTTACAACAGTGACATGGGATAGAACTTACTCATTGGGTTCGAAGAAGAAACCTAGCTCGCCGTTATACACTACTGGGGTATTCCTATACTCGGCGGCTTCTTCTTGTGATAGTTGGAGATAGGCGAATACCCATGCCTATGGCCACCAGTTAGCACTTCTCAGCACCCAGTTGGTATAGTGGGGTCTAGGCTGGACTCTTTCTTACCTTTGAGCAGCACTGATCTTCAAGGTCTACCAATGCCGGACTCCAAGCGCCAGTAGCCAGGATCACTTTATCAGCGAAATATCTCGTGCCATCCTCAGTTTCCACACCGATACATGTCGTTCCGTCAGCCGCGAAAAGAGGCTTCTTGAAAGATCCCGCGCTATAGTACGACGTTAGTGACAAGCCTCAACAAAAGACAGTCCACAAACTTTTACCTTCCAAATCCGAAATTGACTCCGCGGGATTTCAACACCTCTCCGATGGCGTTTATAGCTTTGGCCGCAGCCAGCCAACCTCCATCCTTAGCAAATATGGCTTTCCACCCCTAATTATATACTGTCAGGATGATTGGCCCCGGTCCTGTATTAACGTCTTGGGTGGTATGAGAAAAAACCTGCCTTGATTTGATCGTGCTGAAGAAGCGGCATCTTCTTCAATATCTCTTCTTCATTATCAAGCCATACATTGGTTTCTTTCAAACTGGGATGCTTGTTGATAAGGGAGTGATATTTTTGCCGGAGTGAGGCGATGCCTTGTTCCGATCCTGAACAGTCCAGCTAAATAAAAGCCAAGTTCATCAGCCAAAGGCCCAGAGGCTGAAGCAGAACCTAACTTACCATGCCAGTATTATGGAAGAAAGGCTTGAACAGCTCATCGTTATACCACATGTATCTCGCCTCCAAGCTGAGCTGGAGATCGACTTCATTGCGAATGCGCACGCTCATGATCTTGTTTAGATCATATCCGGCAGATTGCGCAGAGGGAATGGGATAAGTGTCGAGAACCGTGATGTTCTGAGGACAGTACCCAGTTCTGATGAGGTGGAGGGCCGTCGAGGCGCCCATTGTTCCGCCTCCGCCCACGACGATGATTTTGGTGGTTCTACGATCTAGTGCCATGTTGCAAAGTCCGGACTGTGGTTTTGCTCGAATTCTTCAAGATAAAAGTTGATTCTGATATGGAAGAGATAAGTCAAATGGCACAGTATGGGGAGGACGTCATGAGATATAACTAAGGAAGGGAAGCGATTACTCACAAAGCTATGGAGTCAAGTTCTGATGTTGAATCACCTGGGCCCACAAATGCTACATGCGTTCTTGAGGTCTGCGGATGATGTTGTGAATTGAGATCTTAAGTGGCAGGCATAAGTGGCACGATTGCAGGGATTTGCGGTATCGGATGATCCCTGATAAACCTTCAAGTTCATCGCACCTTGCCTCCTGAATGTGACAATAGGTCGCTTACCTCCGTCTACAGTGTCATTTGATTTTGACCGACAGTCCGGACTCGTGGTGGGTGGGGACCGATCCTGTTGGGTACGGGCTGCTTCTCTTTCCATGCCCTCATCTTCCTTTGGCTTGCCTATTTCCGAGATAAGGAATACACTAAACTAATACTGGGTCTCGAGACATCCAATTGGGCCCACGTATGCCGGCCAGGTAGCATGGGAAGCGAATCTGGACTAAACTTAGTATAGCAAAAGTGCAGCGGAGTCCCAGATCCTCGTACCGAGCCATGTACCCCAAAGTACCCGAAAACTTCCCCCGATTCTCCGTTACTTCAAGCCCTCGTCAGGGATCCACCCGGCTATCTCCAGCTTTTCTTTTTGAATATGATCTCGGCTGGACCTTCACGTCTCACAAAACCAGAGTGACACCCAATCATAAACAGACACCCCAACCCCAGAATCATCCCGATTCTAGCTTCTCTTTGAGATGCGGAGGAGAACCCGCTTGCCGGATCACTATTACCCCAAGATAAGCGCAGCTATCTTCTCTGGGGCATGCATTTATCTTCGGCATGCTTGATGTATAAATAATCATCATTTACTCCAAGAGTTGATCTCTCCCACTCACCTTAACCGTCCTAGAATCATTACCGTTCAACATCAACATGGCCAAATCTGACTCTCCCGCTGATGGCACCTCCGTTCGGGAGGACGAGGCCGTTGGAGACATCAACTCGTCTTCCAAAGCGCCAGATGTCGCCGAGGGAACAGTTGACATGGTGGCGTATAGAAACACCGTACCACTGTGGCTACGAGTCTGGAGACACAGCTTCACGCAGATGATGCTTCTGAGCATGCAGGCATTCTGCGGACCAGCCATGTCGGATGCCATTCAGGGTAAGCGCTTGACCAGCGTAGATGAGACTGCGTGTGTTGGAAACCATATGTAACTGACTCACATTGATGTTTAGGTCTCGGTGGTGGTGGCCTTGCAACTCCCCAAACGTCCAACATCGCGTAAGCCTGCGTGCATCCCCAAAAAATTGGTATATTCGTTTAGGGAGAGGGACTGACAGGGCACATCTATTAGTACCGCTATTAAGTACAGCATGCTTGCGCTTGGTATGTATCCATGTGCTTTCGTCCCCTTTCGCTCTTCAATCTGGTGCTAAACGTGGACTTCAACCATCAGTTTGTTTCTTTGGCGGCCCCATCGTCAATAAACTTGGCATCAAATGGGCACTGGTTCTCGGCGCCATGTCATTCCCCATCCAGGGATCTTCCTACTATTGCAACAGCAAATTTGGAAACCAATGGGTTAGTGGAGGCCTGTTCCGATTAAGCAACTCTATAGTTGGTGATGACCAAGTATGACTGATTGGTGTCCCGCGCAGTATCTTATTTTCGGCGCCTTCTTCTATGGCATCGGCACAGGGTGCTGGTATGTCGCAGAGTCTGGGGCCATCATGACACTTGCCCCCGAGAGGAAGCGCGGAAAGTATTTGGCATTCTGGATTGTCTCCCGAAATCTTGGCCAACTCGTGGGCGGTGCGATCAAGTGGGTTTTCAGTCGCATTGTGACTTATTGTAATCCCGTTCATCTAGTTCGTGGCTAACCGTTCGGGTCTCCTTCGCTGCAGCTTGTCGAAGAATTACCAGAAGGGCGTAAAGGGCGGAGTCACCGCGGATACCTATGTCGCATTCCTAATCATTGAGTGCATGGCGTACGTGGATAGACGATCCAATCCCGGGCAAAGACTAACCTTTCCTCTCAAGGTTCCCATTCGCTCTCATGATTGCTCCCCTTGAACGAGTTGTTCGATCTGACGGATCACGAATTCTCATGGCCGAGGCCCTGTCTACAAAGCAAGAGATTAAGCGCATTTCGCGCACCATGGCCTCCAAGCTCATCGTACTTTCAGCCATTTGGGCATTCTGGTCCTTCTTCTACGGGTGAGTATACACTATAGGCACCGAGGCTACCATTGTAACATAACCACGATGATGCAAAAAGGCTAACCGACATACAGCGGCACATGGTCTACGTATCTTGGCACGTACTTTTCTGTGCGCTCTCGCGCGCTATCTTCGCTTATTTCGCCATTCTTCTGCATGTAAGTAGTGATTTTTTTTTCTCTTTCTTCTATGCCCCATTACTTGGGCCTCGGTGCGCCCCAACGCAAGACGTGTCACTTTTTTTTCAGCATATTGAAACAGAGCCTAGCGTCGGTTGTTTCGGCCTCGGATTCATCCTCGATATGAAGGGCGTCAGCCAACGTCGACGAGCCCAAATCGGCCTCTTCACCGTCGTCATCCTCAACGTCGGCGTATACATATGGTCAATCATCATGCAGGTACGGTTCAACGCCTCTGATCCAGGCGCCATCGACTGGGACGAGAAGCTCTACCCCTCTGCATTCCTCCCCTACTTCTTCGTCCAGACGACTGGGCCTATGTCGCAGTCATACATGTACTGGCTGCTGTCGTCTTTTGCGACAGATGCGCAAGGTGAGTAGTACACAGTCCTGAAACCTCACGCCGTCGATCTAGGTAGCTAATCCATGCTTCTAGCGAACGTTCGCAACGGTGCTGCATTCCGGTATGTCTATTCATGATAGCCTCCACTAATTAGAAAGCAAGATGGTGTAGCTAACTCATGATAACCCCCAGTTGCATAGAAGCTGTTGGTCAAGCCGTTGCGTACGGTATGAACACAAAGACCAAGGGAAGCCCTCTAGTTGGATTGTACGTACTCTCAAGGCTTTGTTTCGCATTATTATCAACACTGACATGCCATCCATTCCAGCTGCGTGACATTCGGCCTTTTGGCGGCTGCTCTTGGCCCGATGATCGTTTTGGTCAACTCGACACCCGATCGAATTCCTGCCGACGTGATAGTTGAGGAACAGGATCGGGCACAGGAGAAGGGCGTCAGCGCCTCGGTTCCGGTAGATACTAAGGTCTGAAGGGAAAATTACTTAGTAGCTTGCTGGCGATATCCGTGTTCAACACCAACTGATTTATCGATTGGGCTTTCCTTCTACATGAGATAGTTACATGAAGGCTTCAAATGCAAACTTCATTCCATTGGCTCCGCGATCGATTCCATGGCTGCTTGGCACCGCCACTGCGGCCGCCTGTCCGCTGTACTGCCCAGCACACTGGGACGCATTGGAAAGATTTACTCTTTGCCCCCCCAGATTCGACGAGGTGGTTGGCCGGGGCAATCATGCTTGCCCTGCTACAATTATCATAAGTCCTTACTGGTAACCGTCGTAACCATGCCTGGATATTCGGCACACAACAATTCTCTTCACTTCGGGAGATGTGAAACTCTAGGTCAAGTCTATTAGTATTGATAGTGTCCAAGCTCCGGAACTCCGGAGAGCCAATCGTGGTGTGGGATCATTATTGAGGTAGCTTATTATATCGCAAACACCGAATAATTGTTCTCAGTGCTTGCCACTGCCAGGCAAGAATCAAAACGACCAAGACAATTGGTGCCGCCACCACAAAGTAGACCCAGAACAGATTTTCGCCAGGGCCGTAGCCTTCTGACATGCTAAACACGCTGGCAACCCACGAGAGTGGCACGAAAACGAGTGCGATATAGGTCATTTGCTGGATATTAGAAGCATCCTTCAATTGAACCATCGACATTGCTATGGGCACCATTTGCTCGAGAGAGCGGCTCTGGTGATCAAGCTGTGCGCAAATGAAGTCGATATCCTTCAGGACCATCTCCCATCTCTTTTGGTCATCTTCATGCTCTATCCAGTACTTGACATACTCGGATAGGAGAGTGAGTTTGTGGCTACTCTGCTTGCTGCGGCGGCGCCAGCGCTGCAAGTCGATCATGTCCTCGTCGTGAAGCCTCTCTTGGATATTTCGCACAGAGTATTCGTAGTGTTTGATGTAGCGGCTCAAGAGGTGCGTGTACATCACCCACTCCGCTATAACTATCCTGATAGGGTAATATCCCATCTCCAAGGTACTCGGGCATGACGTCGAGGAACGTGGGGCGTTACTAGCAAAATAATGTGATAGGGCACAAAGCATTGAATTGTGATCCCAGGGCTCGTGGTTTGTAAGGCTGGTTCTAGAAGAGGAGAATGATAGAGGCTGTGAAAAGTCCTCAAACCCATCATGCAGAGGTTTGGCTTTAAACCATCTTCCTGGGCAGCCGGAGCCCTGTCTTTCAGCTACACAGTTTAAAGGCGGGTCTACCAGGATGATACCTGCGTTTGGTTAGTCTAGGTGATGGAAAAGATTTCCCTTATAGATAGGAAATACGTACAAATCCAAGTACTTCCAAGATTTTTGGCAAGAATAGAGCAGCACCCTCGAGCTAGACCTAGCTGACATCCTCCGATGGGTGGAAGCCGACGTACATTACGAGGAATGTTCGACGGTGTATTTAGCGTATATGCGGATGTTTTATAAAGATTTGCATCCCCAAGATCGAGGACTCGTTGGTAGTGAATATTGACGTATCCCCTTTCTGCGAGCAATGACGGTGGCAGCGCTAAGGATGGGGGAGGCGGCGCTTTTTCGATTCCGCCGAAATCAGTGCTTATATGGCTTGCGAAGAATAGCGGATCGATATCGAATATACATCCTAGAGCATCTATGACATCGGGCTCGATATCCTGGACGAGAAGAATGTGGCCAGCTATTGTGGGGTCGATATATTGAGGTCCGTTAATATCCTCCAAATTCAGCTGTCCCACCGGCTTCGCTGCGTATCCTCCGTCTCTAGGATAGATTATGGAGAAGATCGTGCTTCTGGAGAGCAATGTCTTGGATGAGAGATATTTTGATAGCCCGACAAGACATGGATTATTTCGACATTGCATCGCCACCAAATCGCGGTAGGACAGGCTTCGGCTTCCATCCCCCATCGGGTCGTTGGCAAAGCGCCAGGGGGATCTGAGAAAGCGTAAGTAGAGAAGGGTAAAGATCAAGGAGGCTTTAAGCAAACACACAAAGAGCGAGGAAGGGAGCGTAATGAAGGAGATGGGTTGGGCTCAATTATAAGTGAGAGCTTCAACTCCCAAGCCGAGCCTGATGTGCCTTTTTTCCACTTTTCTCGGAGATCAGGCATACAATCCACCCAGCCCTGCAAGCCACGGACTAACTTGAGGTTACTATTCGCCAATATATATGCATCTTCACGCCACACAACAGACAGCGGTCGATGGTCAAAGTGAAGAAGCGGGGTATCTCCCTTCTCCAGCTCCTCATCTCCTTGCTCTTCTAATCTCTTCCTTCCCTTTGTTAAATTTTGCCTTAATTCTTTTGAACGACTTGCCTTCATCTTCCCGCCGTAATGTCCCTTATGGTCGACACCAAAAACGAGAGACATGGAACCGTCATCCGCAGAATGCCTTGGCGCGAGCCCTACTTTGGACACTAGCAACATCTCTTTGCAATCAAGAATCGCTAGCATTCGTTACACGAGTGCTGAACATGGGGATCTCAAGGGTTTTTTCGTTGAGACGGTCTGGCCTAAGCTAGCGCCTTGTTATGAAGACCTTGTTGGAGAAGTCCAAAAAATATGTCGCGAGGAGCTGGAAAGACAAAGGATTGAGTTCTGGATTTCAGGAAGGGTGAAGAAAGCAGGATCCATTGAGAAATCCATTGAGCGCCGTGAAAAAACGCAGCTCGGCCGGGGAGGGCGTGGATACGAATCTGTCGAGGATATATTCCGTGCAGTTCATGACCTCGCTGGTGTTCGAATTGTGCTCAGATTTGACACAGATGAAGAAGCTGTCAAAGAACTCATCCGAAGGCGGTTCGAATTCCAGGATGAGACACAGTTCCCCAACAAGAACGCTCCTAAACCTTCATACGAACCACGATTCGGAAGTTACGAGGCAGTCAACTATCGTTTCAAACTTAGAAGCGAAGACACCAAGGTGCTTTCGAGCTTCTCGGGGGTGTTATTCGAGGTTCAGCTAACTGATATTGTGAACTATCTACATAACCAGCTAGCACATCCCTTTTTATATAAAGGGATAGCCTCGGATCTGGGTGTCGAAGACAGGATTGTCATAGACATATCCCGTGGGTTAGCGCGATCATATGCACTCTGTCTGGTTTACTTCAAAGACAAGGAGGGAAAGAGGCTTAGCAAAAGCAAGGTAGAGGCTGAGCTAGGGCAACCATTGATGAAGGAAATTGGGCTCCATGAGTCAAACGCTTCGGCACCAGTCCCCAACCCACCGCTGCAAACTACTACGGAAGATACAGCATCCGAGTTCGTCGAAAACCTAAGCCAGAGGGCAGGGAGAGAGATGCGGATTGAGGACATTCGCGGGTTATATGAGATCATGCGAGGGGGGTGTGACTCCATCACTGACCTCAGACTCCAGCTTGTCCGTGAGCTTGAGTAAGTTTATGTCCAATTGAGCTTCAAGACCTCTATCTCTAATGCTGAAGGAAATAGTAAGATTCGCAACACAGACCAACCAGCCGTGAGGCTTCCAAATGTTCATGCAGCAGCATACGACAGCGGAGATGATCAACACCTTTCCTTTTGCCAGGATGGCACCCGGGTAGAGTTATTAAAAGAGGTCACAGGCTGGATATACGGATCCCACGAAGAAACGATTTTGTGGATCAACGGTCCCGCTGGAATTGGGAAATCTACTGTCAGCCGAACCGTCGCTCATATGTGTGACGGAATGGGTGTGTTGGGGGCAAGCTATTTCTTCCGGCGAGGGGAAGATGCCCGCAGCGACCCCCTCCGTATCATCCCGACTCTTGCAACACAGCTTGCTGCCACTGTTCCGGGATTCGGAAAGGCTCTGCGAGAATCCCTAGATGACCCCCGGAATGAAGGTATTGAGAGCAAAAACATAAAAAAGCAGTCTGAAGCTCTTCTCTTGACCCCGACCAGAGGGGCTATCAAAGCCAATTCAACAACCACCTCGTCAAGGCCTATGCTCATCGTCATTGTTATCGACGCGCTAGACGAGTGCGAGGGAGATCCCAGTGTCCACCAAGGACTACTGAAAGCATTGGCAACTTTAGGCTCCATTGACAGGGTGCGATTCCGTGTTGTGCTCACAAGCAGAGAGGCTCACGAAGTCGACGCCGCCATAAACCAAGATATCCCACAGCGAGCCTGGCGCGCTTTGCCTCTACATAAAAAGTTTCAAGAGCAAACAGAAGTCGATATCTCTAGGTTTTTCGAAGCCCAATTTGAGCGCATTGCACGCAAGAAAAATATCCGCGAGACATGGCCTAGCGCAAGCGACCTCGAGCGTGTGATTGAGCTCGCCAATACTCCATCACCATTATTCATCTACGCTGCAACTCTCTGCCGTTACATCTATAAAGGAGACGGAAGGAAAAATCCAAAGCGTCTACTGCATGATTGGCTGAGACAGGTGGATAATAATGCTTCACAGCTTGATCAGATCTACATGCCAATCCTAGATTATGTTTTCTTTGGGAGGCACAAGGACACTGACGAGCCCGACCCGCTTAACGAAGAAGAGCAACTTCAACTCCGACAGCTTCTTAGTGCCCTAGTCGTCCTCGGCACTCCCCTCACACCTCAGGCCATTAGCGATCTACTAGAGATCCCGCTGGATGATACCGATCACTACCTTCGCAATCTCCATGCAGTTGTACATCTCCCAGAAGACCCAGATATGCCTGTACGTCTCTTCCATCAGTCTTTCCGAGACTTTCTCGTGGCAGAGGGGAAAGGCAGGGAGTTCTTCCATGTGGATGAGCGCGAGGCCAATAGGTGGCTCGCGCAAGATTGCTTGAGGGTCATGCGCAGCTTACTGAAGCAAGACATTTGCAATACCAAGGAGCCCGGCATTCTAAGGCATGAAATAGCAGACGAGGCCGTAGAAAATCATATTCCGCAGCATCTCCGATACGCCTGCTGTTTTTGGCTTCATCATGAGACGATTCTGGATGTAGCAGAGGTTCGCGAGTTCGTGTACACGCACCTATTGCACTGGATAGAGTGTCTCGCTATCCTAGGCAAGTATAGAGATTGCCTGGAGCTTCTGGAACACCTGTTGGATAAGTGCCGGGTAAGTGCACAACTAGTGTATTGAAAACGAAAACGCATGAGATGCAGACTGTTTTTCTTTCTAATACCGTTTTAGTCAACGCCGGAACTTGGCACAAACCATGATATATGCCGGCTTGTGGAAGATGCACTTCAGTTCGCCAAAATCCATGCGGCAGTCATCCGGCGAGCGCCACTGCAAGTATACGCCTCAGCGCTGACATTCCTCCCGCAATCGAGTCGTGTTCGGTCTCACTTTTGGAAAGACAGGTGGCCATATCTCAAAATCGCTCAGGGTATCAAACAAGTATATTCTAGTACGCTTGAGGGCCATACGGATCGGGTTACTCATGTCTCCTTTGCCCCTGATGGAAAATGCCTGGCATCTGCGTCAGTCGACCTCACGATACGGCTTTGGGACGTAGATCTGGGCACATACCGACTGTTACTCGACATAGACTCTGTTGCACATGACATTGCGTTTTCTTCCGACGGTGCAACGCTCATGTGCGTCACTCGCACCAGCGTTTTTAGCTGGGATGTCACAACTGGAACACCCCAAAACATCGCCTGGCCCACGCTTCCGAAAGGCCGTAGATCGCTCTCACCCAGCAGCAAGATGCTTACCATCGCTACTCGAGAACACAAAGAAGGGGCCATCGTTGGTCATATTCAGGTTTGGGACGTTGCTCAGCGCAGCCGCAAATCCACAATAACCGATGTCCGCTGGCTTGGATATTTTGCCTTTGACCTGGAGAGCAATATGCTAGCCTTCAGCTCCCACAACTCAATCAGTTTGTGGAACATCCCAGGCGACACAATGGATTGGAGTGTCGGGACCCCTAAGTCTGCAGAGGTTGGATCGCTCGTCATCCGATCAAACAAGGTCTGGGCCCATGTCAGGAACAACATTCACGTTTTAAACATCAAAACTGGCGGGGTTGATCGGGAAATTAACCTTGCTGAAATCGGGGAGATATCGGACATTATAGTCCCAACAGATGGTGAAACTATAATCGGATCCTGCGTCGACGAAAAAATACGCATCTGGGATAGTGTAAAGCCTAGGAAAGGGTTTGTGATTGGGAGCGCGGAAGGCATCACCGGCCGGCTGGCCAGTGGACCGAATGGACGCACGATCGTATCCCCTTCCAAAGGAAACGGAATTAGACTTTGGACTATTCCGGAGAGATGGAGAGAGATCAACCAACTCTCCCATGGACCCGCTAGGGGCAATGTCAAGTGCGTAGCCCTTTCGCCAGATGGTACAACTATTGCAGCGGGCTCAAGGGAGACCGTTCAACTATGGAACGCCGAGACGGGTAGCGAGCGCCGCGTGCTTACGGGGCATGGAAGCCCGGTGGACGCAGTAGCTTTCTCGCCCGATAGTAGATACCTTGCCTCCTCTTCGTCAGGCGTCGCCCGTCTCTGGGATATGATGACAGGAGAAGAGAAGCAATCGGCGAGCTGTGTTAGCGGTAGTTATATCGGCACAAATGCTGGAGAGCCAGGCCAATCACCAGACCGCGACAGCAGATGGGCCGAATGTGGCCTTGCCTTCTCAGGGGACGGCCAAGCTCTGGCATGTGCATCGCAGATGGGAATGCGTGTCTGGGATGGCACGACGGGCGTCTTCCGCTTCACAAGTTTATTTTTCAAGGCCCAAGATCGAAGCAAGGCTTTCCCAACAGATCGCTGTACCATTTTCTCACCCGATGGAAGTACTTTAATCACGGCAAATGGGAATGCCGCATTGTTTTACGATGCGGGAAGTGGTAAGATGAAAGGTCTGATCGACATATACGAAGCGGAATTCCAAAACATTACTTTCTCCCCCGATGGGATATCGCTAGCGATTCCGCAGAGGGGATACATTCTCCTTACGGACTCGAGTACGATGTGTCGCCGTTGTTGGATTTGGGGGGGTGACTCAAGTTTGCAAGCCTTAAGCTTTTCACCGGACAGCATGGTACTCGCCACGACAGACCAAAATACGATCCACCTATGGAACGCCGTTACAGGAGCCTATGTTCGCACGCTCGAAGGCCACAGATCTTGGGTTAATCTGGTTGCATTCTCTCCCAATGGCAAGAGATTCGCATCAGCCTCGTGTGACTTGACGGTTCGGCTTTGGGATCCCCACATGGGAGTTCTTCTGCAAACTTTAAACGACCAAGCGGGCTTAATGCACTCGCTTGTTTTCTCTCCGGATAGCAGAACTGTTATTTGCTGCTCTAGTAGCGCTAGTTGCGCCTGGGACTGCGATAGCGGTAGGCTCCTGGTGAAGCTCACTGCCATGGACGGGGTGGTTGATGCTATCACTATTTCACCAGCGGGCAAGACAATTGCCTTGGCCTCATGTAGTGGAAATCAGTGCACGATTAATCTATGGGACACTGATTCCAATCCTCACCACCAGAAGAATATCCGAGACGAGAGCACCAGAGTCCACCACATGGTATTCTCAGCCGATGAAGCCACGCTCGGGGCATGCTTGGACGGGCGTGCCAGGCTCTGGGATGTTGCCACTGGCCGGCCAAAGCACACCATCCGTACGGACGGCCACGACACATTAGCGCTTTCGCCTGATGGGAGGTTGCTCGTCTTAACAAGGAGTCATTCGTCAACGGTCGAACTCTGGCATACTGGGGATGCCCAGCCCAGACACATGGGCACAATTGGGCCTATGAACTCCAATATCCGAGAAATCTCATTTTCGCCAACAGGGACAAGGCTTGTCCTCCAGGTTTCCAGACTTTTCCCCCGCTTCGTATACAAGATAGTAAGATTCGACGTGGAGAAACAGAGACACCTGGTCGATAGGCTTGAAATTTCACTTAACACACCCTTTAACCTCCTGAATATGGTACCAAATAGTGATTACATGGTATCCAGCCCATTCCTTGCAAAAGATGAGGTTAAGAACAAGCTGATAATCAGCGGCGAATGGATATTCCGTCAAGGGAAGCGTACTTTTTGGGTCCCGAGGGATTACAGGATGGGATGTAGGGCTACAGATGACCGCACGGTTGCTCTTGGAGACGCAGATGGGACTGTAACAATCTTGAGGTTCGAGTTTGACGGATAGTTTGCCTAAAGGCTGTCAACCACGCTTGCTTCCATGAGCGATTTACCTGACCGGCTGATAATCCGCGTGGTAATCAATCCTGTTCCTTTGTTTATTCTTGGATCAACTTTTCTTTTTTCTGACAGATCAGAGTGGCCGAACTATCAAGTCTCTAGTCTAAGACAACGAAGCAGAGGCAGTTTTGGTCCTTGGTTCCATGAGATCCCGAATCCGGATGTCATCGTTACTATTACTTATCACAATGGTCCCAGTTCGTCTTTATCAGGGCCCTTAAAACGAAGAAAGACTAGCCCTGACTCCAGGGGAAAAAAAGCATACTAAGCTTGACCTTATACCCCCAATTTGCCTGCGGGCTGTTGCCAGGGGCGGACGGGTTGTTAATGCGAGAGGGGCTTTTCTCGTCCACCGCCAGGATTCGAGCAAGTCGGCTGTTCGAAAACTAGGGGTGCCTAGAAAAATCCTTCTCCTTTAGGGTAATCGTCGATATGTGGAGCACGGCTGCATGGCCTGTCCAGGATGTCCAGGAAAAGGTCGATCTTCCATGTCGACTATTCTTTACGTCTATGTTTATGAGTGCTTCCTGAGGGAAATGCTCCACCACTTTAATGGGTCCGAAATATGATGCGACCAACAGCGTCCCTGGCATATCTCTTATCGCAAGCATCCGTATATGTTAAACCATGCCGAGACGGCCAGTAAATGCAGACACGAATAATTCACTGCCATCTTGGTTACCCAACCTATACTTCGTACAACTTTCATAAAGCGGTCAGTTTAGTGCCGCACTAAATAATCTAGAATATATACTAATCTTGTTTCTCACATGCTCGAAGGTTACCTAGGACAAAGCCCGACAAGCAGAGCTAACGCGTGCGCTAACGCGTGCGGATTTCGGCAGGGACGCGATTTGATTCTCTTGGATAAAGAGAAGGCTTGCACTGTAGCGCCGTGCTGCTAGGGCTAGGAGGTACCGAGGAGCCCGAAAATAGTAGAGAAGCTAAATTCGCGGGCGGTTTCATCATACGTGACACTCTCGAATCATGATTCTGCCAAGGTCCCTGGATTATCATTCATTCCCCTGCGGGATCATGGCTCCTGTGCCCTAGGATGGCGGAGTGGCGTGACAATGACAAAAGCGCTGTCCCTGTGGTCCACAATGGACGACCTGGATTCAAGGGTAAATGGGGATGCTAGAGGGGTGAAGCCACCGATTTCCGAAGCCATGGCAGCTGAGGATCGTTTAGAAAACAGGGAAGGTATTCTTGAGAATCTGGAGACAATTCTGCGCGGCGCGCGGCCTAGTTCTCCTGAGGCAACAGGATTCATAGCCAATGGACTCAGCCAGCGCGAACGATGGGATGGTTTGAGCGTCGCGTCTGGTGGTTGCGGCTTCTCAGTCGGAAACCGGGAGGTGGTATTGTCATCCGCGGACGGTGCACCGGGTGCAATAGTAGCGGCTTCGAGCAGCGAATCGTCTATCCGATCAGTCTGTTTCTGACCCCGGCGGAAGACATTAACCTTTATGAGTGCTCCGAAGTTTGGGGCCGGGAATGGCCACATGGTAGCGGCCGTAGCCTCAGTGCCATTGGTTCTTCGTCCGATTCGTCTCCTTCGAACGAGAAAATAAGTAACTCCAAGCATGAAAATGCAGCCGGCTGTGGCTAGGTTAGTTATGAATTGATTGGTCCCAACGTAGGAAACCTTACCAATAGCGCCTAATGAAATCCCCGCCGCCTGGCCCGCGGAGAGTTTGGTACTGCCCGCTACCATCTCTGAGACGGCCCCTGTGCGTCGAGGTGTCGCAGTACTCATCAATACTGGCGACATTCCCGTCCAAAGTGAAGAAGAAGAAGAAGAAGAAGGAGGAGGAGGAGGAGTAGAAATGCTAAGTATTGTACTCAGTAGTTCTGAAGTAGAGCTCTTAGGGCTCGGAATAGAGGGGATCGGTGGTGAACTATCCTGGCTTGTCGGTGCTGGTGGAAAGCTAGTCGATGGGGCGGCCTCACTTGTCGTAAGAGCGATTACATCGGCTTCTGTAGGGGTTTGTAGGTCTATCGTAGGCGAAGTCGACTCTGTGGTCTCGAGCCCAGTGTCGATTATCGTAGTTGTCAGAGCAGGTGGAGGAGGCGGTACTGGAGGAGTAGCTGCACTGCTAGGCAGTGGTTCTGGTGAGCTCTGCCCACGTCCATTCCCATTTCCGTTATTCCCGTTCCCATTTCCATTATTCCCATTCCCGTTTCCCTTGTTACCATTTCCATTCCCATTGTTTCCCTTCCCATTTCCGTTATTGCCATTGCCATTTCCGTTGCCATTATTGTTCTCTCGACTGCCTTCATCGCCTGCTACTCCTTCGTCTCCTTGACCATCGCCAATCTCATCTTCAACTGCCCGAACGGCAGGACCAAATGTCGTTCTGCGTCGCTGCAACCCCATTGGGAAAACAAAACCTTCCATACAAGCTGGCTTGTTGCTTCGATAGGAAACCCTATTAGCAATCGGGTGAAATAGCTTCGTGGCCTGGTGGAAAGACCGGACAGCATTCCTCATAAGAAAGAAACTGAGGGCTAGTTTGTTAAGTGCTGTAATAGGGATCGATAGGCCTTGCACCTGGAGAAAAGCGGCAGCAGGAGGACTTTAACCTCGAGCGACTCGGTGCCAGGAGTGAGGCTTTTAGAAAAAGCACGGCGGCCATGCCTCACTAATATCTTAATTGAAACACTAGTCCGTCGAAGAACCGGTCACAGTCGCAGCCGGAGCCACGGGGGGACGCAACGGCTATTGAAGAGCTCCGTTGATGTGCGACGATCTTTGGCCCCTTTAGGCTAACAGGTTCATCGGGAGCATGGGTGTGATCAGGGACCTGTTTCGAAGTTGCCTCTGCGGCCCGTGCACAGCCCGAAATAGCAATCGCATGTTTGGACAGAAGCAGGTGTGTTCACTCTCTCCTGTTTCAAGTTTCTCTTTTCTCTCAATTAGTGCGATTGGGTTGATCCCGTTTGGGCCAATATGCAGTGGCAAATTGCGCCACAGGTTTAGGACATATACGCCACCGAGTTTCCACGGCGTCGGTATCGATGGTTACCGAGACAAGACCCATCCTCGAGAATTTGAGGTCAACAGGGTAATTACGGAGTACGAGGAGCGATAAAAATATCTGTGAGAAGAAGACATGGAGCAACACCTAACCATGTCACTGGTTACCTGGTATCTTCAGTTGATCTCGCTTACAAGGGTTTCGTACCTTACGTCGATAGAGTTCATCGGGTATTGGCGCAACTCATCGGACAGGGGCTCTAGTTCGAAAGAGACTTCCTCCCCGCGGGTTTAAGTTCGAGTACTCGCAGTTTCCCGGGGGCGAGGACACCTATCAGCACCGAAAACCTGCCAGTTGGTGTGAATGGTAGAGGTTTTCGATGGGTTGACCTCGATGGCGAGGGGGAATATTCCGGATTCTCACCATCTAGCAGAACTCGTGATGCTACAAGCGTAATACCAGCGCTTCCAACCACAGTAGCGACGAGAGTAGACCGACCGTTCGACTGGAGTCACTCGCTGTCGATCCGGTGCACTCTCTGCCGCGTCGGCGGTTGATAACGCAATTTGGGGACGTAATTGTATATGTCCGTGCTTCTACGATACCGCCGACCTCACTGAAGTAGCTAATTAGGACCTGGTACGGGCCTACTTGAGCTCAACCACGCTACTCTACTTGCAGATCATGTTTTAACTATAGTCGATGAAGATGCGGCACGGCATAGGGCTAGTGTTAGGCGAGAAAGTTGATGTCGGCTCGGCTACACCCGCGTGGCGTATACAAGCAGACGCCGATTTAATTGCACGAAATTCACGTTGCCGTTTAATACTGGTGTTTATTACCTCGAAATGGCTCGCGGCTGCCTGCGGGTATTGCGGCTTGGCCCGTTTTCTTCATTTTCGCCAATTTAAGAGCCCTTTTAGCCAAGCGGCCTCAATATACACTCTGTTTTCATAGTGCCCAGCTTCTATTACTGCTCCTGCAGCCTTTCCACGTCAAAAATCATAATCCTTTTAGAGGCATTGGTTTACCAATAATTACCCCTTTCCAACCCCACTCCTTCGATGGCGACTTCTGCGACTCTGGAGGGACTTCCGCTCGACATCCTTCAAGACATCTGCGGTTATGTTTCCTCTTGCGGTCGTGAGCGACGCAGTCTATTTGCATTTTCGCAGGCCAGCAGATCTTGCTGCAAGGCATCAACGCCGTGGCGATTCGGGCGCATCCGGCTCACGATACGCGACAGCGAGATTCTGCGCGACGACCTGCAGCAGTGGACCCGTATTCTTGGCGTCGACAACCGGTTCCGATATGTGCGCCATCTTACGACAGAAGGTTTCATGCGGGATGATGGCCAGCCTGAAGACTCAACTTGGACCAATGGCCAGATGGTAGAGCGCGCAACGGAGGACGGAGAAAACGACTACTTCCACACGGACAGAGACCACTATTACTCAGACAGCGACGAAGAGGACCAAACGAGGCCTAGCAGCCGTTTGCGCAATTCATCGGCCAGCTACCCGCCCTCAAGGACTTTGTTTTTGCCTGCACCAACCAGATGCCCATGTGCGTCTGTCCTCACGGCTCTGCATACGCACCACCCGCGGTGCCGTTTGCATGTACCGACCTTCAGCCTGAGAAGTCTCTACCAGGAGAAGAACCGGTTCCATGTCATCGATGCCGACGATTTTGCCCTTGCCACCTCACCGTGCCTGTACAGCATTGATGTCAAGTGCTGGATATATGGCCCCCTCAGGGACACGTCAACTATAACGCCGAAGCTGTGGCTGAAATGGTATCCGGATGCGCGCCCTCACTGAGATGGGTGCGCATGCGGAAAATCACCCCTACACGGTCGGCCGGGCTTTATAACGCGACGTTGACCCCTAGACCGCCCTGGAGGGGATTCTTCCTTGAGAGACCACCAGAGGAGGACCCCACGGCTGAGGCAGCACCGCCACCATCGTCAACAACCGCCGCCGGTCACCCGCATACTCTCGTTCTGGCCCGCGACCCTATCTCGCCTCGGAAAATCGAGGACTGGAGCAATCGTACCGACTTCACCCATCCGGCGTCTCGAGCTTCTCACACCGGAATTTACCGTGACATTCAAATGTCTGACGGCCATGGCTGGCAGAAACCAATTCAAAGCCCTTCGAAAACCTGAGCTTGGGCGTAACCTCGCGTGACGAAAATGACTACTTCAGCGACGACCTGGACAAGGAGGCTAGTCAATTTTTACTGGCCCTGCCGCCCCTCGAGGATCTCACCCCCATCTCCTGTTTCCGCCAGCACACCTTTAAGGCCGTGCTGCTTCGCCACGGACCGACGCTGCGCCAACTCCTGATGCGTCCGCATGCCGGTCTCGTCCTCTCGCACCACCGAATCCGCGAAATCGAGCAACGGTGCCAAAACCTCGAACGAGTAAACTGGTTATCCGCCGGTGCGAGGGCGGTCCGGAAGAAGTGGCCATCTACCGCTCCCGAGGGCGGTTGCCCCGACTGAAGCGGGTCTCGCTTCTGTTCGAATGCATACCCCAGAGCGGGGAGCCAGGGGGTGACGAGCTAGAACCAGTTAGCACTGAGGCCAGCGCCGATAATAGCTCATTCTACGGTGATGAGTATGACGCGGTCCTAAGCCTCCTCGTCAACAATGCCGTAGACGCAAATCTTGCTATATCCATATTCGACACCATTTCGAAAACTGCCGCTGGCCCGTTGGAAAGGCTCTCGCTCGGAGTCGATGTTCTTACCCACTACCTCCCTAGGCCTCTAGCGCCTAACGCGGACTTTAAAAAGCTTACGGAGTGGGTTGGGCGTAGCTGGATCTGTAGAAGATATGACGCAGGGTCCAGTGGTGGGGATGAGGTGGTTGTCGAAGAGAGAGGGGAAAAGAAGAGGGAAGCGCTGCGGGAGAGGTTGAATCTTGCAGCCTCCAGGTGTGAAGATCAGTGGAATGAGCTGTGGTCCCCATGGAGGACGGGAGACTGGAGGGACGACTGGAGAAGTCTTCCACTCTCACGGCACGGTTGGTAGACAACTTTCTTTACTTCTAAACCACCCAAGTTACCAGGTTAGAATAGTCCGATTTAGACAGAGCCTAGGCCAGATAACACCCCGGAACATCATTCCGTCGACGTTTTATCCTACTATCTGCGGTCTCGGACATGGCAAGGTATCCCAAGAAACAACCCCTTCGGTCACTGCACGGAGTACAAA
Organism: Scedosporium apiospermum; assembly: GCF_000732125.1. NCBI lineage: Eukaryota > Fungi > Ascomycota > Sordariomycetes > Microascales > Microascaceae > Scedosporium > Scedosporium apiospermum. The sequence goes on along the minus strand of NW_015971793.1, from coordinate 282,839 downwards.
GCCTATGACATGAAACTCCTTGCTAGAGCTCGGCCAAAACTGCGTCCGCGTTGCCGTCGTCGATAGTGAGTTTCGTCGCATGACTGGGATGACAGAGAGGTTGGCCAGCCCTTTGCACCTTGTTCTTGTAGTCCTGATAGAGCTCGAGACGGACGCTCGCCGCCAACACCGCGTCCCTCATCCTCTGCTCCGATAGAGAAAAGGAAGAGTTTCTTAAGCTTACGTCTCTTTTCTATCAACTGCCCAAGTCTCTGAGAACCCTCTCTTCCAATCGAGAAAGCTCCACCCAAGGTTCGGCCTTCAGTTTCATACCCTCAGCCGACCATCGCACTCTCCGCTTCCTTCTCAAGCTACGTAATGCGAAAAGCTTCTATGGGCTTTTCGACACTCCAACATCTCGATATAACCTGGCAAGATCTTCAGCAGACCACTTCCTAGTGGCGACATCAACCATCGCATCAGCGAGAGCCAAACCACGCGGCGAGATCCCGCGCGCCTCCCTAGGATCGTCGACCAGCAACCCAGCACCACCGTTTACCCGTAAGAACATATCCGCGGCGTACAATGCCGTACGCTTGTTTCCGTCCCGGAATGCGTGGTTCAACGCGACTTTTTCTGCCAGCAGCGCGGCGAGCTGGAACGTATCGTCGACGCCTCCGTAGTGATGGTGGTTTATGGGAGATGAGGCTGCGGATTCGAGGTAGCATGGGTCGCAAATACTACTGTCCTGATCGGTAGTGCTCGTGTCAATTGGAGCGGTGGTTTTTCTGGTTGATGGCGTTTTGAAAACCAGTGGCGTTATGTGTATGTAGTGGAGGAGCTGCAGGTGCTGGGCTGTGAGGAAACGGACGGGCGTCATTGCTGGGAAATAATGAATGCAGTTCCAGGAGTCAAACAAGTCAAGTAACCTATGGCGGAGGCGCGATTCGTATGGAATGGGCAGAGAGGGGTGGTGGACTCGAGGGAGATGATCCAATGCAAAGATATGGTGAAATGTTTCAGTCGCAATTGATCGATGGGATCGATAAAATTGATGAATTGATGTGCTTGGTCACTGTGGCTGGACCTTTTGGACGAGTTCACGCTCCCTGGTCACAGTGGTCAGCATTACGACGACCTTAAATCCTTTTGATTTTCGGTCTCCTTTCCTTTTTCCCCTTGGCTCCTGCGGTCCTGTCTAGAATTCTTTTTCAGTACCAGCAGAAAGCTAAGATGAAACTCCTCCGGTCGGTAGGATGGCGCCGAGTCGCGTCTCCAAGGCGTATTTGTATTTCCACACTCCCAGAACGGAGCCTCCGTCATTCGACAGGAACCTTTGTCGCAAATGAGCAAGGCCGCACCTCGAGCTATTCTGTCCCGATTCTTCTCGGCGGCGCAGGGACTTCATTTGTTATGGTGCCAACTACGGTTGGGCATGCCATGTCGACCGCTCCAGAATCCCGCTCTGCCCATGAGCAGAAGAGGCCAAGCGAGGAGGGGACGATGTCGCTAAGCTATCACCACTCAACCAAGCACTTTTCTCCGGGTCCGTTGCTTCACGCCTGAACTATACCAGAGCAGCTGCTGATCTGAAAGAAATGAATAGCCGACTCCGCATACCCTCAACTGATCATCCCAGAGCATCTTTCTCCACGCAGTGCAAGGGAGGGTGAGGGCTCTGGACAGAATACCTAGACTGAGGGGACGAGCGGCGCGACGCTGTGGCTGTTTGGTGCGACGCACTCCATCACGCTTGACGGGACCCCAGATGGTAAATTTCAACTCTTCACACACTAAACTTCTTGGAATGCCTATCTATATACTGATAATGATGTAGAAGAACTCGTGCGCCATGCACGGGATAGCCACTTTCGACTGAAAGAGGTCGCGAAGAATTTGATGGATAGGTAGCGCGAGAGGCGTCTGGTGGTGTTTACGTCTCGGCCGCGATGGTCAGGCCCGACATGTTGTTTGAAGGCTCCCCATCTTGACCATGAACTCAACTTGCTCTTTGCCTCACGTCCTGGATCTCTCTGTCTTCGAGGCGAATTCTTAGCCACCAATGTAAAAGCTTGAAGACCATTAGCTACGGTGGAAGCATCTGGTAATGAGATCTAGGCGACGTGAATGTACCGACCACGATTTCCACCCATACGAAGCAGACCTCAAACTCTATCGAGATCTCGTCAAGGACAGGACATTAGATGGTCGGAACAGCGTGGGAATCTCCGGGCAAGTAGGTGGAATGAATGGCCACCTCCATTCCTTAAGAGCCACAAAATACCCACGGACAAATCTAAATCCTACATCAAGCGCCATGCCACGAGAAACGCATCTACTCCAAAGAAGAAAAAAAAAGTCTATTTTATCTTGATTTTTTTTTGTATCTGTGTAAAGCCCCTCCCATCTCAGGACACTTCATATCCCACTCTCCTTCACCCCATCAGCCATCAACCCACTTTCAAGTCCCTTCATTGGCAACCCAACCTCCCGCTCCCGGCAACTTTCGTCAGGAAGACTCCGACGAACCCCAGTCTCAGAACAGAACCAGTGATGGGAAGGAGGAGGCAAACCGACCTCGACTCTCTCTTCTGAATTTCCCATGTTGACAAAAACTCCGGCTTTTCCCTTTCCTTGAACCAATGCAGTGCCTCCTTAAGCCTGGAGGTGAGTGAATCTTCGTCCCCCAATGCTTGCTCTCCTCCACTTCCAACCGCCACTCTTTTCCAACTAATCCTACTCCGCTTCGCTCTACGGACACCCAAGCTTCCGCCATTGTGCTATCGAAAAGGCAACTGCTACATTGACCTTCCCGATATCCAGACCCTGGTGGAGAATGGAGAAAAGAAAAGAAAAAATCTCAGGGACATCTAGCGCGACGTTTCCAGAGTCGCCAGCTCGGCCAGAACGGCCTGCTTAGTGGCAATTTTCTTCATCTGCGTATCCTCAAGCTTCTCCTTCCTTGCCAATCTCATCTCGAGATCCTCAATGGCCCGAATCTTCTTCTGCAGGCTGCGAATCTTCTTCGCGTTGGGGTTCTGAGCAGCAGCATCGGTGGCGGCAGCGGCGGCGGAACCGTTGTTAGCGTTCTGATGCTGCTGGTGCTGGTGCTGGCCATTGGGCCCGTTGGGGCCGGCATTCAAGAGAACACCACCCTGGGGCTCGGGGCGAACGCCGCGGGTCGTGTTGCTGCGGCTGCGGGAACCGGGGTTCCTCGATACGCTTCGGTGATGTCGGTGGTTCGAGCGTCGCTCAGGGCTCCGGCCATCGTTGTTGTTCTGCCGAGGCGGCGCGAGATTAGCGTTGGCGTTGGCTCCGCCGGTCGTCGCCGCGGTCTCGCCATCAGCACCGGCTCCATTCTGGCCGCCAGCACCTTCGCCCTTGCCCCTCCTACCGCGCCTCTTCTTGTTCTTCAGAGCCGCCTTTGACAAATTTTCATCGCCGTCGACGGGCTCTGCGCCAGGGACCTGGCGAGTCTCCGGTGCTTCGACAGGCTCAGCTCCCGGGACAACACGTCGAGCACGCCCAAAGCCGTTCAGGCCAAGGGTGGACGTCGCCGTCGTGCTGGAGGTCATCACATGGGCGGCGCCGCCTTCATCCTCGCGCTTAAAATGCAGAGGGGTGGCAAGGCCCCTTGCTCCGGGCGGACGGTAGGCGCCAGCGGGCTTGCTCGGCGTCTTGACGGTGCCCAGATAGGCGGTCGCCGAAGGGTGAGGCGCGGGGATGGCGCTGAGGGGATCGATCTTGGCTCGATTCTCGGCGGGGACCGGGCGCCAAAGGGCCATATAGAGCTCAGTAAAGTCCTGGGTATAAATGAGTGGTCCAGTGACATGCCAGAGCTTGACTCCGTTGTCGACGCGAAGTCGAGGAGACAACGTCGCCGTCATGATGAAGCGGCTATCGGCGCTCCATTCGCAAACGCTGGGGTTTCCGCTCTCAATGGTGCAAAGCTTGCGATAATCCTTCTCCAAATCGTAGATATCGATTTGGCCGGCGAGGTTACCGAAGCCCGCAACGAGCGCGAACCGTCCTGCGGGGGAGAAAATGATCTTGTTGCGCGGGCCGATTGGGAACGAATGGGTGGCAACGGCGCGGTGATTGAAGATGGTCGTCTTGGCGGGCATATAGCCGTAGACAACACCAAACTCCTTCGAGTTTGGGGACCAAGCGACGTCATGGATGGGACCATCCTTGTCGAGGGTCACGCGAGCATCAAAATCTCCCTTCGCGCTGAGAAGGTAGAGAGTAGTCTCACCGTAGTAGCTCTTGTTCGACTTGTCGACATCGGTCAAGGCTTCCACGAGCAGGCTGGTGCCCTGGCTGTTCCAATCGAGCTTCACCTTATCACTCTTGAAGAATGACTTTTGGGCGATCGGGCTGGTGAAGTTGGAGACATCGAAAATCTTGACGGCGGCAGGAAAGCCCTAAATTCGAGATCCGTTAGTAAACGAGCAAGAAGCAAGAAGGAGGGAGGAGAAAAAAATGCGATAAGTCGTTTTGCCCCACGCGAGTGCAGGGCGCAGTGGCGGAGCGGGAGTTTTGGAATGAGGCGAGACAAAAGAGGAAACGATGAACACAATGTGCCCAGGGACCGAGACAAAGCAACCATCAATGCGGGCATCGATGAAGTTCCAAAACAGGAAGTCAGGGCTTAAAAAAAGAAAAGGGAAGAAAAGGAGCGAGAAACCAAATTATTCTTGGGGATAGCATACCTGTTTGGGAGGCACATAGACAGCTACGCTTCGCAGCTGGCCAGGGCCGAGGGAGAATTGTTTCACGCCCTCGACCCGCAACTTGTTCCAGACAACCTGGAGGTCGTTACTTTGATAGAACTGAACCTCGTTGGTAACAAGCCGGGCGCAGTACTTTTCGTCTGAGGTGTAGTTGAGATTCCATCCATCTTGTTGCTTCTGTACAAACTGGCCAACCGGCTTGGCCTCACTGGTCTGCTCAACGCGCCAGACCTTGAGGTTCTTGGTGGCATCGCCAGCCTCGTCCTTGGAAGGACGCTCCCACGTACTCAAGAACGTGCCCTTCGGGGAGAAGGACAGCTCGTAGACGCTGCTGAGGGGCATGATCAGGACGTTGCTTCCGGTAGAAGCATCGCTGATGCTGACCTCAGTCGTGGTGGCCCAGGCGAACCAGCGACCGCAGGGCGAGTATTGAGAGCACCGACAGTTAACGTCGGTGATGGCAAGGACGGGCTTGTAGACAGGATCGGCGTCCACGACACCGACAGCCTTCTGGGTTCGGTACGCGAATTGCAACGGCAGCGCCATGACTAGTCAAAGTCACAGTTGATGATGTCGTTGTTTTTGTTTTTCCGTTAGGTTGGGAGTGGGCCCCGAAGGCGATTAGGTGGACGAGGATATGTGGGAATATTAGGGTAGCAGCGGTAACGAGAGTTCCAAGGCCTCCCCGTAGTTCCTTTGGTTTCTGGCTTCTACAAGCGTGTGTATATGCGTATACGGCAAAAGTGCGTTATCGTGTGGGCAGGCAAATATTTTTCGGTCGGATTTGGCAGAAGAGTTGTGGGGGAAGAAATTTGGCAGTCCCAACTCCTTTTGTTTTGGCTCGGCGGAATCGCGTCGTCGAGATTATTGATGGCGGGATCCAGAAAACAGATGAATACTGGATACGATCCAAAGGGCTATTGATGATACTCGCGATGAGGCGAAAGTGATCAAAAAGGCGGCGGCGGCAGGGCAGTGTAAGGCGGTGATGGCACGTCGACACTGTTTACCTGGGCGTGGCGGGTTGGGCTGAGATCGTGACCAAAAAAAAAAATTATGTGAGATAACTTCGAAAGCTCTAATGCGATGCGCACAACGCTGCTTGGAAAACAGGGTCGCAAAAAAATATAACGGGAAAGGGGCGGAAACTGGAGAGGGGAAGAGAGAAGAAGAGAAGAAGAGCACCGAGAAGGATGAAATTGACGAGCGGTGCGGTGGCGGCGCCGACAAGATATGATGACCTCAAGTCTACACGAAAAGGAACGGAGAGCAGAAGAGAAGAGAAAAAAAAGAAAGAGAAAAAAATTCCTTCGGTGAGGGCGTAGGTTTTCAATGTTGATTCAAGCCACAACCACAACACTGCAACGCTGTTTCCGTGTCTGTAGGCGTGGGTCTGAGCTTAGACAGCCTGAAAGTCAGCATGAAAGTCAGCATGAAAGTCAGTGTTGCCGCCTGCCGTGGAGTGCAAGTGCTGGGCTGGCAGTGCATGCACGCTGGGTGTAGGCTGGTGCTGACCGCGCTTGCCTCTTATTTTGCCACTGAGTTGAGGGCTTGGTTTGAATGGTGGGGCAATCCCGTTGTAAATGTACTTTGGGCATCACAATCCTAAGCTAGTGCCTGAAGTACCGTTCTCGAGGCTCAAGCCTTTGCTTAGCGCACCAAGTTCAACGCGAGCTCAAATTCCAGAACGATAGCGGGGTGTCCTCAGTGGGCTTGAAGCCACTGAATTTGGGGGTCAGCCAGCCGACACGGGCAGACCGACGGAATTCAGTCCAATGATTTCTCAGTGATTGCTCACTCATTCTTCAGCCAATAATCACAGGATGATGCTTAATGCAATGCGGCAGGTGCGGTCTGTCATGCCGCTCTAGCTCAGAGCCACGGAAACCATTAGATGAAACTTGTCGCGAGATGAAGTGTGAGTTGAGTCCGCAATATTCTACTATCCCAATAGACCCCAAAGGGAAGCGGGCCGTATCCCTAATTGAACTCTTACCTGAGCAACCGACAAGCATCAAAGGCATCATGACTTGGTGATTTGTATCACGTGACTTTCTCCGCGATCAGAAGCAGACTCGAACAAGTTCAACATGGATTTTGCTTCGACTTTATTGGCGCTGCCTGCATCGTTGAACTCGGGAGCTGAAGAAAGCATGTGGAAATCGGACCTCCAGGTGCTTTCCCGGTTCCGGTCGGATCCGAGGCTTTCCTGTTGATTCAAGGGGTTCAGGAAATAACGGACGATGTCTGGGATTGAATGGTAAGTGTCACGTCCTGACCTGGTTGAGTGAAGGTTTCTGTCTCAATACTCGACTGGTTTTATATCAACATTATCACTCCCCACACCAGTGCTGTCTTGGCATTCGGTTACTGCGTTGTTGGAATCAGCCAACTTTTTAAGCAGACCATCCGCCAGTCTCAATGGCATGCGGCCTCGGGGATAATCCGAAATGGACATCATCCCAGTCGTGCTACTCACCATTTTTTTTTCTTCTGAATCCAGCAAACGTGGTCTTCGTCAACAAGACCGTTTCCTCGGTACCTCTCTGCTAATAGCCAAGAGCATCATCCATCTCTAACAAAGAGGGCGGGCAGGAACCAGAACACCTCGGTTCCTAAGGTCTCTACTGATTGCCCTAATTATATCGTCGGCCTCTTAAGAAGACAAACACCTCACGCCCTAGTTTATAGACCTAACTTCTCAACCATCGAGATTGGGCCGCCACCCGCACCTGGGATTTGCCAAATTAAACGTGTTTCCAATGAGCCCATCCGCTCGTTGCCGTACCCGCTCGTGGCAAAGAAAATATGACCACGTTTCCTAGAGAAGAGATATTGCCGGAAGCTACTTCGTACCTAGACGTTCACCACTCCTTCGACCTTGGGTCTCGATGAGTTACAACACAAGGGTAATGTCACACTTTTCGGCATGCACAACCCCCAACATTTGGAAAGATGTATTAGAAGGAGAATTCGGGTGAGATCTCCTCCGTGCGGTCACACAGCTCCCGTCCGTCCAGAATTTTAAGATCAAAAGTATTGATACTTGCAACGGCGCGAGACCCTCGGTGTCGACTCACTGGCCATTCAAAAATCCCAGGTTGATAATAATTCCCGGTGGACTACTTGTACCTCACCAGTTCTTCCTGATGAAGATTGTAGCGAGGCACCCTTCCGATCCCCCGGTCTCTCCCATCCCCGACTCTTGTCGACCATGTCTGGCAGCTAACCATTAGATCAAATGAGGCTACGTCAAGACCCCAGAAAACCTATGCGCAGACTACCATCAATTGTTCTCTGTTCTAAAATACTCGGGTTATATCCTCCCGACACGAGGCCATGGAGAAGCTTTCTACATAACGCTTTCGTACAGTCTCCTTGCCGCCTGATGGTTGTAAGCTTTTCTCCGCATGAGCGGCAGTACTCTCGGTCGCATCCATCTCCTTCTCCACCACACCCCCTCCACTGGCTCGCTTTCCCCAGTGCAACCTACATGTCTAGGGTTGCAGTAGTGGACATAGACTCGGGACCGCACGAGACCATTGCCGTTCCCATCGCACCACAACGCCGCTAACCTTGTCACACTCCGCATCGTCGGTTCTATGTCCCACCGAGGCGCTCGCTGTAATGAACGAAGGAGACCCGCTTCTTCCCCGGCTTTGTCGCGTACTTCAGTCTTCACTACGAGGATAGATCCGGGGTAGAACATCGCACGTCGTGCATTGATGGCAGTTTTCCCCGCAAGTCTTTGCAACCACCACGTTACGGGACTCTGGGGAAGGTATGCGCGAGCACCGAGGAGCATGTAGGGCATGTAGCCAATCTCTCATATTCTATTTGGATAATTCAAGCATGCTCGTCGCGTAGTACCGCCTGTCGCTTGTCCTTCCTCATGGCTTATATATTTGCATCCGATCCGTGTAAATGGGCTAAATGACCTGCATGCTCTCCCGATCCCACGCAGCATCCCCAACGGTCTCTCCACTTCCCCTCTTCTTTGTATATTTATATATACGCGAGAAGCTGTCCTGTCTGTCACGCGGGGTCTCGCACTTGGGAGTTTTTTTGTTGCTTCTTTTTTTCAAGTCTTACGCGCTGGAGCGCTGATCATCACTACTCTGAGCGGAGAGGAAGCCCCATCGTAGTCTGGAACCTTCCCAACCGCACTTCGTTGCTCAAACAAAGAGTGTCGCTCCCCAGTTAGACGAAGCTCTTTGCCTAACCGCCATGGGTTGGTTCAATCGCAAAATCGTCGTCGCCGACAGCGCCGTGACCTCGGCCGCGAGCCTCACCTTGAGGCAATCCCTGGTACCAAATGCCTTGGGTATGAGGCGTCCCCAGACCCAGTTTTGCCATGGGCTCTGATTAATAAACGACGCTATAGTCACAATTCTATTCTTCCTTTGGGGCTTTGCGTATGGACTCCTTGATGGTATGCTCCCTGAATAAAAACTCGATTGGTGAGTTCTTATCGGTGAACATGCTAACAAGCCACGCCGATGTAGTGTTGAACTCCCATTTCCAAAAGAGCCTTCACATCGACTTTTCTCGATCTTCCGGTCTTGCCTCCGCCTACTTCGGCGCATACTTCATCTGCCCGCCGACCATTTCCGGATGGATCCTCCGCCGATTCGGTTTCAGAATCACCTTCATGACGGGTCTATCCGTGCTCGCTGTCGGATGCCTCCTGTTCTGGCCCTCGGGTGTTAAGAAGTCCTTCGGCGGTTTCTGCGGCAGCATGTTTGTCGTCGGTGCGGGTCTTTCAACTCTCGAAACTGCCGCCGATCCATTTCTGTCGATCTGTGGTCCGCCGAAGTACTCTGAGATTCGACTCAATCTTGCTCAGGCTATTCAAGGTGTTGGTGCTTTCGGTATGGCCGTTTTCTATTATTGCTTTAATTTTCCTAGTTAGTCAATGGAAAGTGAAGCTCCTAACCAGCCATATAGTCGCGCCGCTCCTTGCCTCCCGCGTCTTCTTCGCCCACACCATCGACACCGACCAGGGTCTCAAGAACGTACAATGGGTCTATCTCGGCGTCGCCTGCTTCGTCGGTCTTCTTATCATCCTCTTCTTCCTCGCGCCCATGCCTGAAATCACCAACGCCGACATGGACGCTCAGGAGAATGCCATTGGCGAAGTAGATCCTGGTCCGTTCCGCAAGCAGTACAACCTCTTCCTCGCCGTGTGGTCGCAGTTTTGCTACGTGGGTGCTCAGGTTGCTGTAGCTGTATGTCTGCCTCTACTTCCACGGGATAAATTATAGAGTAAAATCCTGACCATGGACTAGAACTACTTCATTCCCTTCGCCGCCCAGACCGGCCGGAGTGATGCCACATCATGTAAGTACCCACACTTCATTACCCATGCCTACAATCCAAGCCATCCTCGTCTAACCTCGACAACAAGCCGACCTCTTTGCCATCGCCCAGGGCCTCTATGCACTAAACCGCTTCATCGCCGGCGGCCTCATGACGATCCCCGCCGTCAAGCCCCGCTACGTCCTGGCCATCTATCTTGGCCTCTGCTTCGTCTTCATCGTAGCCGCCATGACCACCACCGGCACCACTTCCATCGTCATGCTTACCCTCGTCCTCTGCTTCGAGTCGGCCTGTTTCGCCACCATCTTCACCCTCGGGCTGCGCGGTCTCGGCAGGCACACAAAGTTTGGCGGTTCGCTCCTCGTTGCGGCCATTTCGGGCGGTATGGTGTTCCCTCCTATGACTGGTGCTGTGACGGATAGGAAGGGGGCTCATACTGCGATGGCTATTCCTATGATGGGGTTCATTCTCGCCTGGGTGTAAGTATTATCGCTTTGCTTTTTCTTCTCCTTACCATTGGTGCAGGTTTGCGAATGTTGCAATCACTAACCGATAATGTAGTTATCCTCTCTACGTCAACGTTTGGAATCGGGAGATCATGGACACCCACCGAGCGACCAATTTTGGTATTGAGGGGAAGGAAGATATTCAAGGCAAGATGGAGAGTCAGAATGATACTGTACCAGGCAAGGCGGATGTCGCTATGAATGAGATAGCGCCAACCAAGTCATCATCCTAAAACGGTTGCGGGCTGTGGAATGATTTAGCTTTCCCTTGCGGATTTTACACTACAATAGTAGAATGATTGCTATAATGCCAATGTGAATGTTAGGTTTATTCCATGGCGGTAGTTATTGTGTGACTGAAGCCTGGTAGTTCTACTTTCGGCGCATCTCCCTACGCTTGCCGTTCATGCAAGGTCCCCGGCGAAAGTCCGAGGTCTGTACATCAATCGCATGGAGGTAGTCAGTCTTCTATTATGAAAGTGAAGTTGATCATGTAGCTTTTCCATATCCGTAAACGCCCCTGTGATGCCAAAGTCCAACCTAACGACGAAACGCCTCGGTGTGCTCGTGAATACATCATTCGCTATCGCAATTTTCCATCCTCCCAATGCTGGCTATACCCGGGTTCACCTCCCACTAAACTTGGCCTTCCACCCTCCCTTCTCATACAGCCACAACGCTTCCAACGCATACGCCTGACTCGACCTATGTCCATGCTCCTTAGTCGCCTCCTCCGTGAGACTATCCAGCACTTTCCCCTGCTTAACACTCCCCCAGATACCCATAGCAATGGGATCGTTCTCATCCTCGCCCCATTCCCCGTTACCCAACCTAAACAGGATCCTCCCGAGCACCTGAAAAGCTATACAGCGCTGCGCTGGAACCGCACTGCGTGCTAAGATGGACAACTCCTCAATGGTATAGCCCGCTGCCTCGGGTGCCAAGCCATGGTGATGCAGGCCCTTCGACACAGGGATCTTGCGGCTGAGGCGGGGCGGGATGAGCCTTCCCTTGAAATCGAAGCGCAGCGCTCCCGTTGAGAGGGATTCCTTGTCGGGGTGGTATGGCGATTCCTTGTCTGCGACGCTGTTTTCTGTGGGGAGCGGCGCCATCCACGCGAGTTTCGTGGGATCTGCCGGGAGATTTGGAAAGTATTTCTTATGGAGGCTTTCGAGGAAGTTTGGATCGGATGGGTCGAGGTCTGGGTCTTTCTGCGAGGGGAAGTGGGTTGTGGATCTGGGAAAGTCGGTTATGGGTGTGAGGTCTTCGGGGAGTCGAGTGGGTGCTCTATCCTCATCGATGGGTTGTGGGTTCGGTCCCTTCGATAAGGGTTGCTTTACGGTTCTTTCATCTGTCCATGTCTCGGTGGGTAGCGTAGCCTTCGGCGCTGGCGGGGGCGTCGATGTGTCTTCGACCTTAATCTCAGGCGGGGGAGTAGACTGGCTGTCAGTGTTAATATTGAATGGCGACGAAGATTCGCTATCATCAATGTTCGCCCGCTTAAAAAGTCTCTCGATCAACGATGGATCCAACCCTTCCATCAGCTCCCTCCTCGCCGCCTCAATCTCTGCTGGAGTCATATCTGCGAGTCGCTGTCGATTCTCTTTGTCGATCTTCTGCTTCTCCGCCGCGTAGAATTCCTTTTCTGAAGTCGGCGCATTGTTCCTGGTGGCTGCCGTCGATGGGGATGCTGACGCAGATGCTGCTGCTGCTGCCGCCGCCGCCTGCCTGCGCTGTTTGAATGCCGAAACCTTGGCTCGCTTCTTGGGCGCGGGAAAGCCGCTTGCGGGTGTTTGAAAATCCGACTCTTCGAGGGGCTTTGGGGCTGAGGTCTCCTTTTCGACGAGATCGCTCACGAATACGTTGGTCGCCATGATTGTCGCCTCCTTGATGTTGTTGTTGAAGCTGTGACGCTTTCTCCGGCTTTTGGTGGAAATCCCCAGATCAGACTGGGAGGTAATGGATTCGTATTATTAGTAATACATCGAGAGTGACTCAAATAGCTTGGAACGGGCGCAAAGCCACAGGACCCCAAATCAGAATCTCGTAGCGGAAATAATCCAGAGCCCAAATAAATGCAAAGAATCCACTGGGGCATCCTAGTATTCCGAAAGGCCTTATCTCTCGCTTACCGCAGTCAGAAAAACAAAGGTAAAGTCGATTGACCCGAGCCTTTCTGGAAGGTGTTTACATAAGCAAGAGTGAATGATTCCAGGTTTCTCTCACAAACTGTGGCACAGTCTCCTATTTCTGGAAATCAATGAAACAATTCAATGTTCTCACCAGCCACAGTTGCGGCTGGATGCCAGGCTTGCCAGCACCGTGCATTAGCGCCGATCCGGCGCCAGATTCCTTTTCCAGAACAAAACCACAGACGCGGTGCCGGGGAAGGGGGTGTCCCCAGCTAGCCAATGGGCTTGTGCCAACCCCGCCAAGAGAGAGCCTCCAAACAAACAATTCTTCAGCAATCAGGAAAACAAGTTTAGGAATATTCATGTGGATATGGATAATAATCCGAGAAAAAAATATTTAGGAGAATGGAATGAATAATCGACGTAGCGAGGTTTCGAGGTGAATATTTTTCAGCAGTCAAGTTGCAGCAAAGAGATCGGGATTCCACGTGCTAGGTCGCAGTGCATGAAGTGGCGCACCTTGGTAGGACCGGGGAGGGAGTTGACGACCGTTCGTGTGCGTAATTTCAAGATGACGAAAGCGAAATTTTGCGAGATATCGAGGCGAGACCATCGAAATAAATCCAGCGAATGGAAATACGAAGTATGATCTGGACAAGCGGGAGGGTGATGTGCAAGTACGAGTAGATCGGAGCTGCTTGAATTTTGGCGAGCCTTCGTGATCGACAGATCAGAGCTTCAAGTTCGGCGACTTGATTTGGGGGGACATTTGCCCCCTATTGTACTTTGAAGCCTCAGGGGAGGTAAGTCTGTTGGGTTGTGTTCCGTATTACTTCGTGCACCGGAGGAGCATTGAATTAGTTGATTGATTGATATTTTCTCCCATAAAACCCACGTGAGGACCCTACGTACCCCATTGTGTGGATAGCGTTGAAACTGACATTTGAACTGCAGACTTGGAGCGGGAGCAGAATGGTGCGGGGACAAATGTGGCTGGATGACCACTTGTACCCCTGCCTCCCATTGGCTTCTCCTTCCCTGCAGATGCACCGTTCCCTCTTCCCGGATGGTTCAGGAGATACACAGGTATCGGTACTTTGATGAGAAACATTTGCGGTATTTCTTAAGCGCGATTTCACCCTGTGCAGCGACTGCCGACGACAACAAACAAGTGTCGGGTAATTCCGATGCTCTTCGACGCGGAATCATTTTGTGTCGCAAGTGGAAAAGGGACCTGTGAATATCCATAGGGAATCTTTGCAATGTAATATTGTTTGTGGTGCCGACTCATCGGCTTCTGCGATTGCTGGCAACACAAATCAATTTTTCGGTCGCCCTTGCAGGCAAAGAAAATTGCAAGCTTCTTCTCCAATGTGTACCTAAATCGGGAAATAAGGTGCGGATACAGAATGTCAGGTACCAGTACAAGGGGGAATGATGGGCAGCTGAGATGAACTCTCCCATGTCAATCACGAATGTTCAATGTACCGGTACGTTTTAAGTGGGTTGTGGAGTGCAGAGGCCTGTACCTTCTCCGTCTATGTATGGAGTACATGTGCCTTGGACTTTTCTGGCAGCCCCAACCCTGCACCCATGATGTACAATACCGGGATATTCCCGTGTACCGCCCCCAATCGCTGGTGCTGTGTACCTTGACTCTTTGCCCCTCTGGAGCTACGAGTTACGTTAATGTTCGTTCATCAGGTTCCAGGTCCGATGCCCGTTTCTCCATGTGCAACCAAATCGGGCCCTTCTCTGCGTCGCTTCCAATCTTGGCGCCACCACCTTGTTCCCTCCGAGGCATGCCGCATCGATGTACGAAGTATATTAGTGCAGTTGATGTCTGGTCTCTCTAGTCTTTGTTGTGCATTTGGTGCTGCTGCTGGACCCCTTTGTAGTTTGTACAAGGATGAGCTGTTTCGCTTGCCTCTGGACTTGGAGCTCTTCGTGACCCAGTATCAATCAATGCCGACGTGGACCTCTCAGTCTTGTTGGTTTGTGTTGTTTTCCCCTTCGGGCTGGTTTTGTTCCAGCATATTACCGTCCTCGTCCTTTCTCCAAGTCGTCGATGTTCCGCCGCCGCCGTACTGTCGCCATCACCCCCATCACCGCCCAACGGCTCCCCTCCCCCATCGCCCTTTGCTTTGATGCCCTTTGGCCCCCCCTTTCTACCCGTGATGTCCCATCTTCCAGACTGGAATCTCCCTTCTTCCGTCACCACCCCATCCTGATGATACCGTACTTCGATGTCCATATGTTTTTGGCAACCCGGCGATCCACATTCTCCCACCCCCCCAACGTCCAAGTAACCAGTGTCTCCAAATAGCGCTTTGCTCCGTGTTTAATAATAAAATTGGTTCCATGCCCCAAAATGAAGCTTTTCATCTGGCGTCCCTCTCCCTTAAACGGCCGACACCTGACGTCTTTGTGTTGTTCTTTTCCCCCCATTGCCCCCATTCGCAATTCCCATTCTCGTTTCTCTGCACTGGGCGCTGTTTCCCTCTTTCCCATTTCCCCCTGCTCTTATTTTCCCTTGTCTCATCCGAGCTAAATAAAACCCGAACTTGATGCTTTCCCCGGATAAAAAAAATTGTATCCATCACCACATCGCCCCCCAACTCTCTCCTCTCCCCGATTCTCTCTTTTACACCTTTCATTTTCCCACCACAACAACGCACCACATTTGACCACATCGGACGAAAATCCATCAAAACACATTGTCGCCGCATCGAATACATCTCAAAAAGTGCATCATAATAAGCTCGAAATCGCGACCTTTTGATTTATGCAATCTGATTGGCACGAACCCGACCTCTCTACTGCGTTTTCGAACCATAAAAGCGAGCGATTGTCGTTGGGACGAGATATCGTGAGGTTTCTGCTGTTCTGCGAGTGAGGCTATTCGGGACTTTCCTATTGTCCCTTTTCCCTCCACACACGCACGGGCCTGGTGCCCGGAATTTCCCACCCTGCCACACTCAGCTGTTTCTGGGTGCCAAGTCCTCTTTTTTCTTGGTCACGTTCCCACTGTGTTCTACCGCTGGCACAGCCTGATCCGGCCTCATTTTCTATTGGTCGATATTTACCAAGCCTTCCCACGCCAAATCCACACGCTCCTGCGATTAGAGTTAGCCTCGAGGCCATTTCGCGACTGGTTCCAGTCAGTCAAAAGAGAAGGCCATTGTCGATTCACATTCGGTCCCGCAATATTCTCGATTCGTTTTTGAGGCTCCGGCCTTTCTTTTCTCCTCTTTCCTTTTCCCCCCTCCCACATATTTCCGGTGTCGATGGTTTAATTTTTGTTCGCCTTCTTTGTCGACCAGAAACGCATCTTTTCAGCATTGCGTTTGAAGTTCTCCTGTTCTTCGACCTTCGTCGTTTGCATTTGACTACACTATCAATTGTTGCGGATTGCTAGCCTCAAGAAGCTATTCTTACGAACGTGCAACGAGACGAGACACGAAAGCGCGAAATTTTTATCATTCCAACATGGTCACGGCCCGACAAGATAGGGCCGCGGCAGGAATCTCATCACCAGAACTCTCTTCACCCCCTTCCGTCATTTCTCCGCCCGCCTCTCCTCCTAGGACCTACAAGCCGACAAGAAAAGATATGGATGAGATAGTCGTCGGCTCGGAAGCGGCGACGAAAGATGGACAGCCAGTACAGTTAACAGCGGCCGGTCTGCCCCGCAAGAAGCCTGGACGAAAGCCAGGAACCACGGTCAAACCGAAGGCCACTACAGCGGCTACCACCGAAACCACTCAAGAGGCCCCAAAGCAGCGGAAGCCCAGGAAGCCCAGGGATCCTAACGCGCCTCCTGTACAGCGTAAGCGAAAGTCGGCACCTAACACCGAAGCGAACGTGGGCGCCGACTCGAAGTCTCTAGCGTCTGGTGCATCAAATGCGTCGCCTACCCCCACGTCCGCCACTCCTCCAGCAGTCCCGTCGCGCCAAACTAAGATTACGGACCTCGTCAGCGTGGAGCCGAAGACGGAACCCAAGACACCTAGCCAGCAGGATTTCCCTGTCAAGGCACCGAAACGTGAGCCACACGTGAGCTCTATGAAAAACATTTTAAACGCGACCGATGTCCCCGTTCGCACCAGCGGTCAAAATTACGACCCTATTCGCGGAAATTACGACCCCGTCCGCGAAACCATGATCACGCGCGACCCCTACGGGACGAACTCGATCAACTCGCCACGCCAGCCCACAACCCAAGTGTCTAGCCGAGCTAGCGCTTCACCGTCCATCTCTATTCTCGTCGACCCCATGCCGCACGCCCACCCTATTTCTCCCCCGCAAGTGTCGCGGCAGTCTTCTCAACAACCAGTACTGCCGTTGCGCCCGACCCAAGAACCTCCCTCGATTCCTCCTTCTCCTACACCGCAAGTACCGCGCTCGAGCCTTCCCGACACGAAGCCGAAACCGACATCTTTCCCCGCGCTCGCCGTGGAAACCAAGAAGGCCGCATCTGCCAAATCCGAGACCCAAGCGAAGGATAAGCCGGCGAAAGAGAGCAAGCATGGCCAGACGTCCAAGAAGCCTTCGCCGAAGCAAAGAATAGCACCTACCGCTGCTTCCTCTCCAAAGACACATAACCTCGAAGAACCCTCGGCGGGCGGAGAAAAAGAGAATGAACGGTCCATCCTCGACTTTGGCAAAGCGAAACCCGGCGAAGAGTTCCAGGCGCCTACCATCGTGCTGGAAATCTCCATCGCTCCCGGAGAAACCAACAAGTACGTCAACTTCATGCGCTTGGCCGAGGACCGTTACGGTTGGGATGCGCTCCACCCGCGACTGGCGGCCCACCGCGACCGTAAGGCACGCATCGCCGCTGCTGCGTCGGCGCTTGAGAAGAGCGGATCCGGCAGGGAATCTGGCGATGAGATGTCCGAGGACGTTTCCGACGGCGAAGGCGCGAGCGCGGACCACGCTGGTGGTGCTGCTAGTGGTGTTGATGTTCCTGCGAAGCCGGCGAAGAAGAAGCGTAACTTTAAGGAGGACGAATACGATAGGGAAGACGACTTTGTGGATGACTCGGAGCTGTTGTGGGAGGAGCAAGCGGCGGCCAGCCGAGATGGATTTTTTGTTTACTCAGGCCCTCTCATCCAGGAAGTGGAGAAGCCTGCTGTATCGTACGTTATCATCCTTTCCCCCCTCCCCTCATGTGGCCTATTTCCATCGCTCGAACAGAGTTGCTAACATAGTACGCAGTGAACCACCCAAGCGAGGACGCGGTAGCCGAGGCGGTCGAGGAAGTCGAGGCGGTACCACTCGAGGTAACGGCGGCACTGGCCGGGGTGGCGGCCCCGGATCTCGGGGCGGCGGCGCAGCGAAACGAGCGCGCGGTGCCAAGGCTAAGGCTGCATCTGAGCGAGAGAAGGCAGAGAAGGAGAAGCCCGCTAAATCGACTTCCCCGAAGCCGAATAGCAATCCTTACGGCCTCTTGCAGCCCACCACGCCCCTGACAGCTACGGCGACGGCCAGCTAATTCAATCACGAGATTCACGGCGTTCGCCGACTGTCAACTCAAAATTCTTCATCCTTTCACAAAATCATTTATTATCATGATTTCATTTGTTTTGTTTCTCGGAACTCTAGGCTTTACAGCAGCCATTCATTAGAGGAGCTGTTGACATGTGAGCTCTATGGTACTGGCGTATGGTTATTGCATCCGTGGCTTGTTGCGAAAGGTGTCTGTCGGCTCTGGTGTCTTTTTTTACAATGTTTCTGTTTCCTTTGTCATTTCAACCATTCGGAAGTCATTAGCATAACATTGATGTATAATCCCATTACCAAAGAGAGAGATATGGAGTGTTAGGTCTGGACCAGAGATACCCAGTCGAGACATGGTTGACCACCTCCCTGCACCTGGCAGCCGTAGCAACTTAGATCCTGCTTAATGGACTCGCATTTTATTCTAGGTTCAACGTCAGGAAGAGGTTGCAGAGTTTAGTTATAGACCTTGATGTTTCGTTTTTCTCAAAGACAACATATTCGCTACATATTGATAGAGCGAATCCTGAGAAGGAGCCGGGCACTTCATGATCTCAAGGACTTGGAGATGGACAAGGAGGTGGGGGTACCTCGGTACTTCTCGATCTAGTCTCGATGGGTGCGTGGGATGTGGTACCTGAGCACGTACCACTTTAGCTCAGAGCTGGTGTGGTTGCTCCTGCTCCTGCTCCAAAAAAATGAGGGCTCACCGCCCCCGGGCAGAAAAAAAGGAAAAAAAGTGCCAAGATTTCCTGCCAAGCCAAAACCTCCACAAAAATTTCCAATCAAAATACCCACTTCAGGCCTGGTTTTACTGGGCGAAATCAAATCCATCACCGAAATTTTACCAAATCCATTTTCTCTTTGTTCACACCCACCACCGACTTTTTTCCCTTCCCCCACGGCCTTGTGGCACTCTCCTTCATTCTCGAGCCCATCCACGACGACAATTCCGGGCGGGTTGCTAGAAGTCTAAGAATAGTCAGAATGGGGCCTTCTGTACTCCAGGTTCGTTTTCTAATTGATTTTTTTTTCCTTTGAACCAGGCAAGGCCCTTGCTTTGTTGCCCCGCTTTCTGATGGCAGGGCAAATTGTTTTTCAAGGATGGCTGAAAGCTTACGAGATGAGGGTATTTTCTTAGAAACGCCTCGCCGAGGATGAGAATGCATTTAGTGGGCTTTTGAGCTTGATCCCGACGAGGATGCATTATGCGGATGATGACGAGCCACAGGTATGTTGTCCGTTTTAGTTCGACTTCCACCGGAGGTCTCGTGCCTAGATAGGCCGAACTCCTCTCGTGCCCCCCAAAGCATAGAGGCTTCTCTCAGCTATGTTGTCAAATCAATACATTACGTTCTACTCCGGACTCACAAACCCCCGCTTTTCTTTTACAGAGCAAGAAGAAGGCAAAGAAGGCCAAGGCCAAAGCGGCCAAGGCAGCGCAAGCCGCCCTTGACGCCGAGAACGCCGTAAACGATGGCGACGACAACGACGAACAAGAGACCGCCTCCCCCGAGAAGGAAGGAAACAAGCGCAAGTTGGAAGATAGGGACGCCGAGGCCGATAATAAGGATACCCCCGCCGACGATGAGACGGCAACGGTCCAAGGAACCCCCGGGCCGAAGAAGAAGAAGCTAAAGGTCGACAGCCCTACGGACGAGAAGAAGGCCGCCGACCAATTACTCGACGAGGCTACTCGGGAGGCCAAGAAGGCCAGGAAAGCGGAAAAGGCACAGAAGCTGCAGGAGAAGAAGGCGGCTAAGAAGGCGGCCGCCAAGGAGAAGAAGGAGAAGAAGAACAAGGAGGACAAGGAGGACGTCACCGCGCCGGCCACAACCGAAGATATCGAGATGACGGAGCCTGCCACAGAGACAGCTGAACAAACAAATAATGTCCCCCAAGCCGACAACGAATCGTCCACATCCTCCGAACCCCACTCCCCCACCTTCGACTCCTCCGACGCCCTCTCCCAACAAGCCACCCAAGCCGAAGCCGCCAGCACCACCACCTCCGTATCCTCCGCCGTCCCGCCCTCCGACAAACCCAAACACATAAAAATCCCCGAAGACACGACAGCCTTCCGTGAGCGGTTCGCCGCGCGCCTCGCCGCGCTCCGCGCCGCCCGCAAGGCCGACGGGCCCGACGGCAAGCCCATCCGCTCGCGGCAGGAACTCCTCGAGCAACGGCGGCAGAAGCAGGCCCAGCGCAAGGAGCATAAGAAGGAGATGCGCAAGGTGGCTAAGCTCGAAGAGGAGCGGAAGCGGGAGGAGGCGCTGAAGGCGAATTCGCCGTCGGTGATGAGTCCCGGGGATGAGTTCGACGAGGGGAACTTCTCGTTTGGTAGGGTCGCGTTCGGCGACGGGACGCAGCTCTCGCATGACCTTAGTTACGTGCTCAACCGCGAGCATAAGAAGGGCCCCTCGGATCCCAAGACGGCGCTGCTTAAGCTCCAAAACCAGAAGAAACGCCTCGCCGAGCTGGACGAGGAGAAGCGCAAGGAGATCGAGGAGAAGGAAACGTGGTTAACCGCGCGGCGTCGCGCCGAAGGCGAGAAGATCCGCGACGACGAAGGCTTACTCAAAAAGGCCGTCAAGCGAAAGGAGCGCACGAAGCGCAAGAGCGAAAAGGAGTGGAAGGATAGGAAGCAGGCCGTCGAGTCCGGGATCAAGCAGCGGCAGAAGAAGAGGGAGGAGAATATTCGGAAGAGGAAGGAGGAGAAGAAGTTGGGGAAGCTGGGGAAGAAGAAGGGCGGTGTGGGTGCTAAGAAGAAGAATCGGCCGGGTTTTGAGGGGAGGTTTGGCGGTGCTGGGAAGAAATGAACGGTGGGGATGAGGGGATCATGTTTTGATGAATCGGTTTGATGGGGTTGTAAGATTTCTCTCATTTTTTTCTTTTCTTTTTGTGATGCATGGAAAGGAGTTTTTGATTTCCTTCTTTTTTTTTTTTTTTTTTTTTTTTTTTTTCTCTTCCTCCCTTTCTCGCAGCATTTACGGATTCGCAAAAAATGGGTATTTCTATATTGGCTCAATAGCTGTTCATTTTCCTACTCTCATTTGCGCTGAAGCGGTTGACGTCGCCAATCTCTGTCTGACCTTAGCAAGATCCCTTAACGGCATCGCTATCAGTGGGCTGAAAACAACATCCTTCCATACAAACAAAAGCAGCATACATATCACAAAACAGTTCCCCATCAGTGAAAAGGGATAAACAAGAGAAGAAAGAAAGAAAGAAAGAAAGAAAGAAAGCTGTCAAACACCAGAGAAGAACTACCAGAAAAACTATCAACATTTGTAAATAACCCTTGAAACCCCAGTGTACGAACCAAGTCCCCGGTTTCTTAATACCCCCCTTTCCAAGAGAGACCATGATCCCCCCCCAAGCCCTCATCACGTCGGAAATTCTCTCCCTTTTCATCTCGCATATTCTCTTATCTTTTCGTCACCAATTCAAGCCAGTGAAGCTTCATCCTCGAGCAGAAGGTTTTGGTTTTTGGCAAAGAAAAACAAAACGGACCATAAGACTCCAGGAATATCTTTTTCCACCAGCTCATTTTTAAAAAAAAAAGAAACCCAGCCAGCTCCTAGCTTTCCATTCCCTGTTATACCCGGGAGAAGAAGAATCAGATGTAGGTAGGGGTGTCATCTCAATTCGAGTAGGCTTTCTTCTTTTTTGAATTATTTTTTTTTGCAAAGTTATTAGCGAGGAAAGAAAGGTGTACGGAAAAGAAAAGCGAATATAAAGGTTGTCTGATCCAGGAAGTTTACAGGAGAGAGTCGAGAGTAGTGAATACGTTCAAGCATGCGGCTACAACTTCGAGCTGAAGTTCCCTATCCTTGGCATTGTTCACCTCCTATAAAAATTCATTGTCAGTCTCAAATCCGAAAGTTGAATAACGTAAAATCGTAGAGAAGGGATGAATGTGTGTTCATGTCCATCACCCACCTCAGCTATAACACCCGGCAAATTCGCCCCAACCCCATTCCCCACCGCCTTCCGCCCAAAAGGCCACTGGCTATAATCCGCCAACAAATCGTCCGTTTGCGCGAACGCCCGCTCCCTCGCCTCGTGGCCCAGCGACGAGAGCGCGTTCTCGAGCACGTTGGCAGCGTAGGCGGCGCAGACCATGGCGATGGTGCGGAGGTAGCGGAACTCGAGATTCTCGGGCAGGAACTGGTTGCCCGCGAGGACGACGGTGCGCTGGGTGAGGACGTTGCGGACGCGGCGGCGGAGCTCCTCCTTGGCGCCGCCGTCGGCTACGGGGTGGGTGGCCATGTCGAAGAGGAGGAAGTTGCGCTTTTCGGTGCGGAGGATGCCTTTGTCTACGAGGCCTTTTGCGAGGCGTTCGCGGACTTGTTTGAGCTGGTAGCCTATTTTCATGAGGTTCCAGGTTTCGCCTAGGGGTAGAGGCTTTGTGTTAGTAAAAGGCAGAAGGAAAGGAGGGTTAGAAAATATGGTGTGTATATTCAGTGTTGTGTGCGCTTGCGTGTCTTTCATGTGGGAGGTGTCTCGAGAGAATAGAGGCGGGGTGCAGTTTGTCGTGCGTACCACTCAGTAGATCGATCCAGGAGCTAACGCTCATCTTCTCGCTCGACTTCATCAACTTCAAGGCCTCGTCAAGAAGAACCTCGCCGGTAAGGGTATCATCAATAACTTCAATTATACGATCGGGAAGGGGGAACCGCCGCCTCGAAGGGTCCTTCTGCATGCTAACCCGTCCACGGAAAGCAAGTTCGATGACTATGCATCCTCTGAGAGCGTACGAGATGTTGTCGTTCCAGAAAGAGAGATATCCCTGCAAAAAGAAGGTAACGTCAGTTATAGCTGTCGCGATAGCCCTTCATGTTCCTTGTGTATTACTTCGCACGCGACCCCTTTCTCAAGATGTGTGCGTACCTGCTTATCTTTCAATCCAAGTAGTAACACCTCCTCCATCAGCGTCAACTTGGGCTGCTTGCTCCGCTCAACGCTCTCGCTGATATCGCGCGGGTCAAAGGCAATCTTGTGTCCGTTCTCGCCGCTCTCGTAGCTCGTTTCGGGGGCGCTGTCCTTAAAGTTACTCGACGAGCCGGCTCGAGGGGCGCCAGGCGAACTGCTGCCGGCCTCGCCATCTCCACCGCCGGCGCCGGCACCACGGCGCCGCGTTAGGCCCGATGAAGACATTGTGGGTTGTGGAGGGGGATGAGGAGATGGGATGTTGCGGTCTGGGTTTTCGAGGTCGTTCGTCTGTTGTGCGAATTTGGAAGCGGAGCGTGGGTGGCGCAGCCGTCGGACGCAGGAGTAGAAGGGGGGAAGGAGAAAAGCTGATTGGAGAGCTTGTGGCTATTGACGGTAGCGATTTGGGAGGTGACGAGGAGAGTTGGCTTGTAGGATCGAGGTTTCTCGGGGATGAGGGAGTTGGTATTAGGAGGTCAGACGCTCTCGTTCCCAGCTGGCGAAAGCAGAAGCCACCGGGTTTTTTTCGGTCGAGGGAGACAAATGTTCAATGTCTATTGCTACGAGGTCAACCGAGGTCAGCTTTATCGAAAGGCAGACCTGTCGTGCAGGGTCGTGAATAGCGGATTTTTGCTTCGAAAGGACAATCGGCCTTGGTGAAAAGGGGAATGTGGATTCAAATTGAGCAAACAGAAGGGGAAAAAAACGCGCCGAAACGGGCCAACAGCCTTGTGCGAGTACGGATGCGCCCGAGGCCAACAGGGGTCCAAAAAAGGCCTACTTGAAACAAAAATATTCCCAAACACAGGAACAACGGCCCAAAGAAAAGAGAGAAATACGATGAGGGATCGAGGGGAGGTGGCTTAGAGAACGAACCTTTTTGTTTTTGTTTCCCAGCAATTCGAGCGAGAACTGGAAGCAGGGGCCAGGAAGGCAGTGCAATGCGAAGTCGCAGCGTGCGGAGGTTTTTCGTCTGGGGGGGCTTTGGGGGGAGAGGAACGAAATGTGGCAGTAAATTTCGACCAGGCACCAGAGTCCCGAACAACTTGGATGGTGTGGACAGACGGGAGAATCGTGCAGTGAGCCAGCACAAGTTGAGGCGTCTCCAGCGGCGATAAAGGTGGCGGTGTCCTCGTCTTTGGTGGGCAATGGTCGCTGTAAGCGGTGAGACGAGCCTGAATCCCGCAGTTGCCAGCTGCCAGCTGTCAGACTCTGAGAGTCAGCTCAGGGCTCTGGTGTCTCATGAATTCACTCTCCCCTGTCTCAGACGCAATTAGCAGGCCAAGTCGGGGTGCACTTATTGGCATCGATGTCTTTGAGCTCTAATTTTGTTTTTCGTGTCATTATTCTTCGCTATTTCTAAGAGACAGGTTGTTCAACTTCAACATGATTGATGCCTTCATCAATAGAGGCAGATCACCAGGTCGATAATACTTACGATGTATCTATTTTTGGTGATGATTGGTGGAAACGGTCGCTTGAAGAAAGTATCCGGTACAAGACACGACTCCAGGTCAATGAGCGGGGGGGATTGTCGTGTGCCCCCATGCTCCCAATCTGATTGAAAGGGTTCGATATCGTGGACGTACAGAAAAGTGACATGTAAGACGAACAGCCTAATACTATGTAACTCCATAGTTCCTCGCCCAAACCACGTTTAACTTCAACAAGGGTATGACAATGGCCAGCGATCCTCGGCACATTCGACAGGAATCACCGTACGTACTTGGTACACGATAAGGTTCCATGATCCACAGGGTCAGGACGATCGATCTGCAACATCATTGTACTAAACGCACGTGGACATCAACTGAAGAGATTAAACCATGTTGAATGTACGTCAAAATATCATAAGTCGAGATCTATCAGGATACATCAAACCAGTCTATTTATTATCAAACACACCCAGCCCTTTATGCCTTGTTCTCGTTCCAGACCTCCTTCCCAACTTCCTCAACCGCCTTCACCAACCCCTCCACAGTCCCGCTCAATGTCTGACAGTTCACAACCACCCTAAAGAAACTTCCCTTGTCGCCCGGCGCATAATCGATCATGAACCCCCTCGAAACCAACCTCCTCGCCACCTCGCTCGTCGTCCTCGTGTTGAGCGCCACGTCGTCCGAGACCTTCCCGCCCGGCGCGTAGTAGAAGCACACCTGCAGGCACGGCGGCGGGTTCGTCGACACGAGCACGACATCGGCGCTCCTGTCGATGAGCGTCGCCAGATACGCCGCCATGTTAAAGGCGTGGTCGATTTGCTGCTCGAAGCCCTGCGCTCCGTAGTACGTCCACGCCAGCGCGAGCTTGACAGCATCGCCGCGACGACCGCATTGTAGCGTGAGGTCTGCGAGGTCCCACACCTCGCCTTCGTCTACGGAGTGGAAGAGGTAACCAGCTGGGAGGCTGTTGGCCCTATGGAAGACCTTGATGTCGGGGGTGAGGAGGAAGGAGCAGGTTACCGGGGCGTTGAGCATCTTGTGCGGGTTGACCGTCAAAGAGTCTGCGAGGTGCGATCCCTTCATCTTAAGGCTGTGCTTGCGTGACAGGATCGCCGGGCCACCCCAGCTACCGTCTACGTGCATCCAGAGGTTGAATTCCTTGCAGATGGCCGAGATTTCCTCCAGTGGGTCGTACGATCCCAATACCGTTGTGCCAGCGGTAGCGTTGACGTAGAACGGTGTCTTTCCTTCCGACTTGGCCTGGACGACAGCGTCTCGGAGCGCTGAGGGTATCATGGAGCCGAACTCATCAACGGGGATGGTTCGGACGCTCGACTTGCCCAAACCGCATGATATCGCACCCTTCTCGACAGAGTAGTGGCCGTGGACACTGGTGAAGATGGCAAAGTCGTAACCCGCGTTGCCAGTCAACTTAGTCTCCGGGTAGAGAGTGTTCTTGGCGATGACAAGAGAAGTGAAATTGGATGAGCTTCCACCCTGGCAGACGACTCCGCCTGCCCTAGGGCCGGTAAATCCAAATAGTCTTGCGAATTGCCGAGCCGTGAGCTTCTCTATTAGAGTCAAGGCTGGTGATACCTGGTACACATGAAGCTATGAACACCACGAAGTTAGCACAGTCGCTATCCCTTCCGAGTTGGTATCGACGACTCACATTTGTGTTTAGGACAGAGAGTAACAAGTCTGCAACAACACCGACCTATCCGTGATTCAGTACTTGGTGTCTTCCAGCATGATCCGAGACAAAGAACTACTCACGGCAGTGTTGCTTGCATAGAGCTTGTCCATGAACCCTTGGTCCCACGTGTTGACGCTGTACTTTAGCACCTGTTGGACCAATCCCAGGACCCCATCCTTGCCTTGCGCCTTGTCCGGAAGCTCAAGCTTGAACTTCTGTAGTAGGGCCTCGGGCTCATGCTCGTCGACGAGAGCATTCCACTTCTCACCAGTAGAAGCAGTGACCGTCGAGTTACCCGATGCCTTCAGAGGGGCCGCCTCATCCGCACTGCGGATAAAGGGTATAATAAGAGCCTTGACTGCATCCAGGAGCTATGATACGAGCACAACATGTTAGCTCTGGGAATCTGTACAAAGATACAAACGCATTACGACATGGATATTGTGGGGAACGGAAGAATAGTTAGAGGGAAGGGAGCCACTTGCATCCTCGACTTCGTCAGCCCTATTCAGAGACTGATGCTCATCGACAGCAGGGTTGCTTGCCCCGCCCATCTTATCTGATTGTAGTCCCCGTGGTGAATTTTTGTCTTGGCTCCTTTTCTCTTATGCCCTTCGTTGCTCGAGGACTATTGTTTCCGAGTGATGTGTAGAGTGTGGTGGAGAAAACAAAACGGAGAAAGAAAAAGAATAGAATAAAAAAGAAAAAAAAAATTTGAGAAAACCACGCGAGTAGAGAACTTTAGACTTGTGTGCAGACGAGAGGAGGAGGAATGTGTTTCCTTGTTCTATTTTTTCTCACTCCTTGCAGCTTCTTATATAGATGTCGTTCTAAATCATGACTCCAGATACGCGGTACACTCCAGAATGGCCCTTCGACATTTTTTTCGTTCCACTTTGTACGGAAGAGAAGGAAAGAGTGAGAGAATTAAAAAAAAAAAAAAATAAAGGTGTCCCAGTGAACTAACCTATGGGAATGAGTAACCAAATGGGGCCCGGTGCCTGGCATCTCCGGCGCCGGCGTGCGGATTTTTTTTCTCACCCACAGCAGTCAAAAGCGATTCTGGGGTTAGTGTGGTTCTTGCGAGATGGTGATGTAATTGGCCAATGGGCGGCGAAGGTTCGAAGATTATTCGATTTAGATCTGGGGTGACGTGATGGAGAGGGGTGCCGAGAGTTTCTGGCTCCGATGATGAACGTGGGATGCGAACAGAGTTTCCCATTTCATCTTTGGGAACATAATTGCTAACTGGTGTCTGTACTTCTCGCTCTGTAGCGTTCGTTGTCTCCTGCTATTCTCAACGGCTTAGTATTTCAAGGCAAGGAAGGAAGCCCAGAAAACCCTGAAGCTTCACTTAACCTTCCGGGCCTCAACCTCGGCTCCGAGTTCAAAGTCGGATTCTCGAACACGCCATGACTAATCCTCATTACCCGGCCTGAAGGTCAAAGTTCCTGTCGAACAATAGGTCGGAGCAGGCCCAAGCAGTCTTCGCCGACTGATCAGCCATGACCTTGGAAAGTGGTTCCCGATGCTTCTGGGGTACACAAGAAGGGCCAAGAAGGGCTCGGCTCAGAAAGTGAGGCCAACGCATCTTCTCCAAAGAGGTGGGGTCCCCATGTGGTACGAAGTACTTCCCCACGCGACCACTCAAGAGGCTGCCTGCCAACGACATGCACCATGGCGCTTTCGCTCGCTCTGCTTAGACAGTTCGACTTGCATGCTGTGAGGGTAAAGTTGGATTGATAGGTAGAGTCGAGATTGGCACAGGGATATCGAAGCGCTTGCCGCGACCATCTTAGGAGCTTGAGCTCAGATCGCATGGTTTCGGAGAATAGTGTGCGAGGTAGGGACTGATGTCAAATCGCACTCTTGTTGCGGAGAGTATAAAGCTTCTCTCGGTAGAAACGGTAGCATTGCATCACATCTTGTTATGCGTTTAAATGGGTGGGGGCAAACCGTCCTGCTCGTTGGGGAAGAGAGGTCTTGAGACGCATTGATGGAATGGATGGTGTTTCGAACAGATGACTTTCGAGGGTCAGGGCTGAAGACAAACAACAAGTGCCGGATCAGGGGGAACCACGATGCCACGGTGTATTACAAGAAGAGAGCTCGAATAAAACAGGTCAGCGGGGCGGAGCTGTTTCTCATCTTCTTGGCTGCGAATGTCAGAGACGGTAGAGGCCTTTGACAGATAACGTTCGCATTGATCAATTGATGTCTTGGGATACCGGGTTTATTGATCCGTACCGTTTTCTGCCACTCCAGCAGAAGAGAGGGGAAATGGTTAGGGCTGCCCTCGGGTTTTGTTGTCATATGGTCAATTCTGCATGCGAGTTAGGTAATTATGCTGATCTTCTCAATCCAAAGTTGTTGGCGTGAAGACAAGTCTCTCTGTGCGCAACAGGATGTGCTGCTGGAAACGCCTGAATCATGGCGCGGGGTGAAACACGGATCTCTGGGTCGACGCCATATTCCTTGAAGACAATCCCGGTCCCTGCAGAAGGGATCAACGAGATCAATGGGCACCCAAAATTGATGAAAGCGTTCAACTAACACTTCGGTATTCACTCACAATTGTCTTCTCGGACGGATATTGATCTTACTGCCTGCTCCTTAGCGCCGCAGAGGAGCGGGACCCTGGGCGTCGGCTAGGCCTTCCCCGCCTTGGACGAGGTATTGATGAAGTACAAATAGTATCACCAGCACCCTTCATAGTGTAGTGTATACCTCGTGTCCAGGACCAGGAAGGAAGCCTCGCCGATGAGTGGCTGGCGGACTGGCAATGGACCCCTGGATTGCCATTCCAGACTAGGGTCAATTTGGAGCAGGGGCAGGAGGGACTCAGGCAAGCCTTCCCAGCACCCACCACATTGCGCCCTGTTCTTATCTTGTCTTGTACCATGGGCTCACTTTTTGGAGTGGTTCCTTCTCTCCCACCTGCATGTGATAAGGCGAGGGTGGGGTTTTGATTTGAGCACAGTTTGCAAGATCAATCAAATCAATGGGTGCAATTTCTTATTTCACATATCGTACTCAGTTTGTACTCCGTTTCCAAGAATTAAATGGAAGGCACCAGCCAAGGGGTCCTCAGACATTACATCACCGCACGAACATGTAGATATGTAGATGTTCCGTAGAGCCTATCACAGGTCGCCGGCGTGCAAGGCACAACAACTTCCCGACCTCAGTCCTTTCCATGATACGAAGCCCTTTTTCAGGGGTCAGGCACCACCAGCCCTGTCAACAGGAATTATCGAGCCTCGGACTGGCGTCAATTCCTGAGCTATCCTGAGGTACGTACTGCTCCACTTCGTAGGGGGCAGGAGTGATGTACATACACCATGAAGTTGGGTATCTTCCAAAGAAAACTCCTTCTTCCCCACTGTGAAGGCCGAAATACCCCAGACAGAAGCGGAATTATCAACACTTGTCCTGCAGATATTCCCTGCAAGCCGTGACATGATGGGTCAGATTGGCGATTGTCAAGCGAGCGGGCTCGTGTTGGCCCGGTCTGGCCTGTGTGATACTGGCCTGCAAGGTCCTCCGCAGTTTGATGCAGATGTCAATCGATGCCACGGGGAAACGTAGGAAAGAGGTGGGTTGGTCACCACGCAGAGAAACACTCTCGCACCGACACTACGAAGTAGAGTAGGAGAAGGCACGTTGATTCCGAACTGTTACATGTGAAGTAAATTTGATATGAGATGTGACTTGTACTGAGGATAATCCCACGCTATTTCCATCAACTTCTTCACTACAACCCTGGTGATGAGACTCTACCATTCGCTGGCGTGCTCATGGTCTCCTTGGAGAGAAAAACAAAAAGATATCCTGCGAAGTTACTCAGCTCTTCGGACTATCTGTGCCTCCCCTTTTTTCCATCTCGATGCCCCCGCTACTTGCGCACTGACACTCGACGGGAATTTTCGTGGTGTGAAGGTGCCGAATCCAGACGCGTCTGGTGGCTGCTCTCCAAGTACGAAGTAACCGATCAATCCGTTGAAGACACCCATTTTCCCGCTTAGACCTCCAAGTTACAACCGTCGAACCGCCACTGGAAGGTCCCGAACCAGGAAAAAAGCAAGGGCAAAAAGTAGGGGCCCCCGTGCCTTTGGCAACTCAAAAAAGCACAGCCATCGGGAAACGAAAAACTTCGACATCCCCAAATCCTCGAGACCGATATTTCTTCCAGCTGATTCCTGCATCAGAAGGGTGTCCCTTGATAGGATCGAACGTCGACCTTTCGAACTTGGTCCCACCTTCGTATTCGCCCTCATTCACCTCTGTCGTTCCCCTTAGCGATACTTGCAAGTCTAATACGACCTTGCTGTTTCTCACGGCGGTGTCTCGCTTGATCCTCTTCGAAACGAATCAAACTCATTTTGGTGGCAGCCGTTGGCCATTAGCACGACAATACGGACCGAAACAGATAGCCTTTGACGAACTTGATCGCTCTACCTCTTGGCTCTCCTGTCGTCGCAATCAAAAGGCCCACCGGAACATTTTCCCGTCCATCGGCAGAGATCCTGAACCAATCTTTCCCGACTGGTTTATACGGTTATTATTCTTCCTATTATTTGTTCCTTCTTTCCCTCTGGCCATTTTATTTTCGTTTTGTTGCCCTTCCTCCAACCCAGGAGCTCTAGGTGCACGAAGTATCTGTAACTCAATCGCAAGGCCTAACTGTCAGCCAAGCTCACCCCAGACAATCGCGCCTTAGCCCTAAGACAGCGCCTGAGACAGGTGAACTACTAGATAATACAAGTCGCCAATCGCCACACTAAATTCATTCTGACGGCCCCTCTTTACGTACCGACAACCGTTTTTCAGCCTCCCGCTTACGATCGATTGTGAGGTCGAGCCGAATCGCCCTCGACTACCCATTTCCCGCAGGCCGACATCACGATATGACGTCCGATTCCACAACGCAGCAAACGCCGATACCCATATCCATCACCATTTGCGGCGATGGCGGTTGCGGAAAGTCCTCCATCACTCTCCGACTCGTCCGGTCCCAGTGGACGTCAGAGTACGACCCCACAATCGAAGATTCCTACTCGATAACCCGCCGCATCGATGGTCAGATTTACCACCTCTCTCTCACAGACACGGCCGGCCAGGAGGAGTACCGCGGCATGTGGGCATCGTCGAACCTAGGCGCCGATGCCTTCCTCCTAGTCTACGATATTACCTCGCAAGCCTCGCTCGAAGCGCTACAGTACTTTAACGACCTAATCGACATGGAAGCCGAGACGCGACTCGATAACGCCGAGCGGGCGCGGCGCGCGGGCCTCACACCGACTTTCCCCTCGGGTAGCTACAACGGCGGTAACATGTACGGGTCCTCGAACAACGGTTCCAAAACGGTACCGCCCGTCAAGATTATCGCGGGGAACAAGTGCGATCTGCAGGAAAGCAGGCAGGTGCCCGCCGCCGTGGGGCTCGAGTGGGCGCGGCGTCGCGGCTGTGGGTTCATGGAGACCAGTGCCAGGCTGGAGGTCAACATCGAAGAGACATTCGCGCTCATCGTCCGACGCGTCGTCGAGGGTAGGAAGCTCGCCGAGATGGGCGTCCACGAGAGTACCCAGATGGATAGTAGGGGGATGACGAAGCCGCTAACGCCGCTGCCGTCTGAGGAGGCTGAGAAACGCGCGCCGGGCGTGCGAGGTCCGAACTTGAACGGGGGAAAGGTTGGTCGGGGCGGCGCAGGCTTCTGGAAGAAGCTACGCTGCTGGTAGTGGCGCCTGTCGATCGGAAACACATTTTGCGGACTCGGCGATGAGGGAAAATATTTGATGATAAAAAGGTCCTCTCAGCGACCGGGAAGAGCGAGGGAGGGGAGGGGTTTTTTTGCGCCTTTGTCACCGACCTATGGCATGTGTGTTTGTCTTACACGCTGGCCTGCGATTGTCGATCATGGTCCTGTAGTGGGGGATCATCCTACTGGGCCAGTTTTCATTTTCTCTTTCCTTGCACTTTTATATGGTTGGTTATTCGGACAGGTTTCCCCCATGGGATGGCGAAGGGGCACACAAAAATATTGGGTCATTGTTGTTTTTCTCTCTGTTTTGGTTTCTTTCTCTTGCTTTCGTACCCGCCGCGCGAGCGTCCTCTTGGGTTTTGTTTCTCTTTACATCCATCGCGTATCAGTCGAACGTACCTGTCTCTTGGTTTCTTTTCTTTTCCTTTTTTGTACTCCTTCAACTCTCATATCGTTCATCATTGCTCCTTTCTTCCTCTTTTGGGTTCAAGCGGTGGGGTTTAGGGAAGGGTCAACGGGCGCGCGGAAACCAGGATTCGCTTTCCTACCTTTTATCTTATGTGCGATTTTTTGTTTATATTGGAACTTGTGGGGTGTTAGCTGATGGTTAATGGGAGGGAGGAAGGGATTGTAACGGGGAACACGAGATGCTGATGATAAATGGAGAGCTATGTCGAAGATGTAAGGGTTGGCCTCCTTCACAAATGTGCCTGGGATGTTGCTTTATGAATGTAGGTGGTAGCTCGCCAGGAGATCGCACTTAGGAGAGAAGCGGAGTCCGTCGGGACCGCGATTTTGTCAGGTCCAGATGCTCCCATCGATGAGATTTCGAGTCCACCGTAGCATGCCAGATATACCCTCGGCCTCGCCTTCATACTTGGGATTGATGTTCCTTTTTCACTAAGAGTTGAGCCTAGCCACTTGTTTCAATTTATCATGGAACACCACGACGTATGGAAATACATTGATATACGGTATATCAGCGCCGGTAACCCGGTTGCCTTCATATTTGTAATATCTCAACGCATCGGAGCGGGTCAAGTGAATCCTTCGATATCAGACCTCCGCAGAAACGGCGGCAACAATATCGGGTTGGGTGAGCTGAGGCTCACTGTCGGAATACCCGGGTAGCTATCGATATATTTCATAATAGCATTGTCGATAGCAGCAGGTGTCCCCATAATGGCCCACATTGATCTATAATCAAGAGCCCCACGAGTCGATGGACTACGCGCCTGAGATTACAAAGTTCGGACAGACTCCTGCACCGCGCTGTCGAAGGATTCAGGGGAGCAACGCAGCAACGTATCATGCATTAGTAAAGAGGGAGTTGGGGAAAGGAAGCCCTCAACTCGCTGGCTTCGGACGCCGCCAGCCATCAAACAGCGGTGGCGGACTCAAGCGGGAAGCCCAAGTCCAGCATCGCATTGGGAGAGAGCAATCAAATGCAGGGGGCGGGAAGAGCAGTTTGCCTGAATGATGGGTGCGGGGTACTGGTAAAAGTGTTTGGGGCCAGACTTCCGGAGCTGTCTGTGTTCCTTCCCGGTAGCGGACATTCGGACGGGATCGTGGTCCGCTTAGTCCGCTTTAGCTCGAGCCTCGACCACACGAGCAATATAAGAGGGATTGGGGGCCGGAAGCGGCAGGGGAGTTTGGAAATGGCTATATAGGGAGAGCACCATCCCTCACTCGACCCTCTTGATTCTCGATGGATAAAGGAGTAGATCCCGTAGACTTCTCACTCATTTTACCATTCTTGCCTGTAATCCACAATTACTGAAAAGATTCATCAGAAAATAAGAAAGTCGTCACCATGGGCGGACTCCGCTACGACCCCGAATTCGCCGGTGTCCTCGCCGTCGCCCAGGCGCAAGGCACGCCCAAACCCATCTTCACCAACGTCTTCGACCTCCGTAACTACAATGAACAACTCCTGCACACCCTCTTCCGCCTCGCACCCACCCCGGAAACCGTCCAACAGGAGAAGTTTACCGTCCCTTCCTTCGACGGCGCCTCCATCGAGGTAGTACGCTTCACGGAGTCCGAGGTCCTCTCGCGTCCCGAACCGCAACCCGCCATCGTCTACTTCCACGGCGGGGGAATGGTTTCTTGCTCCGTGGAGATCTTCGGCCCCGCTCTTGCACGGCACGCGAAGGCGAGCGGTGTCACGTTCTTCGGTGTGGATTATAGACTTGCGCCTGAGAATCCGGCGCCGTGTGGTGTGGAGGATGGGTTTGCGGCGTTGAAGTATGTGAGCGAGCATGCGGCCGAGTTGAACGTCGATCCGAAGCGCATTGCTGTCATGGGGGATTCCGGGGGCGGTTGCATCGCGGCGGGGACGGCGCTTTTGGCGCGGGATAGAGGTCTGAGCCCCGCGTTGGCGAAGCAGATTCTCATCTACCCGATGCTCGACGACAGGACGCACCTCGACGAGGGCGAGGATCTGCATAAGTTCTTGACGTGGCAACTTCACGAGAACGTGCTTTCGTGGAAGGCGTTACTCGGCGAGAAAGCTGGGAAGCCCGAGGCGGAGGTGTCGGCGTATGCGGCGCCGGCGAGGGCGGAGAGTTTACGGGGGTTGCCGCCGACCTATATCGATATCGGGACTTTGGATCTATTTAGGGATGAGAATGTGGAGTATGTGGCGAGGATGGTAAAGGAGGATGTTGAGGTGGAGTTTCATTTGTGGCCCGGTTTGCCGCATGGGTTTGAGGGGGCGGCGGGTACGGCGATTGTGAAGAGGGTCTTGGCGAGTCGGGAGAAGGCTATGCAGAGCTTCTAGAAAGGGGACAATAAAAGAGCTCTAGGAGGAAAGGGGTTTGGGGGGTTGACGGAGGCCTTTAGCTCATATCAAGAAGGTGGCTTGTGTAAGTGAGAGCGGAGAATAAAGAGACACATTACAATCAACGAGACGCGATGCATGGAGAGCATGTTCACTGTGCTTGAGATATCCTGGTATTAGGAGGCCTGGAGAGAGAGAAAAGAAAGATAAAGTCGCACACAGGAAAATACAACACTAGGTTGGCGGGTTAAACAGAGTCAAGTTGCTCCGTGCCTGGCCATTGTTAATTGACTTGAAGCGAGCGGCGGTGGCTATAAGACGTCCGGTCTTCTCTCCGTATTTATTTTTTCTCTTTTCATTATTTTTATCCCGACTTCTAGTTCCTTTATTTCCTTTCTCAGATCAAATACTTCCTGTTTTAGCTGTCAGAGTGGCAGTGTCCTTCCAATCGAACACGAGGGCGGTTAGCTGTGCTATGAAGGAAGGTGATGATACTGTGGTGTTGTTCAATGACGGACATCAATTTGGAAACCCATAAATCAAGCTTGGCCAGCAATGAAGAATAGAAAACCACCCGAGAGACCATCTAGCCCAGGATCTAGCAGCTTTCCT
This sequence comes from Scedosporium apiospermum, assembly GCF_000732125.1. Classification (NCBI taxonomy): domain Eukaryota; kingdom Fungi; phylum Ascomycota; class Sordariomycetes; order Microascales; family Microascaceae; genus Scedosporium; species Scedosporium apiospermum. The sequence continues at coordinate 247,446 of NW_015971793.1, read as the reverse complement.
CCATGGTCTCTTTAATGAAGGTCAATAGGTTCTTCGCCAGACTGCCTCTGAGAATTCAGGCTTGAGAGAAATCCGCAGATCCGAATGGATATCAGTAGCTCAACGGCGTGGGGATGCGTTCCCGCTGCTTTAGATGATAGAGAATGATGTAGGCCCGGCGAAAGCCAAGGATGATCACGTTGAAGAGTCTTAATACCGGTAGGAGTAGAGGTAAGAATATGGGCTAGACCATCAATGCCTATAATTTGTATCAGGTGGGTGGCCCCTCTCTGGTCGTCCCACTGAACTCGCCTGATGTTGAGGTTGGCTTTTTTCCTCCTTTGCAGCACGAGCCAGATTTTGGCCTGGAGCGGTCCGCAACTCACGATTCTTCCTTATCGAAAGGCCATGGTGGAGAACGGAACGCACAGGCTGCAAAACAGTCGGTTTCAACGCTTGATCACCTTTCCATCTCCTCGAGTTTCTCGTCTTGAAGCGAAGGAAATGCTTCATCTCCGTTGACATGCTAATACACCCATCGAAATTACGCTTAAGTTCTCGCAGGGACTTGAGCAATTTCTAAGTCGGGTAGAGACTGGAATTCTGCACCATCTTGCTTTATACAACCACTCAATCGGGATCTCGCTACTGTTTATCGAAGACGAGAGGGTGTCACCAGAAATGACGAGCCAAGAGCGGTCGGTTTCGTCCACACCTACCGGACGATCCGTTCGGAGGCTTTTTGTGGATTCCCACTTCCGGATCTTGGAGTTTCATCCATTGATCTTTTCGACGGGAGAAGTCTCCGTACTCTTTCAGCTAACAAAAACCAAGAATTAGCCAGGATTCGTTCTCATTTTTTTTTCTTCTTCTTTTTATCAATTGAGCAGTGTAGTAGTGAGGAAATATAGACGATAAAAATTCTCCGCACAAGAACAGAAACAGTGATGGCAAAGTAATACTGGCGCTCTGAAAATCCCGGAGATCTCAAGCATTTTCACCTCTAATTCAGCCAATGTCGTAGCATCATTCGCTACCGTTTCGTACCCGCAGGCTCCGCTGCGTTCGACCTATCTGAAGCCGGACATGTTCGCGTCTCACAACCATGGGTCACGGAGATCATTTCATGCGTCAGGTCAACGGTTGGCGCCAGGACCATCGTGATCCCCTGTGCCACAGGTCGGCGCTCTCGACTCTCCAGTGATCGCCGGCATGGATGAGTTTTGTTCAGATGAAACTAAAACGTTAATTGAATTCAGCCTCATCTCGTCTGGGGCGGGGAAATGTCAATTGGTGTTTGGAAGGCGAGGGCTGTAGTTGGCGTACGGTGGACGGATGAAGAGGATGCGGAAGGGGGGAGACGAGGGGGATGAGGCGGAGAAGGTGTGAGGCGAAGGGAGGGAAGGGGCGGCAGACGAATGAAGAAATGAAGAAATGAAGAAATGAAGAAATGAAGAAAAAGGCTGGGAAGGTGTAAGTGAGGGTGACCTCTACTCATAGTAAAGATATGGAAGGCAGCGCCCACTTGTTGTTTCTTCTCCGCTCTTCTGGTCTCTCCTTCTCTCCTTCTCTGCCTCTTTTCTTTTCTCCCCAACAATCTCTCCGTGATACATCATTTGATCTCTCTTATCTCTCCAGCTTTTGAAGATGTCATCCGAGTGAGAACTCTACATCCTTTTCTCTTCCGCCTGCTCATCACTGGTATGCATCAGTTGTGGTGATGTCTTTCATTTGTCCGAGTAACACATTCGTTATATCATTTCCTTCCCCTTCAGTCTATCTCTAGAGCCGCAATACCGGGCCCGAGGCCATAATACCATCGAAACACTTAGAACAAAGACATCAATATTCGAGAGAATCCATACACGATGTTGCCACCGTTTCTGCCGCCGATATCCATCCTCATCCTCCTCTCTACTGCCCCCTCCACACTCGCCCAGGACGCCGCCCCACTGAGGCCAGAGGTTCCCTGCTATGCCCCCGACGGAGTCACTCTGGCCGACGACAGCTATCGGCCATGCAACAATCTCGGCGTGTTAACAGACCCGGGCATGTTTTCAAGTTGCTGCCGCCTCAACGCTGTTCCGGAAACGAAGGAGCTGTGCGACGCTAGAGGGCTCTGCGTTCAGGGGGATATAGTGAGACGAGGGTTCTGTACTGATTCCTCGTGGAGCGATCCTGCGTGTTTGAACTTTTGCATCGATGACGACGAGGTACGCGTCCGAACCTTGATGCAATTGAAATATCATGAAGGAGAGTCGCATAGCTGACAGATTCTTAGAACGGCTCATTCAATGGATCTGCCACTCTTACATCATGCAGCGACGGCACCTTCTGCTGCGGTCAAGACAACGACACTTGCTGTGGCACTCCCAGCGCCTTTAACGTATCACTGGCAGCCTCTATCACAGACCCGTCCCAGATGACTACGGTAACAGCGACTGCCGAGTCTGTTCGCGTCCAGAAGATGATTCCATCCTACGTTTGGATTGCCATGGCTGCATCTATACTCTTTGTCATGCTCATTGCCCTTGGCGCCATTCTCTTCCTACTTCGCCACATTCAGGCTCTCAAGAAACGTAACGAGGAGCTTGCAGCCACTGTTCGCGACTCTAGGGCCCCCGTGCTGCCGCCAACGCCCCACGTTTCCTCGATGCAAGGTTTCCATGAGTTTAAGTCAACCTATGGCGAGCTACTTGCTCAGAGGGAGAAGCAAGAGCAAGAAGAGAAGGAGAAAGAGAAGCAAAGAGAGCAGGATATCGAGAGGAGAAGAAAATTGAGTATGAGCGTGCGGTCTGAGACCGACACTATGGTTGGGGAGAGGTCGGAGGTGGGGGTCTCACCCATGCTCATGAAGGGAACCACTGCATCCAGTATAAGTGAGGAGAGTCCCCTGGTCTCACCGCCACCGCCAACGACTGGTGAGGATACCCCACCGATTCCACCAAGAGGGCGGAGGTGACGACAACACTAGCAGGCTGCCTGCTCCGCGTGAAAATCCGAGTAAACTTCTGTTCATGATTTCGATGAGATGGTTGAAGCGTGAGTTTTGTTTCACTGCATTTTTTTTTCCCTACCTTTTTTTCTTGTTTTACTGGGCCGGGGGAGGAGGATAAAATGGGGAAAGGAATTGGGCTCCGGCGGTTTGTGTAATTGTATGAGGCACGCATTATATCCCTTTGCTTGGTGTGTTCTCGAGCGGACTTGTTATTTTGTCTTTTCAGATATGTCGAGTGTGGAATTGGCGTGTTGGCGTGTGTGCAGCTTCCGTATATTCATCTTTTCTTCTCTTCTTGCTAATAGACACATCAACTTTACACATCACTTTCTCCCCGCAATCATTTCTTGCTTTTCACTGAGTGGCCAGTTTCCCATTCCTATTCATCTACAGATTCTTGAACGGGGTGTCTTTCCGGTACACCCAGCGCGAGCTCTCTTGGTACGTCAATTCATAACCCAGCAGACTCTCGACAAGCGAAAGGATAATTGGCGGGGTGATGCAATGACCGCCGCTGTAGCGATTCTCGGCATAGAGCGTGAGGCGGTCATGCCACGTCCCGAGGCCGTAGGCGGACTGGTGAAGATTGGATTCCACAGATGGGGGCTGTGAGGATGTTAGCACGCTCGGTACTTTTTGAACAAGGGAATCGAAGAAGTGCGTTAAGGGGAGCGGGAGCTTTGAAAAGTAGGCACGGTGAGGATGAATTATGAGGGAGGGGCACATATGGAAGCGGGAGAAGGCGTAAAGACAGAATGCGAGGGATAACCCACCTTGTTGTGCAGCTGGTGATTGGTACGGCACCATTTTGCCAGATAAGCTGAGAGGAATTTCAGAGTTGGACTGTGACTGCACTGGATCTCGATCTCATTGAGGCTGCGAGCGAAAACGATGAGGTGATAGGGAGGTCGAAGGAGGAGTTCATCGGGGCGAGGGACGGAATTGATGTCTGGGATGTACTCCACGTTGGGTGCTCGTCGCTGTGACGAGGGGGTTGGATTGATAGAGGTCTTGACGACGGGCTCGACCACTATGGAGGCCCAGTCATCGCCGGGGCCACCAGGGATATCTGAGTGGCCAGAGTCATGCAGGACAGGGACCGTGGGTGCCGCCTTTTTCTCGTCGAAGGCGGTGAGGAGGTGGGCTTGGAAGGGGCTAATGTAGGAGAGAGGGTTGGTGACTTGGGTGTTGGGGAGGGAGATGACGAAGGCTTCCTGGACGGGATTCCAGGTGGTCGAGGCATCTTCTGATTTGGAAGCCTAGAAAAGATTAACATGCGCAAACACTCTCCCATGCATGACTGAGCCCCTCGTGAAACTCACCTCCAGGACCAATCTCAGTCTCGAGCCCGATTCCTTGAGCTTATCGAGCACCTCCTCCGTCCACTCCTCATTGTTATCATCCTCGAGAAGCTGCGCGGCCGCCTCGCTCCAGGCCTTGACGACACCAGCAACGGCCGGCACGAAGTTGCCCTTGTCGCTGTAGTGGTCTCCTAGGGCGGCGAGGAGGAGGGGCCATTCCGGACTGATGCAGACCTCGTAGCCGATGATGGACTGGAGTTTGGCGAGGGAGGCTTGCACGGTGCTTTCAGGGCTGTCCCAGTGGTCGCGCACGGCGACTTTTACTTTGAGCGTACTGTTGAAAGGATGAGAAGATGGCGTGAGGAAGATATGGCCGGAGTTTCCGGGCTCGGAGTTGGGGAACTTACAGCGTGGCCATTATGATGAGAGCTTGAAGGCGGGGGAATTGAGAGAGAGTTTGTTGGGAAGGGAATGATGCCCAGACTGCAATGATGAGATATTTCGGCGAGTCTAGACTCGGGTTCGTCTCAGTTGAATGTGTTTGCTTTCCTCTTCCACCTTTGTCGGCAGGGAGAAAACCATCAAGTTGTAATTGATAAGAAAGTACGGATAGTTTCCGCCTCCTTCACCTCCATCCTCTCGAGCTTGAGCTCCCCCCCTGCCTGCCTGCCTGCCTAATAATTCCCCCTCCCCGCCGCGCCAAGCTCCAAGGGTGCCGCTCAGCCCCAAGCCGAGCTCCCAACACCCGGATGCTGCAGCATGTCACTGCCTCACGCCTACTTGCGCTTAGCGCCTAGCCAAACTCGACTAGCCTAGGGTCTTTGAGGGGTTCACCCCTGGAGCAAGGGGGTGGAATCTGCTCACCGCGTGCGTCATACGAAGTCAAACCCATCCCCGGACCCTTTTGCTAGCCCAGAAGGGCTGAACAAATGAGCGGGGCCCGGAAACATGTTGAACTCCGTGTTGGACCCCATGCTAACGCAGGGCGGAAAGGTGTTCGTCCTCGTCCAATCGAGGGTCTGCGTGGTTTGTGCTGTTTCTCTCCACATCTTCTTCGAACCAAAAAAAGGTCCGCGCCAAGCCTTAAAGGCCAACACTAGGGCCAGGCACCATCTTCCGATGAAGATAGGATGAGGGGAAGATTTGCAGTTTGCCTGGTGTTTAAACGTCCATCTCCACACTTTCTACACTTTGGATTTGCTAGGAACCCCTCCGGCCTCCCCAATTTCGTTTTAGGACTTTAGGACTCCTGCATGAAGAGGCGTGTTTGGGTCCCTGGATTGTGAGCCGATTTTAGTTAGGGCCGGGCGTTTCGCGAGGGATGGCCATGTGGGAGGTTGAGGTCGATTTCACACGAAGGCACGAAGGTGCTTGCAAGCGGAGCGGGGTTTTGTTAGCTCCGCCATCCTTGATGTAGCGCGCGAAGTACGAGGTCCGAGGCAGGCACTGGTGATGGGATGTGACGGAAGGATCGGACGAAAAGAACTAGGGTCGAAGGGGGGAAAGGGGGGAGCTAGGGGAGTTCCTCATGGATGGGGATCTTGGGAGAGGAATGAGCGGTGGAGAGGAGGAATGGGTATGTCGAGATGGGCTGGTTTCTACCTTGATGGAGCTTGTCTATAAGATGGGGAGCTTTCCGCAGCAGAGTTAGAGATGAGAAATCAGACACATTCCACTCATCTCAATTTCACCATCTTAACTTTTACTCATCTCCAATTCTCTTTCACTCAAAAAGTTTGAGCTTCTATTTTTTTTTTGTTTCCCCTTCAATACAATCCCAAAATGCCTACCCGTCTTCCTCCCGCCGAGAAGCTCCCCCTCGCCGTCCGAAAGAACAGTAAGTTCCGAAGCCTGACTCGAAGACGAGGCTATCCTCCTTAAAGACCATCCGTATGCTGACTCTTGATGTAGTTCGGGACGAGTGGGATGCCAAGAAGGCAGACCTGGAGAAAAACCTCAGTGAAGCCCTCGGAACTGAGTGGACCATAGAGGCCGATCCCTTGGCCATCTACCCTTATGCTACCAGTGACTGGGGCAAGAACTCTATCGGCAGCGTCCTCCACCAGTGAGATTTACCTTTCGTTCTCTTCTTTTTAAATTTGCATATACGAAGCACCACTCGAATCATAAATAATACTAAACATCCCTTCCCCACAGGTACTTCTCCAGCGCCATTGACTACCTGAAGGACTTCGCCAACAAGCACGGCGAGCAAGGCGTCTCCGAAATCAACACCCTCATCCCCGCCCACGCCATCACCATGGACTTCGACGAAGCCGGCGCCAACACCTACTGCGGCTGCGACATCACAGACGGCAAGCTCCGCATCCTGTTCTCCGAGACCTATCTGGGCACCAACATCAGCGACGCCGTGGGCTACTACACCTTCGAAAAGGCGCTCAACAAGGCGGAGCAGGCCGAGGACGCCACGCTGAACTTCTTCGCGCGGAAGGGTATCCGCGAGGTCGAGCCCGAGATCGAGAAGTTGACGAAGGAGGTGCAGACGATTCTCAACAATGAGAACTTGAAGCTGAACCCTAACTGGGTGGCCGTGTTTGATAAGTTGAAGAGCAGCAAGATGGATAGGGATGATTGGGATTCGAACTTGGGATCGTTCTTGAAGTACTACTTCGAGGGGCTCGTGAGCCAGTTGAAGTATCAGAAGTTTGATGGGGATGACATGTTGCAGGAGGGATTCAATGAGGTGGTTGAGAAGGGGGAGATTGCGTTCAGGGTGGTGGATAAGTTGGAGAAGTCCAATTATAACGAGTGCGTGATTGAGGATGGAGTTCTCTATCTCCAGGTGAGTTTTATTTCTCTCTACTTCTCTCTACTTCTCTACCAAGTCTGGATTATGCTAACGGGTTTCGCTTTCTTCCGCCTAGACCGTCCCGAACTATTTCGGCACCAACGCCAGTGATGCTGCCACTGGCCTTTTGGATCTCTTGTAATGGATGACTCGAGATGGAGAGTGTCGAGGTTGAAAATTGATGGAGAGAGCCGGAATGTGTCGACTTCCTGCCATTGAGATTCTGCTTTATATTCATGAAATGAGGGCTTTTTTAACGCTCCATATGATGCGAAATGCAAATACAGCCATTGATCTACCTTGGTACTGACCGACTAAAATGACCAGACCATCCGTGAATTTATCTTAAGCAATGTAGCGAGTCTACTTTATCTGAAAAGTCCGCCCATCTTCATTCCAGAACTACTCTCATCTCTTCTTCCATCTCAATCTCCCAACCCAAGCAGCCCACTCCTGAACCTTCTCCTCAGCCAACAATCTCTCCACCGTAAAGTACTCCCTCGCCAACTCCTCATGCCCAGCAAACGAATGCACAAACCGATGACAAGCGCCACAAAGCCAGGCGACATTCTCCAAATCCTCCTTCTTATGCCACCCCCTCTTGACGACCTTGTCATGCACCATCCGCGGTATCAAGTGGTGATACGACAGGTTGATCCAATCCCGACCGCAAATCTCGCAACCCTGGGCGTCTGCTTTCGTCGATCTCGGCGGCGGCGGCGGAGTGGCGATGGCGGAGAAGTAATTCGTCAGCACGGGGGCGAGGAATTCTTGCGGGGTCTGCGTCGTTGTGGTTATCCCGTACGTGGAGAGGGATGCTTCGATGCTTGGGTCGAGACTGGGGAGGAGGTTGTCGGCGATCCATTGGCCAGTGAGGGGGCTTGGGTATTTGTCCTCGAGGGAGGAGGAGGTCCAGATGTAGTAGGTTAGGGTTTGGAGGGAATCCGGGAGGGAAGTGAAGGTTGAGTGGGCAATGTAGTCGATGAATTCGGAGAGGTCTTGGCTGGCGGTGGAGGCATCGTCGGAGGGGGTGTCCGGGGTGGGGGCGACGGACTGCGCCGGGTCCGTGTCCGTGCTCGGTGTTTCCGAGACCAATGCCGATACCGATGCGGAGGTGGTTTTGTTACGTTGGCGGCGTTGACGACGGCGCGGTTTGGCGGCCGGGGTGGTGAGACGGAGAAGGATGGCTGGAGCGAGACAGTCTCGGAAGGTGTCGTAGTTTCTGGCCGAGATGGCGTCGGGGAAGTAATGCGAGGACATGTTTGATGTTCTGGGGATTTATGATGATGAGATGAGATGAGGTGAATTAAGTTGAGATGAGATGTTGCGTGAGTGCAGGGCACACAAATTGGATCAATTCGGTGAAATTGAACTAAGATTTTATATAACTCAGTGGCTTCTCAATAAACTCTCTGAAAACCTCAACTTCTCAACATGTTCGCTATCTGCCTGCATCTCTAAAAATCCAACTATATCCAACCGATTCCATGCATCTCAATCTCATCGGCGACATGGCTGCTTCCCGAACACAATGATCATGTTCACCTTCCCAGATTCGTCGAAATCCTCCGGTTGACTCACCGGGAGTCGGCGAGGCGGAGGCTAAACTAGGTAGCAAGGGTCGCACGAACAAGGGTGCCAAGCCAGGGAGATGCAATGAGATGCTGCCTTGATGCTTTCGAAATTGAGGAGAATGAGAATGGAGAAAACAAATCTCGAAAACGAATTTGAAAAATAGAATAAAATAAAATGGTATATCGTCTAAAATACGCCCAAAACCAAGACAGCAACGCCTACGAAGTACTAGAACCGCAACCTCCCAAACACAACTCCAAGATCAAACCCTCCGATTTCTCCAGATCGAAAAAGGAAAAGAGGAGAAAAAGTGAGGAAAATCATCATGACGCCGCATCACATTGTATCACCTCTCTAATGCCTCCCATCCTCCAACAACGCCTCCCTCGCCCTATCCTCATCCCCTCTCCTCACATCGCCCCCCCTCTCTTCGACCTCCTCAGGCACCGCGCCCAGTGAATGCGCAGTGCCGCTTGGCACCCTAGCAACCGTAACACCGCCCGACCCCAACGTGCCCGAACTCACTACGCTCCCCTTCCTATTCAAACCCTCCGCGAGCGCAGAAGGAGAAGCCCCCAAATTCCACCCCAGCTCGGCCCCGAACGCCTGATCCACATGCTCGCGGAACGAGAGCTGCGAATTCCGCGCCGAGACGTACTCGTCGAACTGCGTATCCCTCTCGTGGTTGTATACCGAATGATGCCTATTTAGATCTTGCAGCGGCACGGTCTCGCATGCTGATGGTACCAGTGGTGCTGGTGCCCCCGCGGGCGAGGACCTTACCGAGATCGTCGTGGTCACGGTGGGTGGTGCAAGGGAGGGAGGATTCGTCGCGGCGGAGGGTAGCCGGCGGATACTGAGGATGGAAGAGGCGGAGGAGATGCGTCGCGCGGAGGGGATATTTTCGCCCGAGAGGGTGCTGATGATGGAGGCGCGGGAGGAACGGTCGAGGTGTTGCTGGCTTTCGGGGTCGGCGAAGAAGCCGTAGGGTTTGGTGTTGGTGGGGTAGGTGAGTTCGTCGTAGGAGGCGAGACGGCGGTGGTTACGGAGGGCGTAGAGGGCGGGGATGAGAGAGGCGGCGCTGTTGATTTTGGACGTCTGGTTAGCTTGAAGAGAAAAGAAAATGGGAAGAATAAGCAGTGATAGAGATAGAGACTTACACGGCGACCGAGCTGAGGATGAGCCCGATGACAGAGTCCTTACCAGGTACGCGCCGTTGTGTGTGGACGAAGACACTGAGGGTGAGGGCCGCGGCTGCGACGCCGAAGGTGATGAATTGGGTGGTGAGCACAGTTCGGGGTGTTAAGGTTTCTTGGACGAATCTAAAGATCTCGTAGCCTGCAAGACAGGGTGCGACGACTCCCAGGGCGAGGTTTGAGCATTCCCAACTTTTGAGGAAGCGAGCTATGTTAGCAAACAAGAACAACAACAGTCGAGAAAGAGATATGTTGGCAAGGTCGCCAACAACAACTGCGACAAGAGAGGAGGGCAAGAGAGGCGCTTACATGACGACGAAAAGAGGAAATCCCCCCTCACCTCCGCCTTGCTTCCATGCTTCTAGTGTGGAACGTAATCTCGTAGCGAAGAGGGCTAATATGGCAATAGAGAGAAGAATTTGGAGGATCCAGAGGGGGACTAGATATCTGAGGCGCCACTCGGCGCGGTCGAATCGCGCGTGGGCTCGATGACGACCCATGATGGAAGTGGTGATAAGATGGCGTTGGAGATTAGGAAGTAGCACAGGCTGGAGGGTCGGCCAGGGGTGTCAAAGGAGTGGCTGAAAGGGAAGAGAGGAAACAGAACAAGCCACGATAAAATCAAAGGTATAGAGTAGTGTTAAGAGTATGTCGCTGTCGACTGCATCTCGGACAGAGTCAGGAAATGTTCAAGGTTAGGAATTCTCATTCCAGCATGGGAAGGGAACGCATAAGCGTTTGGCTAGGATCAGAACAAAATGAAGGACGTGCAAGCAACTATTACCAGCACTACTTCCTGGGCAAGGCTATGGATGGGGGGTTTCTGTGCACGTTTACTAAATTCGGACATGGGTATCGTAAGAGAGGAAATCAATGGGTTCATCGAACATGTCCTGGCGGCTTCACGGCGCCTAGGAAACCCGAAAACACGACGCCAATTGTGGAGAGAGACAACGAATTTCCCTGCGGAGCGATTTAAGCCACACTGATCTTCATCTCTCTCACGAGTCGAATCCACCTTTAGGGGACAATGAACCAGCCATGATCCCCATCCTTCCACCCCCATCGCGCCATTGCTTCTTACACTACGTCGTGGCATCCTTGTGGCATTCTCCACCAGGCCAAGGGTCTCATCTAGGCGCGGCAGGCTAGTTCCGCCCTTGACCGAACCAGGCAGACTGAGACACTTCGAAGTAAAGCGCGAAGTAGGATCGCTCGCAGTACGTGCCTGTTTGGGACATTCGTTGTTCTAATGTATAAGCAGGCTCGACCTGCCACAGCCACAAACCAGCCAAGAAAAACCATTCCAGAGGCGCCAACGGGAAAACAAAAAAGACGAGGGAACCAACAAAAAGAGGCCCACAGAGCGCGTGTCAGGCAGGATGGAAGGATCCCTGGCTGTCAGACCCTACGCCGAACCCGGCTGGGATCGGTTGGCTGGGATCGGACTCCTTGCTTGGCTCGACCTTGGCAATCAAAAGGGTGTCGACGGAATCGTTCCATCTCAAAAGCGGCCTTAGGGCTGGTTCCTTCAACCAACCCAACCAACCAGGGAGGAGAGGAGTCAAGCCATCCGTCGGTTTGGGGTTAGTGGCGTGCGGCTGAGGGGAGACTGGGACATGGACCACATGGGCCAGGCACCAGCATTGACGCCTGTTCCGGACCAATCCTGGAAGGGAGAAGTCCTAGAAATTGGAGGGGATCAAGTTTGCTTCTTGTTGGCTTGGCAGTTCTTCCTTCGGCTCGTCTGAAGGGGGAGGCTCAGGATCCCTGAAGGATTGTAGACCTGGTTCTTTGCACCGCCTCAGACAAGGACTGAAGAAGCCTCACTGAGGTTCGATTCAGTTGATGAAACTGGGGCAGTTTGGTGGCTTTTTCTCCAAAGACCTGGTTTACTTTGAGGGAATCGTCTTGAAACAAACTTTAATATGAAATAAAATAAAACAAAATCTCCAAAAACTGCCAGCCCTAACAAAATATCGCCAAGAAGCCCGTGTTCAATGTTTAACGGCCCATAAGCAATGGAAGCCACAATTCCAAGATCGAGAGCTTGGTCCCTTTCTGAACTTCAACCCATCACTCAGACCAGGTCGCCAGAAAAATCAAGCTCCTCTACCGCGCCTTCTTTGGCCCAATCACTCTTGCATGAGCCACCATTTTCACGAGAGGGATAGTCTTGATGTTTTAGGGATGAATATATATATACCAAGGTACGCCAGAGACTGTTTGAGCAACATCGAACCACGCTGTCCTACAACATATCAAAATGTCAGTAGCGCCTTCGACGTCCATGGATCTGGTTTAGCTCCGTCCTACTGCCCCTTCAGTCTTTTTTATGATGGCGCGTTACATGGAAAGTGCCACGCTGTTCGATTCGTCCCTTTTTTCCAATTCTCGCGTGCCTCTTCAGCACTACACACAGGGATATGAACGAGACCCGGGGCGGTGATTTTTATGTCGTTCGAGGTTTCGTCGAACATCTTGTCCAATAACTCCCGGTTTACTGTGACGGGCTGTTGGTCGTTTTTCTTACCCAAATACTTGCATGTATTTACAGCCCTAAAAACAGGAAGAAATTGGGCGTTAGCGAGTTGGAAGACGGCCAGGCGCAGGAAAGTGTTCAAGGCAAAAAAAAAAAAAAAAAAAAAAAAAAAAAAAAGAGACAGGTCAAGTTTACCCTTCGAGCAATTCTGCTTGAGTGAGCCCTTTTGATCCCCCTTCACGCCGGAGCCTATCGTTCCCAGGGGGCGTGAGGAAGTAGTTATTGCTCCCCGGTGTCCAGCATAGTGGTGGTCCTCCCATGCAACGGTGATGCACAGAAGCAATTTGGAGTCTCAGATTCCCATTCAACAGCGGTTGTGACGAGGAAATATTGCCGGCCATCGATGCATCCTCCCGTCTCCTCGGCCGTGGAGCTAGTGATCCACTCGTACTCTCCCGTCCCCCGGGAACAGTCGCCGGCTTCGATGACCACGGGGCTCCTCTGCGCAAGGCTCCAGGCACTCGGGATCAGCCAAGCATACAGGAGTCGCATGTTGTTATTTTCCATCGTTTTCTTTGACCAGTCCTCTGCGCTGGACTCCTCCCCGGTGATGAACTTGCCGTCAGAGAGGAGATTGTCCAGCACGGGGAGGGCCTCCGCTCGACCGCTGAGCAAGTACAGAGAAAACTCGGAAACGCCATCCTTGAGTCCATCTTGCAAATAGTGTAAGCCAATTGAAATGATTGCCTTCCGGTCAATCTTTTTATCGCTGCAGGGTGACTATATCAGTGCCAAAAGTCAAACATGGAACGGAGCGTGGAGATTGTTCCCCCACGGCGATGGTGAAGAGGCTTACTTGCTCGGAATGTCCTTGATAAGACTACCACCCAATGCCAGTAAATTCCACATTAGATCTTTTTTGTTGCCTTCAGTCCCAAGAGCTGCTCATACCAAAGAATCGGGGTCAGTAAGTGTACTTTTGTGTGGAATAGACAGAGCTGGGAGAGGGAAGGTATCTCCAAATAGACTTACTCTTAAATACGCCAACACCTAGAAAAGTGAAGGCAATACCCAGAATGTCAATAAAGATATTCATATCATTTCTCTGCTCGGGTGGATCTGGTGAGAAGACCGCCATAAATTCATCGATATCTGTAATGAAGGATAGGGCAGCGCTCCCCACGCCGTCGTAGAAGGTAAGGAGGATCTAAGTAGTTCGATCCCATCAGCATTGCCTAGTCGATTAAAACTCAGTTTTGTTGAACGGACGCCACAGTTTTTCTCATCTTACCTCGTGGAGTTTCATGAAAGAGCTGATGATAAACATGGCAGCAGGGCCGCTCTCGATAGTCTGGAAGACGGTGCAGAGAGGAGTGCTACCAGAGCACCCATTGATACTCATTTCTTGGCAGTTGAAGTTTCGTGGACCGTTCAATTTTTTCGACACAAAGAGTGAAAATACTTCGCCGGATTCATTGCCCTTTTGCTTGCTCCACTCGGTCTTCACGAAACGCCAAGCGCAGTCGGTGGCAGCTTCATGCCATTGCCATTTCTTCGGAGAGGAGGCATTCCGTATTCCTTCGTTCAGGCAGTCGACACCCTCGAGCCACCTCCATTTGCATTCCTCACCTTCCGCCAACTGCTTCATCACGAAAGGGGTGATATACTCGTTCGGAGAAAACTCCTGCAAATCCACGGCCCAGTCTGTGATACCGCCGAAGTTGAGCGCTTGGTACGCGGACTTGCGTGCTTCCTTGTTGCTTCTGTTCATATATGCCACCCACTCGACGTCATCGTATACAAGGACGTTGGACTGGCTCTTGTGGTCGTAGAAGACCTGCACACCCTCTCTACGCCGGAGGCTAGAGGCGGCATCTTCTCCTTCAACCTTCCACGGGGTGCTAGTGCCGTCCTGGATAATCTGATTGATCTCTGCATCAGATAGATACCCTGGTGTACCGGTACAGAGCCCTTTTTTCGCGCCCGACTCAGGACCCATGTACTTGCATTCCGGGCCTGTGCAGCCTGGTTCGACCATGCGGAATGACCGTCCGTAGCTGGTCACCCCAACGATGATCTTGTTGGATGGGACTCCAGCTTTGGTGATCATCGATAGTGCGTTCTCGGTTTCCGTGTAATTGACATGGGAGAGCAGACAGTCTCCTGTCGGGCACGATATCTGGCCGTATTTCTTGCCCCAGTCCCACTGGCCGTGAAGATCGTATGTCATGTACACGATGTAATCCAGATATGTGGCCATTTCCGCAATAGGGAAGCCTTGGAGGTACCAAAACGATGCAGGTGTGGCGATGGCCAGCGTCTTGCCCGAAGGGAGCATACTCCGGATTAGCTTGAGCGTCTCCAGGTAGTTCTCTCCATCCGACGCGTCGGGGACAATTCCGTCGATGTCCTTTGCACCGGGGTACTCCCAATCAATGTCAAGGCCGTCAAGGTCATGCTGGATGATAAAGTCGACGACGTTTCTGGCGAACTGTTCGCGTCCGGTGCTTATAGCCCCGCGGAGAATGAAGGATCTGCCCCCTGAAGTGGAATCCGTCCAGCCGCCAAATGAAATGACTCGCTTGACGCCGGTCATCTGGACGAACTTGTCGAACTAGCCCTGTGTGGCGCTGATGTCCACTGTGTAGTCTCCCGGCGTGACGCGACCGAACGCATAATGGATGTGAGTGTAATGATCTTTCTTAATGTTGTCAACGTCCATCCATGGGCACGGACGCTCAGCGTTCCAGGCTTCGAAATACCCAATACTCATGAACTGAGCCGGTGGCGTGAGGCTGGTGAGAATGCCTGATCCGCAGTTGGAGATGCAATTGTCCGAGTTGGCGGCCGTAATGGGCTCTCCCTTGGGAGGCGTAGAGAAATCCGCCGTAGTTCCGCAAAATCCCCAACCATTGCAACAGGCATTGAGAGGGCATGGGTTGAGAGAAGCCAGGTCCGTTCCCTTGGGAGGCATTTCCGTACCGAGCTTCCGCGGCCCACACGCGACCTCGTCGTTTGGTACCGGGAGAGGAGGATCGCCGGGGCCAACGCAGATAAGAGTGTCCGGGAAGAGATGGTCGCAGTCGGCCCAGCCCCAGGTCGTCCCTTTATTGCATTCAATCAGCTTCTCGACGGTGGTGTCATACTCCTTCGCGATTTTCCAGCATTCGGAGACAGCCGTGAGCAAATGGGTTACACATGACCCGTCCGCGTTGGGCTTGGGAGAATGGTCGGGAAGATTTCCCGGGGTGCAGCAGACCCATTGCCCTTGTCCGAGTTTGGGTCCACAGAGATCGGGGCCGTTTCCGTTGAACTCCTCGAACTCGTCGAGGGTGCTATAAAAGAGCCGCGAAACGAAGTTGTCGACCGCCATGACTGGGGACTTCGAGAGAATTGCTAACGTTGACTATGCCCGTGAGACTCCTGGCCACAGGAAACAGGTTGAGCAGCCCTGCCTTTATATAGACCTCCATGATATCCACTGCCGAGACAGACTCACGGGCATCTTTGATCCTCAAGTGCGTGTTCGAGCGTCTCCTACGTCCCCAGCCTCCCTAGTGCGTGCTCGCATTCCCCCAACTTCACTGATATCCCATCCTATTCATCCCCGCTGCTTGGGGGCTGAGAATAACCTCCCTAAGATGTTTGCCTGCAAGTGTGTTGGTTCTTCGCAAGATCTTGCCCTATCACGTCCCGGCTGAACATTCGTTGTTAGTGGTGGAAATACGGATATATGGAGACAGCACTAGAGGTCTCCGTGTCGCGCGTTCGGTCCATGAACTGAGGCCCGGGTTCTGAGTCCAGAGACATCCACCACGCAAGAACTGCTAGGAATCTGCCTTGAGTATACACGCGCGTATATGGGTCAGGGTGGAGGCAGCCGGCATCAAGTTCTTGTCAATATCTCGTATGTAACATCTGAAACGGAGTACTGGTATTGAGGCCGCTCTTACTAGAAAGATATCATAGGAGATGAGCCTGGTGAAGTCTCTCAAGAGCATTCAGGGTCGGGATGTGGAAAATCCTTCGCTCCGAGCCCGCCCTTCATTTATTTCGCGAGACGCAGTTGGTGAGCCGGACGCATCACATCCATAAATATATTGTCTTTAAGATTAAACCCAGGCGTCAAGGCCTTGTGCGACAGACAAATGCACAAATGTGAATGGGGTAGACTGATCGATGGACCTTTTGTTCCATGTCAGAGCAACTCCCCCAAGGGTAGATCTGCCGCTTTCAGTTCTTCTGCTACTGCCACTTGGGTAATTGGGGTAGTATATAAACCCTTTATAATTGCCTTCTCTTGATTAGCCTAGGTCTCAAGAACGCGCTGAGGCGATTCCACCTTTATCTCCCGTCCTGCACTGTGGCTTCGCATAATATGGCTATATATCGCGGGCCGATTGACCAAGAGAATCTAAAGAAGGGGAGAGAGAGAGATCATGGCCATTTAATATAAATAGAAAAGGTGTTGGTTCCTCACTAGAAAATATGTGCACCCTAAGCTACTTGTTCCGGATGGCCCTCTGATGCTTCCTAGAAACGGCACAATTCAATGTCTACGTTGGTGCTTATTCCTGTTCCCACTCATTTCGCCGCCACCCCCCTCTCTTGGCTTATTGAGTCACTCTTTACCTACCTCTAAGGTCCCTTTGTCGCGTCTTCTTCCCGTCCATATCCGATGCGGTGGTCTTGGATCTCTATTCCGCTCTTGGCGGCCTGGTGTGCTGCCGGCGAACCCACCTATCCTGTTGATGTCGAAGTAGACATCATATTCCCCTGTCCAGGAGGGATGTACAAGAAAATATATCCGTTCCCTATCGTCTACGTTGTGCGAAATGCGGTAGCCGTATGGCCGTTCGGGTTTTCCTTCAGCTGGATGCTTATGGGCGAAGACCTCTTTGCTGGAGGATACCTACCTCTTAACGAGAGTCAAGAGCCGTCGCGACCCCAAACTAAGGGGAATCTGCCTGAAGACCAAGATCCTTTTTACGCCACAACCGCCGTCCATAATGTCGTCAACGCCACCCAGACGGACGCTGTTCAGTTCATCTGGAGCTTTGACATCTA
Source organism: Scedosporium apiospermum (assembly GCF_000732125.1). Lineage (NCBI taxonomy): Eukaryota > Fungi > Ascomycota > Sordariomycetes > Microascales > Microascaceae > Scedosporium > Scedosporium apiospermum. The sequence continues at coordinate 230,039 of NW_015971793.1, read as the reverse complement.
TGCAAACTGCACGATACCTCCATCAAACGCCAAACCTGATATCCTGGGTGCCGGGTATTACACCATCAAAAATTCCTTTTCTTTCAATCTTTCCGACGATGGTGAACTGCCGGACTTCTCGGTCGGAGATCAGTGTCCGGAGGCGCTGCATGCGGCTCGCCTATCAACCGTCAGCGACGATGGAGGCTGCGTGATGGTGGAGGACGAAGACGTCGAGCCTGACCCTTGCTAGATTAAGCCGAAGGAGGACTTGGGGGCCATGGTGGCGGAGAAGATGCTCAGTGTGATCGGGTGCGATAAGGGAAGACAATGGCCCGATGAGAATCTGAAAGAGAAATGCGATCCCGACGAGAGGAGCGGGGAAAGCGTGGCAGGCCGTGGGAGATGGAGCATTGCGGGTGCTGCGGCTGCCTTTATAATTGAGTCCTATTACCTGCTCTCATGATCTACCTTCCTAGCTGCCCTGAGTGATGGATTCCAGTCTAGAAAGGAATCATGTCCTCGATGTCTCGATCTTGGGACTGCGGCACTCGTTAGCTTTCTCGACCTCTCTAGTATCCAGCTTAATTTTTGAAATAATATCATAACTATTAATAAGGTCCATACTCACTCATTATTAATTCTAACCCGAAAACTGCGTTGTATTTTATTAGAAGAAGTTAATAGAAGTATGTTGAGATATCGTCCATGTCAGGAGTCTTCATGGAGAGGACTCGGAGCTGTGATTTGAGGAATTATGGCCCCGACAGCGAAAGCCAATATCCTCAAGCTAAAGTCTCGTTCACACTTACACCTTTCCTCCCCGGACTACTCTCCTAGATCGGTCTAGGACTGTACATCTCACCTTTCAGTTGTGGACGGAGTACAGCATATCCAAGTTAGCAATTGGCTAATATGTTCACGTCGGAAAAGAAAACGAAGGTCATGATCACTGTAAACTCAGGCGGCCCTCAAATCTTAGGTTCTGTCCCACAGCATCAACATCTGCAACTGTTATTCTTCCTTTCTCCGCCTTTAAACTATCCTTGCCATGTGGTGTGGTGCCTATGGAATCCAACATCGATTTCAAGGGAAAGAAACGGAAAAAAAAACGAAGCGAAAAATAAAAATCTATGATCCCATTTGGTTGTTGACCTTCGTACCTGGATGTTCCCCTATCCAAGGTCCGGATTAAGACGAGAGAAAAATAAGAAGGAAATGGAGCCCGAAGTGGTTTGTTGGATATAAGAAAACCAAGTCCTCCCCCATGTTTGACCACTAAGATAAGAAAGCTTTGTACAGATGATCCGACAGAGCAGAAGAACAGACCCCTTCCCGACGAGCAAGCCTCCCCGGGTGTCAGACTCGGAAGGAGGCGATTAATCGATCGTCTCAGGGGGTCTTTCTCGCCCCTGAACGCCGTTGGAGAGAAAATTTTGAACGGTCTCCAAGGCCTATTGAATGCAAATTCTCGGTGCTGCTGATTTAGAGACCGGCTTCCTTGGCGGCGAGGTAAACCTTGGTGCTGTCGAAGTTGATGACGTTGCCGTTGCGGTCAGTCATGGCGGGCTGGTTGACAGCGGGGCCGCTCACGATGGCGTTGGGGTTGGTGGGAGGTTGCTGCCTGGCGCGGATGGCTAGACGATGGAACACCACGTTAGTTCTTTTGTATTCCTTCTTCTTCGTTTTTTCCCCACTTCCTACATCTCCATCAGGTTTCTTGGGACTTGAGTTTCGTACCGGCCTTGGGAGCAGAGAGGGGGTTGGCCAGCGCGACGGCGGCAAAGGCAACAACGGCGAAGACGGAGAGCTGCATTTTGGCGGATTTTTCTTTTCTTTGTTTTCCTCGAAGAAGAAGATGTTGGATTATGAGCGAAAGGAGTGGTAAAGGGTCGGCCGGCGACAAACGAGAGAATAAAAGTTGACGAAAAAAAATGAAGTTGACAAGAGCTCGACGAGATGAAGAGAATGTGAAGAGAAGAAGAGGAAGGGGAGGAGGGAGATCAGGAGGAACGGGATTATGAGGAGCGGGATAGGTATATGTAGAGCGGATGGAAGATATGGGCTTCTCGGAACAGGATTGACATCTGCCAAGGGGATCCGAGGAAGATCAGGCAAAACACTGCAGGGGAAGCGATGTTCTGTCACCCTCCAAGTGCTATTACAGATCTCCACAAGAGGCCCGCTCGGTCAGTTACAAGCTTTTCTAGTTCTGCACTGGTAGCCTCGATACTTGGCGGTTATCATCTTGAGACAATCCCCAGCATCAGCAACGAGGCGTTGCATGGATGAGTGGGAGAGGGGTGTGAGCCGTCTCCACTGACAATTGCCAAAGAGAGCGAGAATCAGGGGGATGTTTCTACTAGGTTGACGGGCACTTGGAGCCTACGAAGTGCAGTAAAAATGGTCTGCACTCGTCTCTCTTCTACAATGTGTGATATTAGGGAGTTGATATTGAGGCAATCCCAGCCTGTGTCTGCTTCGGATGTGGTCCTGCAACATTAGCAGGGTTGTCGTTCTGGAGAAGCGCTGACAGGGGTGCGGGAAAAAAGCTTAGCACAAATAAAGCTCGTTCCCCTGCTTTCGCTGCTCCTCTTGAGCCTGCTCAGGGATGAGCGTAACAGCTTTAAACTCCTGGAGACCAGCCCGAAGCGGAGCGAGGACAAAGGCGTTGTCGTGTAAGTGGAGACTGAGAGGAGACGTAAGAATCTTGGACACTGAAGCCCATGTACTCTGTCGCAGTAACAAAGTGAAGGGATACAAAAGCCCCTGCGGTTAAGTGCACTGGGCGTGGGATTCCGGAGCCAGGTTCGCTGAAACGAGCGTGGAGTCGACGAGGGGTGAAGGGGCGCGGGAGTGTTACAGCCAGCGCACATCAAACACCCGAGTCTCTCGCTTCATGCCCTTCCGGTAGCATCTCGATGACTGAAGCGCCCCCCAAATCTAGGCCAGATCCCTGAATTCGTAATCCTTTCTGGAGTAGGCGCCGAGGATGGGGATTCACGTGCACCTGGTTGGAATTCCATTTGTTTTGTTGCTGGGTTGGAATTGACGAAAATAGAATCAAGCTAGAATTGGGACGTCTCAGGCCCGGTCTGTGCATGAGATCTGATACATGCAATGCCAAGACCGATCCTGCTTAGGTCAGCCAATTGACCTCATCACTCCAATCCATTCATTGTGACTGCAACAGCCCCGAATACCGCCTAATATGGATACATGGAGTCTTTTGCATCAATTGATGCTCTTCATGACGAATATCCCGCTTTAGCGGATAACATATTCGTAATGGGATGAAGTAGAAGGGCTCAGGAGAGAAGATGAACTTGTGAGAATGTCAGAACGACACAATCATCATCAAGATGATCTGAAATCGAACGCACTAACCCAACGTGCTTTCACCCCTATTTCGGTTTCCTCGGAATGATTTCAGACGCTGATGCAAACGCCACGCCTATGCTCAATAGCTCGATACCACTCTGTAGGACTCCGTACGTCAGAGACACCGTCATCCCCAGTGCCACCCAGGGAAGTCTCAAGACGAAGGGTTCTAGAGGCTCTAGGTCCTCTGGTCCCTATCTAAGCAGCCTCTTATTCTAAGTGGGGCCTAACCCGAGAGATGGCCTACTCTTTTGAGCCCTTGGCAGTGCTTCGGGACTTGAGAGGTGGATGCTTCCAGGTTTCTGCTGAGCATTTGCCTAGAGAGGAAGGACATGGAGCCCACAGGGGTACGCGAGTCAAACTCTATAGCCTCCAGATGCCTGTAGTCAATCTTGGGGGCCTTGGCTCCAAAGTCAGGCTAGTTGCTCTGCAGATGCACAAGAATTTATCCTAGGAAAAAGAATCCATTGGTTTCGTCATGTTGGCGGGTCTTAGAGTAACCAAGCCAGATAATCTACAAACATATACTTCATATACGAGAGAAACGGGAACCTTGGAAGAGCATCTGATTCCAAGTGCCACGCTTCCCAACCGATCTCCCCATGCAGGCATCCACAGCCCGTCATGTCGAACAGCGTTAGCTCACATGCAAGCGACCGTAAAAAGATGCATATATCCCGCTCATGTGGCCCTAAAATTTGTCTGCCGAGCCACCAAAGTCCAAGATAACATCAAACCAGGCGGCATCTTGAACTCCGGTGCTCATCACTAGTTTAATTCATTGGCGCTCCGGAGCCAGTTGTCATCACCTGACTTACAATGACCCCCCCGCCCCCCCAAAACCAATTTGGGCTCAGTCCCCACGCTAGGGCAGCTGACAATTGACGACAGCCCACGTCCATCACAGCCCCAACTTTGACCCCTCTATCAATTTAGTGGAGTTATTTTGGCTTACTTCGTACTCCATTCCAATGCGAGCTCTCTGCCCCTCACTCCTTCCGCCCCATCTTTCGCTGCTGTATCTTGTAATCCGCCCTGCCTGAAAGCTCGGATCTCCGGTGCTTCCCTGAGCTTCACTCATTTTCCCCGCTGCAAACAACCTTTTGAGGGGTGAACAGAAACCCTTGGAAACAGGCCCAACGCTTCCACTTGCCTAACGTTCACCCACTGTCTTTCTTTCCCCTCTTTGCGTTGTTTTCTTACTAGGCTGAAAAGCAACTCCAAAATAAGGGTCCTGCCCGCTTCCGCTTCCGCTTTCTCCTCTTGGCATCTCCCCGTTCAGTATCCCCAAACACCACTGCTCCTGAGAAAGATCATAAATAAAAAAAATCGAAATAAAATAAAAAGAAGAAAAAGTGAGAGTCATGGCGACGCTCGCACACTGCCTCTACTCCTTCGAGGCCCTCTCCGCCCACCTCGAACGCCGCGAACCCATGGACCTAGCCGACATCCAAAAGACCTGGAAAGCCTACCTCAAAGCCTCCGCCTCCACCCCCACAACCCTGACCAAGGCCCTCCCGGCCCTCCAGCGCCTCGCCTCGGCAGCTTCTTCGTCCAGCGGCACTTCCACGCCGGACTCTACCTCCACTCTCTCTCTGGCGACCAACACGGCGGCCACGTCCGTGACCTCCTTCACCGAGGACGAAGATGACGACGACGATGACTCGGGGATTCGGGAGTCTCCGCTCTTCGTGACCTGGAACACCGTTTCCCAGAGGGATGGCTACAGGTCGCTCCGCGGCTGCATCGGCACCTTCGAGGACCAGGAGCTCGAGGACGGGATCGCCAGCTACGCGCTTACTTCGGCGCTGCACGATACGCGGTTCAGTCCCGTGCGGCCGTCTGAGCTGCCGAGCCTGGAGGTGTCGGTGACGTTGTTGACGGATTTTGAGGATTGCGATGATGCGATGGATTGGACGCTCGGCGTCCACGGTATCAGGATCAGTTTTGTGTATCATGGGAGGAGGTACGGGGCTACCTATTTGCCGGATGTAGCGACGGAGCAAGGGTGGACGAAGGAGGAGACTATTGTGAGTTTGATGAGGAAGGCGGGGTGGATGGGGAGGAAGGATAAGTGGCAGGAGATTGAGTTGGATACGGTTCGGTATCAGGGGAAGAAGGAGAGTTTGGAGTATGGGGAGTATAAGAAATGGAAGGATTGGGTTGAGAAGAATAAGGTTGAGTGAGCTCTGTTTGAGCTCTGTTTGAGCTGAATGCCGGGTTTGAGAGAGGAGGGATGGCGTGGGACGGGTGGATTATTGGGATATCCTTCTGTCTGGCGGCTTCATGCCACGATTTCTCTCCTCTCCTCCTTTTTTTCCTCTGCCTTTTTACCTCTGCTCTTTTTTTTTTTCTTTTTTTTCTTTTCTTCTTCTTCTGCTTCTTTCTGCTATTGTTTCGAGGGTCATAATGCCGGTATCGGGAATGGGATTGGGACGGGAAGTCATAGGAGTTGGCACGGAATAGATTTTAATTAAGAACCACTCAACCGTAACTCTCGCGGCTCAGAAACGCTCCTACATTGACCCAGCGCTTAATGTTGTTTGGCAATTTGTTTAATTTAAATACCCGAGACCCTATAACGAAAATGATATTATATGTAACTACGCTTCCACGACAGCCTCGTCCTTCTCTTTCTTTGCCCTCTTCTCCTGCCTTTCCTTCTTTGCCTTCGCGTACTTGTTCTCTCTCCTTTCCTTCTTCTTCCCCTGTTCAACGCCATCTGTACCATTGACCGACTTTTCCTCCACTACCTCCCGTGTAACCCCCTTCACGTCATTCCCATCACCACTTTTCCGCTCTCTCTTCTGCTCTCTCCCATTCAGGGTAAACTCCTCCTTCCCTTGCATCTTCTCCCGTTCCGCCCTTCGAGCTATCCTCCTAGCAATATACGGATTAGCCGGAACAGCACTCCCAGCCGATGCACCGTTCTTCCCCCTCGGTCCGCCGTTCTGACTACGGAACCTCCTATCTCTTTTCACTGGCGCCGCAGCAAAAGCCTGCTCGGCTCCATCCCCAATCTCTTTAGCCCATTTCGCCCAATCGCCCCGACCCCTCTTCCAGACATCCCCCTTCCACGTCCGCCACACGCTCCTCCCCATCCATGAATCGCGAAGCGTCTGCTCGTTCTCGGCAAGCTTCACCATGATAGCCTCCTTGAGGTGGAACGGAGCCGAGCGCTCCTTACCCCTCGAGGGAAGCGAGATGATTTCGTTGATGACGTTGTGGCCGGACTGCGAGGTCGCGAGGTCCGCTGCGTGGGGGAGGAGGGAGGCGACGAGGGATTTGTGAAAGTTGAAGATGGTAGGGGCGGCCGGTTGGGAGAGGGCGGTCGTGAGGACGCTCATGGTGGCCATGGAGCCCGTGGCAAGCTTGAGGAGTTCCTCCGACGTCAGGCCAAGGAGGGAGGTTTGCGCGGCGGCGGCGGCGGAACCACCGGTGGTGAGCATGGTGGAGATGAGCTGGGCGCCGTGGTTTACGACGGCTTGCTGGCTTCGGGCAAGGTGCTGAGGCATGTTCTTCTTGTCTTCGGCGTCGCCACCGTTACCTCGGAGTTGGCAAAAGCGCGGGACGAGACTCTTCGCGTCGCCGTCGCAGGCCTCAACGAGGGCATTCGTCAGTTTTGTGATTTCTTCGGGTGCCTCACGGACCGAGCAGCGCTCAAAGAGGGTCTTGATGACGTTGAACCTCCCCTTGTCGATGAGGGTCGGTATCACGGGGATGATCTCACCGACACACGCGATGAGCTCGTCCCTACCCAACCGGTTGAGGACCTTGATGGCGGGATAGGAGGCGATTTCGTTGCGGACGTAGCTCTGGATTCGCTGCGCGAAGAAATTCTGATAAATGGCCTTGAAGATCTTGCTAGGTGCGTGGACGATCAAAGTCTCCAGTAGCCTAGAACCTATTTGATCATAGATTAGGCTCGTGATGAACTCGGATGCTTTGGAAGATTCGTCCTTGAGGGAGTCCGGCGCGCCGGGGAGCAGTCGGTCGAGAAGCGTCCCTCCAGAGGCTGCCTTTTCGTCTTTAGATTTGGACTTGACGTTGAACGAAATGTCGAGCTCGAGTAGAAGTTGAAGGAGAGGGTTTCCCGTGGGGTGGGTGACGAGGACTCGAAGACTGGAGCTATCCATTGACATGATGGTGTCGGAGATGATCTTTTGGGTGGCCATGGCGAACGACTCCGGAACAGCCCGCAATTGCTGCCCGGCGTCATCAGCGGTGGACGGCGCCGCACCAGGGACCGATATGCGCTCCTTCTTCTTGCTCTTCAGCAACGCGGTGGTCGACGCATCCTCCAACGGCCGTCCTGAAAGGATTAATAGGAGCGCTCGCAGAGTATGCGATGCGTAGGTCTGAGTAAGGAGGAAAGTAAGGTCCCCCTCGAGTTCGTCAAGCGTCAACAGGAACAAATGCTCCATAGATGACTCCGCTTTCTGCTGCTCCTCACCCTCAGCGCTCTTTTTCCCCTGGACATCAATTACGAACCCCTTAAATTCCTCGCCAACGACCGGCGCCGACTGCAAGAAGAGCATCTCGCAGCAGTGGCTAGCAAAGCGATGCTGCACCAACGACAGGAAATTCCCCGCAAACGCCTCGAAGAGGTGCTTCTTCTGCGCCTTGTTCGAAAGAAGAATCAGCTTCTCCATCAACCGCGAGCAACCTTGGCTGCAGGCGAGCTTCAACTCCTTGCCCTCAGCCTCCTTGAACACGTTCTCGACGAAGACGTCCCTCTCCTCAGGCGTGGGGAAGGTGTTCAGCTCGAGGACCTCGGCGGCGCCGCGGAAGTATTCTTGCTCCTCGTCGGAGAGGAGACCGAAGAATTGAGTTTCGCCGGCACCTTCGTTTTGCTGCTGGGCGTCGCCGTCATAGTTGTAGCCTCCCTCTCCTCCTTGTTCTTCTTCTCCTGCTTCATCTTGACCGACGCGTTGTCTCTTGGTCGATTGCTCTGCTTCGTCTTCTTGTTTTCGCTTGCGGCTTTCGCGAAGCGCTTTTCTTTTGCTTCTAGGGTTCGGCATTTTGGGTTGGGGTTGGGTGTCGTGGAGGAGTTAGGTGACGCACGAGTGGTGGTTGGCTTGTCGTCAAAATCTGGGCACCAGGAATTTGTCGTCGCCTCTTTTTTTTTTCCCCAAACTGTTTTTTTTTTGTCGGAAAATTGCTTATCTTATCAGGACGTGGGGCAGCGAAATAGTCGGACCGACAGACAGTTGTCAATTTTGTGGCAGCTGTCAGGAGCTACCCCTCCATCAATGTACCAAGTACCTCAGGACCTTCAAAGCTGGTCTCGACCATGGTGGGGCAGTTTGAGGGTTTTCATCAGGAAGGATCGAATGCGATTCGGACGAACAACGTTTCTCTCTTCGCATCTCGCATTTTATATCTTAGCTGGATACGCTTCTAGGCCAATTCATCGTCGGGAAACTGGGCTATCGCAGATTTCTCTTTGGCAATTGAATCAATCATTTCCAAAACCATTGAGCGGTGCCCTTACTTCAGGTCTTTTTTTTTTCTCACCTCATCACTGCCCCGCAGTACCTCTCACCCAAGTCTCGCGAAAGCTCACACTCACCTGTTTCCGCTTTCCAGGCTGAACAAAAATCTCACAAATCCACCGTCAGGATGACCGACCAGAAGCAATCGCCGTGCCGAATCCTCGTGATGGCCTCCGGCAATGGCTCCAACTTTCAGGCTTTGATCAATGCAGTCGCGTCTGGTGTAATCCCTAACAGCAAGATTGTCCGTCTTATTGTAAACCGCTCAAAGGCATATGCTACGACGAGGGCGGACCAGGCTGGTATTTATATAAGCCACCTCTTCTTCCACCACATTAAGCAAAGAACCTCCATCTAATTCTTAATTTCTATAGGCATTCCCTGGGAATACTTCAACCTGATTAGCAACGGGTTTCTGCCCAAGGGAGAGAAGGATGAGGCCAAGGTAGCTGAGGCGCGTGCGAAGTACGACGCCGCATTGGCAACAAAGGTGCTAGAGCTCGAGGAGAGGCCAGAGCTCATCGTTCTCGCTGGGTGGATGCACGTCTTCTCAGCTCCCTTCCTAGAGCCGGTAGAAAAGCTTGGTTTGAAAGTAATTAATTTACACCCAGCGTTACCAGGTATGTAAAACCATCCCCGTCGTATCACTCCACGGAATGAGCTGCTAACAGCCCCCAAAAACAGGTGCGTATGATGGAGCGGGGGCGATAGAGCGCGCCTTCAGCGACTTCAAGGCCGGAAAGGCCACTCGCACTGGTATCATGGTGCATTACGTTATCCTCAAGGTTGACAGGGGAGACCCGATTATGGTGCAAGAAATCGAGTGGAAGGGAGAGGACCTCCCCCAGCTGGAGGAGAGGATACACTCTTATGAGCACGAATTGATTGTGAAGGCCACAGCAAAAGTTGTTGGAGAGATTCTGGAGGCGCGCGGGCAATGAAGAGCGACTTCGTCCTGTGAGCGAACTCACACAGATGTGTTTGCCAGCCCTCAGACTCGCAGGCGCTTGAATCAGACTCCCCAAGGTCAATGGGGCTCATTAAGCGATGGGATGCTTGTCTGGTTAGTGAGTATCGAAGAGTCTACAAGCCGATGCAGTTCAAAGAGCACAAAAAAAAGATGGTGAATGGGAGCTGGCCGACGGCGAGAATTGTAAATGGGACAATCTTCTGACATACAATCGAATGAATTTCAGAAAACAAAAAGAGGGACGTCGATCGAGTTGTCTCTCCGGCCAATATTTAGGTCAATAGTTACAGCCAGAGCTGAATTGATATGTATTTTCTATTCGCTTTGATATCGCGAGTCTGGGTCTTATAAAACCGAGTACGAAGTATCAATTATGTTTTGTTTGTAGTTAACATTTGACGAAGAGGAAGATGAATGCAAACGGAAATGATCTCGATTGTGAATGACAAGAGAAAAAAAAAATGATTAAAAATTGTGCTGTAAATAAAGGGAAAATGGGAAAAAAAGCCCACACATAAAATGATAAAATAAAGGGTACAAAAGCAAAGCGATAAAAAAGGAATTTAAAAAAGAAAAGAAAAAAGAAAAAGAAAAAAAGACAAAGAAAGAAAGTAAGAAAAAAAAAAAAACAGGTAGCTTAGAATACGAATCCTGATTGGCCGCCCAGTTCGTACGATGTTGTTGATTGGCTGTTTGCTTTTCCCCCCCCTTTTTTTTTCTTTCCCATTTTCACACTTTTTTTTTTTTTTTCTCCATCGCGACTTCCTTTTCTTTTTTCGGTTTCTTTTCTCCTCAACTTGAAGCTTCGCGTCTTCATTGTCCGCCTTCTCTTTTATCAACATCTACACATTCTCGGCAGTCCAGGACACACCTCCTGGAATTATTTTTCTTCTCCTTTGATTTCATTCCGTTGTTTGTCCTTAAAAGCGCAAGAATGATGAGCGGTAGGAAAAGGTTCGTATTCCCCAGCTGTCCCTTCTCATCTTGATATCTTGATATCTCGACGACCGCTCATCCCCTTCGACTACACTCTCATTTTTCCTTCATCCCGTTTCTTTTCCATTTCACTTCTTATCGTCAATTTCCCACATCTTTCAAATCTCAATCTCAACTTGATCGCTCACACTTAACTCACAGTCGTTCCCAAGTCCAATCGGGACACATGCAGATGGCGCGTTCCAGTAACGGAACCCCTGTGGCCGGCTCCATCGATCCCCGAGATCTCACCTTTGCCGCCGCCGGAAACGCCATCATGCCCGCAGGCATGACGCAATCGAACGGCTTCGTGGAGCTCCTTCTCAGACACATGAAGGAGGACCAGAACGCCTACCAGTATGACCGCGATTACTGCGCTTCGCAGCTGCGGGAAGAGGGGACCCTCACGGCCCAGGAAGTGAGGACGCTACGTCTCCGGATGCTCGATCTCGGCCACCAGATCCGCCTGTGCCAGCACAAGATCGAGATTCTCACGAGCCTCGCAAAGTACGAGCAGCCACCGCCTAGCACCGCGACGGTCATCAACAGCCTCAACGCCGTCACGCATCCTTCGCCGGCCAATAGCGGTCGCGTGCTCGGCGTAGCCGCGCCGGAATCTCCCAGTCTGTCTCTGCTGCACCAGGCGAGCCAAGCCGTTAGCCAAACGCCTGCTAAGCGTTCTCTGAAAAGTGCCGAACATTCCTCCGACGGCCAGTCCTCTGCCAAGCGGCCTAGGAAACAGGTCCCCGATGCCCCCCCTCCCGACGAGAACCCCGGAAACACCGTCCAGCGCCTGGGGTACTGGAAGTGTCGCCTATGCGCATCACCAAAGTATCTTACCGCCACTCCACCACGACAGCCTAGCGCACCCTGCAAGTGGCCACTCAAGGACGTAGCGAAGATGATTACTCACTTTACGGAGATGCATGTCGAGCACTCGCCGGCTGAGCGCTGCGAGGAGCTCGGCGATGCTTTGAATCTCAATCGTATGCTGCCTTCTTTTCTTATTCTACTCCCATCCCCCCTTTTCATTCCTCTCTTCTTCTTTTTCTAGTTGCTTTGCTAACATTTTCCCCTTTGAAGGCGGTCCCTTTGAGTACTGGCTGAATAGGTCGAGGTCTATGGATGTCGGCGACGGTAGCGTTATTGACGAATGCATCTCGATGCTTCGGGCCGGCCGCCTCCCTCCTCTTCTGAGACGGCTTAGTCGTGCCGCCTCGACCTTCCCATCAGATGCGTGATAACCTATCAACATGGACCCGCGAGTTCTGGTTCGACCGTTGAAGTTCTCGTTATCATTGCTACTCAGTTTACTTAGCGTTTCGTTTGGGCTTATGGGCTTCTTCATTTCTGGGGTTCTAGTGAGGGATACCAGGGCGTGGGTTCGGTTCTTTATTGTTCATCTCTTCAACTGTTCCTTTTACGGGACCACTCTTATCGCCGTGTTTTTTTCTTTCCTACGTCTTTGGAGGCTACAATTATACCCACGCCGTTCAGTTTTACATTAAAAAAAATAGCAGATTGAGAATATCTAGCGTCTAATTCTCTAATTCCCTCCCCAGTGTTTTCGTACCGGTATGTCCAGTCTTGTGTCTATCAACAAGCGGAAATATGCTTGCCAACCTCAGAGACTTGCCCGCCCGCCTATGTATCTCGTAAAACGCCAGCCCTTTCTATATAATGATTAAGCAAAATAAGTTTGGAGGAGAGATTTGTGGAATTGTTTGAGATGGGCACGGTTTGTCGACAAGATGCTCACCGTTCTTTCCTCAAAAGCAATCCGCCCCAACAAAAGCATTTTCTGCCCCACAACAACCTCTAGAAGGAAATAAACCCCGACCGTTTTTGGTTTGCGAAGCTCGAGAAAATTGGGAGGAATTAAAGGAAGAGAGGAGGGTGACGAAAGGGGGAGGGGAAAAAGAAGCATCACCCCAACTTCTTCACAAATCATATAACCTTCAGCTTGAACCCAGCCTGCATATACCTAGCGACCATGAACACAACCACGGCCGCCATCATAGTAATACCGCAAAACAGCTGCAAGCCAAGATAATCGCCCCCCTGCGCCGAAACGATAGCTCCCGCGATGGGCGAGCCCGTGAGGCCGCCGAAGGACTGGATGGCGAAGGCGGCTCCGGTTCGGGTTCCGATCTGGCGGATGTCGCAGATCTGGGCGATGAGCGGCGGGCTGAGACTGATGAAGCCGCCCGACGTGAAGCCGAAGATGACCATGTAGACGACGATGGCGGCGTTGGATTTTCCAGGGATCCACAGAACGAGGGTGAAGAGGGCCGTGAGGAAGCCGACGACGATCATGGCGTTGTAGCGGCCGATTTTGTCGGCAGCGAAGCCTGGGAGGATACGGCCGATGATGCTGAGAGGTATGGTTAGCAACGCTCGTTTCTTTTCTCCGCTTTCCTTCTTCTTCTTTGCCCCCCCGCCGCAACGACGTGACCGGATGGGGACTTGGGACAAAGAAAAACAACATACCTGAGAGCGTTCATAATAGGGAGGAGGTACATGGTAAGACTCGGATCCATCCCCTGCTTCTGCGCCTGCAAAATAATATACGTAAAAGGCAAAAACATCCCCCAAGCAAACAAGAAAAACGCCAAACACGTCGTAGCAAAAACCGGCTCCCTCAACCCCTCCAAGTACTCCCTCAGCACAAACGGCGTCTTCTTATGCGGCATCCTCGAGCGGATGGTAGCGCACGCGATGGTCAGCAGGCCGAGGTACATGAAGGCGATGGCGCGGACGGCCCAGGGGAAGCCGATGCGGTCGATGAGGTGGCGCAGCATGATGGGGCCGATGACGCCGCCGACGGAGGATCCCGAGACGACGATGCCGAAGGCGGTGGCGCGGCGCTTGAGAAACCAGCCGGCGACGGAGGAGAGGGTTCCGTTGAAGATGGCGCTGGAGCCGAGGGAGGAGACGATGCCTTGGGCGAGGATGAGTTGGTAGTATTTTGTGGAGAGGGAGGTCATCATGAGGCCGAAGATGTAGGTGACTGTGCCGCCGAGGAGCAGCCATCGGGGGCCGTGAGCGTCGAAGATGCGGCCAAACTATGTTTTGGTCAGTATTACTTTCTCTTTCTCCCTATCTCTTTATTCTCTTTAAACTTTGAAGAAGGGGAGGGGTTGATTTCATCACTTCGATGAGTCGTGGATGTCAAACTTACAATCGCAGCAGGAAACGTCATCATCCACACCTGAATCGACAAAATCCAACTAATCGTCGACGGATTCGTCCCCGACAGCAAGTCCCGCGTATAATACTCCTGAAACACGCCGATACAATTCACCAAACCAAAGGTGCAAAACAGCGAACACCATCCTCCCAAAACAACCAACCACGCCTGCGTCCCACCGTCCGGGAAATCCATCGGCGGAGACCCAGCCGGAGCCGGCGCGGCCACATCGTTACCGCTTCGAACACTGGCGGCATCGTCCTCGGCGCCCTTTTTGAGATCACGTCCCTTTTCGTCGCCGCCGAGAGATAAATCAGATTTCCTTGGGTCAACGGGAAGCACCTTCTCGGGATCGGAGTCTAAGTTGCCCGCCGCCGTTGATTGGGGAGAGGGATCCCTCCTGGAGCTGGCTTTGGGTGTTTGCGTCTCCATGTTGATCGTGGATGAGGAGGACGCTGTGGATACTGCGGACTTCATTGCTGATTGGGCTCGGAAACAAAAGACTGGGGGAAGAAAAAAGAAAAAAAAAACCCAAGCTATGACTTAGCGCAACGAAAACAGAAAATCCGAATGAAGATTGAAATGCTTGGATTATATGTTAATTCAAGAGGTGTCGTTTTTCACATCATCGTCGGCATTTTACGGGGCATCTCCGATATCCGCTAGTATATCCCCGAAGGAGAGGAAGAAATAGGTGGGATCAAAACGAATTCAGCGAGAGAAGGGAAGAGAAAAAAAAAATTGGAGCTCTAAACGGTTTTCGAACAACAAACTCGACGTGGTGTGAGAGAGACCTAGGCCTTCAGCGGCTCGGCATGGGACTGGAACCTGCTTGCCGGGTCATGTATTCACATCTGCAATCTTACAAACATGCGCAATGTTGGATTGCCGGCAAGCCTAAGCGAACACGGCAAGGCTCGAATTTGCGTCTTCTGGTTTTGGCAAACCACATGGCACACGCACCCCTTGCTTTCCTCTCGACTCTTTTCGCGGATTCGGCTTTTACGTGCCTGCCAAGTACGAAGTACGGGGACAACATCTGGAGATAGGGAAACTCCATTATAAATCACTGCTGCTCCGTCCTACTTCTTCGTCCACCTGCCGGAGTTTGGTTTCACACCCACTCTTCCGGCTTTTACAGGGAGATTAATAATTCAGCGCACACAGCTCGTCATTGCGATGCATACCAAGACTCTTCGGGTTCGAAGGCAGGGGAGCTAGGAGGAGCGTGCAGCTGGTGTTGCTGGGGATTCGTGCTGTTTCGTTCTGTGTGTGTGTGACAGAAGTCCCTTTCCCGGTTGACTGTGTCGGCGGGACCCACTTCGGTGGTTCGCGCTCTCGGAGTTAACCTTAGTGGCTTTTATGACGAGCTAACACGAGGAAGGGCGGAATTTGTTGCGAGGCCCTTGTCAAGGACAAGGGGGTGGGTAACAGGCCTTTCTGCGTTCCTGAAGGCATTGTCTGAACATGTCTAGGTGGTGATGCGGCTGATTTGAATCACCAAGAGTCCAGAACAATCCCTCCAGAGCTTGTCCGTTCTCTCGGCCGAGTAAGAGGCGCTAAGCATGTATCTGGCAAGCCGACGGAACTCATCTGGATTGACCACAAGGGCGAGCTTCATCGGCTGAAAATGCCGTGATCACCGATGATGTTTGCTTCAGAGAAGTTTACAAAAATGTGGGAAAGGAGAAGCCATAAGAAAAACAACCCACGGCGTAAATCCGCTGCTGAAGGAATCAGAAGATCCCAACCATCTGATAACTGTACACTCCGTAGCGCACCTAAAACCGAGACGGCCCGCCTGAGCTCACATGTGGGTTCTGGACCTTGTTCTCCTCCCCATGGGGGGCTTTGGCTCCCTTAACTCTGCGGAAGCTTCGGACGGACAGTGGATGGGGTTTCTTACTTTGGAGATGCTTACTTCGCCGAACGAAACCCACATTTTGTCGGCGATTACAGTCATGGGTTATGGCGGACCCAACGTAGGCCTCATCTATGCCCTACGAAGGAATGAGAAATGTTTAGGCAGATCTATGCAAAGGTTTTTTGAGGTGGGTTTGTCCCGGTGGGTGTTTTACTGCCTGGCGACGAGTCACTTCACCCCTCCGCGCAGATGCTGTTGGTGATTGAATTTCCCGTCAATTCCCAAGCTCCATCCAAGAAAATGGAGGAGATTGTTCCTACGTTGGTCTGGAGAGCTAGCGAGGATGTGCATACTTCGTACATTACTTACATCACTTTGTATGCTGAGATGTACATTATATCAGTCTCACAATGAGCTTTACCACTCCAATCAGTCACAATACTAATATACAGAAGCCGATCTAGCATTTTTATGAGACCCATCCGCAGGATCACACTGCCGTGCTGCAACTAGAGAATTCTCTCTCACCAGATAACCATAGTAGGCCTCGGACACGAGACTTAAATTCAATGAGTTGTAATAATCTCTTATTGTACACACAGTTTACCCTCCTGAAAAGGCCATTTTATACACGTTTTCTTTCGACCCCACCATACCCATCTAGTCTATTAAACCCAATCATTGCATCGTATCCTTAAGCCTCCTCAACCCTTCAAGCGTAACTTTACCATCCACCGCATCCGGCGCCTTCCTCACCAACACCGTCTCCTTCGCCTTCTCCTCAGCCTTCACAGCCTCCCGCTTCAACTTATTCACCACCTCGGCAGCCTTGCCTGCCTCCGCGTCTGCAATCTCATTAACATCCTCATTCGTCAACGAGTCCGCCAACCTCACGCCCCTGCTCGACATGAGCAGCGTAGCAGGGCCCTGGAACCTCAAAAACAGCCTATCGCCCCAAATCGTGCGGCGCAGCGACGTGCGCACGTTGTAAAACAGGCGCGCGAGCGTCTTGTACGTGTCCGTCGTGCGCATGACACGGAAGAACTCTGCGTTGGCGATACCCCTAGGCAGGGAAGGGATCTGCAGACGGAAGACGGAGCTCTTGAAGCGGAAGGGTTGGGGAGGCGTGCGGGTTACGGTGTAGGCGACGACGTTGGACGGATGCGCGATGAATTCTTCGCCTTCGGAGAGCGTGAGGCGGTACACTTGACCGGGGGAGGTGAGGGCCACAAGGCCGCGGCCCGTGACGTGCGTGGTGCCCCAGTGGGCGGCGGAGAGGTGGCGCTGGAGGCGTGGGGTCGGGGAGAGTGTGTGGCCTGTCCAGGCGAGGAGGGCGTTGCGCTGGGAGATTATCCAGTCGGTTGTGCCGTCGAGGTGGAGGACGGAGAAGGTCGTCGTGGGGGATTTGGTGGATATTAGTGCGGTGAGCGGGGTGGTTGAGGAGATGCGTTGGTAGAGGAAGGGAACACCAAAGAAAGCTCGTGTAAACGGTGAAAGGATCGACAAAGTAGATTGCGCCTGGACACAGAGTGTAAGTAATCCCCCTCTCGCCATAATTATGAAAATCGGACCAGGTCTTCGCATACGTTTTCAGGGTTGCCGGCGACAGCTACCAGCGTACCCCGGCGAGTATAAAGCTTCTGAGAAGCAGAAAGAGTGACAGAGAGGAGAGAATAAGGGCTTCCGAGAACTTCGAATCGGGCATCTAACACGACCAAAAGAATTAGATTAGTCTCTCGTAAGAACCGACACCCAAGCAGAGCCAATTGGAGTCGTAATACATACCGGCCGGATCCCGAGACGAAGCACTCAACCCAAAAGCATCCGCGCCGACCTGCTGACTCTCCGTGGCCGGCGACGCACTAATCTGAATGGCCCGACATTGCCGGCTCAGAATCGAGCGCCTGCTCTGCGCTCGCAGGCCGGCTGCCACTCGGATCAGGGGCGATTGGCCGCGCATGGCGATAATGTGAGGCGGAACTGAGGTGTACGGCTCAGATTCGAGTCATTCCCCGGTTCTTTCACTTGCAGATGGGAAAAGGCTCCGGAACACCATCTGAGCCGGGAAAAAAAAAGTGATGATGCATGATGTTTGGAGCTTGGCGGGTGCTTCCGGTCTGGGATGACACCACGTGATTTGGCGCTTCTCGCGTTTGGCTTAGTCAACAATCCGTTGCTGGGCCGACGAGAACGTTCCAACACACCCGCTTGGATCTCCCGATTGGATCGTTTACTTTGGGACAGACAGAACGACCGCACAAACTTGGGTTTCTTTTCGACACGGACTTAGCAAAGCATTCGCTGTGAAGCACCCAATTGAGGTCAGGGTTTTGTTTCTGTCTTTCTCTTTGCTTTATTATTTTCACTTATCCTTTCTTTTCGGGGCATTTTCATTGGCATTGGTAGCTTCAATTTGATTTTCTCGAAAGCATGTCTGTTCGAGTCGTCGCCCGGATACGTCCACTCCTGGAGAAGGAGCTCGACAAGGACGTTATTGTTCGTGCCGACAGCACCGAGGAGGGCAAGCATCCCACCATTGTCAAGATTCCGAATCCCAAGAATGGCACCGAGGAGTTCTCCTTCGCCTTCAATAGCGTCTACGACCAGTCGACGACGCAGGAGAAGTTGTTTACTGCCGAAGGTAAGCTCCTTTTCTTCTTCCCTCCTTCGATTGACGCCAAAAGCTAGAAAAACCCCCTCTTTCCCGAAAGTGGGCGGTATAAAAAACGAAGAAACGAGACCATGAAATTGACACCCTGTCTCTCAATCCCTTCCTCCTAGTCGCACCTCATCTCAAGTCCCTCTTCCAGGGCCTCGACGTAACCATCTTCGCCTACGGTGTCACCGGCACCGGCAAGACGCACACCATGCGAGGCGGCCTGAAGCTCGCCGACCGAGGCGTCATCCCGCGTCTTCTCAGCGGCGTCTTCCGACGCGGCAAGAAGATCATGAAGGACTCTAACGGCAAGACGCAAATAAACGTCGACCTATCGTACTACGAGATCTACAACGACAAGGTCTTCGATCTCCTAGAACCGCCCGAGAAAAGGCCACCCGCGGGTCTCCCTCTGCGCGAGAAGGACAGCAAGACGTATGTCGTGGGGTTGACGGAGCGGCCGTGTGAAGACCTCAAGGACTTTGAGAGGCTGTACATCGAGGCGAATAATAACCGCATCACGGCTGCGACGAAGCTCAACGCTCATAGTAGTAGGAGTCACGCGATTCTCCGCGTCAAGCTTACCCAGATCACGGGGAATACTATTCGCGAGAGCACGGCGTCTGCCATTGACCTTGCCGGATCGGAAGATAATCGTCGGACGGACAATAACAGGGAACGGCTTGTAGAGTCGGCTGCCATTAACAAGTCTCTGTTCGTCCTGAGCCAGTGCGTCGATGCCATCTCGAGGGGCGACAAGCGGATTCCGTACCGAGAGTCGAAGATGACTCGGATTCTGTCTTTGGGTCAGAACAATGGTATCACCATCATGATCCTTAACCTCGCTCCACTTCGAAGCTACCACCTCGATACCTTGAGCAGTCTGAACGTTAGCTCCCGTGCGAAGCGAATCGAAGTTCGAGAAATCGAAAACGAAGTCGTCTTCAAGCAGGTGCCCCGGACTACGTCGGCTCTTTCGGGTGCAGGGATTCAGCGACAGCCTCTGCGACCGCTCGCCAACGCCCACAACGTGCACAGTGGTGCCGTCGTGGCCAAGGCCGCTTCTTCTGATTCCAATAAGCCCACCAAGGCATTTAGCGTGTACGCCGATCGATCCAAGCCCTCGCTTGCGACGCGGCCAATCGCCAACACCTCGCAGATCCGGAGGTCCAACTCCACCAAGCGCAAGTCCGAGACGGGGGTGCCGGTGCCAACTCACCGTCTTGCTCCTCCTACCAAGATCGCTCGTCCTCCCACGCAGGCCTCCTTGCATCCCAACCCGGCGAGCATTACTGAGAAGGATATTGAGGCCATGGTGGAGAAGAAGGTGAGCGAGATCTTGGCCTCGAGGGCCGCTGCGGCACAGAATGCTGCGCCCGCACCGGCACCGGTGCAGCCCGATATCAACGAGGCGGTGCAGCGTCGACTCGAAGCGCTTGAGCGGAGGATTGACGAGGAGGACCGTCGCGAAGACGGGCGCTCGGATGGACTGAGGTATCTGCTTGCTGCGCGCCAGAGCAAGGAACGGGGGGATGATGCCGCTGCACTTAAGATGTACGAGATGGCACTCCCGTTCTTCCCTGGCCAGGCGAAGCTCCTGAGCAAGATCGAGAGGTTACGCTCCAAGCTGGGTCTCCAGCAGGAAGCGTCGTCCAAGGTCCAAGAGGCCAAGGCGGAAAAGAAGAAGCGGAGGCGAGTGGACGACGATGACTACGAGGCGGCCGAAGCGGATGACGACGTAAGCTTCATGGACCGATCATCTCCCAAGCCCAAGAGCAGGAAGAAGAAGGCCGTCAAGGTTGCGTCCGTTGAGGAGGAAGGCCCAGTAACTCCGAGGGCGCAACATTTGCTGGACATCATCAACTCGCGGGATCTCATGCAGATCAAGAGCCTAAACGGGTTTGGGCCGAAGAAGGCGAGGGATCTCGTCGACTACCTCGAGTTGTTGCCGGAGAATGACGGTGCGAAGATTGCCTCGCTGGGGCAGCTGAGAGCGGTGCCTGGCATGGGTGGCAAGATGGTTGAGAGGGCTTATGAGGGTCTTGGAGTCGCGCTTTGATGAGCGGAAGTGAGCATTTTGTGCGTGCATGCGTGCGTGATGTTTCCACTGTTATTATTTCTTATTCTTCTTTTATTGTCATTGTTTCTTGGGGCGGCTCTGGGTTGCATTGGGGCAGGAGTTGGGGAGTTGGGCAAGAACTACTACGTGGACAGAGTTCTTGGCGGGTGTATATCTACCCCGGTATGGTGTGTCTTTTTGATTTTGGTTATTTTGATTCATTTTGCACCGCAGAATATACCTCCGTTTTCTGTTTCTGCCTCGTTGATCGAAGAGAGCACAATTGGACCTGTGTACGAAGTACTCCGTAGGGAAATGTGATTGTCGGAGTCCAGTGTCGGACCGAGCCGGACTCGACCGGCGTCATGCCACTTCCCCAGCCCGACGGCCAAGTGGCCCAGCTCACACAGATTCAAGCCCTGTGACAGCTTGATGATTAAATGACTTAAGTTTACGCAAGCCGCATTTCCCGGCTTTCTCGGCCCACCTCAATTCCCATAATTCACAAGCTCGATGCATTCCGTTTCCAGGGATTTTCGCCCATCGCCGTCTTGGCAGGATCGATCAATGCGATGACGTCAGTGATGACAGCTGGTTTTACAAGTTGGAAAGCACATTCGAGAATGCTCTAAATAAGGCAGTTGCGCACCCGACATCACGAGCGTTGAATATTTCAATGTTGTTATTACCTTTCCTGCTATCAAGGACTAGCAAAACCTAAACACCATTCTCATTTCAGATTATTCCTGCTTGCTTCTGGCATAGCTACAATGTTTCCCTTCCGAAAGCATCGACATTGACCCATAATAAAAATCAGTTCCTCTATTTACGTGTTGTTGGTCTTGTCGCTCTTTCAAAAAGCTGTCCGGCCGAGTACTTCTCTTCCAAGATAACGGCAACGAGCGAAAGGAAGACTCCTCGGAGTCGAAACCAAGACTTGAAACTTGTCGAAATGAACTTTCAACAGAACCGGCCGCCCGTCGCCCAGGACGAGGGTATAATCCCTCCCACAAACGGGCACGCTGAGAAGAATGGAGCTGCATCTAACGGAGCTAAAGAACCGCCCAGGTACCAGCGCCTCTTTGGTCCGTTCAATAGGAGAAACGCCCGCAACGCGACGAGCGGCACCGGTCCGACGGCGACGGCGACTGCGTCTGCGGCGCCGCGTCCACGACGAGGATGGAGGCGTAATAGGCATGTCAACTTTTTCGTCATCTGGCTGAAGCAGACGTGGTTCGATATTGCCACTATTTTAGTCGTCGGTCTCGTTACCCTCGCTGTAAGTGAGCCCCCACCCCCAGCGTGCAGCGAGGATGGATGCCGAAAAGAAATCGCTAACAGACACTTTTTGGACAGCTTTACCTTGCATCCCCCGTTGGAGGACGCAGGTTCGCCATTACCTACCCGATACCGGGCCCGGGGAGCCGCCCTAGTACCCAAATCCTCGATCCTAATATCGCGTACCCATACCGTAGCTGGGCGATCGACTCCTGGCTCGCCGCTGTCCTCAGCTTCGTTATCCCCATCATCCTCATCGCCCTGTTCCAGATCCGCATACGCAGCCTCTGGGACGTAACCAACGGCATCATGGGTAACGTCTATGCTGTCATCATCGCCGAATGCGTCCATGTATTCCTCAAGACCCTCATCGGAGGGTTCCGACCCTACTTTCTCGAGGTTTGCGACCCGGACCCGGCCCAGCTTCAGAATGGCACCGGATTCGGCCAGGTTTATTACTCGACGGACATTTGCCGACAGACCGACAAAGGTCTGCTGAAGCAGGCGATGACGTCGTTCCCCTCGGGCCATGCCGCGTGCGCTTTTTCCGGTCTGGGGTTCTTATTCTTTTACCTCAATGGCAAGCTGAAGCCATGGAGTAATTATCGGCCCATGAGCTGGGAGGTGGCTCTTACTTTGATGCCTTTACTAGGAGCTCTGCTGATTGCTTGCTCCGTGCTCATTAATGCGGATCACCATCCCCATGACGTTGTCGTCGGGTCTATTATTGGTTTTCTGAGTGCATTGGCCGTGTACAGGGCTTACTATGCGGCCGTCTGGGATTGGAGGTTCAACCACATCCCACTGAAGCCGAGGGAGTTGGTGGAATACGACCTTGCGAGAGAGGAGAATCTTGAAGGTGTCATGCTTACCAAGGGCATGTGGAAGGTCAGCCATGGGGCTAGTCGAAGAACAGGGCCTGATATCATGTTGGGTGGTCTTCCGGGGGTTAATGGCGCACCTGGTGGGCAAGCGTACAGGAGAGGATCCGGAATGGCGAACGGGCCAGCGATGACTAACGTTAACGCTTACAATACCGGCATGGCCGGAGGTGTTCCGGACCGCAGGCCGGTGGGGAATGGGAATTTGGCCCCGCTCGGCGACAACATAGTGTGAGCGGGGGATCCGGCGCCGAGAGTGGGAAAGAATGGACGAATTCTTTGATACCGGGATCTGCGGCGCGGCCTCGCGAATTGTACGATGCTTTCATTTCTAATGGTTTTTTCTTTTCCCCTTCTTCTACCAGACGGGTCTGTTGCGTGGGTAATGATGGGGTTTGGTCAATGTGTCATTGGGTATTCGAGTAGGTTCAGCGCAGGACAGAGGAGACCACAGCCTCACAGGCTCATTGTATTAGTAGTCGGGATATTGCCTATTCTGCTCTCGAATATGAGCAGAAGGGCGCATGACTTTGTATCAGTTGGCTACCGGGTATAGATATCGGGATACTAGGAAGAAAACGGGCACGGGAGCGAGGCTACTCGCAGCCGTTTATCCTTCCCCTTCCCCCCCTTCCCCTCTCTAGCCTTTCTTTTCGAAGGGACTTGAGAATGGAGAGGAAGAAGTATGTAACTTAATCAGTACTCATCTACTTTTTTTCCCAACCTTGTCTCTTGTTGACCCAGCTGGTGCTCCCACGTGGTGGGCTTGTTATTGCTCTCCCGCAATCGACCGATGTTGGACAATGTCAGGCACAACGCTCGCAGCGACATCCTCAACATAAAGGGATCTTATATCGAGCCGTCTGCGAAGCAACGTAGCACTGCGGCGTTGGGCCAACGGAAGACGAGGGACGGACCCGACAGTTTGGTTAGGGTGCCGGAGGGGGGATGGGTGCATCTCCGATCCGAGCTGGCAGGGTAAGTATGATGATGGTGTTGGCTTCATTTCTTCCGAGTTTTCGTGACTGTGACTACTTCATTGTGGCTGGGTTTTTCTTTCGCAATATCGAATCGAATATTTGTATTTTACCCGGAGTTTTCTCTTCCCTTTCCTCTTCCTTCGAAGTTGGGGTTGGACAAGGGAGGATGATTTCGCTTCTGCTTGCGGCAGGGACACGGGTATTTACATGTCTCTCACGAGTTCTGGCTAAGCTTATTCCACATTCCACGCGCAGTCCGTCCGTACGAGGTCTAGTGAGGATGGGAAGATGCGCCCAGATGTGTGGATCGGAAAAAAAGTACAGGTGACGGAGGGGCTCTCCGCTCTCTCTACCTTGTCAAGTCCGTGAGGGCGTCTTTAAGCCAAGCCAAAAACTCCAGGATATCTTCCTCTGGCCAGGCTTTAGAGACCGCATGTGGCGGGCACTCTATTGTCCTGCCCTTTCCTTTCGCTTGCGGCCTTCCTTTTGAATTCCCGTCCCGGCTCAAATCTCAGTGTTACACGAGGCATATTGGACATCGTCTCCCAGGCGAAAGTGGCACAACGCTAAATATTACCCAGGAAATGTATCGAGGAGAATGGACTCGTCTTTTTTTCTATGCTGTCATGGTTCCACAATGATAATATCACATGTATCTGGATGGTATCTAAAAAAGGGGTCTCCATATCGCCCAATATTAATGAGATGAATGCGTAAATGAAATCCATCTTGTGACTCTTTTGAAAAGAAAAGTACTTCAAATGTTTCCCTGTCTACGCTCCAATACGCTGAACCCGGCTCCCCCAAATCAAAATCCCTTGCATATGCACATTATCCAAGCCGTGTCCATGTTTCCATCCAGTCATACAGGCCATTTCAAATCCAAGAAAGAAAACAAACCAAAAATGCAACAAGACAGAAGAACTCGCTTTAGGAAAACAAGACGTATCCGAGAACAACAACCGCAGCAAGGGTAGACGACAACCGGGCCGCCACTGCGCCACTACCTTGGCCGTTACCATCCTGGTCCGAACCGTTGTTCGAAGAGCCACCATCGGCGCCGTCGGTGGGCGTAGAGCCACCCCCCGTAGCGCTCGTAGAGTTCGAGCTAGAAGAGCTGGAAGAGCTAGACGAGCTAGTCGAGGAAGAGCTAGGCTTCGAAGCCGAAGAGGAAGTAGGCGAAGAAGACGAAGTCGTCGAAGTAGAAGTCGAAGACTTGCCCTTATCATCCCCAAAGCCAACATCACTGGAGCTCCCCCTCACCTCAATGCTGCCCTGCGATCCGCTCGAATCCGTATACACATACTCGCCCGCCTGATCCTTGCCGCCGCAGTAGTCCGTAATCTTGACCTCCTTGTACCAGGCAATGAAGGGCGCTTGGGCGAAGTCAGCGAGACCGCCCGCCCAGTCGATGGTGCCCTGGGGGTTGTCGGGCTTGCCGCCGACCCAGGTGCCCAGCTTGACTTGCACGGGGGTTTGGGGCCAGGTGGCGCCGTTGTCGGCCTCGGCGGGCGTGGCGCGGCGGATCTCGGCGCCGTCGACTTGGAAGCTGATGTAGTCGGGGGTCCAGTCGATGGTGTAGGTATGCAGGCCCTCGATGGCGTTGAAGGCGACGCCGTGGGTTTGGCCGTGGATGTAGTTGTTTACGCCTTTGGAGAAGAAGTTGGTTTGGACGTTGCCTGGCTCGCCGCCGATCCATTCCTGTGAGGTTCTTGGTTAGCAATTGGGAACTTCATGAGAGATCTACACCTGCCCCATCCCCCTGAGGATCTCTTTGTACCGGACCCCACATTGGCGTTAAGGTTTTGCCCCTGAAAAAAAGGTGCCAAGGACGAACCAAACTGGCGGGGGGATGAACGACTGATAGAAATCCGAAAGAGGGAAGGAAAGAAGAAAAAAAAGAAAGAAAGAAAGGTCCAACGTACCCAATCGATCTCATCACGGTCATCCGATTCAAGCACAACCGAAGTAACAATACCAACACCAGGCGCAGCCTTGACCGTGACGTCAACCTTGCCGAAGAAGAGGTACTTGTTCGACTTGATCAGCGGCGCCTGGTCCTTGTTGCTAATGGTGAGGACGGCGCCGTGCTCGTCGATGGTCAGCGGCGAGTTGTCGCCCACGATTCCCTTCTCGGGCGTCCAGAAGTCCAGGAAGGTCTTGTCCGTCTTCCAGCCTTCTCCGCCGGCGACGGTGGAGAAGTCGAAGCTGGTGGTCTTCCTGCAGTTTCCGAAGGCGGGATCAGGATTGCATTCTGTTTTTGAGTTGTTAGTGGGGAAATCCTTCGTAAATGTTTTTCAAGAGTACCTTGAGGGAGGAAAACGGGGGGATATGAACGTACTGTCTCCCTTTGTAGGGTCGCAGTCCGAAAATGTCTGGGCTGCAACGAGCGCGGAGCTAGAAAGTGCCGCGAAGGCATAGGCCAAGCTTGTGGAACGCATTTCGTTCTTTCTAAGCGATCGTCGAAGCAAACGATTGTGTAAGATGTGTGGTGTACCACGAGGACGTGGTGTCGGAGCGTGGCTATTGAATAACAGCTTCTCGTAAAGCTTGTTGTCTATACAAAAGCGAGAGTCTGGGGGATATGAAGATATATACCCCGAATGTATGGGTGGATAATAATACAAACACACAACGAGTGTAGGTAGATACAATATGGAAGTCTTCAAAGCTCTCCCAGATACCCTTGGGTGAGGGGATGGAAGGCTGTCTTATACTTCGAGACAAACAGGTCCCTCGACAGACATTCGTGTTCAGGCAGCCCTCTTTGTGGATCAAATCCATTTATTGCTCCGCTTCTCAGGAAGTCAGCATGACCATTTACCGTACCTTACCTGACGTGACGTTGTGTGGTTGCGTCGACCAACGCCAAAGCGACGAATGGGACGAGGGCATGCGGTTCGACGGAGGAGCCCGGTCTCAGTTTGAGAGCGCTAAAGCGGACAAAAAAAACAAGAGGGTGGGTATTTTTTTGCTCCTCGCAACGGGGTCTCTGATCTGACACGGGCAACCCTGCCGAGGATGTTGCATACGAACTGACTGACCTGACTGAACGGTAAAAAGCCTAGTGAGACGGTGGCAGTGGAGCCTACCTCGTTTCCTGAGGTACTAGCAGAATGGTGGCGGAGCACTTCTTCATGGAAAGGAGGTGAAAAAGGGCACCAACAGCTTCCATTTTCCACGGGTATATTGCTTCGTTTAAACTCTATTGACTCATTTTTCCCCCCTTGGCAATTCCTGGCCTGACTGATTCTGGTCAAACAAAGAAGTGTCTTACGAAGTAAACCTCGCATTCATACCCTTGTCCTCCTTGTGAAGGGTCGAGAAGGGACTTTGCGTTGTTTCTGCTGCAGGGCGGATTACGAAGTAGCAGGATTTCGTATGGGAGGGGGTGGCATTCCGTTTCCGTCAATTGAATGATTGTTTCCTGGGAGACGATGAGAAGGGGCGGATCGGACAATGGACTGAGATATGGAGGGGGTGGCTTTTTTCCAAATTGAGAATAGCGGGGGACATTTCTGATAAGAACCAGGATTGATGCCAAGCACCCTCTCTCGAGGATTGGAAAAGACGAGGATCGGCATTGACGCGGGGTGGCGGTCTTTGGAGTCGATCCAAGAATAGAAGTTTAGGTTAGGCCTCAAGAGGATTAATCCAGTCTTATGCGGGCCTTCGGTATTCTTTCTGTGCTGTCACGCCCACTGGACCAGAGGGACAGCAACAAAATTGATGTTCGTTTGCGACAATCGTCTAGTGTCGCCATCTATCCGCAAGCTACTATAGAGATTTCGCCGTGTGGCACATCGTGAGCTTCGGGGGAGAATACGGGGCAGCATCTGCCTTTTCGTTTCTCTTTCCATTCCGTTTCCCCCTCAGGTGAGCGCAGCGTTGGTTGTGTCGACCAGGCTGCGCCAGGGTGAGCCTGGGTGGATATTGAAAAGGGCACATTTTGCCGGAGCAAGTGTGTGGCACAGACATTCCCCGGTTCATGTTCATGTTGGCGGAAGGCTGCCCCGGGTCTTAACTCCATAGACGATAATGCGCTCTGAGCCTGGCGAAATTAGGAAAAATAAACTTTCCGCACAGGGCGATGTGAGATCCAGGAAAACACGGCACATGTTTCCAAGTGCCAAGGTTAGGCTGCCTGGCTCGCGACGAAAGCGGTGTTCACGATCTGTACTTGCTTGTAGTTGTAGATGTCTCTCAACCTGCGGCTGCTGGTCAATCTGAGCACTAGTTCCCTGGTCTGTTCCTATTCTTGGGGCTTGGGGCTGAGAAAGCCATGAAATCGATAGACAAACTGTAGCTCTTGTACTTGAACGAATTGAGTTTGAGCGGTGCCCGCACCTCATGGTCCCAACGTGGTGTCCTAGGCGAGAACCAGTGAAGGCTGGCGCTGTTGGTCAGGCCTGGCCAAACTCTTGCAGGGCACCAAACCGGTCCGCATCGGAATCGAGATGCACCGCATCAAGAGGCGCTGCTGGTGCGTTAGTGGGGAAATGTCAAGCAGCCCGTCCAGTCGGCAGTGAGCTTCAACGCCGAATTGCCCTGCTGGGCTTCCCGCCAACGTCCTGACACCCCCACTTGGACATCAGGCTTTCCCAAATGAACTGACAGTGCAATGTTGTTGTGAACGACCTCAATAATTGCCAAATTCCGCCCTACTCTACGTGTATGAACCGCAGCGGTCCCGCATGACTTGGCCGTTTCGCGTGTGAGGCAGCCGATATTGAAATCCTTAGAAGCCCGAGTCATTAAATATCAGGATTCTCGATTCGTGAGGTCTTCTCGGAGAGTGTAACGTTGTTTGTGAGACGTGGCTGTGTCCAGAGAGATCGGGTGCGGAAACGGCAGAATCGTGGTCCAACCACGCCGCCAGACCTTTGTGCCATCGCCATCAATTCACCCCTCGTGATTGAAGGCATTGTCCGCAGAGTCATATTAGGGCCGCTGCCCAGGCTCGGCTAATTACCCCAAGAATGCCCTTCTTCGGCTCCAGCGTCCAAGTGGTCTAGGTCAACTTTCCTCATGAAAAATGCCCCAGACCCTGGCCCAGCCGTTTTCTCGTGTTTCCAAGACGAACGATCGTGTGATGACATCAGCCTATCCCGCAGCCACCATCTGCCAATCTGGTGGCTCGTATCACCCTGCGGACCAGATCTTGGCCTGCTCGATGTGGACCCACGATCCAGCGACAGCAGGCGGATTTGGACATGGGTGTCCACCGAATCGTTTCCATGGAATTCGGCACGGCGGAGGACTTCGAGTTGGATCGCTCATCGTATTCCCACTCTCACTCCAAAAACCCGGACACGATCTTCCATGCCAGGTTGATCGCTCCCAGACAGAGAATCCGTATTTCTGGGTTAGGGAAATTTTCGACTTTTTGTGGGCTCTAAAAAAAGTTCTAATCTAAAAACAGATCATCTCCACCTCAACCTTCCCAGAATCGGAAATGGAAATCGCGTCCCTGAACGAGGACGTCATCATGAGAACATGCCCCTGTGGATCCCTTGTCTCTATATGAGAGAAGTTACGACCGACGCAGCCCAGCCCTGAGAGTTTTTTTTTCTCCGAAGCAGAAGGCGCTACTGAGACCGTTGAGATGCACAAGAAATTCTGACTTCATAGAGCTTCAGTTTCCGGGTGCATTAATTGGTTGAGTGCGCTTCGATATTGGAACATGTCTCCGATTGATGTACTCCAAGCTCCCACCTCTAATTCTCTCCATAGCCCTATCAAGAGAGGTCTGCGTATACAATTATACTGCTTCGAGATAAGGCCCTCTTCTATCCTTCGGTGATACGCCAACAGACAATGCATGTCTTCTCCTTATAGCTATGTCGTTCATTACTCTCCCAGGACAAAATGATCCTTAAAGCGGCACTATGATATTAGAAGCAAAATTCGCATGGAACAGTGCCGACTAGCTGGGGACAGGACCTTGTCTCCCCTTCACGTAAAAGACCCAGCGCAAGATGTCTCAAACTGGGGTTCTGTGCGTAGGGGATTGGAGACAATTGGGATGTGTACAAATTGGTTTCCCAAGTCCCTCCACGCTTACGTCTGCTGGGCGAGTCTTCCCGGAACCGAGAAGCCGGATCTTTGGTAGACAGCATCCTAATCCTCGCATTCCAAATCGGCAACGTCGAAGCCAAACCACGCTACCGTTCTCCGGGAACCATTATTTAAGTCCGCGATCCAGGAAGAGGGGCCCGTGCTAGTGAACTAGTGAGATAATCGTTCCTAAGTAGACCTCAGTCTGAAAGTGGCCGGTTCTCTGTGCTGTTCGCTACAAGCTTTCCGGCAACCACATCTCCATGCCCCTTTGATCTAGACATTCTGTGATGTACTGGTCACGTTAAACTAAACTTCGACCCATGGACTGGTACAGATGGGCTCGAGGGTCGGTTGGGAGGGTACAACTAGAAACTCCGGTTCGGAGAGAGCAGTTTTCTTCCGTCTTGAGAAGATCAGAAGTATTCAAGGATAACATGGGTTTCGGAGGCGTATGGCCCAATTTTTAACTCACTCTCTCCCTCGCAGTTCGAGGGACGCCGAAGCCCCCAGGCCCTACATGACTTCGCCCCTCTCTTACAGTTGCCGCGGGC
This sequence comes from Scedosporium apiospermum, assembly GCF_000732125.1. Taxonomy (NCBI): domain Eukaryota; kingdom Fungi; phylum Ascomycota; class Sordariomycetes; order Microascales; family Microascaceae; genus Scedosporium; species Scedosporium apiospermum. Next base: position 199,720 of record NW_015971793.1, on the reverse strand, counting down.
AGCCTGTTCCCAGACCTCACTCAGCCTGGTTTAGTTCTGCCACACCTCTCTCCCTGAACTACCGGTGGAGCGAACTCTTCGCCTTTTGCTGCGAGAGCCGTCTGCACCAGGGCGGGGCGGTCAGCTCCCTCCTGCCTCTGGGGACCAGTGGTGTCAGATCTTTTCGAACTGTCCATCCCGGGGGCTATGGATGGACCGCAAAGCGGTTTGGATTCGTGACGATGCGTCGTATAATCGACTGGCTAGCCACCATTAGCAGTACTAAGATGTTCCCCGATCTTCTGCCCAGCCAGGCTGTATCATCCAGGCCTTCTTGCATCAGAACCCCCACAGCTCCTGCTTTGTCAACTTCGACATCTGGCTGCCGCGGTTTCGTGCAAATATCTAGAACTTAATCCTGCTATCCGCCTAAGCCCTAACTAAAACATCCACCTCCACAAGCACGCAGACGTTGTAGGCACTACAAGCAACAGGATGCATAAAGCCGTTTATGCTAGGGCCTCGCTGGTGCAAATAAGACCAGCCTGGATTAACTTCGATATTTTCGTTAGGGACTACTGGTCAAAGCTCTCCTGTGTCTCGACGTCCCCTCCAAGCATTTTTCGACCCAAGGACGCAAATGAACTCGGGCCCATCACCATAGGCCCGGCGGCAGCACGCAGCGCGAGAGTGTTATCGACGCCGTCGGTCGTGGGGACCTGCACTAGGCCGCTGATGTCGCGTTTAATCTTGGACTGCGCACCTGAGAGGACGAACCTGGAGAAACTAGACGGGAGGATGCTCGTATCGGAGAAATCAATGACGGCAATGTCGCCGCTTTCACTGATTATGAAGTTTTCGAGCCACACGTCTGAATAACCGTAGACTAGGGGTTCGCGCGACGGCCCCTCGACTCGATCCTTTTTCTTTGTGATTGTGAGAAACTAAAATAAAGGATGAAAGAGATTAGGTTCGAAATAGGGCAAAGCAGCGATCAAATAACATCCAGTCTCTCTTACCTGGTTGAGGTGGTCCTCTAATTGTTCAACATCCTGGTAGTGGCGTGGAGCATCCTGGTCATCGAAAAGGGAATGTCGAATCTTTCCTCCATTGATCGCAGCTGGGCGAGACCCAGGCGGGACAGGGATGCGGTGGAGTTCGGAAAGAGCAAAGGCAATATGGGAATATATAGAATCCGCTCTAGCAAGATCCTCAATATTCTTCAGCCATTCATCCGCCGTTTTACCTGGGATATATTGCATGACGATATACGATTTACGACGTTCGCGCTGGGCTCCTCGTAGTTCTAAATCGCAAGCATAAAATATCCCGGGTGCCTTAACTGGCGATGAAAGCCGTCGTAGCTCTTCGTATGCCATGACCTGGGCGGGCACCTCATTCCAGGTGATTGAAGGGCCGTACTTGATCCAGAATACAGGTGCTTCTGATGGATATGCAAGACCCAGGTTGTAGTGTCGCGGATGTATCCCGGTGCAGAGCGCGGCAAGCTTGCTGGCTGTAGGAACTCGAATATCTTGGGGGGCAGGGAGCCCGTGATATTCCCTGAGGGCATGGACTGATATAGGAAACATGATGTTGAGTGTATGTGGAAATGAACGTAGCGCGAGAATGGGAGGGCAGGTTGGGGGTGTCACAGGTGAGGAATGGGCAACAGGCGATGGTGATTCAGGGTAGTCAATGTCGGTTGCACGAATTCGGGGTGACTAGTCCATTCAAATATTAATAGCTGAATTGAAGATTTCATTGTTGGTTGGATCCTGATCCTGAGGCTGGAAATGGGCGTTCACGGTGCTTTTATCCTCTTTCCTGCACACAATGTAGCCGTGTTCTCAACTTTGTATATCTCGAAATCGTCGATACATAATCCTGGGTGCCGCCTAAGCTTAGGCTTGGTCCTGGCGGGGCGACATGGCCCACATGGGGCTCAGGATGGAGTTGTGGATGGTGATTTAGGTTTTGGAATGAGGCCAAGGGCTTCTAGGATGGCTGGGTGGGAGACGGCTTTAAAGTACTCTGGGAGGCTTTCTACAACGTCAGTCTCTTGGAATTTAGTTCTGGAGTGTATTTTCAGACTGTTCCTATGTTAAGAGCCAGATGTCCAGCAATACCTACCACTTAGTAACGATGCTGGTGAAATCACTTTTTACGAGCCAGGGAATGCGGCGCTTTGGTACGGATCGGGCCGCCCGAACAAATGAATGTTTGATTCGGTTTCCCACCCCCGTTCCGGCCCCGAAGCCTCCGGAATGCGGCATTTTCCTAGTCCGCGGAGTCCGGGATTGGGCTTTCGAGAATCCCGAGAGGAAGATGACCCTCGATGCCTTGCCTAGGTGCCTGCCACTCCCATCGACGTAGACTGTCCAAAGCTTGGATCATACATTCTTGAACTCAAAGCCCACGAGGTCTTTGCGAAGAAGGGGATTTGTTCGTCCCAGCCTTGATGCTCGCACTTCCTCATTTTACTTCGATGTCTCGGATAGAGGAGCGGTGTATTTTCCCCAGCCGGCACGCAACCTCATCTCGGTGAGTGTATTCGGAAAAAGCGCGTCATATTCAAGCTGGGCTAATTGTCCGACTTCATGGCTCGTTCTTGGCTCCGCCTGAGAATGGGATCTCAACGACGGCTGTGGCTTTTCTTCCCCGCAGAAGATCATGAATTCATGATGTATCTGGCCAGTATTGGAAGAACAGGGTGCTCTGTGAGCCCAAGTGTCGGAGGGGCATAGCTGACATGACACCGGGTTGAAGTGTTTACCTCGCTGTCAACTGAGAGAAGAAAGTTCGAAAGCAGATGAGTGAGGCTTGGGCAGAGACGGCAAAGGCATTGATGGTCATGTCAGCTGAGTCTGATCCAGGATTACGAAGTACGTGGACGGCATCTGTCTCGACCTTTTGTTCATTGTTATCTCGCAATATCAAACCCACGTGGGGAGTTGATATGCGATTAGATATGAGAAGAGGCACCCTTGATGCACGAGACCGCAATGGGAGACCGTTGGGTAAGGTCCGCGGGGATATCTACCAAATGCGGAGGGAGAGCCTGGGAGAAAGGCTGGGAGAAAGGAACTCGCTCGAGGAGGGGTCAACGATGAGTAGTACTCAGTAGACCTCATTCTCCTTGTCGGACGTTGGTGCGTGTTTTAAATGCGCACCTGCAGCCTTCGACCTTGAAGAATCGGCCCCAAAGAGGAAGTTAAAACCCTTCCATCAAGATTCTCCCGCCTCTTCCATTCCAAGATAATCAGCAAAAGTGGGAAGTTGGTTGCTGGATTTCCCCCCCCCCCCCACCTACACGCCAGGGGCAAGGACCAAAGGACCCTCCCGCTAGCTAATGCAACGGTAAAGATAACGTGCAAACATCTCCCTTTATCACTGGTTATCGGGGCGGGTGGGTGAGGGGATATTCGAGGCAACGTCTTGATGATTATCTTCATTCGAACAAGACTCGGGAGATGGGCAGACTCTTCTGCAGGGTTGGCTGCATATCATTAACAGAACAAGACAGCACAGACGCAGACCCCTCCCTAGTTCTTGATTTGCTCTCTTTTTGATGACATTTCTTTCCGATGACATGCAGATCCCTGGTTCTCGAAGGTGGAAGATTGGTTGGAAGGGAGGTGGTGATGCGCTTCGGCCAATCGGAGCCTCAAAGTGGCCGGGACTGCTCCCAACAGGGGTAATCAACACCAAACTAGATGGGACACCGAATGACATTGGAGGGGGAGGTCAACTGGGGAAAATGCGACGTTGTGCCATCCAAGACTGGGTTTCTTTGGAAGGACGAGGCAATTGACATCAGTCAAGCATGTCGTCGTGTTGTGATGCGGTGGGTGGGTTGAAACTACCCTTTACTGCGCTGAGCCAATGTGCGATGGTATCTCATCGCGATGACATGCTACTCGAGACACACAAAAGGTCCTTGGATATAAAATGTCAAGATATCTCCCCTCTTCCGTCGTAATGCCCGTCACGAAGAGCTCTCTTATCCAGGCCAGAAGATACCACTCAAATCTTTGTCTACAATGAAGACTTCCGCCATCACCGCCGTCATCGCCTGGGGCGCTCTCGCCCTTGCCGCCCCTGCTCCCACTCCTGTACGTTGCAAAGGACCGAAGATCCTCCAGAATCTTTCCCCCCAAGATTCATAGTAAAAACTAATGCTTTCAAGCCTGGCATCCCGACCGAGTCGACCGCCCGCACCGAGCTCGCCGCGCTCAAGGTGGCTGCCTCTGGCAGCGGTACTGGTTACAGCCGTGATCTCTTCCCTCATTGGCATACCGTCTCGGGCAGCTGTAACACCAGGTAAGGCATTCCTTCCTCACACTCCCCTCAGATTTGGCGTCGATTTTACTAAGTAAATCAATTCTTTGTAGGGAGTACGTCCTCAAGCGGGATGGCACAGGCGTCGTGACCGACTCTGCTTGCGCGGCCACCTCTGGAACTTGGAAGAGTCCCTATGACGGTGCGACCTGGACGGCGGCCTCTGACGTAGACATTGACCACATGGTCCCTCTCAAGAACGCCTGGATCGTAAGTTTTTACGATCTTCCCTTTTTCATTCCACTCACGTGCTTGAAGCCGTTTATCAACAACGCTGCTTTACATTTTCATGCCCACTGACACCTTCCAGTCCGGCGCCTCCTCTTGGACCACCGCCAAGCGCGAGCAATTCGCCAACGACATCGACCGACCCCAGCTCTGGGCCGTCACCGACGACGTCAACCAGAGCAAGAGCGACAAGAGCCCCGATTCCTGGAAGCCCCCTCTCACCAGCTTCTACTGCACCTATGCCAAGAGCTGGATCCGAGTCAAGAGCTACTGGGCCCTGAGTGTTACCTCGGCGGAGAAGTCGGCGTTGTCTTCCATGCTGGATTACTGCTAGACGCGCATCTGTGGAGTTGGCTGCGTTAAGAGACTGGTGTATTCTATCAAGGCGTTAGAAGCCTTTTTTGCTTCTCCTCGGGCATCCACTGATAAGAGGAGAGGACATACTGGGACCGTTGGTTTCTGCAGGCCGTTGAGAGATGAGATATGCTAGAATGGTACTAATCGAGGGTGGTGAACGCAGACCTGCCGAACGAATTGACGTTATTTCCGTTCTATAAACCTGTCAGTTTAATTTAGGCGTTCGTAAGAGCAAGGCAGCCTCGTACATGCCCCCGAGCCGAGGAAACACTTCCGCAGGGTGCGACATTTTAAACTGTAGCCCCGGCGGACCATGAAATACATCAGGCAGGAATTTGACAAATCATGGGGATAGGCCTTTGAAAGGAATATTCGTAGAGGATTCTATGGACCCTCGATATCCTTCATAATAGCATTAGAAACAGTCATCTGTTGACCCCAAGAAGGAATCTGCGTGAGTTCAACACTTTGTAAACCCCTGTATCGACAGGACGCGTGAAAACCCACGTGCCTCCTGAGACACCGTGATGCTCCGTGGAGAGCTCACTTTTTTGCTTTAGTTTCGCTATCCGATCCTGTTCTGCCGCACCTCCCCACACGAACATGTTCGCATAGTTTCTTGCCGTCTCGATCCACGACTCGCGCTTTGTAAATATCCTAAGGTGGTATAATTAGGGGGATACGTACGGCGGAATGTGAAGACAAGGGACTGAGGAGCATACCAAGATCCATTATCGCCTTCGCGGCGTGTAGCCAGATACACTTCGTGAGGGATAGACGAAAGGTCGGCCCTGCCTGTAACACACAGGTCGTAGACGAACCACGAATTGCCCTTTGGTGAGTCAAAATTAGGCAAATAAAATATGTTATCATAGACTGGCAGCTGGACCTTGGGCTTTATTGGCCTTCCCAGCTTCTGTCTGCAGAATGCGTCGCCAAGCTTGAATGGCCGCTCTTCCGGAGTATCTGAAATATCGGCAGCACAAGCTCGGATAATGATGCGCATTGGTGTTATCGGCTGCATTTGGGCGGGGTCTGGGTGATGGAGCTGGTAGGTTGGCAGGCTGACGTAGTGAATGGGGTCTGGTCCCTGGTTATTGATGCATTGATGTTCGGTCTTGTGATGCCTAAGACCGTGTTGCTGGAATTGGCTTCAATGCTGATTATGGCACGACGTCCACTGTACTACTGTAGTCAGAGCAACGACCATGGAAACAGTTGAGGATTCTAGGCGCTGCGAAAAACAACCTAGTAACGAGAGATCGAAAATCAGTTTGCGACACCCATTTTGCCTTCGAGATTTTGGGTATAGGCTAGTCTTCTTATACGTATATACTGCTGGAATAAAGAAAACAACAGATTTAGCTCCAATTTCGGACATCCACTACAGAATGGATCTGGCGGGAGCTTGGAATCTGTGAAAGAATGGAGTCAGACCGGAGCATAAGAAGGAAAAGATAGTCGGTGCTGAATACCTTGCTCGAAGAAGAGACTGCGTCTTTTCCCAAGATGTGGTGGTATATGTGGCTGAGGAGGTAAACGCTCGTCCGACCTGTGTTCATCCCATGCCCCAAAGTCCTTCCCCGAGTCTTCTTATACCCACGACTTCCCTGTGAAGCAAGAGGTTAAGACTTCCGGAACCTTCCTCTTATGAGCATGATGGAATCAAGAAAGCCTCAACATCAACATCAACATCAACAAACACAAACATCTCACAAGCAAACTGGATTTCAGTATCTCATCATATTACATCTAGTCGTATACACAAAAGAAGCCCCAATCATCACTCACGAAAGAACCCCAACTCCAACCCCCTCAAAACCAAACAAGCTCGAAGAAAACCATAACAAAATAAAAAGAGGTTTTAGAACAGGCTCGGCCGCAGCTGGAAGTGGAGAATCGAATAACCATCAAGAAAAAAGGAAGAAAAAAAATAATAAAAAGACAGCTGTGAAAAGGGCCAAAGACATAAGGGAAGACGTTATGCTCTCGCTCGGGGGGTATCTGTACATGGACGTATTCCGACAATCTTCTTCTTCTCCCCCGACCAACTCTCCCGTAAGGTTAATCGTAGTTGGGTTCCCTCAAAATCAAAAATTAACTTCCATCTCAACCTGTTTGCTTCCTTCAGGCGAGAACCCGGATTGTTTTCGCGTGTAAAACCCATAAGCTTTTCCCGTTCTTGCTCTTCTCTTTCTGCTTTCCCCATATTGAAATCCCACACCCCAAAAAAATCCTCATCTCCCATCTCACTCCCCTCCGACATCAACCGCCTCTCTCTCCCCATAAATCTCCTTCTTCCTCCCCTCCGCCTGCTGCAAACAATCCACATAAGTCCTGTACTTCACAATCTCCCTCAACAAATATGCGCTCTTGCGCTCCCAGTTCGCCATTGCCTTGGTCGCGTTGTGACCCCTAGGTGAGAAAGCCAGCAGCATGGGGCTGCGCAGCTGGTTGTGCTGCTGCAGCTCCTCCTCGATCGACCGCACGTACGCCTCCAGCGTGCGCAGCTGCTCCTCTTCGCCCTGCATGCTGGGCCGCATGCTCTGCGTCGGGGGCATCCACTCGGCGATGTGGATCCTGTCGCCGGGGAGCTTGTGCCGGGGCCCGCTTCCCGGGCCGCTGCCGACGCCCAGGTCAAAGCTGCCGGATCGGAAGCTGCGGCCGCTTTGGACGCTGGATTTTCGCGCGTGGTGGGCGTGGCTGGTGCCGCCCGTGGCGCTGCTGCCGGGTCGCGAGGTGCGGCCCGTTCCTACCACCACCGCTGGTGGCACCGAGTTTGCCGTCGCTGCTGTCGTCGTGTCGTTAATGGCACTGACGAGCGAGTTGTTCACGATGGCCTCGCTCCACCCATACTCAATATTGCTGATACCACCAACAAGCGGATGCGTGCTCAGCCTCGCACTCCAATAATTCGCCGTCGTAACGAATTCCTTAATAATCTCCGGCGTGCCAACCTGGAACAGGTGCACCGCCCCCGTCGGCAAGCTCAGGGCCCACACGTGGGGTCTACTCCTAGAGTACCCTGGCGGCGGGAGCGCCGACGCCAGCGTCTGCCTTAAGCTGAAGGTGCCCAGGCTTGTGGCGTTCTCCTGCCAGTTGCCCCCGCCGACCTGGATCGGCACGCCGCCACCGCCGCCGGCCGCCTTGTTGTGGTGGCGGGCCGAGCGGGCCTTGTTGCGCAGCGACTTGTTCGGCGAGAACGAGAAGAGGCTGAGGGTGCCCTTCTGCACGACGGCGAACACCTCGGTCCAGTTCCTGTCCTTCGCCTTCCTGTCGATTCCGTCGAGGTGGTGTTTGTGGGTGACGATGCCTTCCTTGACCCAGGGGGGACCGGCGAGCTCGAGTGACTCGTCCTCGAGCAAGGGTGCACCGCTCTTTTCGTCGTTGCTCATGATCGAAGGCGCGCCGCCGCCTGGAATATCCTCCCTTATTATGGCCTGACTCAAGGCGTTGGCGAAACCAATCGACTGCTGGTAATCGTTGCGAGGCCAGGCTGACCCGAAGGAATCCATCGACATGGACGTCTGGGTACGGCCGAGTGATTGGCGGCTCCATGTGGCAGACGACGTGGCGGGGCTCCAGATGGAGTTACCATCGTCAAAGCTCGTGCGGCTAGATGAGAAGCCGTTCCCGCCGAGTCGGTGCCGCGATCGACTCTTTGAGCCCCACCTGGAATTCGTCGTCCGGGAGCTCTCGGCGATCCTGCCGCGGAGGGAGGACTGACTCTCCGAGGGAGCCTTGCTGAGAACGCTGGGCGACCGCTTGAGCATCCCCATGACGGAGAGGCTGCTCTGAGACGCCGGGCCGGGGTGATACCTGTCGGGCTCGGCGCCGAAGAGCGGAAGCCGTTCGTCGCGGATCGAGACGTAGATGTCCTTGAGCACAGACTCGACTTGGCCCTCCCAAGCCCTCATCGGGCCGTCGAAAGGAGCCTTAACAAGGGGCCCGCAGTCATCGGGAGAGGCATCAGATGCGTTCGTGTCAGCGCGACCGGCTGGTAGGAATGAGAGACGGTTGTGGGACGGCGGTTGATCCGTGGACGGGCGGACATCTTCGGCGGCGAGCATCCCGGCCTTACCGGGAAGGATACTGGGGCGATCGTATACGTCTGCAGGAGAATCATCCAGGGCGTGGCGAATGGTTGTCAACGTGTTCTTAACGAATTGACTCCTCGTCATCTTAGAATCGATATCGGCCATGTGGAGATCCGTGTTGAGCAGCATGATGGAGTAGCAAATCGTGTGGATGACATCTATACAAGGGTCAGCACATACAGATACACCACGACAATGAAAGAAAACAAGAAGTTAAACATACCGATGGATTTGAAGCCATGATTGGGGTTAGATTCAACCCATCGAGTCGAAAATGCCAATAAAATCCTATCAATCTGCTGCGTCTCGGCCCGCAGGACGAGGCGCCCACAAACCTGACGGAGCGAAGCAACGATGCTAAGGTCACTGAAATTGTACAGGTCCATGTACGCCCGCAGCGTGCGCTGCCTAACAAGGCCCTCAGCGCCCATCCAGGCCGCCGCCTTATCCTTCTGAATAAAATCTTCGTTGCCGTCAAAGATCTTTTGCGCCTTTTGCTTGTCGTCGTCTGTCGGGTCGCCGACAACAAAGTCGGGTTCGTCGATGGGCTTGCCATCGAGGGGGTTCGTCGTCTGACCGTTTCGAGGCCTAGAATCGTCGGGGGTCAATTCGACGCGGACGCTAGGGGTGTTACTGGGTGATGACTTGAAGCCGGACGCCGCCGAGTCCGAGTGTGCGCTGGCAGACCGGGCACCTTCGATGGGTAGGGCCAACGTCGCCGAGTTGAGCTCCTCTTCAGAATCGGTGACGTCGAGAGCGGCGCGAATACGCCGCCGGATAGGTTTAAAGGTATCATCTGCGCGGCTCTCTCGGTGATGAGGGGCCCCGAGATGGCCGCTTTCCGTCGCCAGCATTCCGTCGTTGTCCTCTCCTCGTACCACCCCTCTGCCGTTACCTCCGTCGGTCTCGTCTTCCCTGTCCGTTGCCACTTCGGGGGCGGTGCTCGATCGGGTCGGTTTCCCAAGAGGTTTGACTCTATTCGATGGCGCCGTCGGGAAATCGAACTCGTTGTCGCTAGGGGGGTCGAGGTTTAAGAAAGAATTGTTCCTCGTCTCGGACGACAGGGGGACCTCGGGAGGTGGATGATCAGGCGTGATGTCAGGACGGGGCGACGACGCGGAGCCAACGTCAGGAGATGCGGAGGCAGGGTCGACGGCGCGAATCACGGCCCTGGGGCTAGGTTCGTAGTCGGGAGAAAAGTCGCGTTTGTACCCCTCAATGTCTTCGACGAAGTGAGACTTTGTCGGTTCCGCTAGCGGCGAGGACGACTTCTGCTGCTGCTGCTCCAGTGACTGGAGGGGTGCGACGGCCACTGTTGGACTACCCCTGAGATAGGGGCTCATCACCTTTCTCAGTGAACTGACGGGGCTAGGCTCAGGGCCGGGCGAAAGTTTATCTAGGTTAGGCTGGAGGCTAATGGGCGGCACCAGCGGTTTGTTGGTGGGGAGTGGTGGGGCGTCCTGAGACCTGGGAAGGGGCGGCGCCTCTTGATCGTGCACCGATTTCTTCCGCCGGCGAAAGAAGGACGAGGGTTTTTTCTGCAAAACGTGAGGGGAATGGGATGAAGATGATGAAGCGTTGGTATTATTGTTATTCTCTCGAGATGGGGTCGAATTGGTCCGCGTCTGCGACGCAATTTGCGGTTGGCCGCTTCGATCGGCATTTCCCCCGTTTGTCGACGACGAAAATTGACTCGGGGAATGTGACAAATCGTGGGCGGCACTGGCGGTAGCAATAGCTGTGGCAGTGGGAGTGGTATTCCTAGACGAACCACCAAACACTCTCCTAAAGAAACCCTGTTTCTCCTTGGGTTGAGGAGTCGTAACGTAGGGAGGAGCGGCGGAGGTTCCCGCAGGGAGGGCCTCCTTTGTCTTTTCGTACCCGACGTGAGGTGCCGGCGCGGAGTCGAGGTCAAGGTCGGCGAAAGTTGGGATTGGAGGGATGGCCTCTCGACTGGCACCGAACTTGGACTCGCCCTTTCTCGCGGGACCCGTCATGCTTCGTGCAGACCTCGTGCTGCGTTTCCTCTCGAGCGTCGGCGTCTTCGGCTCGGCCATGGGCCTGGTCGACATAGGGATGGGCATGGGCTCCGAGGTCATGAAGGTGGCGGTGACGGGAGTAGGGGGTGCAGTTCGTCGAGGTCCCCCAGGGACGGTTGGGGTCGGTGCGGCGTCGTAGTCATCATTCAGGAATGTATGCGTGAAGTCGGAGTGCCACGTGGATTGAGTATTCTCCACACGCTGGTGGCCGTAGTCGAAGCTCGATGATCTCCCACCGAACCCTGACGCCCAGCGTTGGCTGCCGAGAACTTGGACGTAGCCGGCATCGATACTATTCGTGCTGCTGCTTTTGCTGTTCTTGCCTCCGCCTCGAGTGTGTAACCGACGGGGAGTGCTGGGCTGACTGCTCTTGAGCGATTCCCTCAAGCTATTCATTCGGGTCGGACCAGATGTTTGGTAAGTCGAATTACTGTTGCTACGGCGAGATCGATTAATTTTGGCAGCATCGTCGCCAGCTTCCAGATCGGAACTGTAGGAATGACCATGGGAAGGGCCGGGGCCGAATCGTGAACTGGTATTCGGCCTCGAAGTCCTCGATGTTCTCGTCCAGGTCCGGTCGTCCGAGAGGGAGGAGACACCGGCACCGTACGATGACGAATATCCCCTGGACGACTCGTCGTAAATGTTCATGTGGGTCGAATTGGCTTGTCCGAGTAAGGTGAGCTGATCGAGGGACAAGAGCATGCTCGCCATCAGCGAGTCACGGGTGGACTGAGAGGGCGGCATGGAGAGGTCGTGAGAATCTCTCAGCACGAACTCGTTCTCCTTATTAGACATGTCGACGAATTCGACATCGAGATCGGCAGGGACGGGGGCGGAGGAGGAGAAGGAGGAGGACGAGGTGCGGTGGACGGGGGTAGTGGAGGGCACTAGAGCGTGGTCGCGGTAGTCTGCATGCTGCTGTGCGTGGGATGACGAGGGTTGTGCTGCTTGTGCTTGTGTTGGAACTGGTGCTTGCGTTGGTGCTTGTGTTTGTGCCTTTACGGGTCGGCTCACCGCCGACGGGCTGGCCCTGGTCTCGCTAGTCGCCGTTCTTCGATTCGGTGGCGTTTGCGGGATGGGGTCGCGCGGCTTGAGGACGGGGAGCGGTGGTGGTTTCGAGGTTGTCGTCGCTGTTTTGGACTTGTTGTTGTTGATGTTGCTGCTGCTGAGGTTGAGGTTTGGAGGTCGACGTCGTTGAGTCGAGGGAGACATTGTACCAAAGGAGAAGACGAAAATACCACAGAAGGAAACGAAGGGGAAAAGCAACGTTCGAATTGACCCTTTGCAACCTCTTGGGATTCAGGGCCCCAGGGCAGCAGGGGGTGGAGGAGAGAGCGAGGCCAAGTGTGGGGAAAAAGGAAATTGGATTATCTCGAACAGCGCAACAGCAGCCGGTGAGACTGAGGCGACTTTTCTTTGTGCACCACACTACGAAACTACAACGTCGAAGGAAACGTTCACTTCTAGGTCTGCATTCGCAACCTCGAACAGGTGCTAGAATTATTGGGATTATTTGGCTGTTTGCAGCGCTAGGAAAACAATAGGAAAACAATGACACAAATGACACCAATGACATCGGGCCTGTTTAATTGGCGTCTTGCTCGATGGGATCAATGAAAGGAGTCGACATGGGTTCAATTTGACGATTTTGGTCCGCGCTATGCAGTCGACGCGATCAGCGCCATGCTCGCAGATGCACCAACAACAACGTGCAGCACGAGGACTTCGATCGATTCTCTCCCTCTCTCGTCAGAGCTGGATTAATGTTGTGCGTATGCGTAGTAGAAAGGTCACACCTTATTACTCTGCACACTACACGACTTCGTGGTCTGGACGAAATCTCGCGATCGATAAGTGTCCTACGCGCTAATTTGACACGAGAGACACCAACTAGCCTGGAGCAGGCTTGGAAGTCGAAATTAGTGCTTGAAGTATGTAGTAAAGTAGAATCAATGATTCGAAGCCATCAGCCGCCACCCACTTCCACAATTACCACCATCATCTCTCATGGACTAACCCTTGCCCGGGACGACCGGGGTCAGGTCATCACACCAATTGCTTAAATCTCCTTGCCGTTGATGCTATAGCCTACAAGGACAAGTATGAGTCTATTAACAAAAGCCAGAACAATGGCGCTCGAAAGTTATCTGTTCACATCTCGGTCGAGGGATTGGGGGTCACAGCTCCCAGCACGCGTCCGAGTGTCGCCCAAAGAGAGGAGAGAAGTGAGAGATGAAACATTTACCTGCAGCATCATTTGTTCCTACATATACAATGCGGATGAGGAAAAGTCGCCGTTGGTCTCCTTTCCTCACTTCTCCTGTCCTATCACAACCTGCATTGATATTGTTACACGGGGGATACGAATTCCAAAGGAGGAATAATAGGGAACAAGAGGGAATAATGCGGTAGAAGCGAGTACCTCGGTACCACGATGGGATAACCAGACCCAAGACCGGAATATCTGGGACGGATGGTGAAGGGGAGCAGTTTTCTTCTGAGGTCGTTTATCCCAGCCAAAGCCAAACCTTTCGGGGTAGAGTGCATGCATGCAACCCTGGATCAAAACGGTGAGGCCAGCCAGGTTCCATCCGCAGGCTGGCTCAGCTGATCCTCAACTTGACCCAAAAGAATGGAAATGTTTGCTCTCCCAGAAAGATTGATCATCGTCCCAACAAGACACTGGAGCTCTCTACTTCTCAGTCGCATCGTCGCCGAGGAAAAGAAAACGCGACACGCCGTGAATCACTACTACTTCATAGTAGCATAAATGCCTCCTTGTGCCCCGAATGTTTCCACGCACATGCCAAGTTCAGGCCAGCAATACTAGCACCAAATCTAGTGTAGTACCTGCATAAAACTGATCCTGCTGCCCTCCACCTGAAGGTGGGAATATTTAGCGCGATACTGTCTGCGGACATCCAAGACTGAGGCAAAAGTCGGATGTGAGAGCCATCATGTACAAAGGACTTCGTGCACACCACATCACAAAAAGGAGAAAAAGGGGCAAACTTGACAGGAGGGGCGCTTGGACCCTTTCGCAGGCTTCGCCAAAGCTCGGTCACGCGAAACTTGACCGGTGCTCTTAAAAACGTGGTTAGCTAATAATTGTTAAGGACAGAAAAAGAGAGAAAAAAAATAGCGAACAGCCAAGGCTGGATTCGAACGAACCAACTACATCCTTCAGCGCTAATTTCCACAAACAGACATAGAACGTCATCGAACATCACCAAGCATATCAAGAGAATTCATTATTCCAAGGGAATTTTCACATTGCAGATCCTCATGGTATCTTCTTGGAATTAGGACTTTGTTATTTATTCTGTTTCTCTGTTCCTAATCCTGGGAAACCTTTCTGCGAACTGTACACCTCCTGCCCTGATAGAGAGACGAGACTACTTTTCCCAGGCAATTTGAGGAGCTAGCTGCCATAAAAAAAGACCTCCTATCTTGCTCTATCCACCTTGTGTGTGATACCCAGACACTGACCCTTTTTGTATTTTTTCTTTATTTCTTTTCTTTTTGTTGGTTGATTGGTGCGTGTGTGATATCAGAGCCTTGGATGTGCCTCCGCGTTTTGGACAGCGAATCATACCTCAATGGGTTTTTGCCCCCCTGCAAGCATCTGCTCCCATGTGGAGGTTGAGGAACGTTCAGTCTAAACAATAGGAGCTCGGCAACGTCGGGCTGAACCTCCTCGATAGCATTCGACCACCGAGGGACAGGCCCTCTCTTTCTCCGTGGCTTGGACACCCTCGATGGGCGGTCCGGTTCAAGAGACGTGCGTATCATTAGTCCTTGTTCATTTTCGGCGGAATAAATGCTCGCGCTTCGTCGTTGTTGCCGCTGATTAGCCGCAGAGGCGGCGTCCGGACTGATCCCTTCGCGGCTTCGAGGTCCTGGTAGTGAGGCGAAGTGAATTATATCACCATTGCCGAGTCTCATTGGTTCGAGAGCTGCAGGTAGTTCCTGCTCGGACGGATTTAGGACGACGCAGTTCGGTTGAGGAGGGGAAGGGCTTCTAAATAGCCGTATCCGGGGTGACGCCTCCCCATTTCGGTCGGTCTCGTGTAGGTTCGTTTGGGCAGGTTTGATATCATCAATGTCTAGTGGCGTTGGCTCTGGAGCCGCAGGTAGTTCCTGCCGGGGCGTATTTGGGAGGATGCCGCTCGATTCAGTAGGGGAATGGCTCCCAAATAGCCGCATTCTCGGGGGTGATGCCTCTCCGTTGCGATCGGTCTCGCGCAGGTTCGTTTGGACAAGAGCCGGAGTTGGTTGATACTCGATCAAAGGTTCTTCATATTTCCACGACATCCCAGGAAGTATACACCATCTGTCATCCCAGATGCCTCGCCTGGTCCAGGTGTTCTTCACCTCCTCGTAGGCTCGGGTGTTTATGGTCGCAGGACCTGGAACGACTCCATCAACTTCGCGCTGTTGTTGGATTCGCTCGCGCGCTTTCGAAACCTGAAAAACAAATTGATGGAATGGTCGCGAAGCCTCTCGTTCTCCCTCTCGGACTGCCTTCGCTCCGCAATGCGTTGCAGCTCTTCGTCACTCTTTGGTCGTTTCGGTTTCGGCTTGGGAAGGGAGAACAAGGCGGGAGGGCTTTTGGCTTCTACCTCTGAGTCCGTTTCCGACTCGGACTCAAGCTCGAGCGGCTCCTCGTGCTTCCACCCTCCAATACCTCGATAATTTCCAGCAAGCATCTTGTCCCATTTGTCCACCCATATACCTTGTTCGACCCAAAGTTTCTTGACACCTAGAGCAGCGTTCATTTGGAGTGGACCTCCGACAGGTGGCATAACTCCTCCCCCATCGTCTAACTTCCAAACCCGATGCATCTCCTCGTTCCTTTGAACCTTAAACTGCTGGAGAGGAATTGATGCCCTTCGCTCTTCAACATATCGGAAATATCGTTTCTCATGAAGTATCTCCTCTTCGGTAGGTTGGTTCGGACTGTGGGAGAGAGTTGTGGTGCCAGACAGACGAGATTTGTATGATGGTGGAGGCTTTTTCAACCACCCTCTCTCATGATCAAGTTGTTGGGGATCTTTAGCAAGCGGGCCAAGGGCGTCACAAAGGGCAACGAGCCCGTCTCCTCGAATTGTATCCTCCATGGAGCGAGCTTCACCTCCCTGTGTAATGCCAGGAGGAGTAAAGAAATAATAGAGAGAAGAGTAGGATGTGGGCTGAACAGTGGATTTTTTTTTTCTGCATATGTGATGTGTTTACGTGTTGTGTGTGTGTGCTTGCTGAGCTTGTTAGCTTTGACTGAAGTTTGCTGTCTAGGTTGCAGGAATAACGGCGGGAACGAAGAAGCAGACAACCGGTAAAAATGTGGGTATTATTGGCGTGATTATGATTTCGATAGATCCATAGTCCAGTAGCTAGCTGATCATTCCTTCCTTCTTACATGCCTGTGGTTGCTCCTTCCTTCATGCCTACATATCGATCTCTCCTCTACTAGGCATTGAATACTGAGAACAACTCAACTACAGCTTTACCAGCCAAAACGTACTTTACTAACAGCTATCATATCAGAGCCCGGTTTGCAGTTTACAATCGATAAAAAGACATGGGTTTGCCTTTTATGCTTGATAGAGGTTGAGGATGGTCATCATGTTCCCATCCTTTTCCTTTCTCTCAGACCTGTCCTGCTGTCTCTGTACTTCTGGAGACTCAGGATGCTTATCATGCTCCTTTCTCTCAACTCCTTTCTGCTATCTCTCCTCTTCATCCTTCCTTACAGCAGCACTCCACCACAGTTCATCAGCCCAATATGGCTTATACACGTCATCTTGCAATCCTTTCACTTATGCCACTTAACCACCCCTTAACCAGAGAGCCTGAGAGGTTGTGAATGATCCGTTAAACGAACACCTTATCCCCAGAATAGAGAAGACTAGCGAACTCGCCCTCGGCATTGGGTGTGTCCGTTCAAGATCTGGAGATGAGAGTACACTTGCGACATTGGGACGAGGTGATGCCGATATCTAATGGTAATGCTAGCCGCACATTGTGGATTGCTATGGGTCACAGTACTCAGGTGACGGGCATGTCGAGCATTATCAAAAATCTGTTGCCCCCCTAAAGTTCTGATCCTCATGGCAACTCCTTCGGCGCTCACCATACCGCTGGCTTTCCAGGATAAAGGACTTCGCCTGCTTCTATCTCAGTGGCAACTCATATCACCAATTACAAGTACTGGCCCCTGATCCCGAAAATCGGTTTACATACAGATTATCGGGACTTTGGCAACCGAGAGAGAGAGAGACGGGCCATGCCGCAAGGCATTGAGTTCCGCCGGCGTCTCTATCTGCACCTAAACCACAGTGGGCGCCGTCACTGTCCTCGAGTGGGGTGCACATGGAGTTGCCCCGACCCGAATCCCCTGAACCCTCTCCAACCAACCTCTTCAACAAGCAGTGGAAAGACGAAGTCCTCTGTCGAAATGTGAGCCAGGAACTGACGCCATCGAGCGGGGAGCGGATGCGGGTTGCGTGGTACCCTTCAGGGAGGGATGGCTTGTGGGTTGGCAAATGGGATTCGGTTGTGTGGTATTTGGAGGCACAGGAATTCAGCCTTCATCGAAGACATACGGAGTATTAGTATTTGTCATTTATCACTACCGTCCTGGGCAGGGACTAGTGTCGTCTCTCAATTAAGGAAAAACTTCATGTCCCAAGAACGCCTTTTTTTTTTCTTTCTTTTCTTTTCTTTCTCTCCGGGTATCTTTTGCTGGCGATGCCTGTGACCATACATCTCATCTCGAACCTCCATGATGTCATGGAAATATCCGAGGGACTCCCAATGCGTTCAGATGGAGAGTCTGCGGCTCAAGATGAAGGAGGCTAAACCGACGCAACACGACCAATACAAACTTATAAACTTGATCGGATGTTGTCAATGATAGCCAAGGGGCCCGCATATGTGTGGCGTCATGGAATAATATTAGTTTATTTTTATTATTATTATTATTATTTCTTCCTTTGCGGCGACATCACGGCAACCAGATATCACCTGTTATGGATCGAAATAGGAATGGCATGCAGGGGAAAAGGGGGAGGCGAAAACGAGCGAAAACGAAAAGAATGAAAAAAAAGGGAAAGGGGGGGGGGGGGAACGAGAAAGAAAAAGAGATGGGCCGGAAGGATCCCCGAGGCTGTCTCTTAGTCCGCGATGCCGTGAGCCGAGCCGACCCCGTTTCGCTCTCTCCGTCAAGCGGAAACAACCGGAAATCACGGAGCAGCCCATTGACGTCATAGTTTCAGCCCTTCCATCCCATCAGAAGAAGAAAAGAAACAGAGAAGAGTCAAGTGGTCCTGTTAAATTCGATCCCAGAGGTAACCTACTTGGGGCAATCTCTTCCTGCTCTTCAAGTTGGCGGGATTCAGAGAGGACTGGGAGAAGTTTAGCTTCTCGCCGGTTTCCGATCTCGAAATATCTCTGAAGATGACCGATTTCCTTGGCGTCCTTTCCCTTATACGGCTTGGAGGGGGAAAAAAAATCGCCAACATAGTATAGTCTCGGCTGTTAGCTGCAGCTGTGGGAACGACAGGGTTGCGTTTGCGGGATTTGCTTTACCGCAAGTTTCCGGCTTCTTCCCTCCTCCCCCAAGGTGTCTTTCTCCACAAGTGTGCTCTCGTTTCGTCTGCCGCGTGTGAGGTGAGTTGGCATCAATGTTCGCAAATGTATTGAGGCCCAACGAAGCAACCCATCGCCAGATGTGTGGCCACTCTTGGCGCAACGCACACTCTGTGCTGTCTTGTGCCGTGCTAGTGCTGTACCATGGGCCGAGCAAAGGAAAACAAAATAAAGCGCAGAGAGAGAGAGAGAGAGAGATGAGGAGAAAGAAAGAAACCAGGAATAAAAAAATAAATGAAGAAATAATCAATAATAGCGCTTTTGCATCCCACAGCAAAAGCGTCTAGTCGTGGCATGTACTGAGTGGTCTAGATGTTCTGCATGGAAGCCCGAAATTTCACTCATGTTTTTTTTTTCCCGCGTGCCTTTCGTGTACTTTCTTCGGAGTAGCGAAGAGGAAGAGTTTCTGTGACGACCGAGTTCTACGTTCTACGAATACACGCCGGGAGTGTGAGTGGAGGAGGTGGGCAACGAGTGGGCGAGAATGTGCAATCTCCCACACATGGGCGTTGGCCAGGCCTTGGGACGAGTTGGGCCATGGATGACCGTCCTGCTGCCGGTTCTAGTTACTCCCTCGAGCTTTGCCATCGCTCATCAGATATCGACGTGTCGTAAGGTTTTGGCTGCCATGAGATGAAAAAAAAAGTAGGGATATGGACAGTCCACCCACTCCGTGTCGTTTTTTCGTTTAGTATAGTGTTACTCTCTTGTTTTTTTTGTTTCCCCTCGTCCGACTCCTCTTTAATCACATTTGCCAGCCTCTTGCCCGTCCTGCCAGCCCTTTGTTGTTTTTGTTGTTGTTGTTGTTGTGAGAACTGAGAGTTTCGTTTCTCGTCTTTCTCTCTCGTGCTCTCCCTTCTACCCTCCCTCCCTTCTCTCTTTCTCACCGCCTCGAAACCGAAAGTCGAAAGCACTTCCCCCCGAGAAAAAGATGGTATTGTCGCCCTCCTTCGACTCGACAACGGCCGTGCTCGCAAAAAGTGGACTCTTGGACAATGCGTCCACCTTCTCCTTCCGACCGCCCGTTATAACGGATCCCGATTGCGAGATCCAAGACCTGGAGGAACCCTGCCAACACGCACACACCCTGGACGCTCCACCTTGCATCCTTGACCAGGTGCTGTCTCGAGACCTCAAGTCGCAGCTCTCTCACAAAATAGTCAAAAATGACAGCGTCCTAGGCTGCCTCGCTCTCCCTTCGCCATCTCCGTGCATCGATGCTACTAACCTGCATTTCTCCTTTGGAGGAGGACAGGCTGCTGCTGCTGCTGCTGCTGCTGCTGCACATCATGCAGAGCTCCCCGCCGCCACTGCCAATGGTCTTTTCCCTAGAGACCTCTGTCATCACCGGCTCACCGCCATCGGGCCCTTCAAGGACGAGTGGGAAAGGTATCACGACGAAGAGGACGAGGATGATGCCTTTACCTCGTGTGGAGGGTCTAGCTGGGACGAGCCAGGTACCTCGGTGTCCCACACGACGACCATCGTCCCCTGTGACACCGAAGATCAGAACCCGTCGTCGTCCAAGCAATCCGCAGCAACAGAGAAGAACAGCACCTCCAAATCGACGGGCGGCGGCGTCCCGAGCGACACCGTCGCAGGTGCCACGACCGGCTCGGGATCATCCGGGCCGGCTCGTGCGGGAACCAAACGAAGCCGCGCGCCCTCCGACGTCATGTCCTCGGACCACGAGAGCCAACCCTCTCGCCCGCGAAGACTCCGCACCGAAGATCGGCCCCGCGTCATCCTGGCCTGCCCCTTTTACAAGTGGAACCCGGCGCGGTATCGAAACTGCCGCCGTATCCTGCTAACCAAGATAAGCTACGTGAAGCAGCACATCCTCCGCGCGCACCGGATGCCTCCGCACTGCCAGATCTGCAACGCGCTGTTCCAGACGGACGAGCAGCTCCGGCATCACATACGCTCGATGACGTGCACGCGGAGGCCGTACAGCCCGCCCGACGGCGTGACGGAGGATCAAATCTTCCAGCTGCGGAGCCGGGTGAATCAGAAGAATTCTCTCGAGGGCCAGTGGTACGAGGTCTACGATATCATCTTCCCGAACGCGCAGAGGCCCGCCTCGGTGCATCTGGATCCCGAGCTCTCGCAGGATCTCGACGAATTCGTGAGCTACCTGACTACGAACGGACCCGACATCATCCTTGAGAGGATCAAGTTTTCCGATCTCGTGTCCCGGGACAGTCTCCAGGGCATCAACGCCGACACTCTAAGGTCGGATCTATCCTCTGGATTCCAGGAGGTCTACGATCGGTGGTACAAGAGCCGCGCCGGAGAAGAAGGCTCGCCCTCGTCGTCTTCGCTCCCACGACCGGCGGCCAGCGCCCCTCCCGATACGCACATCCTACGTCCTTCCCCGCGCCCACTACCCCCGATAGCAGCCAGCCACCGCGGTCACGGAAGCCTGAACCTCGCGCATCAGACTGCCTTCGCCCTGGGCGGTTCTGATGAGCTTGCCCCGCTTAGGCTTTCGAGGCGGGCAACGCACGACACTGGGCAGAGGGCGTCGCCTCTCGGGGCGCAGATGCCCACTCCGGAGAGGAGTGATCATTGGCACCCTCCAGCTGCAGGGGATAGGAATAATACGCCTGTGACTAGACCGCCGTCCCCTCCGCCGAGGTAGAAATGGTCGAAAAAGCCCAATCTTAAACCCAACTCGCCTCGAAGATGATTCTCAGTTGAGGCGGATGAGGGGGGATTGGGCCGGAGGGGGGGACGAATGCTGGAAAGAGTGGATTCCATTGCCTGTACGGAGAGGAGAGAAGGGAGGAGGGGGAATGGAGAAAAGGACGCCACTCGATGCGAGAGAGAATTGGACATTTGTTTGTGTGAAGCACCATCGATGAAAGAAAGTATCGACAAACCTTGGAATCAAGGAGAATCGATATGCATAGCAGAGGAACCAAAAAAGTTTGTCATTTTCATCACACTGGCATTAGAAATTGGACTGCATCGGGCATCCCTTCCTTCTCTTCTCTTCTCTTTTCCTTAATTCGTCTCCTTTTTTTTTCCCTCTTTTTTCTTTTCTTTTTTCTTCTTATATTTACTATTCCTTGGTCAACTCAACTGATTCTCAGTCACCGCGCCGCTCCTCCTGCTCGTGGGAAGGAAGATGGAGGGGGAGAGGCCAATATCACACGCATACGACATGAGAGCTGGTCGAGACCGTTCTTCCCGAGATGCTTCTTCACCTTCACGGCTGGCCCGTTGCATTTAGGGAAGAGAAAGAGAAAAGCCAACGGGGTAGATGGATTTTCCTTTCTCTCTCTTGGGGATTGATTAACATTGTAATTTTACCTATTTAGAGGACAATTTGTAATTTTTTTTTTTTTTTTTTTTTTGGATATAAATAAAGTGAAAAATAAAGAGAGAGATTTTAGGTCGAAGGGGAGAGGAGGGCACAGCGCCGGGGAGCGGGGAGATTGACGCCCAACTTGGGGCAGCAATGTGAAATATGTAGTTTTTTCTAATATTTCTTATTCTTCCACTACAAACCAAAAGTAATTGTGACCTGATTGTAACTTCGGGATGAGTATTGCACACTATCTTGAGGAGGAAAATCTATCCGAGTGGGATGGAGTTAGGATCGATGTCACATCACAATCTGTATCGGGGGTGAGGTTGGCACTTACATGCGCGGCTTGGGCGGCTATGGATGTTTTGCTTCCTTTCTCCTCTTGATCTTTTTCCTTGATGGGACGCTTGTGATGGAACTACACCCTTGATGTGCTTAAATCTCTGCTGTGGGTTTCTTTTCACGGGCCTTACACGCCTTGAACTAGCAGGGAACAGGGCATGATGCACGGCGGATAGAATCCGCGCGGAGCCGGACCTGGGCGGGGGCACCTTGATAGATCATTCTGGAATAGGGCATCATTGGTTGTGAGTTAGAGTGAGTTAGGAAAGAGGAAGCTTTTCACGTTCTTTCGAGGCCCGACTAGACCCTGGCTCGCACTCGAGAGAACATGAAGGATCTATCCCGTATCCGTGCTGTATCCGTGCTGCATCATGTATCACACATGCAGCCGTCGGGCCCTTTTTGGACGAGCCGTGCCTGCGGGAACCTGGGTTCGCCAATACCCAAGGCTTCGTGTTTGCTATAACGGCCAGACTACAGGACGGGAAGAGAGCCAACACGTTCTAATTCTTCTGCACTTCCCTTCACCTTCCTAATTGTCAGGTTCGCACTTTAACGCATCCGGGCATCCCGCACGTTTGGTTGGTTCTCTGCTGAGCTGGGCATGGTCCTTTTTCTATTCTTGGGACACTTTGCGAGCTCCCCGTCGTTCCAGCCTAACGGAGTAAGGCTGGGCCGCAGTAGGAATCTCGACATGTCACATTTTACTCGTGAATCACCCCCCATCCTGCTGAGTGTGCCGATCGTCATCCCACCCTGAAAAATACCGCAGCTGAAAAAAAATTCGGCACAACATTGATGTACATCAACAAAGTTGGACAGACGACGCCCGCATATTATGGGGGTTCAATAACAACACAGTTTTGATCACATTAGATCTCCAGTTGTATTATCGAGTGTATTTTTCATGTAATGGACCTATCGTATCGTAGCTACGCAAAGAAAAGAAGAAGAAAGGAAATCAGCCACAACTTCACCGCGACAAAATCTCCACCACACACACCCGCTTAACCATTTGGCCGCTCATTCCCAGCAGGGCGGTAATGGTGCATCTTTGTCTTATTACTCAAAGCCTCCACCCGACTCATCATCCTCCTATCCGCCCTCCTCTCCCTCTGCATTTCCCTATCCCGCCTCTCAATCGTAGCCCTCTGCTCCGAGGGGGACAAATGTGCAATGGCCTTTTGGTCAGAGATGCTCAGCGAGGTCATTTTACTCGCCAGCGTGACGTCTCTCTTCTCGGCCTTTGTCAACGCACCCGAGGACCTGGGCGTTAGTTCCGTACAGGTCGCACCGTCTACTGCCGTCTTTTCCGTAGGCGTAGTATAATTGTTGCCTTTGTCCTTTGAGAGGCGAGGAGGGCGGGGCGCAGGCGCGGATCGACTGGCAAGGATCTTGCCCGAGGCGAGAATGAGCGTTCCCTCATCGGAACGAACGTGAAGGCGGGTGGTTGCTATCGTGAGTTGATAGTTTTGACTTTCGGCATCTTGCTTGGAGTAAAAGTCTGAATATTCGGTGGACGGGGAGATGTCGAAGCGGCAGTGGCTCTTGTCGAGCATGTGGCGGCGGATGGCGTGGGGATTGTTTCGTTGGGTGCCGCAGAGGATGCACTCGCGGTACCCCTCGATGACGAGGTAGAGGTAGGAGAGGAGAGTATCCGGGTCTACGAGGAGGGATTCCGGGGAGGGGATGGTGAAGCCGTGGGATTTGGACATGTGCGTGAGATTAGAGTCGAAGTCGGAGGTGGTCTCTCGGCAGAAGAGACAGGTGTCGGGGTCGAATGGTGGTATAGATGGAGGATGCAGTGCGTGGGACTGGGTGTCGGAGTCTGAGTGGATGGAGGCGTCTGAGTTGGCGCCTTCCTCCTCTTCGTCTTCTTCAGATGCACTTGGGTAGTCACCGTAGTCCTTTTCAGGCTCGTGGGCGACGGGGTCTTGCTCGATGAGGCGACGGCGGAGGTTCTCAACACTAGGATTGGAGTGTTAGTTCAGTTCCTGCATAGGGCGCAGTGAATGCAGGGGAAAAAGCCGGGGAGAAAGGGAAATGGTAGGAACATACTGCAATTGGCTCTTCGCATGGGTCCTCATCTCCTGAACACTGGAGAAGCTAACCTCGCATGTCCCGCATCGATGCGATGTCATGCGGAACTGCGATGACGACGTCGCGGTCGCCCGGTCTGGTGTGGCTGTCGCCATTTTTTTATTATATTTTTCGGCAGCCCTTGTTGGCTCAGTGAACGAATGACACGTGAGTTTTGATTTCGTCTCTCAATGGAGGGTGTTGGAGTAACTTGTAACGCGATTCGGGATGTCCAATTGGGATGGAATTGAAACCAGGGGCAAGAAGCAGGAACGGCCGGAGAGGCTGACGGTTTATATACTTCCTGACATCACCATCAGATCAGGGCAAACTTGGGCCGAGAGGGCAAGAGCGCAACTCGAACCTGCCTAAATCGGCTATCTCCGCTCGATCGCTCGGCATCGCTCGGTGCCAAGCTCCGAAGTGGGTCCTCGGCATCGGTGGTGTGGGGAAATCATGCCTTCGGAGCTGCGAAATCTGAGCACGATGACGGCATGGAGCCGGATGAGTCAATATGAGTCAAGATGGTTAAGCGCCGCTTATGGTGAGCCAATGCTTGGAACGGGATTGGCCCGTTTAGAGTTGCAATATTTACGCCCAGGGATGAGGCCAGGCCGTATCGGGGGATTTGTGGCTTGGCTTCTCAGGTCCGGATTATAGAGACATGGTCTGAGGATTGGAATCGACTTGGGACGTCCTGATTTTTCCTCGCGGGGTTGATGCGGCGGCGCAGGGGATAAGGTCACTGTTGAACAGGTCAATCAAATTTACACCCAGAAATAAGTTTCAAGAACGGGATGTTGGCGGCGTAATAAGCTGCGGCACTTCTGCGGCGCAGATATAACCTCATGTTCGTTAACAATCTCTGTTACTTTGAGATTTCGATGTGACTTTTCAAGCCTGCATGCGGAGAAACATAAGGAAGCTGCATCAAATCTTTTGAGCAGTAGAGGTAGGTGAGAACCTCGATACCGTTAACAAGATGAGATCCCATCCGACTCTTTGACTGTCTAATTTTACTTCTATCCTTGGCGCCATTATCCGGGTCCGAATTGCTTCGCAGCGACCCGGCAGTCCCTATCGTGGAGCCTGCAGATGGTTGCGGGTCTAGATTGGTGGCAACGTCATGTCAAATCGATCAATGGCCGATAATGCCAATGCCCCGTGCCAGCGAGTATGAGAAGCCTAGTCTAGTTCTAGATAAAAATAATGCATTCGCCCGCTATGCTGTTCAGACGAGGGGCCCGGGTATACCGGCTGATTATTGCCGGGTGCTAGGGAAGCTCTCTCTCTCTCTCGAAGAAAAAGGGCCTAGGTCCTCTTGTTCTGTCCATCTTTTCGAATACAAATAGAACTGCTATTTCTGGGTTTCAATATTTCTTCGGCATGATCATTTAATCGCTAACTATAGAAATGAAATCCGCAATGAATCCTACGACAACCCGAGAGCGCTAGGTACGATTAGAAAAACGATGAGGAGCACAGGAGGATTCAGTCACAAATTACAAATTCTCCACAAAGCGGAAGAAGAATTCGGATTTTAATACATTTTATAAAAGGGAGTTGGCACAGAAATAGGCCACATGAAGTATACTTGG
Source organism: Scedosporium apiospermum (assembly GCF_000732125.1). NCBI lineage: Eukaryota > Fungi > Ascomycota > Sordariomycetes > Microascales > Microascaceae > Scedosporium > Scedosporium apiospermum. Next base: position 173,697 of record NW_015971793.1, on the reverse strand, counting down.
GCCCAGGATAGCCAGAGACCGCCCAGGACTATAACGGCTTTCGCATATAAGTCACTTTATCCTCGGCTCCGGGAAATATCCATTTCATTCCCCATCTGGCAATCTAGGTTCCGCCATGCAAAATTCGCTCACAAAGATTGCCTTTCGTGCGTAAGGGAGTGGCAGTGAGAGAATGTGGGGATTCCATCTTGGGATTGCATGCCACGTCTGGTGATCCTGGGGGGAGATGGGGCTCTTGGTGATGGGTTCGGCACCGAGGTGAGGCGCGCGGGAGGGTTTCCCGTTCCTGGAATACAGGATCGGAGCGGGTTTTTGCTGCTTCTACATCGCATTCGTCTCCCTTTGACGAATTTGCCAACTTGCTTCTAGAAGAATCGTGCGTAAATAAGCTACATAGGAACGAGTTGAAGAGGAGCGGGAGAGCCAGTTGGTCTCGGCACCGAGACAATTCTCGTTTCCCTCCAAGATTGCGCACCCCGTTCCGTTGCCGTTCGTAGAGGTCAAAATTCAAAAAATGCCTTGGCATGCAAAGATGCATAGCTTTGAAAAGTTACATCACGGGCATTTGAGAGGCATTATTGTGGAAGCTATTCTCGTCGTGATGCCGCTTCAAGCTCATATCTTCCCGCGTACCAAGACCCGTGATCCCTGGAAGAGCTCCCACAGATTCTAGTAATTGAAAATAGATAAAATAGATTGCAGCTCAAGAATAGACCTTCCTACAACGTCTAGCCCGTCTTTTAGGCAATCTACAAATGTCTATATAACCTCTCCGTGGAATCACTCTCGAAGTAAGAATCGAAATTGACAACTCCTCAGACCAGAGACAGCAACATCCTCGTACCAATTCCTCACCCTTCCTTACAGCCAGCCCATCAACTTCACAACAAAATCTCAACATGCGCGCCCCCTCACCTCTTCTCTTCAGCGGGCTCGCCTCCGCAGGAGTCCTCTCCCCCGCCATCCAACCCCGCGCCGCCTCCAAAGCCACAATCCGCTCCGTCACGGCAAACGGCACACTCTGCCCCGACGACACGACCTACACCGTCCACATCAGCCCCGACGAAGACGTCTTCACGATGGGCTTCATTAACAACTGGGTCGCCACGGACCAGCCCTCGACATCGGGAGGCTGCAAGCTCTCCGTGCAGATGAACTACCCGCCCGGGTGCACCACGGCGAATCTCTCCGCCACGGCCAGCGGCTTCATGGACGGCGACGAGACGGTGCAGGGCCTGCTGAACATCGACTACGTGAGCCCAGGGGGCAGGAGGGGAAACTTGATCCGCGAGACGGAGGTGAATTGGCATTGGTCGCTGACAAACCCCGGGATCGTGTGGTTGCATTCGGCGAAGATTAATGGGAATATGGAGGTGAAGAATCAGGAGGGCGTGGATGTGACGGTGGAACTTGATACGAGCATCTTGGTGGAGATTGTGCAGGATGATAGTGTGGGCGGGAAGTTTGAGTTTGAGCAGATTACGATGAATATTACGGATGTGGAGTGGGATGACGACTGGAGAGGATGCACGTAAGTTATCTCAAGTGTCTCCTGGAGAGTCTGAGTATCTATACTGACCTTTTTTGTCGTGTTTTAGTCTTGGTTGATATGAAGTCGAAGGTGGATGCGGATGGGGACCCGGATCTGGACGTGGATGTGAGGCTGTGAAGGTTGGTGAGAGAGGAAGAGGAAGGTTGATTCAAGATGGGTTTCGCATTCAATGTTGTTTGTATATTCCATCCGCGACGAGACATTTAGACGTTCCTTTGATGGTTTTAGAGTTTATCTCGACGGTTTAAGCTGCATCTGAATGAAGTATGCGTTGGGCATTCTACCACTAAGGCTGCGTGGGTGTGGAAGAGGAAGATGGGAACGGAGTTGGCCTCATAACTCACATCGCCGCATCAGGCCTTCCTATCTTCCTCCACTCAATCTTCGAACCCAGAGTACCCTTTATATACCAAATCCAGGGTTGGAATTTTCAAAAGCTATGGGCCCGCGGAGGTCTTCGGGAGTCACTCGACAGCTACGCTTGAACTCCTGGGATCCCCAATAGTACTTGCATCGCGGACTAGAACCACCAACTTTTTTTCCTTCCTCTTTTTTCCTTCTTTTTTTTTCTTTTTCTTCTTCTTTCTTTTGTTTTCTTTTCTTTTTCGTTCTTCTTTCTTTTTTTTCCTCCTCCTCGATGTTTCTTTGATCCTCTCCTGCAATCTGACTTCTTTTTGATCGCCTCAGAACCTGGAAATGCCACTGGTAATTGTTGCTCTCCCCTCAACATATCGGACCGAGTTGAAACTAACAGATGTTCCGACTAGTGAGATATCGTGGTCCTTCGATCAACTTGATGTCTTCCTGATGATGTGTTGCATACGTGATGAGGATCTTGGCCTCTCCAGAGTGGTTCGCCGAGATAGAGTTCCCCATGTTGGTTGACGTCTGGCCCGGCACTAAGAGCAAGTTTCTTTTGACAACTTCGACACTTGACGTTCTTAAGTTCGACAAGCATTGCCTACGTCGGTTCGAGGCTACGAAGACTCAATGCGAGCAGAAAAGATAAATAAAGCATAAGCAGCTGTCAAAAAGGAAGCATAAGCAGAAATGTTATTCATCCCTCAAAACATTCATCAAAGACCTTCGTCCACAAGAGAAACTAGAACCTTGAAGACACTCGTTTGCGTATTGCGTTGTGATGATGCCGGACGTGCCCATGGTGGGCAAAGCGAATGCTGACAGTTCTTGCGATGGAATATGTGGCAATACATTGTTCTAAGTCGCCGAGAAGGAAGCGACCCACTCACTTGTGTCTTGTGTGTGATGTTTCGGTCAGGGGTGCACTGATCCATCTCAGCGTCACAGCTAATATTTGAAGACAAGTTTCGGTGTTTGGCACTAGTTCTATTCGAACCTGGTCGGTGGTATCAAAATGTTGTCAGGGTCTATGTACAAGAAAAAGATTAGGTTTACTAATAAAGTAGCGCGATTCCGCAGCCGTCCTCCTCGAAAGAAGTCTCATTATTTCCTCCGCTGTTCCCATGACAATCAATCGATCCCTCTTCTCATGTGTTGGTGAGTGGCAGCTTACAGGGCCACGAGCGCTGCCACGACGCCGGCGAGAGAGACGAGTGTCCTGCCAGCACCGCTAGCACCGTCACCGCTGGAACCCGAGCCAGACCCAGATCCAGATCCAGACCCGGAGTTGGAGCCGGAGCCGGAGCTAGAGCCAAAGCCAGAATCGGAACCAGATCCAGAGTTAGAACCCGAACCGGAACCAGACCCAGAGTTCGAACCGGAGCCGGAGTTGGAGCTATTCCCCGAATCATCATCATCGCCATCATCTCCGCCAACGCTCCCAAAGGTAGGGATAGTAACCCTCGAAGAAGTAGTGCGAGTAGGGAGAACATCGCTATCGTCATCGCTAGGAATACCAGTAGGAACGGGGATGCTGCCACCGCTGCCGGGGCGAGTCGTGACGCCACCGTCGCCAGAGCACCTCTTTCCGATGGGGCAGCATCCATACTCTCCGTTATCGCCGAGCTGGCATGTCGAGCTGAGGGGGCAGCCGCCCTTGCCACTGGGGCAGCAGGTGTATGAGATGGGAATGCAGCCGTCGCCGCAGACCTTTTGGGTGATGCCGCAGAGATCGTCGCTTTGGCGCTTGAAGAGGATGGTTTTGTCGCCGAGGACCGCGGTGGCGGCCGAGAGGAGAAGAAGAGCGAGAGACTTGTGCATGGTGGCGGTCTTCAAGGTTGTGAAGGGATGGAAGAAGAGGAAGCTGGTAGACGGGGATTGGTCGGGGTAGAGGGAGGGTTCCAAGGAGCCGACTGAAGAGAAACGTTCCGTGTAAGTTGGAGAAAGGTCTGTTACACAGATAAATAGGAATTGGAAATAGTTTTCAAGGAGCTGAGCCTCGAGAAGGAGTTGGTCGGAACACAGCTTCTCTATATATCGATCCCACAGCTCCCCCGTTAGGCAGACAAACTCCAATTCGCTTTCATTTCCCGTCTCCCGGTGCTCCCCGTGATTTTGATCTTCTCTCCATTGCTGGCCTGTCCCTTCGCCTCACACGCCACTTCAAATCTAACTCAGATAGGCCTAATGTGAGGTGGAATGTGAACCGCCTTACAAGTTATCCATGCAACGGTCCCAAAAATATCACCAACCAACGCAGAATCCCAAAATAATCAGATCCACAGACAATGTCTTGGCGCTCGCAGTCCAACCCCAAAGCAGGAAGTTCGGACTAGAATTCCGCCGGTGGACCTGTCAGCACTCTGCCGAGTCCTTCGTAGTGTCAATTGAGTTGGGAAGAATGTAACCCTCCGCAGCCCACCAGGTTGGAAGCTTTGACTCTTTATTTGTGTGGATCCGGGTTGATGATCGACACTGAGAACAGCCTAGCTAGCGAGATTTTAGGTAGGATCGCCAAGAGAGAGAGGCTGATGCCTTGGTTGCTGGCCCTATGAACGCGGGATGAACGAGACACGCGGGCCGAGGAAAGAAGAAGAGAGGAAGAAAGTGTGGCTGTTCCATGAAAAAACCATTCTTTGCTTCCAACTATTTTCTTGGTTTGCATGGGTCAGAGCTGCATCGCCACACTTCTGTCTCGTTTTCGGATGAAAAAGAGGCGAAGTGGAACTTGAGTCAAAGTCACAGTATGCATGTGGATAAGAAGCAGACAAGCTTTTTTTTTGTTGGCTTGACAGCAGACCAGCCTTGAGATATGACTGGAGGGAGTTCTGGGATCGGTACGAAGTAGAACATCTCGAGCCACACTCGATGTGGATCTGCCCTCCTCCTTGCTCATTTTCCTATGCCTTGTTTGCTTGAAGGATCTAGCCCATCTCGGTTCCGGGTCTCACTCCTGCATTCAGCTCTAATATCCCCTCAGATTAAAAACTGCACGCACTCGGAGATAATCTCAGACGAATGAATGTGAACTGGTGTCATTCTCAGCCGCGGTAGTTGACCGAATGCTTTCCGCAATGATGTCCAGATTAAGAGCTGAGAGGAAGTAACATCGAGATGGTGGAAAGGAGAGCAGCGATCCCGCCGGCTGTGTATACTACCTAGCAACTCGCATCAGACCATGCCCAGTCTTCCTGCAGACCAGCCTCGCCTGGCTACTCGCCATGCAGCTTCTCAATTTCTAATCACGGGGTGGTGTGCTGGTCTCACCCCGTTGTTGCCGAACGTTTCCTGTCGACCAACGCCTCCTCGTACACTACTTCGTAGTTTATTTCTCCGTTCCCTTAGCACCACGCATAGTAATAATTATCCTCCCACACAACATCCACGTGGTCCCCTCCCTTCCAACGAAGACAAGGAAGTCTCCCTTCACGAGCTTCAAAACGTACCTTGACCACCTTCTCGTCCTCGGTACCCATCGTCCTCACCGCGTCCTCTACATCGCCCTCAGGATTCCACACAACCACGCGCTCAAACCCCCAATCCTTCGCCTCCACAAGCGCGGCGCGCAACAGATCCTCGACCGCCGCCGGCCCATTCGCGACGATCCGTAGAACGCCTAGCGTGTCTTTGCCCACCTCGTGAACCCAGTATATCCAGCTCGAGCCGTCGGTCGTCACGGCGCCGTAGTTCTCAGGCTCGCGATGGCGTAGTTTCCTCGCGACGAACGCGTTCCTCTCAAACTGCCAATCGATCTGCTTAAAGGTAGGTAAGAAAGCTACTCTCGTCCTCCCGTCGTCGCCGGGAAATTCTTCGAACCTCACGGTGAGCTTCGCAATGTCCTTGTCGCAAAGCGGCGCGATGTCCTCCCGCGAGAGGAACTTGGCGCCCGCGGGCATCGTGGGCTGCGCTGCGGCTTCACCGCCTAGGAAGGAGAGGGACACCTGCAGAGCGGGAAAGGCGTCCCAGCCGTATCTGGCATAGAAGTCGGGTCCGATGCCGCTGTAGAGAACGCTGAATTCGCTATCCTTGTCCATCGCCTCCTGCAGTTTTTGGAGCATCCAGCCCGCCATGCCCTGCTTCCTGTACGTTGGGTTCGTGTGCACGGCCGCGACGCCGTAGGCTTTGACTCGTTGCACGGAGGTAGGACTTTCGGCATCGGGGGCCTTGACAAGGGCCGTCTTGCCGACCGCATCGACGGCGCAGATAATGTCCTCTGGATCTCCGCGCCGGTGCACGACGTAGAATGTGCGTTCGGGGCCCCTGGGGCCGAGGAGGGCTCCCCTCTCAAGGTGGTCTTCGAGGCTTAAGGGGTGAGACCATGAAATGCTGTTGATGCGCCAGGAAAGCTCCCGCTGGTGAGGGGTCGCTTCGGTGAAGACGACCTCGTCGGGGGTGATAGGCTTGATCTCGCTGGTGGACATTTTGGGTGATGCGGAGAACGATGTGTCACAATGCAGGGAGGAAGATGGAGCGGGGTTTAAGCAGCCGACTCAAGAGGACAGAAGGATGTCTGCGGTCGTCTTCGTTGATGCTGCAATGGCTTGGAGGGGATTCCAATTTGAGCCCGCACGCATCCACATTCTGACTCATCTGGGCTGTGGGACTCTAATTCACATTGTTGGTCAAAATTGATGTGAATTTGACCCAATCCCCAATGCGCAATGTCAACGTCAGTTGGGCCGTCGAGTCGTTCAGATTGCGACTTCCCCAGACTTTTTCCAGTCCGGCATCACCACTGCCGATAACCGGAGAAGATTCTCGCCATCAACAACATAGCTATGATGAGGTTAGGCAAACGAGATGAAATCTCCGAATATATTCAACATGGAATTGAGCTCACCGTCACGCAGCCAAGACTTGGAAAGAAAATTCTATTCTTACTTGCTAGAAAACTCAATCAATATTCCAATTCATCTCTGAGATATCAATCAAGAACTAACCCCTCCTCGTCTCCATGCCTCTATGCCTCCACGCCTCCATGATCTCGGCACATCCATGCAGATCCCTTCCGGCAACCTCGCAAACTTTACACCTCCAATCTTTGCCCTCAGAATCTGTTTCAAACAGTCCTTCTGTACGAAGTAAACGATCCTCAGTTCGGAGATTTTTTTTACGGCCCAGATCCTCTGCCCGTACGTAAGCTAACTTCAAGCATAAACCAAACCTTTCACTCTCCAAGTTTCCAGTAAATGTTTGTATATATCACGTCCCCAAATTATGCAACCCCGCATGAAACCTCCATCGAAACCACTTCCTTGGCATCTTGGTCGTCGCATTTGGTTAAATACGGATGAAATCACTGATTCCCCAACTTTCCCCACGCCCAACTCGTTTATGCCAGATGGCGTCTTTCCTCGCTTCGCTCTCGTGGTTAAAGCAGACCACTGATATCGACAACCCTCTTGGCTCGGCACACAAGCCCCCGAAAAGATGGGTATCTGGGTGTACATCATCGCATTAACGGTTATGGCCGAGTCTACGCCTCGTCCTTGTTCCCATGCGCTCTGTAGTGCGGGAGCCTAGTAATCCGGACCGCAGCTGCATTCCAATGCCGCGTGGCCATGGGGGGGACCTCTGAGTGCCGTGTAAGTGCCAAGTCGATATCCAATATTATTTGAAGGACGCAATAGATTCTGGCCCTGTGTCTCTTGCGGACAGTTTCCATAGTTGCGTCGCCCTGCCAAGGAGTTAAATAGAACGCTTATCATATAAATTTGATCGAATCTAAAAGTCCTTTCGTGATATACATTTAGAATATTCTCCGCCATCACAATATGTCCCGTCAGTATGAGGAAATGACGGCATCCATAGATTCTAGATCCCGGCTTCATGAGCCGAAGCGGTCATATAAATTCCTTTGCCGTGCGTCAACTTGATTCCCGGAAACACTTTTTTTGCAGATACTCTCTATAAAGACGCCGAAAGAAAACGGTTTTGGGCAAATCGAATGGGGTTTCCTGACCGCTTTGGGTTGCGAATTTGGCAAAGGTGAAAACCGGTGACCATGACATAGCCTTTCCGAAGATATGACGGGGAGCTGAGGAAGGCAAACGAACCACATTTTGGAAGCAATGGCACGATCGTATAGAACCCTCAAGGGGTACCTCGCGCTTCTCCTAGTCACGTTGTTCACAATATCTTCATCGGCGCCAGCGTCGTCCCTCGAAGCAAGGGGATCATGGACGGGGTTATCCTCCCGCGAATTCACCGAAGAGGGATGCCGTCCCATCATCTTCATCTACGCCAGAGAGACCATCGCTCCCGGTAACATGGTATGCAATATCCACCCTCGGGGATCAAAAACTACACAATAACTAATACCTCGACATAAAGGGCTTCTGGGTAGGTCCCGAGATATCAAACAGACTCAAGCTCTACTTCGGCGTCGACAACGTCGCTACAGAAGGTGTAGACTATCTTGCCTGGAGGGAAACCAACTTCTACAAAGGAGGCACCTCCCCCTTCGGCATCTTCCTCATGCAGGTCCTCCTCACCAAAGCCGTAACGCAATGTCCCACCTCCAAGATCGTCGCCGCCGGCTACAGCCAGGGCGCCGCAGTGGTCCACCGCGCCGTTCAATATCTCGACGAAGATATTCGGGATCGCATTACTGCTGTCGTCACGTTCGGCGATACCCAGACTCTGCAGGATGGCGGGCGTATCATCGGCTTCCCGCTCGATAAGACACTGATTATCTGCAATGTGGGAGATATTATTTGTACGGGGACGTTATACGTTTTCCCCATTCACCTCGATTATACGAAACGCGTGCCAGAGGCCGTGCATTGGCTTATCTGGAAAATTTTGTCGTCGTATTTCAATCCGCCGATTACGCCTTGGTATTGGTGGCAGCATCCACCTCCGGGATGGAAATTACCGCCAGGAGAGGGCGACGGCGAAGGCGACGGCGAAGAAGGGGACGATGATGAGGATAGTAGCGATGACGACAACCGTTGGGGTACAATGCTTCCCCCTCACTTGTCCATGTTTCCCTCCATCCCGGTCGGTGACCCCGCTCCCACCGTCACGGTCGGCATCCCTCCGGAACCAACGGAGCCGGACATCAGCGACATCTTGTCCGATTACCCCGAACTCTCCACGATCCTTACGTCACACTTCCCCGGCTTCGAAACGGAGCTTCCGGAGGCCCCCACCGCAGTCCCGACTCATGACCCCAACTTTGCCACGACAACGACCACTGTCACGGTCACCGTTACTATTTCTCAGCCGATTGGGTCTGAATGCCCGTTGCCTGGAGAACCAACGGATGAAGCTCTGAACCGTCGTTCAGGAGATTCCCACGGCCTCTCTTTCTGGAAACGGTGGTGGTGAAGGAATGATAGCCTTTGTTAATCTCCACTGGGGGACCATGGATATCTCGAGGGATCCTTTTGGGGTGTGTATAGAAATACCTCTTTTCTTTTTTCTTCAACAATAGCGGGGACTTTGGTCGCGGCCGTGTGTATTTTCGTGTCGTTGACTAGGAGAATTAGACTTACAAATGTTTGCTCAACTGTTCATGATCCAAATTCGAAGACCTTCCTCTTGCTATCAAGCAGTTTTGTTTTTGACAGACTTGATCACACACACCCTGTATGTTTCTTCAAGCTAATTCCATTAGTGAAACCCTTGTGGCGCCGTTCTCAACCGATCGCCGCCCGAAGAAATATAAAGATGAAATCGATATCGGTCGTAATCGATGACCACTCCAACTAGGATGGCCGTGATGACGTCGTGAGAGAATCGAGGCCACGGTCTCCTATGCGACAAGATGAGTGTTACGCCTCAGTGGACCTGTTTTCCATCTTGGGTACACAAGACTGAAACGAGGAAGAGAAGTTGAACTAAAGAAGCCACTCGGCTCTAAAAAGGAAGAAAACAAAAATCCACAAATAGATTTCTCATAAAACCGACAAAAGCCAATCCAAACCGGAGTATTTAATTTTTTGCCAGCCCAAAGGTCAAGAATATCTAAGCGATGCATGGCTGGTCAAACAAGCAAATGGGGACAACACATAAAAAATTAAAAAATAAAAATAAAAATAAAAAAAGCAAAAGAAACAGGGATGTACTCGTAAATATAGTGTTTGCATCTCACCACTCTCCCGCGTTTGAAAAGGAACATTACTCGTTCCCCAAGCTTGTCGTGTAAGACGTCATGTTAACTTGTTAAGTGAACCCTTGACGATCCTGCCCTGAACATGCCAACTCAGCAAGCGGCAATGATCATCATTTTGGCGTCGAGGCTTCTCGCATCATGCTCTCCCCCGGCATCTTGAGGAGGGGGTGTGTAGGCTTTGAAGATGGCGGGTATGAAAAATAAAACACCAAGAGAACCGGGAAAAGCAAAGGCCAGGGCGAGGAAGCAAATCTTTTCAATCTCGGTATGAGAGGGGGTGTTGTTCTCCATCTTCGTCTGTCCATCGCGACCGGGAGGACGGGCTCCTTGTCTCACACTCCCCCCGTCGGGAAGAACGCCACAAGGTCTCAAGTTTCAGCCTCATCGGGAATTAGAGCATGTGCCATGAAGATGATTGTCTCTGATTTCCATCCTATTTGTCCCCCGCCCCGTGATAATGGTAGTGATGCGAGTGCTTAAAGCGACCAGGATTGAAGAATCGTGAAGAAAAAAAGGAAGCAAACAGCGCTAAGCCAAATCGCGACAAATCATCTTCGTCTCACCACTCTGCGCGCCGCATCCAACCTCCCCTCTTTTCTTTCTTTCGTTTTTGTGTTGCCATGGCATGCAGGAGTGACAGTAGCAATCCTGAGAAATCCTGGAATCTTGGGGCTTTTTATCCGCCGAACCGTTGGCACGGAGATCTGGGGTGAGGCGCACCCAGTGGTGAACGCCCCCTATCCTCCACAAACGCCTTGTTCCTCTGGCCAGCCAGGACAGCCATCCTCTCTGCCTAGGTCGAGGCTGAGCCCATCAGCTGGCAAGCGAGGTTGGTCGCCGCATGACACCAAACTGCGCAGAACCCCGCCGTTCAGGACTCCCAACATTACTTTTAGGCATCGACCAAAACGCTGGTTCCCAAGACACGCTGGATAAAACGTGTCAAAGTGGGAAAAAACAATACCAGAAAAAGAAAAAGGGGAAATTTTTTGGCATGATTTGACAGCAAGGCCGTGAACGCAACTGCAGAAACATGATTCAAAAAGAAACAGCGAATCCATAAGCAGGACATGCAATGAAACTTGAGCAGACATCCTACCTCTCGCATCCTTCAGCCCCAGGCCCCACTTTCATTTTCACTTCTCATCCGATCTAAGTGAGGGATAGAGAACAGGGGAGAGAAAGAGAGAGAGAGAGACAGAGAGAGAGAGGGAAAGAAAGAGAGCGGGTATTATTACGACTCAACCACAGTTATGCGACTCATCGACACAGACACTCTCCAGTTACACTTCTTCGCCGGCGATGTTCCGCCCTACGCCATCCTATCCCACACGTGGGGCGACCACGAAGTGACCTTCCAGGACATGGAAAGGGGCCCCAATTTCGCCTCGCACATCCCGGGGTTCGCCAAGATCGAGGACTGCTGCAGACAGGCCAGGCGGGACGGTTACGCCTGGGCCTGGGTTGATACCTGCTGCATCGACAAGCAGTCTAGCGCCGAGCTTTCCGAGGCCATCAACTCCATGTACCGCTGGTACCAGCATTCCGCCCTCTGCTACGTCTATATGGCCGACGTGGTCGCCGACGCCGACAATGTTTCTGTCCCAACCTCCCTGAATAGTCTAGTCTCTGGCGAGACCCTACGTGAAGGGAAACACTTGCGGCGCCTTGGGCCTACCTTCGTGGCAAGTCGGTGGTTCAAGCGAGGCTGGACTCTGCAGGAACTGATTGCGCCGCGACTGGTCGAGTTCTACGACAGAGACTGGGTCGAGATAGGTACCAAGGCCAGTCTGGTCTCGGACCTGCAGCGTATCACTGGTATTCGCGCCGAGGTCCTGCAGGGTGTGTCTCCCGGTAGCATCTGTACCATAGCGGAGCGCATGAGCTGGGCATCCAAACGGGAGACCCAGCGGGTAGAGGATCGTGCATACTCGCTGCTTGGCATATTCAACGTGAACATGCCCCTGCTGTACGGCGAAGGTCAGAATGCCTTCATCCGCCTCCAGGAGGAGATCCTGAGGAGGTCCGAAGACCTTTCATTACTGGCCTGGCATCTCCCGCGACTGCCTAGCTCCTATTCCAGCGTGCTCGGCCCAGATCCCTCGGGCTTCACTCCTGTGCTCTTTACGGCGAATGCGCCCCTGACCCAGCGCGATTCAGGTGGAGGAGGACCGCAGCAGGGACTGACCTGGAAGGACGTGCAGAGAGTTACGCCGGATGTCATAGCAGATCCAAAGGCCCGGTACCACTTAACTGTTCCATTGCGATATGGCGACGATCCAATGCCCCCACCGACAGTGACGAGTCGCGGAATCTTGGTAACGGTGCCGGTCGTGGAACCTTCAAAGCTCGGAATTACGAGCCACCCCAACGACTTGTTGGCGTGGACGTTCCTCAACGCTCGCAGCGGCGTTTCCCCGGACGAAGGCGTCTGGCTCTGCATCACACTGCGAGTAATTTCCGGGGATGGCAAGCCCGGGGGGCGCCACCGCGATGGGGAGGACTATCTCGTGGTCTCACGCCCGGCCCCAGGTATGGTCCGGGGGGTGATATGTATCCTCCCGAGGGACATCAAACACTTCAATTGGAAGAGATTATACCTCTCCTACGGCTCCACCCCAACCCTGCCCCGCACCGAATGGTCTACCAACTACCCCGCCGATGGTTTCCCCGACCGTCGGCCCCTTGGGTTCCTCTCGAGTTCCGCAGAATCCCTGACCAGTAATGTCCTTGTGGTCCGTCTTGGTGGTCCTAGTCGCATCTCCCTGGATGCCCACCGCCCCCCAGAATGGAGAATGGCCGAAATAACGAATGGAACCCACTACATGTATATTCCAATCCCAGACCCCCACAGCAGGTCCCCGGACGAGAGCAAGCAGACTTCAGCACAAGAGGCCCAGTTCCGGTGCAGCTACTATCCGGGGAATTTGCCGGCCAGAAAATCCGCACAGGAAACTTTCCTCGTCGTGTTCTCAACTTACTATCAGGGGCTCTCGCGGAGATTCAGCTGTCGGGTGCAAAAGATCGGAGCTGACAATGTCCGAGAGACTTCTCCATCCGCACTATTGCAGAAGGAAGGACACCTCACGCCTGTTGATCGGGCCTGTCTCGTGCTCGATAGTGGCGCTGTCCTCGAGGTGGCGCTCAAGGAGACTGTGCATCTCATACGTGAGAACTGCCAGTTTGTCGGCGTTACTCTCACGATAGTTGTCAAGCCTCAAGGCACACGAAAGTCGCCGCCACCGTATTAGGGCAGCAGAGAGTCGTTCAGTATTCACACACCCCCTATGGGGGAACCAATAAATCGGCGAACTTAATTCAGAGTATCGCCGCGGACTAAAAGACCTGTCATTATCGTGTGATGTCCCTTGTCAGCATTTGTCAGGGCCACTGGGGGTGAGAGATGAAGCGTCCAGCCAGTTGAGAACAGTACTTGTGGGCGAATGTCTGTCTCATTGCCCACCTTCCATTCTGAGGACGCCTGACATCACGCTGCAGACAGGCGGAATGTTTCCTTTCCATTTCATGTGTTAGTCTCTTACTGCAATCAAAGCTTGGTCTGCTAGGGCGTAAGCCTACCTTGGTATAGGCAGCGATTTCTTAATGAACCCGGCTTGCTGGAACGTACTGCACTTCGCCTCCACTCCCTCGGCGTCCTCGGCGTCATTGCTTTTGGCGTGAGGGTCCATGAGGCCAGGAGTGGTGTCGTCGACCACATTGAGAATGGGGGCAAGGGCTTCGAACCCTCCAACCTTCCAAGTGCGGAACTGGGGCCACTAGCCGCTAAGAAAATCCTGTACTAGAAAAAAATGGCCGGAGGTAATGCGTTTAGCATTTTGTTCTGGAAACAAAATCGACGGGATCGGATGTGGGTATGCTATTCGGCCAGACTTCTCCAACCAAGCTAATTGCATGTGGGGGATGGTGTACTTCTGGGACCGAGCCTACGGAATAGAGTGGTCGCGCCGCTCTTAGTCCCCTTTTCGGAAACCATTACCGATCGAAGGGGACTTCATCTAGAGCATGGCAAACTTGAAGTAAAAAAAAAAAGCCGAGCAAGGCCGGAACAACTCGAAAGCCGTCTTCTCCGGCTTGGTGGTGCCGTGCCGGGGAGGGGTGCGAGATGTGATGCAGTTTCGATCTTATTAAGGGTAGATTTTTTTTTCTTTTGCCCGTTCTCTTCTTTTTTAATAGAAACAGCCACAGGGGTTCTCACCTTAATTTAGCGTCAAAGACCTGAGCTATTGGTGGACGAGACTGTCAACTTCCGGGCAACCTCTATTGGCACAACTAGTACCAAGCAGTTTAGTGTTCTGCAAACTCAGAAGAAGAAGATCAGGCAGGCCAACTCAGACCGAAAACCTTCTTCCGACATCGTGATCACGAGCTCGGAGGAACGACCGAGACGAGGCGGGGCTTTGTTGTCGGGAGGCCGTCAAGCCACGGCCGGGCAGGGGAGATTCTAAGCTGTTAGTAATGATGATGCTACGTCTGCCAGGCCAGGCCAGGCCAGATGACTCCCTTGACTGCAATGTTTCTCGGTCAATCCCTGCATCAGCGTCTGCGCAAGGGGGGATACGCTCATGAGATGGCAACGTTGAAGAAGCAAAAAAGTGCATGGAATTGACTAACAGCGATTGATTGATGTGGGCACTGACTAGGGTAATGAAGCGGAGGTGGCTGACCAGGAGTACCCGGCTGCTTGTGTGGACGACTTCTTGACAATTGCATTGTTACATCGAATGGCCATGGCAGCATTCGGCGACGGCGACGAGCTTGTTGGAGAACCCCCCCCCCCCCTTCTTTCATCTCTCTTCTCTTTCGGGGCTATTTTCTCTCTGGAATTTCTTTGTCGTGCTACACGCATGTTTCTGCTGGAGAAAGTAATACATACGAAGTAGTGGCAATATAGGGCCGAAGCGCTTTCTGGTCCGTAGGTGCCTCGTCCTGCCCGAGCAGGCAAGTTAGTAGTCAGTTGCTGCTGTTGCGTGGAGCCAGAGTTCGCTGTATGCGGGTTCCGACATTTTCGTCATCGGTTAACAGAGATGAGAATCCTCTCGTGGCCAAGCACAAAAAAAAACAGGTGAGCTTGTGAGCTGGCTCTCGATGCAGGATGGGAGAATGACCCAACCCTCCTTCATGTTGAGGTGGGACTGCTACTGTAGTAGTGCCGGAGAGCTCCGCGCGGGTATTGCAGGTAATACAGCATGATGGTGGTGATGTCTGTACCAAGGAAAGAAAAAAAAGCCCGGACATCCAATAGTTTCCTCCCAAGCAGAATGCAAAAATGGAGGGGTAAAAGAAAGAAGACTTACAAACCAAAATCTCCATCCCTGTTGGTGCGGAGGGACCCCGGCAAGATCTGATTGAATGTGAATGGCGGAGAAGAGGCTCCCACTAGCTGGAGGCGGTGGTGATATCCGATTCGACGATGGGGGCCGGAGAAGACCAGGCACTCGGTTTTTTCTCTGTCTCCCCTCTCCCAGTCATGTATCGCTAATATCACGCGTGAGATTTTGGGCCGATTCGGGGCCACTTGATGCTTACGAGATGACCTCCTTCTCGTTGTCGCTGTAACCCGGGGCCGAAGACCTGCTCCTTCCCATCCGGCATGCTCTAGGTCCGAGCACGAAGGGTGCTCCTTCTCCCGTACGGTTGCACGAGGCCAATATGATGTGTTTACTTGTATTTCGTGTATGCATATACATGGCTGGGGGAAGGGGCCTGGGCGTGCCCATTTGATACATTTGATACATTTGATCCGGTCTGAGCAGGCGCTACCATGGTCTCGGACGTATTATCAGTCGAGCTTGAGCACTGGGCCTGAATAGCTCCCTGTTGAACTGTTCAGCAAGCGCAGCCTCTGTCAAGGACGGTTATTCGGCAGGAGGTTCCAAGGTTCCAAAGTACGTGTTAAGGAGTTGAATTACAGCATAGTACTCATATACATTGCCGGTACCTAGGAAACCTTCTCTACTTCGTATGGAGATTGTCGCCCGTGTGGAATGTGGAATGCAGTGTTGATGTTTGCAAGCTCCATCGAATGCTACTCTTACTGTCGTCTGGCCATAGGCGAGACGGAAGTACATTTCCCCAAGGTTACGTCGGTCGTACGTGGACCGCGGAATTGAAAGTGCGAACCCGAAGAATAATCACTTCCACGACTAGAACTCCCTGACACCTTCCCTAATCCTGGCCAGTCGGCGCCGATCCCCGTTGGAGTGTAGGGAAGCGCTCCTGGGAAGAGTCTCATAATGATAGACAGGATTGAAGTAGGTGGAATTCCAGCGCAGAGGAAGGGACGATCAACCTAACGCACGCACATCAATGGCGTTTTCAAGGGATAGAAGAGAACTAAGAATAAATCAATTCTAAACCTTGTTCCCATGGGGGCGTGCGAGCAATATTCCTCCGTAGCGTGTGCCGATCTGATATGGGGAAGGTCAAGGGAGAGTTAGCTTGGTTGAGATCACTGCTCGGTTCCGGCCCAACCTCCCAGTCATGACCGCCAAGATTTGGTTCCACGTGAGGATTCATCCCTGGCAGAAGACTTGAGAAAACAGAGATATCGAAGGGCTCATGCATGCGCTGCTTCTGTTTTGTCGTCATGAGTCTGGTACGAAGGCGTGGTTTTGGTACCTAGATCCACTGATTCTTGGTCGAGCATGTCGTACCATTGTTCAATTGGACAAGGTTTGGCCTTGATTCCAACGTCAGCTGGCCAAAGAAAAGCATCAATTGGAGTACACAGCAGATTCCCTGTAATCCGACCATACCTGGCCAGGCTATTGAGCCACGAATTGGTGAAGCTTGAGTCAATCTGAGGACCCGCCTGGTGTTGTATCGATTGATGTCAACTCTTGATTGATGTCAACTATTGAATGCAGCACAGGCTGTCTAGAGCACTGAGTTGACCAACTCCAGCGCCCTACAGTGGGTTAGCCGTCGAAACCAGCGTCCGCTTACAGGGCTTATACTGCCGGCAAGAGTCCAGACGGCAGTGGTCTGGTCTCGGACAGTTTTATCCAGACCGTGCATCTCGCGTGCCAAAATATCACCGAGTATTAACCCATTTGGCGCCACTCCCGTCCGCCTGCCATGTCTCAGCCAACCAATCAAGGTCTAGACTCAATCCCTTCTCGGCGCTTCTCTCCACCCCAAACTAACCCTACTGCCACCTACTTTCGACGGACACCCCCCCCCCCCATATCACTCCCTCAAGGGAGTTAGAGAAAAACTAAAAAAAAAAAAAAAAAAAATGAAGACGAAAAAAACTTCATCCTTGTTCCTTTTGAGGGGTGTATCCTGCCCAGCTCCACTTGTCACTCCTCTCTCTTCTTCGGGGTCCTCCTCCAGATTGGCGCCATTACGTCTTTTTGTGTCGCAGTCGGCTTTGCTTCTCGTTCAAGGTCTGTTAAACAGAGGGACGAATCCTGGGACAGTCAGGGCTTCCACTTCCCACACCCCCTTATGCGAAGTAAACGCCCCTTCTCACGCCCCCTCGCCCCTCCATTCATGGTTGTCCCCTGCCCCCTCCACAGTCCCAATCTCTCCTCCTCGCCGCCCCGCAACTTCGATCTCTGGTTATAGTCTTAGTGTGGTGTGGGATGATACAACGTTAAACTTCTCTACAAAGGGTTGAAACCACGCGCAGACATTTCAACCTACCCCAAAGCAGGAAGAACCAAGCACGCATCTCACCGAGGAAGCTACATAGCTTCAGAGCGGAGGAATGCATATGTCATCCTACTCTAGTGTAGCTCCGTAGAGCTCCAGCCATTGTCGTTCGAGGACCATGTACCCTTCTCGGTCCTACTACGTCCGTATCTACCCCTAAAACATCATCGTACAGTTCCGAAGTCTGGAGATGCGGAGACGACGCTGGAGGGAGGTAGTAGTCCACGTATTGTGCGAATGGTAGTAGTTCTCTTAGCGTGCAATACGGGCGGCGAAAAAGAAACCCGACAAAAGAAAAGAAAAAAGTGGAAAACGAAAAAAACGAAAAAGAGCGATAGAAATGTGTAGCTAACGGGACGGGGTGTGAAGGGGTGGGAAAAGGAAAGTCCAGGGAAAAGAAACAAGATTGCTCCAGTTTGTCGGTTCCTCGTGCCTTGACCACGCCAGGGTTCAATGTTCCTCTCAATTGTCAATTGATACAGTATTCATCCTCCGTCTTCCGTTTACTGCCGTGCTATAATGCATGAAGCCCGGCATGATATTAAATAAGGCCCTCTCCCTCTGATCGCCATCGCTCTTTCCTTTCAATATCGGCTCCGAAACAAGCTTACCTCTCCATCATTCCTTCCTCCAACTCCTCCAAGGGCCTCCTGGCTTACTTTATATTTACCTTTACCTCTCCCCGCCTCCCACCTTCAACTTCAATACCTCCCCTAATCTACCCTACCGTCAAACACAACTTCGTCTCAAAACCGGTCGAGGATCTGTCAATCCAAAAACACACTCGCCGTTCTATCATTCGACATGTCTGATAAGGCAGTAGACAAGGAGACGGCGCACGGCGCTGATGGTGTTGTGCTCCAGCCCACCGACGATGTCAACAGGATCGAGGCCCCAGTCACGTGGAAGGCGTATATGATCTGCGCTTTTGCTTCCTTTGGCGGTATCTTCTTCGGTTACGACTCTGGATACATCAATGGTGTCTTGGGTTCTCAAATCTTCAAGGATGCAGTCGAATTCGAGGGTGCTAAAGAGGTCTCGGAGAGCAGAACCTCGCTCATCGTGTCTATTCTGTCTCTGGGTACCTTCTTGGGCGCTATTATCGCTGGAGATGTCGCCGACCGAATTGGCCGAAAGTGGACCGTCATTGCTGGCTGCTTTATCTACATGCTTGGTGTTGTTATCCAGATGATTACTGGTGAGGGTGATGCCCTTGCCGCTATCGTCGTTGGTCGTCTGGTTGCTGGTCTTGGTGTCGGTTTTGAGTCCGCCATCGTCATCCTGTACATGTCCGAGATTGTGAGTGCGCCCCAACCCGCGAGCCAGGTATCGTTCCCCCGTTCCGGTCGCTAACGTTTCTTGGTTTTCATAGTGCCCCCGCAAGGTCCGTGGCGCTCTCGTAGCTGGCTATCAATTCTGCATCACCATCGGCATTCTGCTAGCTGCCTGTGTCGTCTACGGCACAAAGGAACGCGATGACACTGGCGCCTACCGCATCCCCATTGCCATCCAATTCCCCTGGGCTCTGATTCTCGGTGGTGGTCTCATGCTCCTTCCCGACTCTCCTCGTTACTTCGTCAAGAAGGGCAGGATTGAAGATGCCGCCCAGGCTCTCTCCCGCCTTCGAGGCCAGCCCAAGGAATCCGAGTACATTCGTGCCGAACTTACTGAGATTGTCGCCAACGAGGAGTACGAACGTGCTCTCATCCCCGATACGACCTTTATTGGCAGCTGGATGAACTGCTTCAAGGGTGGTCTTAGCCACGGCAAGTCCAACCTTCGCCGCACAATCCTCGGTACCTCTCTCCAGATGATGCAGCAGTGGTAAGTTCTTTTCTCTACTCCCTTACTCTCCGAGGCGCGATACCTTTTTTTTTGCAATTGGCGAAGTATTCTCGACTGACGAACTAATTTCTTTCATAGGACCGGTGTCAACTTCATCTTCTACTACTCAACTCCCTTCCTCCAGTCGACCGGTGCCATCGAGAACGTCTTCTTCATCTCCCTCATTTTCACTCTCGTTAACGTCTGCTCCACTCCTCTTTCCTTCTGGACAGTCGAGAGGTTTGGTCGCCGAACTATTCTCCTCTATGGCGCCCTTGGTATGCTCATCTGCCAGTTCATCGTCGCTATCGTTGGTGTCACTGCCGGTTTCAACCACACCCATAAAGTTCCCGACCCAACCGCCGATGATGGATTTAAGTCGATCGCGAACAACATTCCTGCTGTCAACGCCCAGATTGCCTTCATCGCCATCTTCATCTTCTTCTTCGCCTCTACCTGGGGTCCTGGTGCCTGGATTGTCATCGGTGAAGTTTTCCCTCTTCCCATCCGATCTCGCGGTGTTGGTCTCTCTACCGCCTCCAACTGGCTCTGGAACACCATCATCGCTGTCATTACTCCCTACATGGTCGGCGAGAAGCGGGGCAACATGAAGTCTTCTGTTTTCTTTGTCTGGGGTGGTCTGTGCACATGCGCTTTTGTCTACACCTACTTCCTTGTCCCTGAGACCAAGGGCTTGACCCTTGAGCAGGTTGACAAGATGTTGGAGGAGAGCACCCCTAGGACCTCTGCGAAGTGGCGACCTACGACCACTTTCGCGACCACCATGCATATGGAGAAGGGCACCGTGGAGCATGTTTAAAATGCCTACGAAATGATGCATATAAAGAAGCGAAGCGAAAATGAAGCCCAAAGATATATGTGGGCAAGTAGAGGTTAGGAGCAAGATGCGAACTGGGTTCCGTGAAGGAGCTGGACCCTTCTCAGTCTAGTTTTTACCCATGAGCCCTGTTACATTATACCCCCAGGTTATGACTGTGAGATGATGAGTTGATGGCATTTTCTTTCTTTTCTTTCTTTTCTTTTTGCAAAAGGGTTCTTTTTGTGAGGCGGGTGACAGCTTCATTTGTGTTTTCCTCTTCTTCGGTTACCAGTCCATCTACAAGTTCTTACCTCTCATTGAAACCTCTTTCACCTGTTTCTATATAATTCCCCTTTTGTTTGTTAATAAACTATCTCGAACTCTTCGACCATGTCTCTTATTCTCCTCTCTTTTGATACGCACGTAATGGTTCGGAAGCGCAGTTATGTTGATGCCTATGTTGATGCCGCAGAGCTATTGCGTTTCAATCGTGAGTGATATTAATTGGGATTCAAATGCGTGTGCTATCAAAGCTGTCACAGGGAGGTAGTTCTAATATGTGTGCTCTATATTATCGGGCTTACGTTGCGCTTGCGCTGTCAACAGATACCAAAGACGGGTTGCACACTTTGATTATCTCCCCTGCTCTCAGCTTGCCTCTCCGAACGGCTCCTCGGTCCCGGGACTGCCATGCAAGAGGAAAAACGGCCAGACGGACTGTTGGTTGGCCGGTTTGTGCCCACGGGGGAAACCGCGCCGTTTTTATTCACCCTTTTTATTGGGATCGAATCGATGCGGGAAAAGGGCGGTGATGTTGCATTTAGCCTGGGGAATGCTGTGTGCCCTCCCTGAGAAAGGGAGGATTTTTTTTTTTTTTCTTTTTTCTCCCTTTCTTTTTCATTTCTTCCATTTTACGACGGCCAAAATTCGGCGAGGTCAAGGGAAGGGAAGGGCGATCTTCTGTTGTGTTACCACTCTATTATTACATTACTGATGAGGGAGGGATAGGAGAGCAGGACGTCAGGGACACCTGCTGTTGAGAGAAGCGACGAGAGAAGAGGCTCGGTCGGCATGCTGCACTCGAAATTCCGATGGGATGGGGTGCATAGAAGAGGGGGGCAATATAAGGAGGAACTCAACGGGCCTTTTTTTTTATAATGGAAAGGATTGATGTTATCAGAAATTAAAGTTTGTATTTTTTTCTTATATTTTTCTTACTTTATTCGCGAAACGGAAGGGATGCCATATTGAGATATCTGTTTTCCCCTAATGTTCTTCTGGTGAACAAGCCACACCACACCACACCCCACCCTACGTGCAGCTGGCGGGAAGCGAAGTAGACGAGCGCATGAGACGGGGCAATCATTCGATGTTTCTTTTCATTGATGAACATATTGATTTTCCTTGTCCCCGTCCCGGACCTTCGATAGATTCCTCGACAGTGACCACCAGAAAATGCGAGAAAAGACGCCCCATGATTGGACCACGATACCTCTCGTGGCTTGTGTCAAAGTCCTCGCTTCGACCCATGTGGAGTTAAAGTGGCTTGCATTTCCGCACGGATTTTTCTGTCACCGGCTACATCGGGACTGGGGATTGGTCTCTTATCAAAAGTGTGGGGGAAGAAGGTTTTCGGGGATCTCGGGCGGGGGAATAGTCCACGCTAATGCTGCAGCTTCCGGATAGGGTCGCAGTCGATGAATGAGCGAAGGTTATCGGGGTTTGAACACGGGAGAGTTCTGCTCATCAAGTTTTGGGAGGGGGAATGGGTTCGCCAGCGGTTCTGGAAGGTCACGAAGACGACGACACGACACTTGCAAATGAGGTAAGATCGGGCGGGATTGTCCTTGTCCACGGAGGAAAAGCAAAATGAAAATGGATAAATAAATAAATAAATAAATAACACAAAAGAAGAAGCGAAAACGAATAAAAGAATTAAAAAAGAAACGGGTGATAGCCGCTATCTCAGAAGTTGTCAGCAGAGGGAGACACGAACTGCCGCGGAAGGTAAAGATGAGGCTCGCCAGGATCCAGATGTTGCGGGTAATGGCCTGATTTATATTTCAACCTGCCGGGTCTCGCTTCTGGCAAAGGCTCTTGATCGTTCTGTCGCTAACATTCGACGTGAGGCGAAGAGCCCCCATGACTGCAGGTAGGATCCATGACTGGGAAGATGTCTTCTGATAGTTCTGGATGTCGTCTGCATCATCGCCAGGGGTCCCCGGAGACCTGGTCCACGGGGCGCAATCACGTCGACTCTCGCAGATATCCCCTTCCCCAAGGGCCCTGCATCGAACGGTGTCGGGTAGATGTTAGCGAACAAAATACTACTGTACGTCCTCGGACATCGAAGCACCTAACAAAATGAGGATGGTGCATCGCTTCGAAGCGTTGACAGTATACGAAGATTTTGAAGAAGAAGTGTAAAATCAATAATTTCAATGATGGAAGTTTGGAAAGTACATTGATGACACATGTTTATGTTATAAGACTCGACAGAAGGCGGGACCTGCAGGATCATCTCTCACCAAACCAATCCCATTACCCTTGCTCGAGTTGGGAGGGAAGATGTTTCAAGGTTACCAGCTCCACCCGGTAGTGAGTTCGGTGTCGAAATCCGGGGAAGATGGGACCTCGAATTTCAACAGAAATGCTAAAAATACGACGCTTTCACGGGCGGGTAGTTAGTCTGCTTCGTAGATGCCTTTTTCCTCTCTTGTCAATAGAGATGCAAGAGAATCGCAGGGGAGACCGTGTCCCCGCGTTTCGTCTGTGCGTCTTGGGGTACGCACTAAGCTTAACCTCCAAAATTGGGACAAGCTCGGCGGTGCTGTGATAGTCAATCACTGGACACGGCAGTGATGACGGAAGCGAACCTGGGAAAATCAGCTAGTTGTGCTCAATCCAGTAAGCGTCTTCTGCGCATCTTACTCCTTTTGCTTGCAGCCTAGCTAATGTGGAGATCATATCGTATTGTTGTCGAATGACCCGAATCTTGGAGATGGGGAGAAATAGCTTGGCAGGTCAAAACAAACAATAGGAATGCATCGTGACCTGCCAGTTGAGGTGGAGTTGCGGAGTCGAGTGCGCCAGGAGTCAACGGCAGTTGCAAGTGGAAGAGCTGGCGGCCGAGGAAGGAGAAGGAGGAGGGAGGCAAAGGAAACCGGGGTCTGGGGCCCTCCATCCAACTCCGATTCTAATCCATTTTTTTTTCCCTCTTTTTTTGGCAAGAGGAAACAGTCGAGACTGGTTTTATGGGTTCAGGATGAGCCCACATAACCCGTGCTCCGGGACTCCTTGAGGAAAGAGGGCTCTGTGGGCTAAGGGAAGGAGCACGCGAGCTTGCGGTTTAGCTTTGCTTTTCGCGGAAAGAGCACGCCTTGGAACACAGTAGCTTGACCGAAATTTGTGGTTCCTGACTTTTTCAGGATACAATTGTTAGAAGGTATTGAGGACATTGCTTTGACAGCCACAATGCAGCATGGATTGACACGTGGGAATGTCATCACAATTGCTATCGCTGTGCTGTTGCTCGGAGGTTGTTCTAGGTCCCGAACCCTCCTGCAGACTGAGCTCGTGCTGCTAGTACTAAAATGACAGGCGGCTCGGAACTTCCTTCCTCCACCGGAGCCTACTTGGAAGTTAATCCATCAAGAGCTCCGGCTTGACTCCAACACTCGGAAGACATGGGTACGAGCCACGTCCCCTCGAAATGTGGGCATCAGTCCACAAGACATATCCTTGGGCCCCAGCATCTCATCCCACCCGTGTCAAAGGCCTCGTCTAAATGCTGTGTAACGGCTAGACTTTCCAACATCTATTTGATTCATTCACCCATCGATATACCACGGAAGCATCGCGGACAGCCGGTGCCCCCAGTATTAATCATTGCGTCTTCTTAAACCTTCCAGAAAGGTACAATCGATGTACCTAATTACACTCACCCACGGTTCGAAACCCTGCCTAGTTTCCCGTCTCAAAAGGAATAAAATTGTACCTATCACCGACTGCCAGAAACTAATACGTAGGAGCGGAGGGTGGTATTATTGCCTTTTAACTACGAAGCAGTCATATTACCCCGCAGGGTATTCTACCAGTTGGCTCACATCCTCTCAACTACCATCTTGCTCAATACTTCTTCTGCAATCCCTGCCCATGTTACTAACGGGCGGATTCTCCCATCCTGTACAGCTTCCTCCCGTCATGATGTGCGCTCGCGAGCTGTACCCGGACTGTTTGGGTACATTGCGCTAGAGTTTAGCTAAACCAAAACCAAAGTCTCTCGCCTTTCCCCCCCAAAACCCGCAACCGGCCCATTAGCCTGCGGGGAATGGGCTCCAAGGGGATGTTTTGGCCAATGGGTAGCTGTATCATCGACGATGGTGTTAGGAGCCAATCTATTTGCCGACTCTAGCTCTAGAGTGCTTTCAAAATCCCGTCCCATGGGGGGCATGTTTGTATTTGCCGTTTTGTCCTGGGGTGCCATACCTATACTCAAAGTTGGATAGGCCCGAGGACTGTAACCCTGACCCGTCTGGGCATGCGAAGGAGCTGCTCTCTCCTCTCCTCCACGCGAGTCGTCGTATACTACAGCTTAGGTCCCCCGCTCCCCAATATTTTCAAGGAGCCCATCCCCTCGGGTCTTCGAAGCTAAGCAGCGGAGTAAGTATTTCGATGCAAACCAGTCTCATCGTGTTTCCTGCATGCACAGAAACAGAATTGGGAGAAGCTGGGAACTGGAGTGAACAGAACCAGGGTCCTCTGTTTTGTTACCCTGCACGAAAACCCTGGGCCTTAATTCGTACTACCAGGGTGGTCGAGGAAGAAAGCGACATATAAGAGATTAAGATACCACCCTCGCGACCCGAGACACAACACCTCAACTCGCCGCTCGTCCAACCCGCATCGCCACTTCTAGAACCCCACTCTTCGATCGACCGTGAAGCAGTTTTCTTTTTTCCTCCTAACAGGCGTCTTCTCCTACCTGCTCAAGAATGGATTCTGAAAAGGAAGCCAGTAAGTAATTGTCGGTGCGAAACCCCTGAGCATGAGCTCTCTTCTCTCTTGTTTACTTTTCTCACCTGTTTTCTAACTGTTCATGTAGTCCAGCATTTGGATGGCGCTGACGCGCCTTCCTCCAAGGATGAGAGAGACGAGTTTACCTGGACCGAAGAGGAAGAGACCAAGATCAGACACAAGATTGATTGGCACACCGTGCCATGGGTCACCGTACTGTACATGTTCTGTGTAAGTTAACGTCCGGGCAGTTGGTGCATCTTGCTTCACCACCAGCTAACTGTTGATACTTCCACCCCTAGTTCCTAGATCGCATCAACATCGGGAATGCATTAATTCAAGGTCTACGAGTAGATTTAGACCTCGGAAAGGGCCTCCGTATCAACTGGGCGCTCGCAATCTTCTACATCGTCTACCTTACCGTCGAAGTACCCAGCAATATTATTCTTAAACGTGTCGGGCCCCGTTTCTGGATTCCCGCCCTCGTTGTCGGGTTCGGAATTGTCACAATTGGCATGGCATTTGTCAAGTCATACGAGGGATTGTTGGCCGCGAGAGCAATCCTCGGAATTTTCGAGGGAGGCACGTTCCCTGGTATTGCCTTCTACCTTAGTTCCTTTTATAAGAGGAGGGAGCTTCTATTCCGCATCGGAATCTACGTGTCGGCTGCCTCCCTTGCTGGTGCTTTTGGCGGCCTCCTGGCTGCGGCTCTTTCAAAGGTTCCCGAATGGGGTGCTGCTGGGGCTAGGCTTCACCAATGGCGGAATATTTTCTTTTTCGAAGGCATCATTACCGTCATCATCGGCTCCATAGCCCCTTTCTTCCTGCCCGCCTCTCCTTCCCAGGCTAAATTTCTCACGGAAAGGGAGCAGCGCATCGCTGCCGAACGCCTCCTCGTAGAGCACCGAGAAAATCCCGAACCCAAGGTCGAACTAAGGCACATCAAGCGAGCTTTCCTTTGCCTTCACAATTACACTTGCGCTCTCGGCTTCTTCCTGATCAACATCACGGTCCAGGGTCTATCCGTCTTCATGCCTACCATCATTGCTGATTTGAAGATTGATGTCAACCCGCAGCTCTTGACTGTGCCTCCTTACGTAGCCGCATGCTTGGTGGCCGTTTTGATCGCCTACATTAGCGACAAGACTAAGCGGCGCGGTATCTACCTGGCAGTCTTCGCCATTCCTGCTACTATTGGCTTTGCGCTTTTACGGTGGTACACGGATAAACCAAGTGTCCGCTACATGGCCGTCTTCTTCGTTACCATTGGCGCATTCCCCGGCGGTCCGGCATTCTTGAGTTGGGCAATCAACAGTACGTATAAGCCTGCCTCTTCATGTTTTCTCAAGTGTGACGCGAGTCCTTCTCGTTTGCCTTGGCATTGCGGTTGCACTAACAAACTTCCCCGCCTTTGACAGATACTGGTGGTCCTGCAGTGCGAGCCGTGTCGAGTGCTTATGTTGTGACGCTTGGAACTATTGGTGGTATTGTAGCAACGTGCGTGCCTTTCTCTTCCCCCGATAACTACTTCCAGCTTTGTATGCTGACCAACCTTAATAGTTTCACCTACGTTGCTTCGGACGGACCAGCGTACCCCATTGGCCACTCTATCAACTTGGGAGGCCAAATTGCGGTGTTCTTCCTTTCCATCTTCGGCATTCTGTACTGCATGTGGGAGAATAAGATGAGGAGGTCTGGTAAGAGAGACCACAGGCTCGAAGGACTAAGTGCACATGAGGCCCGAGATCTCGGCTACCGCCACCCCGATTTCAAGTATATCACTTAAACCTGAGACCTGGGATGGATGGATGAAGTGATCGACGCTGATATTGAATGGGACGGGATGTTTGGATACGCAATGATGGTTCAATATCTCGAATTTAATGCATGGGTTTTTTTCGTTCTCCCTTGTTCGATCCGCTTGATCGCGTTCGATGAATTGTATTTTTCCATTGCTTTCAGTCGTATTTGATGAGATTGGTCGTGAAGCCCGGGGGAACGAGCCTTCAGGCTTCTCTCACAAGCGTCCCACCTCGATTCCCAAATTATTGGCATACCGACGCGGCAGCGGCCAAGATACAAGGATGAATTGGTCAAATCACCTCACTTATTCAAAATGAAACTCGCCAGCAGAGTCTCACTTTGAAAATAGAGAGTACACATTTCGCTCCACCGCCGCCTTTTCCAGCTTGAGCAAATCATGTCTTTTAGCCTTTGACGTTTCCTCCTCCGCACCGGGACTAACACGAATCTCTCCACTAGATAGGCCATTGAAGAACCTCGACTTCTAATAATTTAGACATGGTGGCCTACCATGAGCGCCGCGTCTTTGCTCTCATATGGCCTTGCATAAAGAGTCGGGGAACTGGTCTGATCGCTTATTATACGATCTCCATCCCGCCCTCGCCGAAGATCCGGAACTGGAGGGTTGGGCTTTAGGGCTCTCGGTGTATTTCCGCCATTTACCAACGGAGCTTGTCTGCCGATCACTATTTTCCGTCACCCGTGGAAACTTCCGATTCTTTGAACAAGGTTTAATGATTATGGAAAGAACTTGGTTCCGAAACAAGACACCAAGTCAATTCCTCGGCATGGAGATTGAAAGAAGAAGAAGAAGTAGAAAGGGAAACGGGGAGGAAAGTAAAAGGAAAAGGGGGGAAGCTTTGCGCGAAAACGACAAAAATGCAAAGAGGGGAGAATCGAGATCAAAGGCGGCTCCGGGGAAGGGGAGATGTCATTTATCCAAGTGAAAGTATATTAGAAAGAAATATCATTGATCACTTTTCCACCGCCTGAAGAAATCGAGAATGAAGGTTTTATGAAGCTAAGTTAGACTCGCCCGGTGTTATTAGCCACCAGTAGCATTGTTCGGCTTGCAGGGACAGAGGAATTGTATTCGATACCCGCCCTCCTCTGTGCAGAAACAATGGGATTATCTGAGGAGCTTGGGGGTTCCAATTCGAGCTAACAAATGCAGGAACGGGAAAACGACGCTGCAATAGAGATGATACAATGCCCAATTGAATCAATTGGGAGGATAGAAAAGAGAAACTCGGGTGAGAGCTCGGAGGAGAGCTCGTGCAAGAGGGTCGCTCATACCTCAGTCAGCTTATGGTCTATTCTCTCTATCCTCTATCGGGTATACAATATATTTTCCCATACGCAAAATGAAATATGGGATAATACGGCTCTGCAGCTGACATCCCAAAGGGAAAAAACCACTCCAGTATGCGGCTGCGGGAGAGCATGGACACGGAGCGGGGAAATGATGGAAAACCGGCAGTGCTTCGTGGTTCGAATCAGCATTGGACAATCAGAGCGGCCGCTCAGATTTTATGAGAGAAAGGAAGAGAAAAGGAGAGGGGAAAAGGACGAGAGCTCAGGCGTAAGAAGGACCCGGACGAACCTCTATGTCATTGAGAGGTCTTCCGGAGGTTGAAAAGGAAGAGAATACCCACGCAAGGTTCGGCGGATGAAGTCAACGGTGGATCTCCTCCCTTCTCCCTTCGTTTGCTACCCTCTCTACCCATTGTGGACTCTGGTTGTATTTATACACTTAGTACTAAGAGGCGTGAACTGAGGTAACCCCAATTCAAGTTTTGGTTACCTTGAGCAAACTCCTTGCCAAACCAGGTAGCCCCCAAGGCTGTCCCAACCATGAAGAGTCTCCTTCTGGCCTCCATCCTCGCGGCGGTGTCCTTCGCCGCCGACGAGCCCGAGTACGAAACCTATGACTACATCGTCGTAGGCAGCGGTCCAGGCGGCGGCCCCCTAGCTGCCAACCTCGCCCGCGCGGGCTATTCGACCCTCCTCGTTGAGGCGGGCGACGACCACGGCGACCAATCCGTGTACCGCGAGCTATCCAACTTCAACGTCGCCGGCAACGACGAGCGCACGCGATGGGACTTCTTCGTCAAGCACTCGGACGACGCCGAAAGGGAGCTCAAGTACGAGCGCCTGACGTGGAGGACCGCCGACGGCGGGTTCTACGTCGGGTTGGACCCGCCGGAGGGGGCGGAGCAGCTGGGTATTTATTATCCTAGGGCTGCTACGCTGGGTGGGTGCGCGATGCATAATGCGGGTGTTTGCTCGTTGCCGTCGGCGGATGAGTGGAATTGGATTGCGAATATTACGGGGGATGATACGTGGGTGGCGGAGAATATGAGGAAGTATTTGGTTCAGACGGAGAAGAACTTGTACATGCCTGCGGGTTCCGAGGGCCACGGCTTCAATGGTGAGTGTTTTCTCCAAGAATAAACTCTGAAAAGTGCCGGAATCCGAGAAAACTGACTTAGGATCTCATAGGATGGATGTCCATCTCCACCAGCGACTCCTCGTGGGCAACCGAGGGCGACTGGCCCGCCAACAAGATCCTCACCAAGCTCGCCGAGCTCACCGACCAGGATCCCGAAAAAGTCGGCGAGCTCGTCAACAAGGACATCCTCGCCGGCGGCGAAGACCACCTCTCGAGCTTCTACAACATGGCCCAGCACGGTGACAGCCGGGGCCGTCGTTCGAGCCCCAACGACTACATCAAAGCCACCCTCGCCGATGAGGTCAAGTACCCCCTCAAGCTAGCCCTCAACACGCTTGTCACCAAGGTCCTCTTCGACGAGGAAGCCGAGACCCCGACCGCCATTGGCGTCGAGGCTCTCCAGGGCCAATCGGTCTACAGGGCTGACCCCCGCCATGACCCCGAGGGCAACAAGACGCTTACGCGCTTCTACGCGAAGAGGGAGGTCATCGTCTCCGGAGGTGCTTTCAACAGCCCCCAGATTCTCAAGCTCAGCGGTATCGGACCCAAGGACGAGCTCGAAAAGTTCGAGATCCCCGTCGTTGTGGACCTCCCTGGCGTCGGTGAGAATCTCGGCGATAACTACGAGGGAAGCGTCCTCGCCATCGGAAAGGGTCCCACTGGTGGGTCGCGCATCACGGTACTCTTCCGCACACCCTCGGCTCCCACCGAGAACAGGAACATCTTTGCCTGGTGCGGCGCTTTCGCTTTCGAGGGCTTCTGGCCCGGCTTCCCCGAGGACTATGGCGCGGACGAGTACACCTGTGCCATGGTCCACATGAACCCCAAGTCCCAGGCCGGTAGCGTCCGTCTCGCCAGTTCTGATCCCCAGGATAGCCCCGACATCAACTTCCGCTTCTTCGAGCACGAGGGCGACAAGGATCTTAAAGAGCTCGTCGAGGCCGCGAACTTGCTCCGAGAGTCGTGGCAGGTCGCCGGCGACACGGTCCTCCCTTACGACGAGCTGCACCCTTGTCCCGGGACCGGTGCTGGAAACTGTACCGTCGAAGAGCAGGCCGAAAGCTTCAAGCTCCAGGCCTACTCGCACCACGCTACGTCGACGTGCGCCATCGGTGCCGACGATGATGAGAATGCTGTTTTGGACTCCAAGTTTAGGGTGAGGGGCGTGAAGAATTTGAGGGTCGTTGACGCTAGCTCGTTCCCGCGCGTGCCTGGTGCCTTCCCGGTTCTCCCTACCGCTATGCTTTCCGCTAAGGCGACGGAGGAGATTTTGGCAGATGCTAAGGCCGCGGTGGAGAAGGAGAAGGAGGCTGAGAAGCCTGCGCCGAAGAAGTGCAAGAAATAGCGGATGAAGTGATGCGTTGTTTAGATGATGTTTTGTTAGGAGAACTTTCTGAAGGGTTTGGTCTTCGGGATCGATCGACTATTTGCTTGCATAGTGAGCAGAAGGGAATGTCACGCAGATTGAAACGTGATGTGTTGAGTCAAGTCTTCATCTGAATAGCATCATGACAGACTGTGCTCTTTTCTGTCGCAGCCAACCTCCTCAACCCTTTCCCCCTTCTCTTGTTAATCTTAAAAGAATATAATTTTGTTTCTTTTTGTAAGGATATCCTGTGTATAGCTCGAGGAAAGACCAGTGTCACTAAGAATCGGGTTCAACCAAAAGTCAATTGATGCTCAAAACTTCAACTTGCCCTAAGACTGACTTGTATATGCTGTGAGGACCCCTTTTTTCCCTGACCGTGTTCCGACCGGTCTCCACAGCTGAGTCATTCTGACGGCAAGTCCCGTGCCACAATGCGCTCTCGCGTGTAACCTTACATATTGCAACGCACAATACCCAATACCTTTCTTTATCAGACGAGCTCGAAACCCTACTCTTGCGGTCAGGCGTGTCCTCTAGTAGTATTATGTACCCTTCACCTGTCTCCTAGAGCACTTTAGTGTTGCGCAAATCAAGAATAGTATATTTTGTTATGAGCTATCGATGTAATATGATAACGACAACGGTCAAGACGCTTCAGGTAGAGTTCGAGAATAATCCAAGCGTTCCCAATATCCGGAGAATTGTCCCCTAGGCAGCTTTTAAACCTCTCAGCATGAAGGTATTCCCCTAAGGTCTATAAATCTGAGCATGATCTCGTTAGACAAGTTGGGGGATGCCAGTTCGCTGTCGAGGGTGTCGACTCGCTTGCCCAGCAAGAGAGGTGCGATATTCCACGTTTAACCACCCCAACCCAGTAAGACCCAGACCCCGAACGCTCAGCCAGCCCAGGGCAAGCCCTCATTTCGACGCCCCCAACGGCACGGGATTCAACCCTTCTTCGTCAAACAATGGAAAGATTAATGAGGCCAGATTACAGGACATTCATGACTTCAGACCAGCCTACACGCTAGCAAGGGAGCGAAAGAGATTCGGTGTCACATCGCTGTCGCTTCCTTGCTCTTAAGTCTACCCGTTGCACTTAGCTAGTCTGATGGTTACACATAGCCTTCTAGAACCCTGGTTTACTTAAGCGCCAAGACAACTACATCATGCGTGCGACCTATTCCTGGACTCCCCAATGATCGTCTCGCGTAGCCTTAGGAGGCGATTGTGGTCAAAGTAGCACAAAGAGCAAAGAAATTGAGTAAATAAACGGTTATATTTTACTGGAAGAAAAAAAAAACATGATCCGACGGGAAACCTTCTCATAGAGATGTAGGATATCGAGAACACATTTTTATCCTTGAATGTTCGCCTTTCCTGTAACTACAGCGGGTCGGTAGGCGCCCGATTTAGCTTGCGGCCGGCGGTCCTACCCGTTCGGCCAGTGGGGACGCGCGGAAATCGGGCCGGATATGGAAGTCCACAGCGACTTTGGGAGATTAAAGGTTCTCGACTCGTGGATTGGCCGTCTCGCGCTGCACGAGACTTCGTCAACAATACCACTTGCCAGCATCACCCCTGATACATAGCAGGCGGCCGTGCTTGTCATCGCGCCATCTGCGGGAAGTCGGGATGGTCGAGGATCCACTTGTATGAGTAGGCATCACGCAAAAGGCCCTTTGTCTCCACGAGACGTTCGTTTTCGATGTGGGGTTCGGCGAAGAGGAGGTCATCCAGGTAACATTTGATGCTGCCCGCATTGATGCCCCCCCAACAAACACACTACTAACATAAACTCAGCTACTTCGTAGAGTCATCTATCTAAGGGTAATTTTGAATGCCCTCACTCAATATTCACGATTTGGGCCTGTGCTTCCGCTTTAGAATGGGTGGCGGTGAAATGGGTCATATCAGGAGCGGCTCTGACGGGCAAGGCAAAGTAATGATGCTTCACTTGGTAGGAACCGTCGCAAGCCTGAAATCTTGGAGCTGTTGCATCATGAAAATACCGTACCACTACAGAGAAAGATGGTTTATGCCCGTGTCCTGGACAATGCAATTTCCTTTAGCAATTGGGATCGTATATGCATGCCCAGACCGCGCGGAACCACCAAAGCGGGACTCAGGTGGATCTCATTGGCTCCATCACATTATAATACACCTGCCCGAGGTAGCGTCCGCTTTCCTCCTTCCCCTGCAAGCCCCTCTCTCAAGAGTCCAATTTCCAGTGGCTAAGGTTGGCCATGCTGTTGTTCGGACGGGGAAACGGACGGCCAAGAAACCAACAGCAGGTGACAGCAATTTCCTGTGTCGTTCAAGTTGAGTTGACCCGGAGCCGCCCCATACTTCTCTCAAAGACCCATAACTCATAAGTAGTCATGGCTTACCCGCCACCGTCTCCTTCATTCTCAATCTTCTTTTCTCTCATCAAGCCATTTGTGCTCTAGGTCTTGTGTACTTGACACTCCTTGGCTCCAGTCAGTGTTCAAAATGCTCTTCACCAACCTCCTTCTCGCCACTTTGGCAACCTTGTCCGCTGCCGAAGTGGCTCTAGAGTCCTCGCCATCTGTAGGCGTCTTCTCCTTTGCGGAATGGATCGAAGGAATCATCCAGAACCCAGACGGCGACAACCTGACGCCTGAGGAAGCCTACGCGGCGTGGGAGCTCTCCGTAAACCAAACCGAGCTATCTGGACGTAAGCCGTTGCAACACGCAGCCCCCCCCCCTTCCCTTCTTTAACCAGCTTTCTCGAAGCGACACTTATACTAAAAAGTTTTAGCCCGAGACGGCCTGGAGAAACGAGAAACACAGTGTAACCAGTTACTTAATTGCGAAGCCAAGGTAAAATTGATCCAGCAGTGTTTCTTCTCAACAGCATGCTAAAAACCAGCCTAGATAGATGATGCCGTTACATGTGCC
This sequence comes from Scedosporium apiospermum, assembly GCF_000732125.1. Taxonomy (NCBI): domain Eukaryota; kingdom Fungi; phylum Ascomycota; class Sordariomycetes; order Microascales; family Microascaceae; genus Scedosporium; species Scedosporium apiospermum. The sequence continues at coordinate 139,783 of NW_015971793.1, read as the reverse complement.
AACTACCTCGCCGACAAGGGACGTAGAGGCATCAACTGCCGTGCTAACACTTACACCATCATGTGTGATCACCGGACCGCTAAGATTTTCGGGGGAGCCGGCAACGGTGTGTCAGATACTACTTCGAATTGGTAAACCTGGCCAAAGCCCTGCCAGTCTTGAGACAAGGCTAATGCTTACTATGATGCCTTCTAGTAACGACGTTGCCCGTGCCGTTGGGTTTATCCTGGATAGATGTTCGAGGAACGATGGAATGGTGCAAGGGTCTGACTTTGCCTACGGTAATGGTAATTTTCAGATCCAGATCCGCAATGCCCAGCATTGTGGCAGCCTTTATAGATGAAATAGAACCTTGGGAGTACAGGTACATCGTACACTTCCAGATCCACATACTCTCTGTACTTTTTATACATAAGTCCTTGAAAAAACACCCTCCTCCGTCCATTTGCTCTTCGGATCCTCCACCTTCGCCAAGTGGCGGCCAGTCCTCGACATTGGGTGTCCGTAAGGCGGCCTCTCTTGGCCACGTTCGAAAACGCTAAGCATCAGACTGGGTTATAAAAAAAATGGTAGAAAATATTCTCGAGGCCTTTTTTTTTTTTTTTTTTTTTTTTTTTTTAGAAATATCGGAATAATTTTGCGAAGCGATCCTCTACGACGAATTATTTGGAAAAGTGGTGTTAGGTCAGCGTCTCTCTCGAGGAGTGAGGGATTACATGTCACTCGGTAACAGCTGTAGACAAGTGTGAATCACGTGTCTTTACCAAATCTGAGCTTCATCGCATTTTGAGTCTGCGAGTCAACATGACGCGCTTCCCTTACCACGAAGCTTGTGAGAAGAATTGATTCCTCCTCAAAAACAGGAAAAGCAGACCCACCCACAACCTCTAGTTGGGAATCACCTCTAGGGCCATTTCGCGGCTCCCCTCCCTCAACCGGAGACCCTCTTACTGATGCCATCCTTAGCACTGTATCTTTCCCCGTCCCACCCTGCTGAGCTCAAGCGACCACAAACATGACGAGCTTCGGAGCTCCTAGGATCCGCCGCACGGCGCAGAACACCCAATTTACGTATGTGGAATGTTTAGCTTCTTTTTCCGGTTCCCGCTTCGCTGACCGATGAATTGTTTGTGTGCAGACATAACCTCTCCCGTCGCGTCCACGATGTCAAAGTCTACCCCGGCCTTTCTCCCCAGGGCGCGACCATCATCATCTACGGGCATGAAAACGGTGTCACCCTTCTTTGGCGAGGCGGTCGCCGCTTCAAGTTTGCGAAGCCCCAGCCGCCTCCTGTCAATAACGAAAAACAGAATGGTACTTCGGAAGATGCTGTCATGATTATCGATTCGGACGAAGACGAGCCCCCTGCGTCAAAGAAAGAGGATTTGCCGTTTGTTGACAATCCCGAGTTCGAAGACGAGATACCAAATGAGCCGTACCTCGACATTGTTCAGAAGTTAGACCTTGCGCTAGGCACTGCCGGCCTCCACATTGCAGTTCTCCCTCTGCCTCCTACCACTGCCGACGATGCCTCGTGGGGCGGGTCGGATTTGCTGAAGGAGAGGCTTGTCTTCGCTGTCTCGTGCGCGAATAGCGAGGTCTACCTCCTTACTCTACCTCTCACGCCGCCATCCCCAGAGAGCAAAGCGAGACCCGAGCTGCGGAGTGGGCTGTTGGCAGGAAGACCCGGCTCTGGTGTTTGGGGCGAATCCATGGTCCTCCTTAGCGGCCAGACGCAGCATAGCGGCGGTCTCGCGATCACACTTATTAAGCCTAAGTCACCATCGCCCTCCACATCGAGGCCTAGCCAGAAAGAAGGACCGACTCCTTCGACGCCCCGTGCTGTTGTGGCCGCTCACAACCTCGAAGCTTCCGGTACCCTCCGCCTCTGGGATATATCACTAGACCTCAAAGTAGGAATGGCACAAAGCCCCGTCGAGCCTTTCCAAACCGAGTTTCTCCCTTCCCCACTCTCCTCCATATCGTTCAACGTATCTCACATGACTCAACTCCTCGCCGTCTCCACGACGCACGCCGTCCGGATATACGACTACGCGACCCCATCTATTTCTCCCGACGAGCTTTCAACCGGACCATTTCCCTCGCAGGGCTCATGGCTCCTATCTCTTTATCCTCCCTTCTCCCGCAATTCACCTCACAGGAAGCCTGTTGTGGACGCAGCCTGGATCTCGCATGGTAGGGCTATCCTGGTTTTATTAGCTGATGGAACCTGGGGTATTTGGGATATCGATGGTGTGAGACCGTCCGGAACAACTGTGTTGGGGAAGAGCAGTTCCGGGATAATCGGCGCTGCCACGACTTCCTTTGCTGTTTCAGGCTATATCGAGGGCACTAGTCCCCTGCGCGCAGGTGCCCCCGAAGACAAGCCCCGCGCATCTGGTGAGTTTGTCCCCATGACGCCGCACACAAGAAAGGATGCGCAAGTCTCTCTAAGCTCCGGAGCGATTCCCCACGGACGCCTCGCGGCAACAAGGGGCGGTATCTCCGTCGTGGCTCACCCCGTCTCTGGTGCCGTGGGTTCCGATGAGAGCGTGGTTCTGTGGATAGGATCTGCCGAACATGTCTGCGTCATTCCGGGAATTACTAGTTTTTGGAGCGCGCAGATTCGCAAGAGCAGTGGTGGCGGAGTAAATCTCTTTAGTGGTGCGCAGCCCACGAGGATGATCAAGCTTCACGACCTTGGAGTCGGCTTACTCGGTGAGAGGTGTTGTGGCGTGAGTGCGATAGTAGATCTGGCCAAGGCGAAAGGCGATTCCAAGAGCGACGGCGGCCTCGGCGTCGAGGTCCTAATTTGTGGAGAGTCGAGATTGGTGGTCCTTCGAGAGTCGGAAGAGGGTCCCGGCCGGAAGATTGGGGGAGTTATTGGCAGGCGGCGCTTCTTGGGCGATAGGACTAGCTCTCTCCCCAGTGCCATAATCGTTCACCCTCGACCCGATGCGACCGAAAAGGTGTCCTTCAACCTCAACAGTGGCAAATTCGGCAGCGTGCGCACCACCAAGTTTGCGCGACCGGGCGACGAGGAGTCGGTTGATGGCGACGCTGATCGCGGTACCCTGAACTTACCTTCGCGACCGAGGACGGGACTCGCCTTTGCCGAGAGCATTAGCGCGGCGGCTGACGTCCAAGAAGACGCCGCGGAGCGTGACGTCGAAGTGGAGATGCTTGATCTCATGGAGATTGACCGGACGCTAAGTGAGTTGGAGGACTTGAGAGGCAGTGGTCAGAAGAGGGTGTTTTTCGAGGATTATACATGAAGAGCTTTGGAGATGGATGTACGATACCCCTTGATGGATATGGCGAAAAAGAAAAAGAACGACGAGATATAAAACAGGCCCCGTAGGGCAATGATTTTCTTCCCAACTGGCCTTGCGCCAGTATTCCTCCTCTTCTCTCTGTTTTCCGTGATCTCCCCCTTTCTGCCCCCTTTCTTTCGGAGGCGCTTTGCCTTCTTTATAACATTCCGCACGGTATGGTGGAGCGTAAGGAGAGATCAATCCTTTCAGCTTTGTATTACGAGCGGTACATCAATCTTCAAAAGAGAGCCGGCGTTACCTAACAGGTTGGGAAAAAAGGTGGGAAAAAGCCCATTCCCGCTTCCCTAGTACACCTCTTCGGAGGCAAACAGGATAAGGGATCGGATTACTTTTTTCATACCTCGGGTGGGGGCGTTGGGCTGGTTTGGATTTACACGCAGACTTTGACCATTTGCTCTTCCGACTGGGCTGGGCTTGTCCTGTCATCTTCCCCGGCATTCCTGTCTTACTCTCTTGGGAGTAAGAAGGATGGGAGGGGAGGGGGATGCCCGTGTCTACCTTGTTGGGAGGTGGTGGCGTCGGTACATTTCATTGTTGATTTTCCTGTTCTGTTGTTGTTGGAGGGTATCATAATAAAGTTGCATCTAGGCCCTGGATGCCTAGTTGGCTGGTTCGAGTGGACTGTCTAGGGCATTGAGTGATCAAGATCCGTAAGGAGTTATCTTCTGTCTCTGCCTACTTCCTTTGATATAATATTAAAGAGTTGTTCTCGCTCTAAATACCGCCACATCTAGATATTGTTTGGCGAATTCCCCTGCAGCCTTGAACCTGGAGCATACCTTTGCCCGACATTGCAAGTGCTGAACATCCACCTCATAGTTCTTCTAGTTGGTAACAAAGGGTTTCCGCCTAGTTCCTTAGAGAGGATTATCAACACAAGCGTGAAAGAGACATTGTTAGCTGTACAATGCGTTGTTCAACCTCCATGTCTCTTTGTTACCTTCTCAATGCCATTGACGTTGTGGAGCTGGCAGAGGCCCCGAACAATGCTGTGGAGTCTCGAAAGAGTCTTCGGCTTTGACTCAAGCTGGACAAGGTGAACAAGGTGCCTGATCTAGATCCATCATTCAATGAGACGTCTGGCTTAGTATATATATATTCCCGAGTACGCCAAGGAGTGTTGAAGATGCTGGCTATCGAGTGTGGCAAGCTACTAGGTGCTCAAACTGCGAAGGCATCTGAGAGACCTCTTACCCCTTTGACCCTTGACTATAGCGCCTTGTGGAAGCTTATAATATCACGATTGCAAACCTCTATCAGCTTTTCCATTGGCCTCATCAAGCGGCCTACACAAGCTGCAGAAACGAGTTCTCTTTTATACCAACCTCCTTTCTCCTCCTCTCCTCCAGATTTTCCCATTAATTCTGGGGTTCCGTCAAGTCCCACGAACAAACCCGTAGATGAGGGAGCCTTTCCTACCATCAAGGTAAGCCCCCCCTCTCTTCCCCCTTCATACCCTAGTCTCCAGTATTCCTGGGCTAACCACTGGGGGAAACCATGTGTGTGGCAGAACACATCCAGTACACATCCTGCTACCACTACTTCGGGTACGTAGTGGTCTCCCCCTGCCCCCGCGCCAGCCAAGGCGGCTGCTACGGCCTCAGAAAAGAAGGCGTCCGGCGGGAGAGCGGCCTTTGCCCGCCATGTCGGCGGAAAACTGGCCATCAGAGGGCCTTTAGAGGTAGCCTGAACGACAACGACGGCTTCCATATGCAGAGGCTGAGGCTGAGCGCTAGAAATCCCCGGAAGAGGAACTAGGCGGAGCAAGAAGCCTGACGTAGAGTTTGGGTACTAATCCAGGAATCCTACTGGAGCTCTGCCGGAGAGTCAAGCTGCTTTCCAATTCGGTATGTTTAAGGAGAGCAACAGACGGACAGGTGGCCTTCGAGGGCGAGTTGAAGTCGGCGTGATAGAACATGGGCGCTACATGTACTGTAATGTACTATGATGCACTATGATGTACTATATGGTGTTATTTGGAGTTCGTCGGGGATAAGTTGATTTACGCTTGTTGTAAGTTAGGCAACACCAACGGTCTAATTACGGGTACGGGAAGGACCAAAGTTCCAGGTAAGTCCATCTCGCGAATCAGTTGTGAAACAGTAACCTCATATCAATCATACAGCCGTTTTCATACATGGCGTTCAAATACCCCTTTTACATTATTCCAATCTTTTTCTTTTTCTTTTCCCTCTCCCTCTCCCCACTCCCAGCTCCTCGAGACCGCGATGACCTCGCCACCCGGCACTCCCAAGCAGCACCAGACGCCCCCTTTTCTGCCCTACCAGCCCACTCTGAGCGATATCCCCTGATCCCTTCCTCCATTCTACGCCTTCTCCTTGGACTTACCCGCAGCTCCGCCGGCTTCACCACTAGCTTCCCTAGCCGCGTTCCTTGCTTCTTCCAACAGCTCAGTAGTGTCTAATTCCGGCTCCTCTCCCGCTGCCTGGCTGGCCTTGGCAGTTGATCCCGGCACATGGTGGCCAGGCATTCTGCCGTGGAGGACGTCGTCACCTGCGTCCTTGACTTTGTGTGCGACGGAGGCTTTATGTTTGATGATTCTATTAGCTTCTTATTGTTCATAGGAGACTAGATGAGTGGCGGATGTTGAAGGAGAGGAAGGGCTAGGAATGGGGAAAACTATACCTCCGATGTCAATCCCGCCGACGATCTTGTCACTGACGACGCGGTCTGCCTTTTTCAGGCTATCCTTGACGGACTCGGTGACAGTCCTCTGCTCGGGCGTCGTCGTGGAAAAGGTCCGCGGGAAGTGGCGAGTGGCTGCGTTGGTGAGGAGGATCCGCGGAGTTATAGCGCGGGGGGATATCGATGCTCGTCCGGCGAGAATCTTTGTGACGGACATTTTTATGGGGAATTTTGCGCTGCTTCTTGGATCTTTGGGACTTGATATAAAGAGGGAGAGATGGAGGATGAATGTGTCAACAGGCTTTCCTGAAATTTTCTGATGTGATTGGGAACTTCGGTGCCGTTGGGATTGTGTGATTTGATCGAATCTTATATAGAGCAGGCTCGTGGCCACAGTGCTCATCGATGACGTTTGGTGATGTCATGGATGTTGGATGGATGGGCGAGGGAGGGTGAGGAGGGTTCGTGGGAGGCGCTGCTCAGGAGATTGAGGGTGGTGGATGGTGGGATTATCAGGGTCTACACAGTGTTGCTAGAGTACGGGTGAACGAAGAGAGACGTGTGGCAATGGGGAACCAGGAGAAGTCGACAGTAGATTGGATGGAATGGAATCTGAATCGAACACGATATGAAGAGACAAAGAGATCGCGATCTGACAAAAGGTGGATTCGGACTGATAACCTCTTAGAGACAATCGCCAAGTACCTTTCCGCGGGCTCAGAGAATCCTAAAACACCAACAAGTACTGGAACACCTAATATGGGCTCCCGAACCATTGCCACTTGGGATAACTGATTATTGGTCGTGCTGTGAACTGCGAATCACACTCTATCAATCACTCAGTCGTAAAACGAATGCCATCACGGATAGATAGAATGACGTAGCGTAGTTCCCCATCTCTAACAATTGAATTTCCTTAGATCTTCTATAAATCCCTAGAAAAACACTTGTTTACCTGCCCTTAAACACAGGCTTCCTCTTCTCAGAAAACGCCTTCAACGCCTCATCCCTATCCTCCGTCGCCACAACCCGCTCATACATCTTGTTCTCCATCTCCTCCCTCGCCCACCCAACGGCCTCCAACCCAGCCCTAATAGCAACCGGTCCGCCCTCGCAAATCTCCATCGCAAACCTCACAGCCTCGCTCAGCGCCGCCTTCTGCGCCCTCTCCAGGACGCTACCGGTCTCGCCGGCCGCCGCGTCCTCCTTCTCCGTCACCTCAACCAGCCTGTCGGCGATACCGAGGAAGTAGGCCTCGGGCGCCGACACGCGACGGCCCGTGAGGATGAGGTCTCGGGCGCGGGAGAGGCCGACGAGGCCCGTGAGGCGGTAGGTGCCGCCGGCGCCGGGGATGATGCCGAGGCGGGTCTCGGGGAGACCGACTACGGCGTTGGAGGAGAGGACGCGGAAGTGGGTCGAGAGGGCGAGTTCGAGACCGCCGCCGAGAGCGAGGGAGGAGATGGCGCTGATGGTGGGGACGGGGATTGTGGATAGGGCGGAGAATGTGCCTCGGAGGTTCGTGAGGAAGATTTCGGTTCTATGAGGTCATTTCTTCGTTAGATATTCATCCTCCTCTGTAGACAAGGGAGCAGTGAAATGAAGGGAAACGGAGGGGCCAGCCTTACTCTTCCCTAGTGAATCCCTTCCTCTCCTTCAAATCGGCCCCGGCGCAAAAGCACGACTCGACAGCGCTAGCCAACACCACCGCCCTCGTAGGTCCCTTCTCATCAACCCCCGCCGCGCCCCCAAAGATCTTCTTGGGAGGTAGCTCCTCGCCGTTCTCGCCGTACTGGCTGTGCACGGCGTCGATCTCTTGCCGCAGCGAGGTCAGCAGCGCGCGCGAGATGGCGTTTCGCGCCTTGGGGCGATTGAGCTCGAGGACACGGATGTGGCCCGAGCCGGGAGCGGGGAGATTCGTCACGCGGATGAGAGGCTCGGTCGATTCGGCGGAGTAGAAGCGGCGGGCTGTGGTGGAGGTGATGCGCATGGGGGCGCGCTGGCCGAGGCGGAGGAGGGTTCGTGTAGGCATTTTTTTCGGTTGTGGAATTGGGAGAAGAGGGAAGAGAGTTGGGATTGAGGTTGGATCAATTGATGGTCAATTGATGGGGAGGATGGGGATGGTGGAGGAGGGTTTCAATGGTTTCCGGGGAGCTTTCGTGGAAGAAATGACGTTTTGCAGAGCTTTGGTCGGCTCGGCTTTTCTTCCGGCTTGTGTCGGCCATTGATCGGGACGAGCTTCACCGAGCTTCACCGAGCGCATTTTTACCCCAGAATCCGAGGCACAACTTTAACCTCACTGCAGATTGAGCATAGTGTTTTATAAGATGAAAAAGAGGGACGGCCTGGTAATGAGAGCTACCCGGGAACTGTCGGGCTTTAATTCTTCCCCATTAACCACACCGAATTGATCAATTCCTGAGTGACATGAATCGAGCCTCCAGGTCCTTGCAGTCTCATCTCCAGCAGATCAATGACGAGCATCAGGCTGAAATCATATCAAATACCGTTTTCTGTATTCGAACATCGCTCTTTAGCAAACGCCAACGCCTAACCGACTATCCAACATTAAAGTCATAAGAGAGTGAAAAAGATCCAACCTAAAACTGCTTGATGAGTGCCGCATCCACCGGAGGCACCGTAACCACTTCCGTATCATTCATCTCACCACCCCTAAATGCATACGTAAACGTCCAGCCCGAAGCGGCTCCTCCATGCCTCCCTTCCCTATCAACCACCACAATGCCGCTCATGATCCCAGGATACCTCTTCACCATCCTCCTCACCGCGTCCTCAGCCGCCTCTGCAGGGGTCATCCCGTGCCTCAAGTTCTCCACAGCTTGATAACACGGCAAGAACCGCATCATGATATCCCCATCTCCCGTCGCACCACACCCTCCCACCTCGCTGTCAACGTAGGATCCACTCCCGGGAATGGGCCCGTCGCCAACGCGTCCGGGGATCTTATGCGATGCGCCATTCGTCGAAGTCCCCGCCGCCATCCTACCCGCCTTGTCAATCGCAATCATCGAGATAGTATCATGCGACGTCCTTGTCGACCTCGGCGCTCTTTCCTCGCTATATCCCCACAGTCCTCTTCCTTCAACCTGTCCTCCCGATAATGGAATCGGTTCATACGGCCCACAAGAACCCTTCGGATCTGGCCTAACATTCATCCTAAAATTCCCCTTACACCCACCCTCCCTCCACTGCTCACACAAAGCCCTCGACTCCTCCGTCCCCAAATCCTCCTCCGCAAACCCATTCTCCACCGCAAACCGCGTCGCCAAATCACCCGCCAACATCGTGTGCTGCGTATACTCGAGCACCCTCCTCGCGACGGCCACGGCATGCCTAATACGTCGCAACCCCGCCACGGCACCGATCTTCAACGTTGCGCCATCCATGATCATGGCGTCGAGGGTCGTTTCGCAGGATTCGTCGGGAGATCCGCCGAAGCCTACCGTGCCATCGCATTGGTTGCGCTCGCACGTGGAGCAGCCGATTTCGACGGCGTCGAGGGCCGTGGTGGTGGGGCTGAGGAGGGAGGTGTAGGCGGCTGTTGTGGCGGCCGTGAAGGGGCCGCCCCATGTGTTGATGACGAAGGGGAGGCCTGGGGGGATTTGGGACTGGGCGTGGGTGAGGGAGAGGAGGGTTGTAAGGAGGGAGAGGGTTGGGAGGTTCATCGTGAGTCTGTCGCGTGCTGTGTTGTGTTGTTGAGGTGAGGTTGTTGATAACTTTAGGTGAGGGAGGTGCGATGTGGGGTTTGTTTTGGCTCTCCTCATCGCCTATGTAGAACCAACGCCGCGTCCACGCAGCATTTTGGCTTTTAAGCACCAATGCACCACCATAATACGGGGCTAAAATCTATCGTTACGCGCGAAATTTTCATATTTTCTGCTTGAATATTAATTATGAGAGGTTTATTTCCATGTAGGAAAGACTCTATATCAATATTTACTTTCTAGTTTATCGATCACTGCAAATCGGTAGCTCCCAGGTCAGCTCCATTGAGAGCGTTTCTCTTCACACCAGACCCACTCGAGGACCCGAGCCTCTCTCCCCCGCCCTCGTTCGTTAAGCATCTCGACATTGTTCATCGATACGCATACCTCTCGGTATTCTTGTTCGGGAATTTGTTCGGGGAACGGGCCTCGTCTGGTTCTTCACACAATGTCGGTCTCCACATGATAGCACCAGCTCACCACCCCCATGAAAGGGTACCATCCGCATATGCCATCTTATAAATGTGTCATTCGCAATCTTCAACCAATCCTCTAAGCTACTCTCGAAATAGGAACAGTACCAAGGGGAAAGGCCCATGGATGAGACTGACGGCGCGGTCGGTTTCCGGGTACCAGACTAGGAATTAGAGGAGTTTACTGATTTATTTTTAGTACACTGGCAGATCGGATAGAAGGCTCGGGAAAAGAGAAACTAGGTTCGGTTTCCCTCCGCCCGTCAAGTTTGGCGTATTGTTCTCTTGCGGGAAGCCTCTCCCAGCGGAAAGTCTCTCCCGGCGGAGGAGATTCCCACTGCACATGTCTTCTTTCCCTAAGTCGGCAATGATAAACTACGCGAGATGAAGAATGGTGTTCGTTCCTACGGGGCCTAGAAAACCACGTTCTCTTGGGAGGAGCGTTGTTAGTCCCTCACCTACAAACCGCGAGGGCTCACTGATGGTGCTAGTGCTTGAAATCTCCGCACGAGGCTCTTACGAAGTTGACTCTATGGGGACAGGTTGCACGGATGCTGGCTTTCTGGGGAGACCTACTATGGTTGATGATTACTATCTCGAAAAGTGCGCCACCACGGCTCGCCAAAACCCAAGGTGGCACCGTTAATATGGAAGTGGCAGACGGCACGGTGGACGCTGGATGCCCATCCCGAAAACAGACGGGCGTCGCTTCTCACATACGCACACACATCCACACTCATGGCGAGACCCATCATTCAGCCTGAAGTGAAGGGTATCTTAACCCCGAGCTTCATTGGCCGGTTTTGCAATCTGCCCACCGGAATCGCATGCTTTCACCCACTCTTCCTCCTCAAACCCCCCTACACGAGAAATTCGCGAGACAGCGGCTTGGTGGTTTCTTGGTTAGGCCAGATGGCAGCGAGGATTTCAGTTGAAACAGCCTGGGTAGCACAGGAATTCTTCATGCCCTTGCAACGTTTGAGTAGGCGATGGGGGTTTCTGTCGGAGAGACCGGAATCAAGGCCGGATTGTGGTGGGAATCACAGCCATCGATCGCGAGGCTTCCAACCATCCGTGAGGGTGCGTTGTTAACGACGAGTCGGAACGATGGGGCCGCTGCCGCCATTATATTCTTCAAGTTTGTGAGGCTAAAACAGGAGTTCACTAACACACTTTGAGTAGATACTTTGTCTTGATCAACTACACGTTCCCATCTTTTTCTCTGAACCCATGAACGACCTATTCTCCGCCAGACAAACCAGGACATGGGAAACCGTCTGGGTTCTAAACCGAGAGACGGCATAAGAGCGACCCAGTTCAATTGATCTCATCTCCCGGGTCTGTTTCTATTCTAAGATCCCGAACTGGCTCTAAAAAGAGACCCAAAAAGCTCCAGGGAGAGAGACCCGATATATCTCGACCCTACGCGTAAGGACCACGGATCTGTTAAATTAAGTAGATAGATGAAGTGACTCTTTCCAGCTTTCTCCCAGCAGGGGAGGCTCATCATGGGGTTCGTTCAGGTTTCCCACTGTCAGGGCCGATATGGCGAGAGACGGATAATTTGGCGCACTCCACAGAGCCATATATATTCGTCCGGAATAGGAAACCCAGCAAAGCACTCATTGTTCGTTTCCGCGTCCTTTTTAATCTACGTCATTAATGAAAAGGCAATATCCAATATTCTTGATATTGGCTGTCCCCCATGATGATGCCGAAGAAGTATTATTTGAGCCTGCGAAGGATAAAATGGTTTTGAAGTCCCTCGCGAGTTTCCGGAAGTCCCGGTTTTCTCCTGTCTGTCCGCCAGTCTCTTCTGCACTTCTTCAACATCACGCTATCGTCACTTCCAACGATCGCAAAACAGAAACCAGTCGACGAAAAAGTTGCGCGTCTTTTAATCGCGCGTATGTTGTGAGGCGTCTCCACTCAATAGCAGATACGAAAAGCCCCATCGAAAGAGAAAAAAAAAGGCAGCAAGCGCTAAAGCGTTCCCACCTGAAAGGGAAATTGATTGTCGCGTATTTCCCAACGTCTTTTTCACCTCGTCACTCACTCCATTCTACTTCATCTCGGCTACGAAAAAAAAAAAAAAAAGGGGGGGGAAAAGACGGAAAAGAGAAAACAAGAAACCAAACTGTCGCAACAATGAACCTCCCTCTTAGTCTTCTCGGCCTCTTGGCTACCATGCTCGCCCAAACCGCCGCCTCTCCCATCGCAGAGCCGCCAGAACAAACGGCTGGCTGTACCGTGACTATCGGAGCTTGCCCCAACGGTTCGCTGATCGAGCTCAACCTCACCGAGTGCGCCTGCAAATGTCTCGAGAGCTCCTGCAGTGAGGTATGGCTGCCGCCTCTATCACTTCGCCAATAGATTCCACTCGCCCTCTGTGGTAACTTTGCTGACTTTCGCTTCTGTAGATCGGAGGATGCGACAATCCTAATGGCACACCGTTCAAGGGTGATGATCTTGGCAACGAGTTCCAAAACTGCGTACAGGTACGTCGGGGTGATTTGATATCAAGTCATGGCAATCTGCTAACATGATTCTTGCTGTAGAGTACCAAGTGCTTGCCCATCTTTGCCGCCGGCCAAGAACTTAACCCAAGTTTGATCAACTGCGCGCCCTGACGGGTTTAAGAGAGAGAGGGGGAGAAAATCATAGGAGCAAAATCGTGACCCACGGTGCGTAAGCGGTTCGCCTGCAGTTAGCACGCGGGAGGGATATCTGTCTGCATGGAGTTTGGGCGTTGAGATCATTCGATTCGGGCTTAGGGGAAGGCTAGCCTTTTTGTCAATATTCATCTATGGATTGAACATTTGTGGGAGTTTTTATCTTCTTCGCAAAATACCTTGGGCTTATTACTACGGGAAACAAACAATTTGACTGGCGTTGGCATGGGAACTTTCTGTAAATTAGGTGTAGAGAATAAGAGATTTGGTTTTAGATATGCTGTGTCGCTTCGTGATGATGGATTCCTGTTGCGATTCCAGTCAAACTGCTCCGAGGAGCCCAACGAGGAACGGCAGGCTTTCTAAGTGTCATAGGTGTCGTTAATCTTGTCAGGGAATTCTAGCAGCGATACTCCACTGTTAGCGATGCTTGTCCAGGATGTCATTCATGATCAAGCAATGGAGGAGCAAGCCAGTGAAAAGACCTACCTTCATCCTGATCCGCGGTTATCTATCCACATGGCCCTCGTTCTATTTGGTTCGCGGTTTTACTATTTCGAGTGGTCCGTAGATGCCGCAAATCAATTCATAATTTCTGAAGTTTCCCCCTGAGGGGGGAAATCGAGAGTCGCCGGGGCCCGGACGGAGACGGAGGAGGCCCCGCTTTGACCACCGCCGGAAACTGGGAACCCCAGCAGATGAAGTTGGCGGCCCCCGATATGTCCGGGAACCCTGCCGCAAAAACTGCACACCGCGCTGAGTGTTTAAAATAAGTAGGAATAATTTCCGATTCTAGAAATCTATTTGGATCGTGAATCTAGCGTCTAGGTTCAAAGGAAGGAGTGCGAAAGACGCCTTCCGCACCTCTGCAGCTTCCTGGCTTCCTCGACATACCTCCCCCCCCACCCCGCGGATATATATCCTTTATATACGAGTCTGTGGCAAGAACTATCAACCGAGCAGCTCAAGTGGCAACACTGCGACCAAATGGCCAAGTGGTCAATTGGAGCGCTCAGAAGGTTAGAAAACAACGGTTTTCGTGGTTCGTGGGAAGCAACCGGGATTCGATCCTGGGAGCGACCCGCGAGCGAGCATTTTGCCTTTTTTTTTTTCTTTTTTCTCACTTTTTACATTTTATTTTCTGTGTCTTCATTTCGCTCTTTTTATCATCGCTGTTATACTAGTTGAAAAGACTATAACTACTGTCTATTGCTAGATTAAGAGCATCGTTGGGGTACCAGAAGACCGTGCAGTACAGGCCGGGCACCCCCGGGTTGCAACTCACATCACCTCAATCGGACAACCTCATGACTGTACAGTAGATGGTGTAATTTTCCATTATATCAAACCAGTGGCATTCCCCACGCAGATAAATCCCGTGGGCTTGGATACTACGGTTGACTGGTCTAAAACAAAGATTAAGTTGCGCCCTAGAGAAGTTGTCCCGCTCGCTTCAGAATCATAAACTCATGTGGCACAACGCCACACACACATACACGCCGACCTCACTTCATATGTGGAGACGAGTGATGCCTGATTTAGAAGAGGGTATATCAACGTTAAAAGACCCGGGAAAGTTTTCCCAACGGTTGCCCATACCACATGGCACCCGTGTTTCATCGAGGGTGACTCCGAGCCCGGAGTCCCGCTCTCACCTCTCATCTCTCATCACTTAACTCCCTCTTTCGGACTTTCGAAAAGTGTCGGAATCCTATAGCAGAGAGGAAACCAACCTACAGCACTTTCTTCCATTTCCGGATGACCCGCGGTGCCAAATCACGCCGCTCCTCAGACCCGAGCCTTTCCCCATCAGAGTATCTCGCCCGAGGCGCCGTTATCTCTACGCCCGAGCTCCTCCTACTTATCCTCGAGAACCTGGACTTGAAAACGCTTTTGGTAGAAGCCCAGCTGGTCTGTAGGGAGTGGCGTCAAGCGATAGCGTACACGATATCCCTGCAAAAACGCCTCTTCTTCCTCGCCGACCCCGACTGGGATTCCGACAGCGGATATCCCACACCTAACCCACTACTGGTGAAATTCTTCCGTCCATTTTACCCGACAGAGCTTCCAGGCTTCAGGGAAGGGAGGTTTTCCTCCTTCGACGAGGTCGACGAGGGCTACTACGACACCCTTGCCGGACTACGAGACGATGTCGGCGGTGAAAGGAGCCCAGCATTCGCGCGCCGCGAAGCAAGTTGGCGACGGATGCTCCCGACGCAACCTCCGCCACGCCGGCTCCATTCCCTCAAGATCCGCAGGTCGACCATCCTGGGGTGGAAGCCATTGATTTTGGAGTTTCCCGACGGGTTGAGGATGGGGGAGCTCTGGGAACACGTGTGCAGCCAGTTCCTGCGCACGACCAAGGTGACTGTTTTGAATCGCATGTTTATAGACGAGTCGTCTTGCAGGCAGATGACGTTGAGTGACTACCACAGGAGGTTTTGGAAGCGTGTTGGGAGGGTTGATTTGTTGGTTTTTGGCATCATGATTGATGATTCGGATCGGTTGGATATGAAGCAGAGGAGAGAGTTTTACTGGCAGGAAGGGGTACATATTAGTCGGAGGGTAGGATGGATGGATGGATGAATGAAATGAAAATCATAGAAGAAACCCTTGAAAAGAGGTTGATGTCTTTGCGAAGTGAGTCGTCACCCGGACTACGCGGATCTGCTGCCTTCAGACAATTCCAAGGCAGTCAGTCTTCGACTAAAATAGGCTGTCATCAGTGAATCTGGGAAAGGATCGCTTGCTCCAACCATTCCAGGAGCCTCGAGTCACCGACCTGATGGGTATCCAGGAGTTCAGTTTCAGCTTAGGGTTTCCACTCCGAGTCACAACAATCAGATAGCAATCTCCTCGGGGGCATCCTGATTTCCCTCTGATCACCATTGATCCTTCTTTCCATGATATGAAAACAAGACAGAACGGGCATCTGGGAGCCAATCAACCAACCAGCGCTGCGTCGTTGTCTCAAACATCCAGTACACTCCTCCCCTGTTAATAATGAGCATACTTAGCCCAGAGCGTTCCTTTCCGTGGAGTTCGATCACCAAGCCACCAAGTGTTGGGAATGAGGTATGGTCATTGATGCGTTAAAAGCACCTGGGAAGAACCGGACATTGTATTGTCGGGTATCCGCAGAAAAACTCGCGTGTGGCGTTTATTCCTTCTTTAGACCAGTGCTACAAGGAGGGAAGCCAAGTCCCTGAGTGGTGTTGACTGGCACTATATTGTTGATTTTGCTTTTTCCCCCACTCCACGGCATTACTAGGACAGAGTGGTTCATGCTTATTATTATCAGATTTACCCAGCGGGAATCCTGAGATGTGGTAGGGGCTTTTGGAACATATCAATGAAGTTTGTCTGAGACTTGTCCTCAAAAGAGCCCTAGTTTGTCCAGACTAGCACCGGGCTCCCAAGCCTCTCTCTATTCCTCGTCATTTCTATCCTCTCTGTCTCTATTCTTACCTTGGATTTTCTGATACCAGAAATGAATTATGCGGGCTTCACGATATTTGATCGAACCACTGGTCTTTATCACCGGGGCCTCGACCAGTCCTCGGAACCGTCTTGGAGGGCTTCTCTATGAGAAGGGATAATATTGAGGACCTCGTATCATATCCCCTCATCTCAATGTCAGAATCCCTTCGTGAAATGGGAATTCGATGCGAAAGGAGGAGTTTGATAGACTTATTTACGCCTCATCCGGACTCCTGCAGGGAAGTCCGAGAAGCATGAGCTAGCATGGCGACTTGCGAAGCGGCCGAAGGGCCAAGAAGGCTGGGGGACTAAAGGGCTTGAGGTAAGCTTAGCAGAAATGCGGTGTGTTTTTCCATTGCCGGGGTTCAAATTTGTGAAAAGCTTACAGTTTTCAAACAGACTTGAGATTGAAGTCATCCGGATCCGCTCGGCAATGCCATTATTGCTGCTGTCTCAACCCCAGCCTCTCAACACCCTGGAGAACCGAACGAACTAAGAGTGTAGCCTGCTTCGGGGACTAGATAATCTTTGCAGGAAGCCCCGATCACTAATCCTGAAAGAGATATGCAGGCTCTGGGCTCCTACATCACACAATCCAAGAAAAAGCAAGCTTCTGAAGGGCTCGTATCGATTACTGATCCTCTTCTTGGGAAGAGTATCCTAACAGTAGGCGTTCCGAAACCTGATGGGCGGTATGTCCTACCCCAATCTCAACTTTATATTCTTTTCCATATATAGGGTCAAGGTCTCGTGCAGTGTCGCCAAGTGCATATCGCGCTTCCGGGAGCTAGAGCCTGGACGCTACGTTAAAATTTGCCAGCCAGGCTCCGGTCCGGATGGCTCTCTTCCTAGTCAGATGAAGCTCTTGGGCACTGAGCTGGGTGGTACTTTTTCGAGAAGCCAGTCCTTCAAATACGAGAAGTATGGGTTGCTGTATCGAGAGTGTTCATGGCTAGTTCCCGCTAGGCGCGACGAAATACCCTCGAAATAGGAGAGCATGAAACTGCAAGAGAGGTATAGAGAAGTGCGTAGTTTGGTTTCTGGGTCTTGGTCTGGGATGAGGAGGCACCCGCGCAAACCAGATGAGACCCTTAAAGAGGCGAGATGGCAAAAAAGCAAAGGGAGGATGCCGATTATCCATGCTTGATTATTTATATATGCTTGCCAAGTTCCATTTCCCAGGATATTTTTCTCTATATTTCTTATATTTCTTACAACCCTGTTTGACACTCATCGATCGTTGACTTACTCCTTCTCACTTGTCCTCTCCATAGAAGTCTCCCTGATCAAGCGAGCTGTATTCGATTCACTAAAATATCAAGGCCCCTTAAATAGCATCATGTCGACAAAGATGTCAAACGGGAATCTGGCCGAGTGCGATTCTAATCCGAGAATTGTACCCATGAAGGTCATCGTCTGCGGCCTTATGAGGACAGGCACTTTGAGTTCGTGAATTTGTTCTTTCCCCAAACATGTTGGATGCCGAATAACTTCCTCCTTCCACTAGGGTTTTATTTCCAATCATCATGCCTCCTGACTGATTCTTTTCCCTTTTCTCGTTTGTGTAGGCATGAGAGCTGCCCTAAGACAACTTGGTATCCACGATGTTTACCATATGCAAACAACCGGCACAAATCCCCAAGACATTCCTTTGTGGATGCGAGCAATCGACGCCAAATATAACGGAATCGGGCGCTTTGGTCGTGAAGACTGGGACAAGCTTCTTGGCACACATCAGGTATGAGAAGAAAACGAAAAGAAGGAGGATAGTCCGAGTTTTATACCAGAAGAAAATACTCACAACTCTTTTATGAAACGCTGCAAACAGGCCACTACAGACGTCCCCGCCTCCTTCTTCGGAACCGAACTCGCAAAGGCATACCCAGAAGCCAAAGTCATCATCCTCAACCGCGAGAGAGAGAAATGGTACGATTCCTGCATGGCGAGCATCCACGCCGCTTTCAGCAGCCTTTCGATCTTCAACAAAATCCTCATCGTACTGTTCGATCCCACCTTTCGCGAGTTCGGCATGTTCATGAACAAGATCAACACCCAGATCCAAGGGTTCCAGTGGCCGGAGAGGGAAAAGGCTCTGACCTTCTTCGACGGATATTACGCCGAATGGAGGTCCGAGATCCCGAAGGAACGTGTGCTGGAGTATCGCGTCCAGGATGGTTGGGGTCCGCTTTGTCGACATCTCGGCGTGCCCGTTCCAACCGTTCTGGGACCGAATGGCCAGGTCGTCGAGGCTCCGTTTCCACGGTTGAATGATGGTGCGTCGATGAGGGCTGCTGCGCAGATTAAGATGAGGCAGATGCACTCTAGGGTGTTTAAGAGGTTGTTGGGTTGGGCCCAGACGGTGAGTTTGTTGGCGTTGGTGGTGTATGTTTTGTATACGAGGCGGTCGACTCGGGGCGTGTCTGAGTTGTGAAGAATGATATAAACACGAACGGGCTCCCGGTAGGCGTTTGTTGCTACGAGGATGCGTATTTGCTGTTGAAGGCTGAGATATGAGAATCTAGAGATCCGACCATGTTCGTGTTGAATAGCTCCAATAGGAGAAACTAGGCAATGGAGTCTTCAAGTTTGACTTAAGATTCAAGCAATTTCAACTCTGTCATTCCTATCTCTTCCATCATGCACCTAAAACTAGATTTATTGGAGCATGCTTCCAGTCCGTGAAGCGGTGTTTCGTTCGTATGCTTCATCTATCAAGAGATCTGTGTATCGACTGAAACTTGATCCGCTTAGCGCAGGATCCATTCGTAAGAACTTTGCGAAAACAGTGACCATGTAGTGGAGGTGTCGGAATTTAGGGGCATAAACAACTGAGCTATGATTGATGGAAAGCAAAATGGCCGCCCGCTCCGGGCTACGCGATATGTTGGATATGATATCGGCTCCGAGTCGATCCCGGAGTCAAAGCGGCGAGCCGGCACTGGAAGTCTCCGGCGCTGTGGTGGGACGTGACGCCAGCTCTGCGGATTGAACGCGTGCTTGAGTCGCACCAATAATGCATCATTGACACAAGGCATTTTGCGAGTTAATTTGACCGACCGGGACGAAGCTGTAATCGAGCTAAGCGGACTTAGATGCTCTGGCGACCATTCGGTTCATGTCTTGGTGAGTTCTACGAACCGGATCAATTCAGCGATGTTGAATCACAGGCAATTTTTTGTCAATCAGAAACACCGCGGCGAGTCTTAGCTTCTTAGCTTCTATCCAAACTTTTAGCGGCAGCATTCTCCCCGATACCTTTAGGTTTGATCAATTCTCCCTCATGGTTCAGAGCTGTCAGCCCTGAACTGGCTGTAAAAATTCGGTACAAAATCATAGAAGTCTTCATCTCCTTAACCTGAGGCTCTCGAGCGTCTGCCTAGCCACTGTCAGACGGCCGATTCTCTTCCCCTTTCTCCTTTCCGGAGAGACGAACCACATCCGGCCGCTCCTCCCCCGTTCCGAAAAGTTCGCCTTCTCCGTGCGCAGGCCGACGCGAAGATCCGGCAACACTCTCGGCGAGTTTCTCCGTCCCCCGGTTTTCCACGTACTCCGGAGACAGCTCCCGAAGCCTCTTCTTCCGCCGGGCGTTGATCCGCAGCTTCTTCGTCCGGGCATCTGAGACGACGCGCACGAGGAAGCCGCCGAAGCCGAAACACATCGGCCACCATCCAGGGGGTAGGAAAATGCGGGCGAGAATGGCGCAGGCTATGGTCGAGATCCATGAGAGTTTTATGTAGTGCGCCACGGTGACACGGACGGTCGCTCTGACCTGGCGGTTTGTCCTGGCCCCGGCGATGAGGGATAGCGCCACTGCGTCAATTATAGCTTGGAACGAACAATCTATATTTTTGTTTGCAAGTAAACAGATGGTCAGCTGAGAAATGAAAGGATAGGTCCGTCGGTGTGCCAGAGTGTCATGCTCCAACGAGAAAGATAGGGGGAGACGGAAAGACAAGGGTTGCTCTTATAACAATACCGTAATGTTGGAAATTACTAGCTGGGCTATTTCCATCCCTAAACTCGGCGCGAAGAGGCTAAAGATCTTGGATACCGCCCACGTAGTGGCCTGGAAGATCGACATGCCGAAGATGCTGGCGTAAAATGCCGTCTTCGCGATGCGCCTGGTGAAGTAGCTCCCTCGTCGCCTGCGATCATTCGCGATCCATGACGCTGCCAGTTCCTGCAGCCCCGCAAGGAGAGCCCCGACGAGCCGGTTCCTAGTCGCCCACAACATCCTATAAGAGGCAAATCCTAGGATATCCGGATAGTCTGCTGCCGGTTCCTAGGGTTCCTCGACGGTCCGGATGGAGATATCGGGGGGTGACGGAGGAGGCTGTGGGAGGAATCGGAGCACAAAGCTGGCGTAGTGGTATGTGGACAGAAAGCTGATGACCGTCAGTCTCCAGCAGAAAGCGACGGCCACCAGCAGAAAAATCGTGGTGAGCCACCAATAAGAGCCGCTGCTGAC
Source organism: Scedosporium apiospermum (assembly GCF_000732125.1). Taxonomy (NCBI): domain Eukaryota; kingdom Fungi; phylum Ascomycota; class Sordariomycetes; order Microascales; family Microascaceae; genus Scedosporium; species Scedosporium apiospermum. The sequence continues at coordinate 118,987 of NW_015971793.1, read as the reverse complement.
TGCGAGGTTCTCGTCGAGTAGCTCGCGCCTACGTCGGTTTAGAGTCATCGCGCTATTCTGCCTTATTACGTTTGTACAATGAGGAGAAGGGAGAACAGGAACGAAGAGGAGTGAGGGGTTCAATACGGCTGAGTCTACGAAAATACAGTTTTTAAAGCTCGAGGGCTGTCTACCTCTCGTTATGTGGGGGAATAACCTAGTGGGCGATATTGAATACCTGTCGGTGTACTATTTCCCAGAGAAGGTTTCTTGGGAGAGCCTAACACCCGCTGCCCAAGAGAAGCTGATAAGCTACACCTCTTGTTATGTGGGCTTGCCCTGCGTCTGGGGATAAATCTCCCAATCAGCATCGATATAAACGATGTGCATGAGTTTGGGGCGTCATCTGAACCATGGCGGCCATAGCACGGCGTCCTCCAATTGGCATTACACCTCTGACGGGGGCTAACTGACCCGCAAGATTCCCCAAGCCTGCTCGCCCAATCTCTTCATGTGAAGACGCAGGACAGACAATCACGGTGATAAGGAATCGACCCAGATGAAACGAAATTCGCCCTCGATTCTCCGAGACGGACCCCAGGCTCTCGAGATGGTGCCTTTTTCTCCAGACGACTCCATCTTCGGAAAGTTACTTGACAAAGCCCTACCAGCCGATGCAGCCCAACTCACAGACGGGCTATCCTGTGACGTCCTCGAGGACTTATACCCGCACCTCTACCTCTTCGCCACCAAGTCGAGCGCGCACGTCGATGCCCTTCATGTGCACCTCCGCAAGCGGAGTAAGATCCAGATGACTGAGGACGCCTCGTTCCCTCGGACAAACTACACGGCGACTTTGAGCACTTCACATGGCACTTCCGCGAGATACACGACGCGCAGGTGTCTTCGTGGTGGCAATTTGGCTAGCTCCGCCTCTCGTGGCTCGACTGGGCCGTCAGGATCTTCCGGCCGAAAGCGGCTACGCGGAGGCGGGCTGTTCTACGTGGAACCTTACCAGCAGACGAGCCAGTTCGTGCGGGAGTTCGGCGCAGCGCTGCTCTTCGTCTTCGCGATGCTGTTGCTGGTGCTGTCCGCGATGCAGGTCGCGTGGCGGCACAGGGCGAGTACCAGCGGTGGTGGGCGTTTGCTTCTATGGGCGTGTGGTTCTCTGTCGTTGCCATCATCGGGATTGGTCGCCGTGTTCTTGTTCTTGTGTCTGGTGGCTGTAGGTGTTTTGGTGCTGAAGATTGGCTTTGCCTTGTGCGAGGGGCACACTTGATGTATCCCGTATGTATTCAGTCACTTCCCTAGCATTCTCATCCGACAATACCGGCTCATACTTAGATACTGGAATCAGCGCCCAATTAAACTAGTTGATGGGCGCAAAGCTCCGGGAATCAAAGCCTCGTCTCAGGCTCCGCATCCGGATCGAGATCAAAAATCGAAGCGCGATGGGCTACGGCCCAAAAAGCGACGAATCTTGGATCCCATGGAACGAAGATAACGTGCCGATGGCTCCCCTGGACCACCGACCTTATATCTCTGCGATTCGTCCTTTGCGTCGCCATCAACTGTGCAGACAGCTGCCCTTGGATGTCCACAGGAAGGCCGTCGTGATCGCACTCTAGGGTTCAGAACCGTTCTCCGCATCGTAGCAGAAGGCCCCGTCATTGATGGAAAGAAAATGCGGCCCTTGGGAATCGAAAGCAACTCGTGCTCCATATTGTAAATAAATGTAGCAAGCAAAGCTGGTTCATCCTGTCTCTCGAGTCATGTGACTTACCTGAGCAGTCCATTCAGCCCGATGACCCCTTCCTTCCCAGAGCCGATGACATACCGGCCTGGACCAGTTGGTATCACTTGCAACTCGGTGAGCGGACATTCTATTAAGCCGCGTCGTCGGACATGTTACCAAAATCTCTCGAATCTCTTCAAGCTTCATGAAACAGCTGGCTCCGAACACCGAACTTTAAAAGGAGACACTGACAGTTCCTCGGCATAGCGGTCCCGATTTCTAATCTCCTCAACGAAGCTTGGAAAAAACGACGCTAGAGTAAACTACAAAGTAGCTGGACCCCAACCGGCAACCCTTGGCCCTGATTCGTTGACGACCGATCGTCGACTCAGTCAGTCCATTATCTCGGACGTCACATCTGTTTTCGGGTCCTTGCTCCGGCCGGAGACGTCGGCGGGGCTGTCAAACCCGCCACAATGCAATTGTCGCTAAGACGTCGTCCACACACAGGTTCCAGCGGGCGTACCAGAACACAACACGAAATAAAGTATGTCAGTGCGTCATTTGGGTTTAACCGGGAGTATTAGAGACGATGACGATAGAGGCCATGACGGCATTGCTTACCATAATCGTTGCCTTCTCCGTAAATCTGCCTCGGGAAATGTTCATTGTTTGGGACTAGGGCATTGCGGGGGACATCGGAGCGGAGAGGATTTCGAGATCTGAACCTGGGTCCTGCGCCATCTTGATGCAGGAAAAAGGAAAGAAGTGGGGATGATGCCAGCTATCACAGCATTTCTTCAGAGTGCTTGATTCTTTTTAAACTGATACTTCTTCTCATACCCCCCTTTTCCATTTCAAGGCTGTTTTTAAGGCTCATCCTGTTCCGTTGCTCCGGAGTACAATAACATCAGTGTAAATCCCTTCCTCTATAATCCAAGAAACCGAGCCTAGCAAAATCTCACCAGAGCTCCTCCTCATCACACACACTATCATGGCCCAAGACAACCTTCAAATTATCTTGGCCGAGAGACCTCGCGGGGACATCATCCCTGGCCAAACCTTCAACCAAAAGGTAGCCAAGGCCCCTACGGCCGAAGACCTGAAGGATGGCGAGATCCTCATTGAGAACATCTACCTAGGCCTCGACCCCGCCATGCGAGGATGGTTGAACGGTGAGTGGAACTTTCTCACCATCTCTGCCTTTTCCTGAGGGTGGCTACCGGACAACGAACCCTAACCTACCTGTGCTTTTCCCTTCGTCTCCCTCGCAACAGATAGGCGTTCCTACATTCCCCCCGTCCCTATCGGCGGTGTAATGCGCGGCGCCACCGTCTCCCGCGTCCTCGCCTCCAAGAATGACTCCGTCAAGCCGGGCGACATCGTCCGCGCCATGCCCGGCTGGCAAGAATACGCCATCGTCGGTCCCAACACCCCCGGTGGCTTCGAGGTGGCCACCGGCTCCTCTCACCTTCCCGACCACCTCTCGGTTCTTGGCCTCACGGGGTTGACTGCCTATTTCGGCATGCTCCGCATCGGAGAACCCAAGCCCGGCGACCTCGTCGTAGTGAGCGGCGCTGCTGGCGCTACTGGTTCCGTGGCGGGCCAGATTGCTAAGCTTAAGGGCGCGAGGGTCATTGGTATCGCTGGCGGTGAGGATAAGGTCAAGTGGCTGGTTGATGAGCTTGGTTTTGATGCTGCTCTGAATTACAAGGCACCCGATTTTAAGGAGAAATTTAAGGAGCTTACCAAAGATCATATCGATGTGTACTTTGACAATGGTGAGTTCTTCTCCCTCTTTTTCGAAGTGCTGCCTTCAGGACTAACGAATGACCAAACTAGTCGGTGGAGAGATTCTCGATCTAGCACTCCTCCAGGCCAAGCCTTTTGCTAGGTTTGTAATGTGCGGCAGCATCAGCCAGTACAACACCACCGATGTCCGGGGTCCCAAGGTGCGCATTCCGTCTTACAGTCTACCGCTCAATAATTATGACGGCAGAGTATTTCTGACCGTATAACCTCTAGAACATAATGAGCGTCATCTCCATGAGAATCAAGATGCAGGGTTTCATCGTCTTCGATTTCATCAAGGAGTACGCCCAGGCCAGGCAAGAGCTCACCGAGTGGCTTGATGCAGGCAAGATTAAGAGGAAGGAGACCATCATCAAGGGTGGACTCAAGAACGCCGAGCAGGCGCTAGTAGGCCTGTTCAAGGGAATCAATACTGGTAGGTTGCGGCTACCTCATGCTAAACTCATCTGGAGAATAAAAGTAAGCTAATCCGGTCGGTGTAGGGAAGTTGATTGTCGAGATTAAGAACCCCCAGGAGCCCCCCAAGCTGTGAGCATCTTGGGATATGAGAAATGATGACTTCTAGCATATAGCAAAAAATAATTGCATTTTGAACAAATCTTCATCAAATCGCTAGTTTACATTACTTCCGGGGAGATGTAAGTGGTGAAGTGAGAGGAAAAGAAGGGATGCCCGAGCCGACGAACTAGGCGGGTGTTACCGCATTTCCTTTGTCCGATATCCTCGAGGAAGCACACGAGCAGGAGGCTGAGAAGCCTGCGCGGAAGAAGTGCAAGAAATAGGTTTTCTTTGTCAATATGCGGTGAGTGTCGGGATGAGGGGAGCCCGTCCGCGGCCACATTGGATGCGCAGAAGATAATTTCAGGTAGCATAATATAGGTTAGTATCATATTGCGTTTTGTTAAGTCCCAGGTTCAGTTGTAGTTGGTAAGTACGAGTCTGGACAGCATGACTCGAGCTCTTTTGATATCACTCTTCATCTCGAACGATTCCAAAAGAAACGGATTCCTACGTAATGCATGCAAGTACAGTACGACGGAAATTCCTCGTCTGTCTCAAGAAATGCTTTGTCTGAAAAGAGAGTGATGACTCCTGCTATTCCATTATATACATCAACACCTAAACGCCTATGAAAATCACCTCCTCAACTTCGCACCATGCACCATATGAGCCATGTCCAAATATCCCGTTCATCCCAGATGCTCCTATCCACGCTCCAACGCCAACTCTAAACATCCCATGTAATCTAGTGAGGAATCTCGTTCCAGCAGTGGCCCCTAGCAACAGCAGTGTAGCAGTCACTACCAGGAAACGCCCACTTCGAGCTCTTGTTCTTGCAGTTCGGCCTCCATCCATTGTAGTCGATGCAGCTGGAATAGTCCCGAGGACACCGACCATGGTTAATCTTATAAACCTGCGAGCACGTCTTGCCCCCGTGGTTCTGCCTGCAAGACCCGCCCTTCTTCTCCCCTTTGTCACGCTTCACGCTACGGCCATGCGAATGGCCATCGTCACCATGGGCGTGCTGCCCTTCACGCCATCCGAAATCATACATGAGAATATTCTGCTTGTCGCCGTAAACCCGCACGGGCGCCGCAGGCTCATGGAGATACACGATGCCATTCTCGATACGGTTTCCGCTCGTCCCGTGGACCTGCTCCGTCTGGTACCGTCCCACGACCTGGCAGTTGCTATGAAGCTTGTCATGGAGGGGGAATTCGCCCATGTGGGTGGCCTCGACTAGGTCCTTGCCGTGATAGACAAGGGCATTCTCGACGGGGAAGTAGACGCGCATGGTGCGCTCGTGTGGATCGTAAAAGGCGGCGGAGAAATCATGCCACTCTTGAGGGTAGGTCTTGATGCGGTGCTCGAGGTCGCCGAGTTGGGCGTCGGTCATGATGATTTTCTTGTAACCGACTAGCTTGACGGTGTGGTTATCGTGCTCCCAGTCGATAGTGTCGAGGAAGCGTTTCTCGAACTCCTGGATTTGATAGTCGCGGGCTTCGAGGCCGCGGGGGGACAGGTCGGGGGTCTCGAGAGCAAAGGCCTCGCGTAAGAGGAGGCTGACAGCCACTGAAAGAACCTTGACGAGCTTCATGACTGCTTTCAAAAAAGGAAAGGAAAGGGGCAGGCGAGCTAGAGGCCGGGAGAGAGAAGGGAAAAGGGATGTAAGTGAAGAATGGAAAGCCAGAGGATATGCTACTGAGGAGACGGTACTAGGTAGAGAAGGAGCACAGAGATTGGGTTGAGCCTGTGATGAGTCCGTGATGATTCAAACTGGCTTCTCAGCGAGGAGAACCTCACAGCTTAAATAGTCAAGATTTCCTAGAGTAGACTTGCACGCGATGTGATCTTCGGCTTCGTTGAATCTCTCTGCGGCTGCAAGCTCCCTTGCAGTAGAACTGAACTCGACCAAGGGAGAGCTTTTTTTAGGACCTCATATCTTCCTGCTATTCTAGTTCCATCCGGGAACCCAGTTTTAGAAAGTACCTAAATCTAGATTTACATCTCCTGGTTACATCCATCGTTGTAATCACGATCTCAGTAATTCATGCCAGCAAGCCTATTCAGAGACTCCGAAGGAGCAATAAGAGTGAGTGACACAGCCATCCCGCTGCCAGAAATATCACCAGGAGTAAACGTTGCAGAGGCTCTTTCATGGGAGAAGTTAAAAATGGGACGGGAGCCTCATTCGCCAAGACCTCTATTTCCATAAGCCGGACTTGGGTTTCGGCCGGCAGCGATGAGAACAGCGGCTGGTCACCTAGCGATCGACGCCCAAAATAGGAAGCCTGTTTTGACCGCGCCACCGCGATGCAACATATTATCAAGAGTTCCAGAAGGACCACGCCTCACAGTCTCGACTGCATAACGCTTAAGGTACAAGCGATGGAAAGAGACTGAAAACCACCGATTGTAAAATTCCCTTTGCTGATCCACCGTAGAGCCGCCAAAGTCGGGCTGACGAGCGTGCAGCTTTACTGGCTGTGGGTTGTGAGTGATGTCCGTTTACGGTTTCATCGTGGCTAAAAATATCCGCATCGCCACGCCGCACTTGAACTTAGGAATGCCAGAAACCAGCCACCCACGATGTTACAATGAAGAATATCAATTCTTAATTATCCCAATCATTTTTCTCTTCCCTTTTCCTCCTCTCTACGGAGGAATTTACCGATTTTAAGTGCGGTCAAACTTGGAATATCGCACCTCTCTTGCTTGGCAAGGGAGTTGGATGTCGTCGACAGCAGACACTCGCATCATCCAACGCGTCTATCGCAACCATGCTCAGACTCATAGACTTTAGGTGAATACCTTGATGTTTGGAGGAGAATCCGCTCAAGGCTGGCCGTGGAACACGTCCCGGGATGTTGGGAGCGCCCGGATTATTCTCGAGTGAAGCGTCTCGACCGACCGTCGTATCGCCACCCACCTCTCTACATTCGGACGGCTCATAATAAAATATTATGTGTATAATGTAATATTTTAAATTCATGCGTGATTGAAGTTTTCTAGGGGCCACACGAAGGGTATACAATACTACGAGAGCACACATCCTGACAGCTACCGGGACGGTTCCTAGCCGAACAAACTGCCACAGAGGATAAGGAGGTAAATGACATTGGCTCCCAGGAGCCGATCGCCCGACGGATATAAATCCTAGAGGGAGGAGGGGGATGTGTGGGAAGAGAATAACAGATTCAAGACTTTTCGGGTTCTGACTGAAGAGTGGTGGGCGATGGCTGCAAGGTGTCTAGGCTTCGGCAATTTATGGCATGTCGGTAGATTTTCACCTAGGGCGCTCGTTGCCACTCCGTCGATATCGATCGGTGAAGTCAATTCGAGCGGGAAGGGCCGAAAGTACTGGATGCTCTTTCACTCGGAATGACTTTAATATCAGCGATGGCCTGGAGGGAATATATCTATATCTAAAGGAATGGATGGTCAGGCTTTCTTGTATCTTCGGCCCCTCTGTGATCTGTATCTTCTCAAAGATGCATAAATCTAGATGCAAAAGAGAAGCTGCCTACTCGGTGCTGCCTTGAGGAGACCTCGGTGTTCTCGCACACTCGGTGAGCTTGTCCGTCCTTGACATACTCATACAACAAGATGGCTAAAAGGAAAGGCCAAAATTGAAGATCTTCAGCGGTAGACCATCAACAAGAATAGGCACCTAACACCTTCTCTTCGCATTCTTGACATCAACTAGTCTCTATGGCGCGAGTTGCTCCTTTAAGCCCGATCAGAAAGAGTGATTGATCCATATAAAAGCACGGCAAGGCCAAACTTGTGCTCTCGTTTCGCCTAAACAAGCTCTCTCCCGCCACAAACAAAGTACTTCCCAACAATGCCGCTCCCAAACCGATACCAATTGTCTTGAAACACAGACTCCGTAACCATGGACATAAATCCGATTCGTTTGACCTCAGACAGAAGCATCGTCTCTCGGCTCACCGGCTGGCAGGTGATGCCGGTCGACGGCATCACAAGTTCTACAATATCATCGAGATGGAAAGACGCCCGAAAAGCAAGACAAAATTGTGTTCCCTTGAGACGAAAGAGAGAAGGGGGGAAGGGTTGAGGGGGTTGGAGGAGACAGCACTCAGCCTGTCACGATGCCGTTCAGCTGAAGACTCGACTCAAAACATAGCGTTTCAATCTGCGTCACATTCCCTTCTTCTCGCTATGCAAACAATTAATCGATAGATCCCGAGGGTCAAACTACCAAGAATTTCTCCTAACAAAATATCGTCTAAACAACCCATCACCCGTTGCCCGTACACTATTTCGCAAAATTAACCCTCAAGCAACAAGAGAAAGCCGTTTCCCCCCACAACGATCATCCGCACTCCACACCCCCCTCGCAGATCCCAGCAAAAAAATCAGATGGGGAGAGAAATCATAAAGACACTATCCCTGCCCAACTCCAATAAGACGGGCAAATCCCGTGTTTCAGAACTCGCCCCGCCACGCTCCTGAACCAGGAAAAGAAGGAAGAAACAAGGAAATAACCACTCAAGGCGATCAACGGCTTTAGGGGGGAAGGGACATCACCCGTTATCCGCGACGTCATTCGTTGGGTTAGCTTAATGGGTTGCTTTAAACCACTGAGTGTTCAGAGCGCTGTCTGCTCACTGCGCCACCCGTCTGTGCTTGAGTTCCTGCATAGCTGCAGTGGGAAAGAGGTCTCCCGTATCCCACTTATCACTAGCGGAACACTCGTTTGTCGAAACGACTGGTAAGATAAGAAACCAGGCAGAGAAAGAACTCTTCCCACAGGACTGTGGCACGGGCAAGTTGACAAAGCTGGTTTGGAGAATATCCCATCTGTGTTTATGCGAACCCAAAAGCGTAGATACATTGTGCATGACCATTGCTTGTCTAACACCAAAGCCAGGCGGCGTAGATACATCCCAGAAAAATAGAGCGATACAACCGACTCTCGCAAGATACCGCTTTTCCGTCTAGGTTCCCCCATCTTCTCCACACAAAAAGATACAATAGCTGCTGTGATTGTACACGGAATATCCACAAGCCCTCAACCCGTATGATAGCGAGCTCCGAGGTCGCTTCGTTACCTGATACGGTCACCATCTTCGAGCGAGAATTAAAAGCCGCAGCAGGTCCCCAACAATCCGACAGGAGCTTCTGGATGGTGCGAGGTGCGGGGAAAAGACTGCCCCAGGTCATCAAGCAAAAATCGGTTGATTAATTCTGTTCGTCCATGATTGTCGAAGTAGTTGATCAAGCAGAACGAAATCGGGGTTTATCACAAGCGGGCTAGGTCACTGGGGTGGCGTTGGCGGGCGGCGCAGGGAGACAAGAGTATGGAGGGCTGAGGTATATAGCATACGTCGCCAAAAATCTAGGGGGAAGAGGCGGCATTCATGACCCAGAACGATTCCCAACACCGAAGAAAAAAGGTATACACAAAAAGAACGCCGGGAGACGAGTCATTTCGGACGCATCCAAAAACCAAAAAAAAAAAAAGGAAATGATACGGTGTTGAAAGAAAAAACGTGACCGTGATAACGCCGTAAATGCAAAGAGGTGCCCGTAATCGGTTGGGTGGTCGAGAAGCTCCGGTGACTTTCAGTTCTAGATTCATTGCGTTGAGGCCATCATTACGCGTTGGTAACCTGCATATATGTCAGCGACTAATCGAAGCCTTGAGTATTAACATCGGACGTGTTCGGGGCGTACACGAAGAATCTTTCTCGAGTAGTCGTGGTTGTCAGCAATGCTTCCGTCAGAGAGCCGGCGCTGGGCCATGACAGGATCGAGGCGTGCGTCGGTAATCGAGAGACCGCCACTGCTGCCGGGGGGCTTATGGCCGATGAAAGAGTTGACGGCGGCGTTACGACGGTGTTCCTCCTCGATCTCCTTATTCCTCTTTCGGCGGAGATAGAAGAAAACACCTCCAATGGCACCAGCAACGGCAACAACCGCCACCACGACGCCGCCCACGATCCCGCCAATATTCGCCTTCTTTTCATCTGCCTTATCGGTCGGGGTTTGGGATTGGGTGGGACCTAAAGGCGGTTAGCATTCGAATCAATGGAGAAGTGGTCACCGATTCAAATAATACCAGTTGGAGCTGAGCTCGATGTCGAGCTCGTCGAGGAAGGCGGGTTGTAAAAGGGGACATCCATTTCAATCCCCCTGTTGAAAACGGAGTAATAAGAGCCTGCTTCGATGCCGCCGCCTAAGAATTAACATTAGCAGATGCGGTAATGGCCATGGTTCCCGTCTCTGAAAAACCTACAGGCCTCGTCGCCGAATCCGGGGCACGCATAGTTGCAGTTGCTGTCATCCACGCGAGTGTTGAGAGGGGGGTATGTGAAGCCGCAATAGCAAACCGCTCCCTTCAGAGCCAACACAGTCGCATTGAGCTTGTTGCAAACGTTGTCATTGCAATATCCACTCGTCGTCCTCGTGGCTGGGTATCCCTTGGGATCCACTAGTTCACCGACAGATTTGAAACATCCTTGACTTCTTAGGGCATTGGGGAGTGGCGGCTCGATTGGCTTTTGAAGATTTGCGCCCTGGACAGCAACAGAAGCAATGGCGGTCACAAGGATGACAGATAGGTTCTTCATCGTGGAGGTTTCTGGGACCGGAAATGTTGGGTAATCGCTTAAGTGAGTCGTATATGGTTACGAGTTATCGATGGGGCAGGATTTCGAGATCGAGAGGACGATTCGACTCAACAGGTTGATAATGCTCTAATAAAGAATGGATCACACAGAAAGTGCCGATTTGGAATGGACGACGGGATTCTTCCAGAGACCAAGTCGACCAGGCGTAAAAACAGTGACAAATTCAAATAAAAAAGGAGAACAATAAATAAAGAGCAAAAAAAAAAGGACAATGATGTCTTAATCGGCGGTCGTTACGAAAGAATGGTCAAGGTCGAGATGTGAAAGGCAGATCGATTCAAGAGTGCCCGAGTTGCTCCCTTAGGGACGATAGTAGACAGGTTCCGTCCTTCGGTGCTGGGGGATGGACAACGACGAGTTCGTGATCATTCAGTCTCCCGGCTGGGTCCAGAGACTGAGTTACCGCTATGTTGACATTTGACAAAGACCAGAGGCGGCAGGTCGTCGGTTGCGGCGAAAGAACAGAAATAAAGCAGTCGATTCGAAGGACGATAGAGCGAATGCGGACCTATTTTCGCGATGGAATCGGGGTTTAACGAGCGAAGAAATGAGAGCGAGGACTTGAAAGAGTCACAGGGTGAAGGAGTGTGGGTTGTTTTGTTGGAAAGGGGAAAGCGAGAGGAGTGGGAAAGAGGAGAAGAGAGGACCAGAAAATGAGATTAGACCCCCGAGGAGTACGAAAAAGTACGGGAGTATCGGGTCCAGCATGCAGACACGCGCAGGGGGGAGGGGGGTGTGTGTCTCGGGACATCGACCAAGGTCGTCTCTCTGGGACTTGAATGAAGTACAAGTCGATACAACAATGAAGTATGTGACGCTGAAGTACTGAGGTACTGTTCGGGCAAGAAATATGCGTGGAATTTGTGCTTCAATCGCTGTTTGGCCCAGGAGTGAATAGTTTTATTCATACTGTCCAAGTCTGGTCAGTCTTGGCTCGACATTCCAAAGTTTTGGCCAATCAAATCTAACCCCTCTGTCAATCAACCGCGAGGGTGTCATCTGGGCACGCAAGAAAACGTCGTGCAAACTGTTGTAACTAGTGTCTATATTAGTATGCACTGTGCGAAGCAGGGCGCCGTCCTTTATGATGTACATCCAGGTACTCGTTTCTGCTCGAGAATTGAACGTTAGGTACGAAGTCTTTGCCACGAGAAAGCATGGAGACACTACGGGATTAATTGTCGAATGCGAGTTAGTTTATTTAGCACTTCTCTGTCTTCAAGGTCCCCTTAATCGACTTCATCATGTGCAGTTGAGAGTTTCTGTTAATGGCCATATAAATCATACTCCTCTGAGGAAATAGTTTTACATGTTTGTAAGGACTCGCTGGGCGATGATTGAATTCACTCTTATGAAGTACAGAGAGCCGACGGTGACAGAGTACTTCGTACTTTGAAGTACCAAGTTCAATCTGCACCTTCCGAGCTAGGAAACAGGGGAATAACCAGGAACTCAAGATTAGGGGGCAAGGGGGTGCGAGATTATGGCGCCGATCCCTTGTCAATCAACAACCTGAGCGCATAATTATGGTGTAGGCAACTAACACTGTATTTGCACTGTGATGATAACTCCATTGAGGCCATCATACGAAGTCCTCACCAAGAAGGAAACGTGTGGAAGAAGTATACTTCATCCAGAGTCTTTCCATAGGGCAGTGGAAGGTATCTTCAGCCAAAGTGGCGGATTGCTTGATTGTTCCACAGAGGAGCCCATTTTTACTTGGTCCAAGCAGTTTAATCGGAATGATGCTCTCTTCGATCGCTTCCCTTTCCTGTTCAAGACCTGGCTAAATCTTAACGAAGAGTGGAAGCAGACGGGGCTTACAATATGTACATATTTCAAGACTTTGACATTGGGAGAGGTGTGCTTCAAGGCGACAGAGTTGTACACAAAATGGTGGATTAAGGGAAACTGTCAAGGTGAGCAGCGCATTCATGGCGTTTTTGCGGTGCAGTTGGTGTAAAAATGTCCAGCATCATTGATGGAACGAATGAGCGGCTTTCCCGCCATCTTCCATCACACTGCACTATTTCGTGCCCAAGTACGAAGTACCTTTGTACAAGTTCGTACACTAATTTGTACAGTTGGTCCAAGCCAGCCGCAAGACTCCGCTACGAACCCCACCATAATTTCCAAAAGCGACTCGCACAAATTTCTGATAAATCGACAGCAGACGAAGGTATTCTGTGCCGTTCGTACTCCACCTACCCAACAAGAATACGAGTGCAAACTTGTGGATGGTGATGCAAGTTCGTATACTAGCATACTACGAAGTATATAGCTTGAGACTTACCGACGTGTTCGCGAGGTGAGTCCGTCCCAGCTGATCTTTTTAGTGTGCATTGCATCTGCGGCTTCCTTCGCTTTGAGCCAGATACGATATTGAGGATATAAGCCGCAAGATGTTAGAGAGAAGGGCGGGCGAGTTAGCCTTTCGGCCTTTGTCATGGAGAGTCACCTCCAACGGCTGCTATCAGATGTCGACTTCAACAGCCCTCAGTTTTTGCCTCGGTGCTAACACCGGGAGAATTACCTTGCCTAATTGCGAAGTATCTCCATACCACCTGGCGTGGCATTCCCCCTCCCTTTTTCAACAATGACGGCCGATCCAAGAGACCTGTGTACTCGCCATCGTTTTAATGGTCCATGCCCATTCCGCACTCTTGGTTCAACCAACGGTGCCAGATATCCGGTTCCCCATTCCAGATTAACTGCTATCAAGGGTCCCGCGAAGGAGATCTTCCTCGAGATGAAGGGAATTGGGAGTGCAAGTTGAGAATCTGTAAATGTCGAGACTGAGATCAACCTTGTGCACAATAAGTAAGTACAACTGCACAGGGTCACGCCTTCAAACTCGAAGCTGCTAGGCTGGCCTAGGAAACACAAAAGCCGTCATCACCTGTTCACATGGGACCTACCAAACTGTCGATTTCCCATTCCGCCATCCTTCCTTCGAGCTGTTTCTCGCCGAGGCCGACTCTGGTGCGACAAGGGTCCTTGTGTGTGTTGTGCACAAGTGCACAATTGCAGCTCCAAACAACTTGTTCGAGTTTGCTGAGTAATAAATCACCCCCTTTCACCCTCCATTGTCCAGTGTCTTGAGGACTTCAACTTGAAAGATACACCCCCCAGATAATAGCCTTGGCCCTGGGCCAAGTGGGACGACGTGAAACTTCGTTCCTTGCTCTCTGCAATCTTGCGATCCCGTTTCGGTGCCTTACCTCAGCACTGCCTCATTTGGGGTTACATAACTTGCATCGATTGCTATTCGTGTACGAAGTACTTCGTGCGAGTCAAACGCAACAATATTCCCTCTCTTTCTTTGGAGTGAACTCGTATCGAGTACCTAGACAGGGTGATTATAAGGCAATCAATAGTCTCTGGACCCGCATTCGAAGAGATCTCAGTACCTTTCCATAAGAATTCCTTCGCGTGGGGACTGACGTGTACTCCGCATGGGCCACACTCTCATGGGGATGCTTGTCACGCCTCTGACGGCAAGTTCTCAATTCGACCAAATCCCTTCTTTTACCACCCCAGAATGTGGAATGTTGTCCAAGACCTCGTAATATTATGCCCGTTCGAACCTCGTATCCTCCATTCCGTGGCCCGCCAACTGCCAGGTCGGTCATTCCAGGAACACAGTAGTATTTTGTCTGAGCCCAGTGGTGGGGCGAGCAATTGTGAGGCGGTCTCTCTCTCAGCTCGCGGTCAGGGATCGACAGAGCTGACCCGGGTACCACTGTCCTTGGCAGCATCTTTCATCGGGTCGGTTCCTGCATGTTCGTCATGTTGAAGATTGTCCTGACAATGCAGTTGGAGCAGGTAGGAAGTAAGCGGCATTAAGAATTACTTCGTATTTCGTAGAAGAAAGTATGGAAGACGAAGAGCGCGAAGACGCTGTAGCTCTGCTGGTTCCTGGTTCCTGACACCATGAGCACGGGGTATTTTCCGATCTTTCCGAATTAGACAGAAAACTCAATGTTCGAACGGAGAGGATGCTATGGAAAGGTGTGAGAAGAAACGTGGAGCCATCTATAATTAGGAACAGTCTGCACCAATGTCTTCCATCAAGTCTCAATTCATTCAACCCTACAAGAAAAGAACAAGAAAAAAGGTTGTGGATCTGATCAGATTGATTTTGGAACGGGCAATAATACAACTCAAATGCCAGACCCATGTCGAGGCTGTGCAGCTCTTTGTTTATCCAACGCGCACGTTCTGTTCGTCATTCTTTCTCCCAATATTTCGTATTAAGACGGGCCTAAGATCCTTGGCTGATGCTTTTAGTTTTCCGAATCTCTGGAGAAGAGGCATCTGAGGTTCGAAGCTGCCGTGAACAGGTCCAATAACCTCAGCTGAGAGACGAGCTTAGAAATTGCTTAGACAGGTCCCATTAGTGAGTGGGCTTCGTTGCCCCTGCATTGGACTTTGACGACTAGTACCTGCGCTAGATCATAACTCGCAAGCTCCAGTTTTTGGATTCGGGTACGGCTTCGGCGGCATCCTGACTTTTTTCTTCAAAGTCGGCTTCGGCAGCTCGATGTGAGACGACAGCCTTAGGTCTCCCAATAGAGTAACCATGCCTTCCTCGTACGAAGTCCATCTGAATCACCTTACAACTCGATCGGCCGAGAGCTTCCTTGAAAGCAGAAATACATGTACTCCGTACGAATATTACCGGCAAACGGAGGCAATCCTTTCGGATAGTCTGCATGCACCTTGACCGCCCAGATCAGCTCAGTATCGAGAGTAAACACACGCTCCACTCTCGCCTAGAGTCGGTGGCGTCTTGCTCATCGGCCCAAACCAATCTGAGAGTATTACACGAAGTATAGGGCCGGCCGTGCTCTTTAAGGACCGGCACGAAGTAAGGCGTGCGTGCCAATTCGACCCAACTCAACAGCTGGAGCTGTCGTGCAACCTATCACCATCCCTTAGAAGTCAGGGTGCGCGCTGGATGGGAGCGCGCCAGTGCCCGAAGAAACTGAGCAGTGAGCAGTGAGCACCCTGAAAACCAAGCGCGTTTCGTACGCATCACTATCACTCCCTTTGTCTTACAATTGTGCGCTCGTTGCTTTAGAGACCATTGCCTGTTGCACTTCGAGATGTGTGAAGCGGCTCTCAAACTTTCCCGGATAGATATATTAATCCGATAGGTTTCAACCCCTGCGAGCACCTTGAGACACGCACCGTGGTATCGGATCCAGATTCAGTCTCACCTTCGACGCCCGAATTAAGTTTGTGCGAATATTTGACTGATGAGGGGGTCAGGACTATCGTCTAGAAGTGGAGGAACTTTCTCAAGTCTCGGTGAGCCACCCCCAAGCACCCGATGCCTGTTCTCGAAGAATGTGTGTAAAGTCGATAGATATAAATATTTTACGCCCGATCACAAGTTTCTACAATCACCACTCATCTATTCATGAGTTCATGAGTCCATGAGGATCATCTGCCACCATTTGCAGGGAAGTCGTGATAGGTTTGCTGCATTTCACCCAATAGCTAGAAGTAGACGCACAATTGCACCTTCTGCATTATCAGGAATTTGGTAATACCAGAGTCGAACGACTGAGGCAGCTGCGACCTTTGTGACCCTTACGTGCTTACGCCCACTGATTGCACCTGCCCGCAGCTTGAAGACGGCAATAGTCGCGCTCAACTGTCGCGCTCACTGTTCTGTCGATCCGACGCGAGGCTTCTCTTCAAATCATGAAATTCCCTCGTCCATCTCGTAATTGATCTTCATCCTCATTTCTCAGCCACTGGTTCAGTAACAGACAAACAAACAAACAAACAAACAAACACCCACACTATCACACTGTCGACAAAACCTCAAATCCAACATGGTTCGAAGCTTGGGCAGGCTTGGCGTGCTCGCTTTGGCTGGGATCGCCAGCCTTAGCTGGGCTTCTACTGCGGCGGGTGATTCGGGAGCCGGCGTGCAGAATGTTGCCATTATCGGTAAGTTGGCATTGCTTTCTCACCACCATTATTTCATTATTTCTATCTGTACAATTTAATATAGAGTAGTTTTCTTCTCCCTTTCTCTTGAGATGGATGTAAAGAACTTGGGGGGATGCATATGCTTTGATTGTTCGGACCCAATGAAGACGAAATGAATGCAAGGGGGCATTTTGTAGATATCACCAGACACCCCAGACACAGGCATTAATAAGGCATCATCTAACCTCTTCTTTCTAGGAGCCGGAGCAGCTGGATCATCAGCTGCATACCATTTGCGACAGTTTGCTGATGAGGAGGGTGTCTCGATCAACATTACGATTTTTGAGAGCAACAAACGCGCTGGAGGACGATCGCTCACTGTGGATGCATTTGATGACCCTCTGCAGCCTGTTGAGCTCGGAGCATCCATCTTTATCCGTGCCAATGCTATTCTGTATGATGCCGTCTCCGAGTTCGGCCTCAATGTCATTGGCACTAGAGATGTCGAGGGCAATCTGGTGGTCTGGGATGGAGAATCGTTTCGCTTTGAGCAGAGTGATAACTCGTGGTGGAGCTTTGTGAAGCTCTTCTGGAAGTACGGCCTGGCACCGTACAAAACGAAGAAGCTCGTCGACTCGACGGTTGCGCGATTCCTCAAAATTTACGATGCACCGCACTTCCCATTCAAGTCGCTCACACAGGCCGCCATCGACCTTGACTTGGTCAAGTTGACCGGCGTGACTGGAGATCAATTCTATGAGGACAGTGGTGTAGGTTCATTCCCTTTTACCTGATCCTTCTAGGCAATGTGCTAACGCCACAGTCCTGAGCAGATCGCCTCGTTATTTGCTCAAGATATCATCCAGGCCGCTACGAGGGTCAACTACGCTACCAACCTGGCCCACATTCACGGTCTTGAGGCTGCAGTCTCGATGGCTCCTGAGGGCGCTATGCAGGTTTGGGGAGGAAACTGGCTGATCTTTGCTAACATGGTTAAAGCCAGCTCCGCAGGTTTTCTGCCGAAAGTGACTGTCACGTCGCTGCAACGAGAAAAGTCGGCGACTACTGGTGACGGCGCCTCGAAGTTCATCATCTCGACGAAGAAGACGAGGTCCTCACGCCCCGGTGAGGCATACCCTATCACGTTCGACAAGATCGTGGTCGCAGCGCCCTGGCAGTATGCCGGTATCGAAGCTCCCGAGGATCTAATTCAACCTGCCATCGATGAAATCCCTTACGTCCAACTCCACGTCACTCTTTTTACGTCGCCCCTGAAACTCTCTCCCGGCTTCTTTAACCTTACGCCCGAATCCAAAGCACCTGTAACCGTGCTGACTACACTGCACGCTGACGACAAGGCTGAACCTGGTTCCGGAGCTGCTGGCAAGGCTGGAGTCTTTTCAATCAGCACTCTTCAGATAGTCTTGAATCCCAAGACGGACCAGGAGGAATACTTGTACAAGATCTTCTCGCCCAAAGTCTTGGACGTTTCGTTTCTTTCAAGGCTCCTGGGTGTTGATATTCCCGACACCTTTACGGGAGCGGTCAACGCGGACAACTTTGAACCTATTTCGTGGTATTACCCCCACGTCTTCAACTCTTATCCCATCGAATTCCCTCGCGTAACATTCCAGGACCCTGTTCTGGGTGGTGGTCTATACTATACGTCTGGTATCGAGAGCTTCATCTCTACCATGGAAACAAGTGCGCTGATGGGCAAGAATGTTGCCAAGCTTATTGTGGATGAGCTAGCGGCGCCCAAAGCCCCGCAAGAGGCGAAGCACACGACGACAGAACCGGGATCGCCACGATTCGACGCTGCACCCAAGGCAGATGAGCTCTGAGTGTGAGGTGTCCCGGGTTCACCGCGACGTCACTAACATGCGGGAGGACAGGAGAAGATATTTAACCTGTTACAGGAGTATGAAGCTGCAAATGATAGGTTGCATATTGGGCGGCATATAACCGCAGGTGAAGCTACCAGATGTCGATCGCATCGATCTCGATTTTGTTTTCTTTTTCTCTGTTTTATTTTTATTTTTCTGCTTTCTTTTATTTTTTTCTTCTTCTTTTTAGGCACCCGCTTGCGATTGTTCAGATATTTCGTTTTGTTTCGTCTCTTTCAGGGCGACGATTCATCAGAGAATGCAATGTTATCGATGTTATTATGACTTCCAGTTTTGTGCTCAGCCTGAAATTCCAAGTTTTAATTGTAGTAGCGTTCGTGTAAACAACCTCTTCCCGTTGCCACGGTTCCAAATGTGGCTGGATAAGGTATATTGTGGCTAGTGCTGGACACAACTCGAGTATTTGTGCAATGTGACAAGGCACCAGCCTCAGCTGCCCCTCCTTGTTATGACGTGCATTGATCCCTTCTTTTTTGTCCAAAGGCACAACTCGCTGCTACCATCCAACAAGTTCGAAGTTGGAAGCAAGAACACTGATATTCTCCATTCCTTTTTATTTTCTTTTCTATTCTTTTTCGTTCTTGCAGAATAAAAAGGTGAAAGGCGCCACCGCTCCCACCGGAATCTGAAAGCTCTCTTCCGAGTCGAGCCTCTGCCTGACGTCTTTCTGCCTGGACATTTCCCACACTATAAATGGGGCGAGTTATCTTGTGCCTCCTCGCAACCTGACCCACTTCATCCCACCACCAGCACGCAAACAACACAATTTGAGCCTCCATTCATCACCAACGGCGCAAACCCAGACCCGAGAGGGCCAAGAGAAAAACATTTTTTCGATACGCCTGCGAAAGAATCGGGGCTATGTTTGTGCTTAAGAACGGTAAGTGACGCTGGCGATCGCTCTTCCTGTCACCCTTGTTTTTTTGAGCGTCTCAATTCCAGGTGGTTGGCGCGGGGCAAATTTAAGCTGCGTCCTGTTCATGATGCCACCCTGCAGCCTCGCCCTCACTTTCCATACATTTGGTTCTCGCTCCTTTGCGACTTCCTCGAAAACTAACATTTTACCCCTCGTGATTTCTAGTCGGCAAGTTCATTTTCGGCTCTAGCAGTAGCCAGGAGGTTCTTATCGAACTCCCTCAAGGCCAGCTTTACCTCGTTAGACCCAACTCGCCCAAGGGATACTCCGAGCTCATCTTCAAGGACTCGGCCGTCCGTATCCGAAGGACCGCCCAAGATTTCCAGTACCAGCTCGTCGTCCAGCGTGTTTACGAGGAAGGCGAAGCCGAGCTCTTGGCCGAAGAGGAAGGTGACGACGCGGAAATCGACGCCCTCGCCGCAGAAGGAGACGAAAAGACTTTCCTCCTTGACGAAGCCCTACACTTTCGGGTCGAGAGCCGTGAAGGTTCCGAAAAGGTTCTTGCCTGGAGAGATCTGAGTGGTGACACTGGTGACGTCTACGAATTCGTCTGCGACCGCTCGGTTTCTTCGTCCCAAGCCGACGACTTCCTCCTCATTGCACAGCAGTGCCAGTACGAGCGCAAGTACCGAAAGCCTCACACCACGGCGTCCGACGACGACTTCGAGCAATTCATCTTCGAAGACGAGCAACCGATACCCCCTGCGAGCCCTATTCATAGTCCCGTCTTGACGAGATCGATCGATTCATTTGACGCCATGGCTACACCGAAGCGGGTAGTTAGCGCTAATACCAGTGCGAAGAGAGACGCCACTCCCGTTATCGCCACCCCGGAGAAGCGCGACGTGGAGACCCCTCCCAGGTCTGCGGGGCCACCCAAAGCTCTCGAGACATATGCCGTGGAGAACGCCGAGCTGCACTTTTACGATTTCCCGTCCGGATCGTTTGTTAGCCAGGATGAGTCTGTGACTTGCACCGTCATTGAAACCGGCCGGTGGGAGTACTGGATGCAGGTAGATGGCAAGGATAAGTCCTGGCTCGGCATCCCGATTACCGCCGATGTCAATCCGGTGTTCAATTTTGAATACCTCTCCTTCATCTTCAACCAGTTCACGCCTGATGGCCAGGCCTTCTCGTGGCTTCTCCGCTTCAAGGATCAAGCCACGCTGGAGCGATTCCAGGAGGCGGTTCTCCGCTGCCTATGGGAGCAACTGAACCAGATGAAATGGGAGAAAGTCAAGGAGAAGGACCGGGAGTACGTTGCTGAGGCTTTTGCCGACCTCGCCATGGAGGATGCCGAGGCGGAGGAGGCGGAGGAGGAAGAAGAAGAAGAGGAGGAGGAGGAGGAATCCGAGCCCGAAGAGGATACGAGGCCTCGAAGCGAGCACTATGACAGCGACGAAGAGCAAGACGATACCGAGACGGCCGAGGATGATGGCAACATCAACTCCCAGCTCGCCGTCGGTTACAAGCACGACAGGTCGTTTGTCGTTCGCGGATCCAAGATTGGTGTTTTCAAGCACACGCCTAACAACAACCTCGAGTTCTCGACGAATATTTCAAAGGTCGAAACCCCCAAGGGCAAACTCTTTAGTCCCAAGAAGGTTATGCTTCACAACGAGGATCAAGATATGATCCTGCAGCATAGCGGCGAACCCAACAAACTTTACCGTATGGACCTGGAGTATGGCAAGGTGGTTGACGAGTGGAATGTCCACGATGACATCCCTGTCTCCGCTTTCGCGCCGGACAAGAAGTTCTCTCAAATGACGAGCGAACCCACGTTCCTCGGTATCTCGCACAATGCTCTCTACCGAATCGATCCTCGTCTTGCAGGCTCCAAGCTAGTCGACACCCAGCTCAAGCAGTACGCTTCCAAGAACGACTTCTCGGCGCTGGCTGCCACGGAGAAGGGCCACATTGCCGTCGCCAGCAACAAGGGAGATATCCGCCTGTTCGATCGGCTAGGCATCAACGCCAAGACGCACATTCCCGCTCTGGGTGAGGCAATCATCGGCCTCGACGTGTCAGCCGACGGTCGATGGGTTCTGGCCACGTGCAGGACCTACCTCCTCCTGGTCGATGCGCTGCAAAAGTCGGGTAAGAACGAGGGCAAGCTCGGCTTCGAGAAGTCGTTCGCCGCCGACGCCAAGCCCCAGCCCCGCCGGTTGGCGCTGACACCCGAGCATGTGGCGCAGTTCGCCTACGAGACAGGACAGGGCGTGTCCTTCACGCCGGCCAAGTTCAATGCGGGGACCAACTCAGAGGAGACGAGCGTCATCACGGCCACGGGGCCGTACATTATCGAGTGGAACCTCAAGAAGATCCTTCGAGGCGCCAAGGCTCCCTACATGATCAAGCGGTATACCGAGGACGTCAAGGCCGACGATTTCAAGTTCGGCACGGATAAGAACGTCATCGTGGCGCTGCCCAACGAGGTGAACATGGTGGGCAAGCAGAGCTTGAAGAAGCCGACGCGGGAGAGCATTGCCGGTGGATTCCAGCGGTTGGGTACGCCGCGGCGGAGCACCGGGGTTCGTGGAAGTGCGAGGTTTAGGCTCGACCGGGAGGATGTGGTGGATTCGCCTTATTAAAGTGGAGAGAAGGGAAGAGGGTGTATGAATGGGCGTTTGTCTCCTCCCTTTCCTCCTTTTCTCGCTTTTTCTTCTTCTTTTTGCCCCAGCGTTTAATTACTTACTTCCGAGAGTTTTGATTTGCTTTGTTCGGGAGATGGATGGTTCTCATGTTACCCAAGGAGTTTGAGTTGATGCTTTTCGTGCTCGCAAGACGCGCTTTTGGGGGTTGGCCCTTTACAGAGATTCTAAGTTTTATTCTTCTATTCTCAGTAGTTTATCACCACACAGCTATTCCAGATGACCCTGGGTCTTTCTCCTTTTTTGTTTTTCTTTTCCTTTGGTTGGGTGGTGACTGTGAGTAGAATGGGAAGTGCGATAAGCCGGCTGGGTTATCCGTATTATCCTTCATGCTTTACTTTCTTTTTCGACTTTGCCCTCCCTCGACTTTCCAGTTTCTAAGAGCCTGGGAGACCGACTGGCCTAAGAGAGCCGCACTTGTACCGAGGTAGTTTAGATAGCGACACAATAGAATGAATCCTGGAGATCTCATCGGATCAATTTCTGGTGGTTAACGTATTATCTAGAGATTTTGAGCTTGAAACCCCGCGCTGTCTTTGACTCTTGGTCCCAGAACCAGTTTGAGGTCTTGTTTATTCTGGGCACAAACGTCCAGCTGCGTCCCCTACGTAATATTAATCTATATAGTTGCAAACAGCATTCTGATTTCATGATACCTGGAGCGAAATCGGTGTCCTCCCCCTCTCTCTCGATGTTAAGCACGGGATTAGAAATACCTGAGGTCACTTGGCAGTACCGCATATGCCTCAACAGTATACGCCCCAACAATGCCGACCGCGTCCCTTTAACAATGTACTTTTTAGTATATAGAAGAACTTCAGAGAACACGACTAATCCGTAGGGTTCATGCAGAAACAACGGACCGACATGGACGACAAAATGCCCCACCTTCAATACATCACTGCTCCATCAAGTAGGATTGTACATTCGTAATAACTAGAAGGTGCTAAAAATCGAGAGGCAAGACGTCGAGGATATATAAACTAGTTGCAGTCCCCTTCAACCCTCCTGTACAAAAAGAAAACAGAAAAAAATTCCGAAAAGAAAAGAGAGTAGAAAGAGGGAAAGCAAGTCGCAGTGGGTTGAATGAAGGTCAGCACCGGAGTAGAAACGGGGGAAGAAAAGAAATCACTTCGGGCCGAAAGATGTAGGAGTGACTGAATGGGGCCCTAGAGCCAGGCCAACCCCACAAAAGAGATCCTGGCGATGCGGGGGTTGCGATCCGTCCCGAGTCGTTTGTCACGGTTGGTGTGTTTTTCATACGAAGCGGAGTGAAATTTGAGGCGTTGATGGAATGTGCTGGCGAGGCTGCGCCAAGGTGGGGCGGCAATAACCGATGCCACTCTGTCTCACCTCATCATCACCGCAAACGTGCACCGCTCTCCGCTCCCCCCTCACCCCTGTTCAGCCCACATTTTCACTATACTTCGTACACTGCCAAAAGACGGGGCTCCGCCAGCATAATTCCCGCAGACAGCACATTCCTACTAGAGACCTGCGTGGGTGGCAGCCGGCCTAGGAGACAGCTTGCACAATTCATGCAGAATCCAGTTGTTTTTCCCCCCGACATTGGTTCCACTAGTGAGATTATCTAGTCACTCTCTATAGCTTAGTGTTGGTGTCAAATTCCTTACATTGGCATGCTGGTTAGGATGGGATGCAGATAAACCGGGAATATTGAGACTCCTGCATCTAAGATATGTATGATCCCGTCCTCCCTTGATGGTTAGTCTCGCAGGACCAAGGCGCCTGTCCCATGCGGGTTCCCGCTCAAGGCTGGGATATTCCCCGTGCCCCGTGAGTGTAGTTTAGTAAACAAAAGATCCCAGTCGGAAGGATCCCGCCCAGATCACGTTACACGGAAGGCTGAACAAAAGATCCCTCCCTCAACGCCCAGGCCAAGGCAACCGCAGCGGATACATCGCCCCACCGTCGTTATAGGAATGGCGTGGCCGTCCAACGTGCTGGCCTGGTTGGCTGCATGTATGCACTTTCTTTCTTAAGTAGCTGTATGAATTTAGCAACCCAGCTGCAGAAGATATCAGGATTACTTCGTATACGACATCTGTCCAAAGCACTCGTTCTCATTCGTTCGCGTCTTCAGCTACCTACAGATATCTCGGGCAGAGATGGAATCCTTCCTTACAACTGTTGTTTTCCCTCTTTCGAGCATTACTCGGGATCATACGATACCGCCAGCTATTCTCATCAAGGCCCGAAGCTAATTTGAAGTCGAATGCAGAGGCACAAAGAAAATTATAAATATTCTCGGATGTTCCTCTAATACCACGGCTTTATTCCCCATCTTCCCCTCTCATTAAGAAAGACATCTGGCAACTCAAAATTCCCCACCGTCTATCAACTGAAACCACCATGAAGTTTCTCTCTGAACTGTCCGCTCTTAGCGCTCTTGTTGCGACTGTTTCCGCGTACGTGACGTTAGGGGCGTCCTGCAAAGGATCGGGCTACGACTGCGTTGATCAGCAATGGCACAAGATTGCGGTTTGTAACGGTCGTCACTGGGTCCTCTCTGCCGACTGTGGTAAGTGTTATTGTGCGTGGCCAGCTGGTGACCCGGCACCCTGGTGCATGTGCTGAGACAATTTCAAAGGGTAAGCATTTTCTTTCCCATTATTGATTGTAGAAGCAGTGATGTTAATGGAGGAGGCCGGAAGCTTCCGCAAGGCACAGCCACCCTCACACTCGGCTCGTTAGTTAGAGTGATGTCACGGTCACAGAGCCCAGAACTAGGGACAGGCAGTCATGCCCGCAGAAAAGGGAAGAATCATGGGAGACGGATCACCCAGACGGGCGGGGATCTACGAGTGATTTAAATCGAGCCAGATCACAGTAAGCCAAAGTGATCCCGAAGAGTCTGGAAGGAAACGTCGATATAAATTACGGCTTCTATTATGTATCTAGTTTGTCTTTGAAGACTCTTTATCAGTCAATTCAAGTATAACTACCCCCTACACTTGAATACGCACTTCTCACCATGTATTGTGAATACTGCTTTACTGTCTCGCTCATTTTAGAACAGGCACCTTACGACCCTAACCTTAGCAACCTTCAGCCGGCATATCGTGGCTAAGTGTTAGAATCGTCACAAGGTAAGGCTTGGGGGGAATTATGTCGTTCTTGGAAAGTAGGATTGCAGAAGATCTGGACACCGAGAGGGAGATGATCGGAATTCGGCTTATAAAATAGGAATAAGATAAAATTAACCAATGATAATAAACAGCGGGTTAACGCTTAATAGAAGGAAGTCTATGTCAAGTGTAGTCATAGGCCAACCTTTATAAGGCCGGAGGCGGTGGGACGTGGCAGAAACAGAAATGCTCCCTATGCGGCAAAAAGTTTGCAACCCCTGCCCAGGTCGGTCTCGGCTTTTGCTGGTTAGCCCGGTTGCGCCCTTCCTTCAGCCTTTCGAAATGTTGCAAAGGGGTTGCAAACTTTTTGCCCCTCACCCTCACTCACTGCAGAGGGCAAGTAGAAGAGGTGGAGGAAAGCTCTTCGGTGCCTCGCTTATCAAGAGATAATTAGCTGATGTACTTATATTAATTACTTGCAAGTTCCCGAAGAATCCTTCATCGTGTAATAATAATTTTAGGTCTGAATCTGAACCACAATCAGTGACGGTGGCACGTCATCCTGATGTCCTGCGAATGTCTACGCGCTGCAGAGTAATGTATAGACCCTACCACCAACCACTCTCCTCAGACCTACGGCATCAAGTCTCCCATCATAGAGCCTTTGTCCCACTATTTACGCTTCCACTCGAACCAATTGCCGCCTCCCTGGCCATCTGCGCGCCCGGATTCCTCTCGACCATAATTGTAGTTACTCACATCCCCGTCCCTTGGCTTGATAATGGGGGGCCTTATTATTTGACATGCTCTAAGCGATCCGATGCCTGATGGAACACGACGTATGACTCGCCATTCTCCAATCCCAATCACTGCTGTTCTCCTCGGGAAAATGCACAGTGGAAAGCTGTCACACATGGCAGGCCAGAGCCCTTTCATAAAAACGTTAGCGTGGCAATGGAATCTGCACATGCCTTAACCGTGGAAGCACCAAAACGGGACGCTGGTCCCTGGGAATTTTAATGCCTGTCTAGATCGACGACCAGGATCTTCAAGCACGGATGTTGAGTTATGTACGCTGCACAACTGTCGGCACTTGAGTTCGCCAGGGCGAGCCAATTACAATTGTACGATGCGCCTTCCCCCTGTAAGAGGCACTGAAAGTGGGGACCTTCTGGACCCCAGAACTTGGAACTTGACGCGTCTTGATCGAAGCTAGCTTCCACTCGACGCGTTGACACGAGTCTCGCGACCCAGAGCTTTCTTCACTAATTGCTAGATCTTTCTTCCCTTTCTCTTTTCTTCCTTTTCTCATTATGCGGAACTTCCTGGTATAGTGGTTGCATGCTGCCATCCTGCATCAATCTCGAGACTGGGTCTGTATCACGGTCCTGGATCACCATTGTGACTCCACAATATCACACAGCCTCTCCTCAATGTCGCACCGCCTTGGAGTTGAGAGAGATACAGATACGAATTCAAGATGAGTAGGGCTAGAAAATTGTGGAAGACGAGGAAGGACCATCTCCTTCGCGTCGCGGGGATATGGAGGGCAAATCACGAATCTCGGAGCGAGGACAGACGAGATGCGAAGAACATGTCGCGAGATGGACACCGCGTCATGAACAACGGCAGTGAGCCTTCGAAAAAGAGGAAGAAGGATCGCGGTGAGCCGAAGGAGGGCGCGAAAATCGACGGGGCCAACCCCAAATCATCACAGGGTAAAGATGGCGAGGCGAGGCCGGTTGTGGATGTGGTGGCTGAGGATCACAAGGAACCCGAGAACCTCGAGGAGCTAGTTAGAGGTCGGATACAAGACATACTTTCGAGGCCCGGAGTCGCACAGGTCACGGTTAACCTTGTAGAGAGCGGCGTGGAGAGGAAGATCCTATTGAAAAGGCCACCGCAGTCGGAAATTGAGGGGTCTGTGGTTGAGAGGACAGACGAGGAAGAGGGTCATCACAAGGTGAGCTAGTTTCCGCGTTGTGATGCGGGCCCGACCCGTGTAAAAATTCAATGGATGAATTTGCTGACAAGGGTTGTTAAGCGGAGGAAACGACGCAAGAGAAGCCAAGCGACGCCCGAAAAGGATGAGACCCCAGAACGGATCACCGCCCAATCCGAACTCGAATTACCAGCTCCATCCAGAGAACTAGACCTAGGTCCAAGCCCAGCTGACCTACCTTCTGCCGATCTCCCATCCGAGCCTCCATCCCTCACAACCGGGCCTTCGTCTCCACCACTGGAGGTAGTCCAAGAAACACAACTAAGCCTGCTTTTAGGGGCACAAGCAGCGGTAGCAGCTCGAAAGCAGCCCGTGCCCAGATACGTCGAGATCGCCGACTCCCAATCCTCCATGAGCTCACTTCCCGACCCCATCGACTATCGTTACCTCGTCGACCCGAAAGACGCCGAACGCGACGCGAAGGTCGTCACTACCCATGGGCTACCAATCAACCTTTTTGATTCCCGCCCAAGTCCCGTGCTCGGGGAGTACTCGGACCCCGTCAGTGAGGTGTTCCCGAGCAAGAGCGGAGGGAAGGTCCCGACAGCCGTCGAACCCAAGCTACAGCTTTCGCGAGAGTATGACTCGAGCATCCATTTCGACCGGTCCCAGACGTCGCAGCTACCCACACCGGCGCCCGAATCCACGCGGTCGGAGACAGAAGAAGTTTGTGCTTCGCCACCGCGCCGTCCCCGCGATCCGTACGAACTTGATTTCTCCACGCCGCGGCGACCGACGCCCTCATCGAGGAGAAGTACCGCCAGGAAAATCCAGCCGCCGGGTTCTGGTTCCGGCCAAGCTGGCAGCAGCGCAAAGGGGCAAGAAAAGAAAGAGGTGATGACGCCCTCTGCGGCGGCTTCCAAGACACGGGTTACAATTTGCTCAGAAGTTAAGGGGCTGCCCGTCGTCAGTGAGGAAGAACTAGCCTCGATATTCTCGGACGGAGAGATTGATTTCGACGAGTTCTTGGAGCCAACCCCTCGGAAGGACAGCTTTCCTCCCGTCCAAATGACTCCGGGTCTTCCTCTGGACAAGACGAAGAAGATACTGACGTTCAAAACGCCGAGACGGAATGACGAGGAGTATTTGTCGGACGATAATAGTCTTGTGGGGTTAATGTCGACCCCGTCGAAGGATTATGGGAGGGAGACGCCGTTTATTAAGACGACGCCGAGGGCGGGCCTGATTTCGAGGAAGCCTGAGATGACGAAGAAGCCGAAAATTATTACGTATACTCGGAAATCGACTCGTGCGAGTAGTAGAGGAAAGGTCGTGGGTGTGCTCAAGACGTCCACGGGTCCGGATGCTACGTGGCTGGGTGAATTCGATAGGACGCCAGTGCGCGGCAGCGATGTCGAGAATGAGGAGCCGTCGCCGGAGCTTCCGCCACTACCTCGTCCGGTTCCTAATCTGAAAGCAGATGTGCACGGAATGAGTACCACTACTCCGGGACCTCAAAGTCGGTCTGTCGAGGAAACACCCGCGCCTGTCGTAAACGCCGCTGCTGCTACGCCGGAACCTCTCCGTCAGACCAAGCCGGCCGTGACGACCCGGAGATCGCTGGAGGGTCTTCCTCCGTCTACGGGTGGCGACTCTTCGAAGAAGCCGACAAGCTCACGATCAGGGCCGATTTCGTGTACACCCGTGCCGGTGCCGAAACCCTGGCTCGCGGCGCAGAGGGCTCAGAATACCACTCCCACTACTAAGACCACTACCACCGCAGGTGCCGCCGCCTCACCGTCCTCCACCACCATGCCTCCCCCCGCTCGGATACGTTCCGCGGCACCATCTAAGACAATTCCCGCTGCTGCTTCTAAGGGAGGTCCTATAAAACAGACGCCTGTTCCGTTGCCACCTTATATCAGGGCTCTGGCCCGATCAGGATGAGAACTAGTGGCGCCGGTTGAGCAGCTACCCGAAGGGAAATGCGCTCGGTCCTATCAACTCGTCGATGTACGCAACCAGGGAAAAAAAAAAAAAAAAAGAAAAGAAAAAGAAAACTCGGCGTACTCGGAGAATTTGTTTGTTTGGCATATACCCACCACTTCTTTGGCGGAGTTTTAATTGTTGGATTTGAGTGCTTGAAACTTGGTAGATTATTTAGATTACTGTTTGGGTGGCATATCTCTGTCGTTTTTGCACAATATGTGCGGAGTACGTATCATCACCTCGTCGAAAGAGGCTAGACAAGCATATCAACATTGAGGAGTTCAAAGTTCTTTTTTTTTTATTAAACGAAAAAAATCGTGACCATCAAAAGATATTTCAAAAATACGGCTTTCCACCCAGCGGGCCCTTTTCCATCCTTGCCCATCCCCTACTCCTTCCAAGCCCTATACACGATCCTACACCCGTACGTCTCCCCCTTCTTCAACAGAACCATACCCTTCCACTCAGGCACATTACAAGCATTAACCCAGCGACTCGGCTCAACGCAAAACCCACTCCTCTTCCCCCTAGCGGGCGCGCCCTCAACAGCAGGCACCTCAATATACTTCCCCGTATAAAACTGGAAAGCGGGCTCAGTGGAGAGGACCTCGAGGTGAATTCCCGTCTTGGGGTGGTGAGCCGAGACATGAAGGGCGAGAGGGCATGCGGCGCGGGTGTCGAGGGGCACGGAAGCTGGGTCGAGGTTGGAGATGAAGCAGTCGTCGATGTCGGGGTCGACGGGGCCGAGGGGGAAGGGTTCGTTGGGGGTGATGGAGGCGAAGGGGGCGGGGCCGGAGGTTGGGATGCCGCCGGCATCGACGGGGAGGTAGGTGTTTGAGGTGAGGGTTACGATTGTGCCTTCGATGGTTGGGTCGCCGGAGAGGTTGAAGTAGCTAGAAGAAGTTAGAGAGAGTGAGAGAGTATAAGATGGATGTCAATGAACTTACGAGTGATTCGTCATGTTAATGACAGTCTCGTCCGCATCACCCACCAAAACAGCCGAATACTCAATTTCCACAACCGTCACCTCCCTCCCACCAACCCTCTGCACAGCGCCCGTGTAAACAGCACTAGCCTCAACAGTCCCCGGAAAACCCTCGTCCCCATCCTCACTCACAAGCGTAAACTTGACAGCCTCACCCTCCACATCACCATTCTCCCCATCATCATGCTTCACTCCAACAATCTTACGAATTCCCACAGGCTTCGGACCCTCCCAAACGCGCTTCCCCCAGCCCACAACGCCGCCGTGGAGGTTATTAGGCCCGTTGTTCGCAGCGAGGGCGTAGGACTTGCCGGCGTTGAGGGAGTCGAGGCGGGCGTTGGAGATGCGGTTGGCGACGCGGCCGATGGTCTCGCCGAAGAAGGGGGCGTTGTGGGCTTCGTAGTCGGATTGGGTGGGGAAGCCTTGGACGATGTTGTGGGAGGCGACAGTGAGGGATTGGAGGATTGCGCCGAGGGGGAGGAGGGAGATGGGGGCGTCGGACATGGTTGGGGGAGAAGGGTGTTGTGGAAGCAAAGCTTGATACGTGGTGTAGGAGATATCTGATGCTGTATACACAGTGATGGAGCTTGGATTTGCTGTGGAAGATAGTGCGATCCTGTTTTACGAGATACTGGAAGAAGAGGGATTTGATGCTTTTATATCTACGTCAATTACACCGAATTACGGCACTTTTTGGGTTTCTTCCTTTTTACTCTTAGACAGTCGTAGCGGACCCTCTTTTTGACTTCAGGCTATATGACCAAGAAGGGGCGGAGTCACCACGATGCCGGTCACAGAGTTTGGCAGAGTACATCAATCCTTTGCACCCGGCGACAGCTCGGGACTAGAATTGACCCCATCTGAAGAGCAATTGATAACCTCGTCAACGACGTAAGCATCAGTGAAACAGCTTGAACCTTGTCTTTTAGTACTCGGAGGCGGGAGGGAAAAAGGAAACAAAGGGCTACCGGAGAACGGGATAAATTGCGTGCGGAGATCCTTGGGAAATCTCCCCGGAGTGGACGGGAATCGTGGATCGTGGGGGACGGAAAAAAGAAAATACCAGGCGCAGTTGGAGAGCCATCGGCATATGGACAGGGTTTATTACCGGTTGCTGTAAGTGCTTGGGAGATGGGAGGTAGGATTTTAAGATCAATGTTGTGAATTGCAAGATCTCGCCGGGGAGAAGGACAAAAAGAAATGCTCAGGCCGAGACTCGAACTCGGATCATTTGCTACCCCCGGATGGAAGGCAAATATTCTACCCCTGAACCACCTGAGCTTAGTGGGTATTGATTGTTGGTTGTTGTTACTTAACTCTGGTGCCCTTTTGAATTGATCAATTGAGGAGAAATGAAAAGGACTTAATCACTTGGATCAATTGATGTGGGGGGAGAAATGAGGGGGCGAGAGCGGGGGGAGGTAGTGACAATGGGAGCACTGAGCATAGGACTCCGAAGCGAGTATTGCGAACTAGCCGGTCTCTCGGGGAAGGGCCACGAAATCACAGTACACCGCTCAATAGCTACGGTACGCAAGAAAGGCAACTTTGAAGGGGAGCCAAGGTCGGAACCATCAAATTGATTAAGGTTGAGTACTCGTTGCATGCAAACTTCGGTCTTATCGATTCAATTGATTGATCGATGCATCTATGAAGTACGAAGTATATTTCCTTCTGGCGGGAGGTGAAGGCGAGTCTCGATCAATTGAAGCATCACCAAGACAAGAATGAAGAGTTGGTTTCAGAGCGAGTGACAGACCAGCCAGACCAGACGGACCAGACGGACCAGATCAAAAGAGGAAATCATTTCACAGGTACCTCGGACGTCATCGAGATATTATTAGAGAGAAACCAGAAAGACAGAAAGAGATGAATTGATTCCAGACCCTTCCCTTGGGCGTGGATTGGAGATCGACGCCCATGGGGTAGCATTCCCCTGTCGTCTGGCAGTGAAGGTGGTCTCATTTCTCGTCATAGATCGATTCATATTTGGCGGAGCCGACCGCTTCTGGGGCCCCTAGTGCTGAATAGAGATGGCTGCTAACTGCTAATTCTACAACTCGACTTTCTCGGTTTTTGTTTTATTCCCTCTCTCTTTCTTTCTCTCACTATTTTTTTTATTTTTCTATTTTTGGTTTCTCTCTTGCTCGTTTCGCCATTCTCTCAAATTTCTCTCTACTTTCTTCCGAGTCTGCAGTCTTGACCTGGTTCTGGGTTGATTCATGATAGTCCCGTTCGCTTCCTATTATCCTCCACCAGCGCAAACCAACCCGAGCAAAAAGTTGGGAAAAGGAACAAAAGAAAAAGACCGAAAATCGTCGACACACGCACACACACACTCCCACCGCATGTGCTGCACACTCCTGCGGCATCATTATATATATAAACGCTCTCCTCGCTCTCTCCATTATGCTAACTGGTAATAGCACTCGATATTCGCCTTCACACTCTCCTCTAAAGGCACCCATCCAGGCCTACCTATGCTCTTCAGCATCTCCCCAGCCAAGGCATTGGGCAGCTCAGTTTGATTCCACCCCTGGTCGTCCAAGTCCGCAAAGATGTGATTGGGATACAGCCGCCTCAAGATCTGAACAATGCGGTACCAGCTGTACCTCTCAGCACAGGCAAAGATCCTCCGCCTATTGATGGTCGGGTCCGTCAGAGCCACGAGGTGCAGCCTCCCCGCGTCTCGCGAGTCGACGAACCACTGCGGTAGAGTCTTGCGCACCATCTCGTAATCCTTACCCTCGAACAGCCGCAGGAGCATCCCCGCCGTGCTGCCGCGCTGGAAGTCCGGCGCGAGGATGGGACCTAGCACTGTATCGGCGAGGACGGTATTAAAGGTAAATCTAGGCTTCTCCCTCTCGACCCACTCCCAGCACGCCCTCTCGACCTTGACTTTCACGGCCGCGAACGGCGCGAGGCCCCTTTCCTCCTTCGAAAGAGTCGGGTCGGCGGCTTTGAGCACGGCCTCGTCGTTCCACGTACTTTCCGTCACGTTGCGAGGTGGAAGGAAGGAAGAGGAAGAGGGGTTCGTCGGCGTGTAGGCGGCCCAGATGGAACTCGTAAACGAAAACGATTTGACCGACGACGTCTTTTTCGCGGCCGACAGGAGGGCGAAGAACCATTTGAGCTCCGAAGCTACGATGCAGTCGACGTCGTCCACATCGAGATAGCTGGGCCCCGCCACGGAGGCTACGCCCGATACGCCCTGGAGAGTGACTTCCCACGCGCCCTCGGCGCTGAAATCGTTGAGCTGCACGAGCCCGAAGCGGTTGGCGCCATATCGGTTGGCAAAGTGCTGGGCGAGCCATTCGCAGCGCGAAATGTCGCGGACGGTGCCGCGGACTCGGTAGCCCGCCGCTAGGAGCTGGTCGGCTACATGGCTGGCTATGAGACCGTTTACGCCGGTGACGAGGAAGATGGTGTTGGGGCTTTTGGGTGGAGGGAAGAGGAGGTCTCTGGCCATTGTGGGCGGGATGGAGTTCGGATTTTTGGGGGGGGGGTTTGGGGTTGTTCGAAGGATTGGGGAAGGGGGGAAAGGGTTATTGAAAGGGGGTGAGAATCCCCGAGCGAAAAAGGATAAGGCAAGGGAGAGAGAGAAGAGTTGGAGAGAGTTTTAGCGGAAAGTGGAGGGATCTCGAGAGTTGAGTTGATTGAGCCCAGGTGTGGGGTAACAGCAACTTTGACCAGAGCAGAGTGCAAAGTATGCAATGGTTCAATTGATGAATGGATGAATGATGGGGGTTGATTGGAGATCGGACCCGAGGCAGCGGGAAAAAAAGGTAGCGCGGTGTAGAAGCAGAGTAGAGCAGAGTAGAGGACGAAGTAGAGTACGAAGTAGAGTAGAGTAGAGTAGAGTAGGGTAGAGTAGAACAGAATAGAGAGTAATGTAGCGTAGTGTCGAAAGAAAAATAAACAAAAGTACTGATAGCTTGAGAAGAAAAACGGCCGAGCCGCTAAACGAGTCAAGGATGTCTCTAGTCTACTCCTCCTTCGTCGATGGATTCCTTAATCTTGAGTCGGTGGAGCTTGGTGAAGCGGCTGGAGAGATTGAAGGGAATCAATGAATCCAACAGCAC
This sequence comes from Scedosporium apiospermum, assembly GCF_000732125.1. Lineage (NCBI taxonomy): Eukaryota > Fungi > Ascomycota > Sordariomycetes > Microascales > Microascaceae > Scedosporium > Scedosporium apiospermum. The sequence continues at coordinate 84,794 of NW_015971793.1, read as the reverse complement.
TAAAAAAGTGCAATCATCGAGAGCGGGAAAACGAGTGGGGGACATCAAATAGACCTAGATCATACATACACCCTTAGACTTGATACTTGATGTACAAGTCTAGGGGAGCTGCTGCTGGTGCTGGTGCTGGGGGGAGACCGGGAGGGGGGATCAAACTCTCGATCATGCATAAATAGTTCAAGGTTGATATCAATTTTTTTCTGCTTCTCCTTCTGCCCCCTTGTTGGATACTTGTTGGTTAGGGTAGGACAGTTGGACAGTTTGGATGTTCAGGTTTCCACTTGGGCCAGCAGCTAGTCGGAGCTAAAACGGGGATTTAGCTCTTTCTTCTACTTCCTTTCCTCTTCCCCTTCTTATATCCTAGTGTACGAGAGGATCCAGTTTGATGTTACGTATTGATTAATCGTTTTCGTTTTAATGTTGTGGGTTTTGTCCGGACACAAAACTTGGACTACGAGGTCGTGGGATGAAGTCGGGTCGGAGAGGAAAGGAAAGGAAAAGAAACATCCATGGCAGCATTGCGACTGTGATGGATGGGACTCATCTCGATCTCTGTGCCCTTGTCACGTATGCGTACGGAGTAGCCTCGAAATTGATGCGTACCACTTTACAATTGCCCAATGATAAGCCTCCACTGCATCGAGCTTTGGCCTTTTGGGAGAGAAGTTGGGTCTGCAAAATCCGAGATGCGAAGTGGCGAAGAGTGGAATTATTGCTGGCGCCGGACCTGATCAAACTACTCCTCTAACGGGAAACAGCTGATGCAGGCGCAAGTGCGATTCGCGAGGCGAGTGTACACTACGCATACTCCGTCCACTGCACTAGACTAGTGTACGAAGCATAGGGTGCGGTCCGCCATGTTCGTCACCGCCCAATGTGCGAGCATCTTTGCATGGGGATCCTGTGCCACCTTTACCTTGGCGGGAGGGGCGGGAGAGGGGCCCAGGATTCCATCTGCGGTGACCGATATAAACTAGCTCAAGCCTCAAGGTACGAAGTGAAAAAAAGCTCTCAAGTGGTGTCCATATCCCAGTCTCGTCGGATCATGGGATATGGAATTGGAAGCTATTCCCGTAGCCACGGAACTGCCGAGTGAGTAAATGGGGTGAGTTGAGGCGTGATTTCTCAAAGCTCGAGCAATAATGCCTGGATGAAAGACGTCACAGAAGGTCACGCGGCACGGAACAGAACGGGATCTGGGGGAGACCGGAATGAGCGGACATCGGGGTTTGATGGGACATGGGAATGGACGCTCGGAATGGACAATGCCGTCGTTGTCTGATATCTGCTGTAGAATTTGTGTAGAACTGGGAACCATTTTTTATTCTTCATTGACGATGGGGCTAGGAGAACTCCGTACAGAGTAATAGCGTGCGATACCCTTGTTGTTAGATGCGGCGCGGCGGACGGGACGGGATGGGAAGGGAAAGAAGAGCAAGAACAAGTGGGGAAAAATGAAAATGAAATTGAAAGATACAGGAAGGATGTTTGATTCGGAGAAAAGGGTGACGCTGAGTTTGGTTTCTTCGGTGGAGCGGGATGGCTGATGAGGTCGATTCCCCGTTGACTCCGAAGATGGATCCAAGAGGAGCATAAACTTCATGTTAGTTGAGATTGATTATACTTCTTGCAACGAAGGATTGGGGCGGGCCACTGGCAGCATCTCAGACCTGAGATATCATTCTGTTTAAAGTTGTGTTTTGGTGTCAAAACAGTCAAGGGTTGTTTCTAAAGCCTGCACTCTGCACTCTGCGCTCTGCAGTCTGCACGACCAGCAGTTGAGCTTGGCGGTCTGGAGCGGTCTAGAGCAGTCAAAGATGAACGGAGAGTCCTCAATGCATCCTCATCGACGATAGCCTCGCAGGGTCGTGCTTCCAGGTGCTCATTCTCGAGGCATCTTTCACAACAAAATCAATCTCTGATCGATGGAATCGAGGCCAACACATCTTGATGTCTGAAGTATCCATGTACATGTACCGAATCCAGTGACGGCAACAAACCGCCACCATTTGATCCATCAATTGATCAATTAATCCATTTGATACAAAGTACTTCGTAGCTCGAGTTTCATTTCGCTTCATCAATCCTCAGCTCCTTAGTCGCAGGCTGGCAGTAGCCCAGTAGTAGCACCCTGAAGAAGGGATGCTGGACCGATTGGCTCGGAAGGCCTTATGGAACCAAAGTCAAGTTATTAGTGTCGTTGGACATCAATTGGCTTCGCCGGCTCCTCTCAGGGCGCGAAGGAAATGATAAAACAAATAGCGTTTAGGTCTTGGATCGGCCAGTTCCAGGCTGATGAGCAGGCGGTCGCTCAGCGATGGACCGAACTGATAAACTACTCATTGTTGTGTGCTGGGCTGTCCTCGTGATGATGACTGGCTGCTGGTTTCCAAGTTAATGTACGAAGTACTTGTGCTTATCCAATGATCAGTGGCTGCTCTGATATCCAGTGCCCAATCCCTTGTCCCTCAACCTGCCTGGCCGCTGCCAACACCGACTTGAGCCTATCAAGATCGCTCCCATCTCAACATCTATCCCTTGCTATTATTGTCGACAATACCACAGACCTCAGACCTCAGACCTCAGACCTCAGCTCCGTTTCGCGCTCACCGATCCATCCCCACGACTCGATGCCCCTGACCGAGGCTACCACAGGACGACTCCCCCCTCATCCAGTATATTTCTCTCCGAACACACAATCACACCGACAATGCTCTAATTTTCCATCCACATCCCCTCTCCTCATTCTAGTTCCCTTCCAATCTCGATCCATTTAATGACATCCAATAGTTGATCGACATTCTCTATTCCTGTATCCCCTTACGCAAGTTACCCCCCTTCTTCCCCTCTCCTCCTGCATAAGCAAACCAACCATGACCGACTTGTTCCAGCCGCAAACGACCCCCAAAAGGAAACGCAACCCACTGCCCAACTCGGCTCCCTGCCTCAACGCCAGCGCCAACGCCAGCGCCGACTCCACCTTCACATTTGAGCTCCCCACCCGATCGCTCCAACGCCCCGCCCCTGCCAATTCCGACGAGACGGAAGACGCACCGCCGGCCAGCCAGACCGCTGCGAGCCACGTTGTGCATCACTTTCGCGGCTCGGTTGTGCTGGACAAAACTAGCGGTAGTAGCAGTAGCAGCAGCAGCAGGGGCATTGACAGCAGCAGTAAAAGTAGAGGCAGTGGTAGTGCGAAGTGCGGGGGCGGGGTAATAGCCGGGCGACCACGGGAACCAACGAGACAGGCGAGAAAAACCAAAGACCAGCCACCTCGACCGCAGGGACAAGGACAAGGGTCTGATCTGTCAAGGCGAGACAAATCCGCTGTGGAGACGAAAGGTGAGACGGTGGACGGGAAATTTTCCGAGGGGGAGGAAGAGTGCGGTGAGGACGACCTGCGCGAGGTTGAGCACGAGGACAGCGAGGATACCTTGGCTGGGCGAAAACGGCAAAAGCTTGACCAGGTGTCGCCGCCCATAATGGGCGAAGTCACGACTACGATACAGGGAGGACATTCCATGTTCGTACCCAATCCCGACGACCCGAACAAATCCTCGAAAACAATTGCCCCGGAGCCTGCGCAGGTCGTCTCGCCGGTCCAACCAACAGAGCCCCCAGCAGCCGCGCGGAACACCAACTCAGATGAATCAAAGAGAGCAGCCTCCAGGAAACAGCGCCGGAAGAAAGGAGCGCCCGATAAGAAGAAGAAGAAGGAACTAAAAGCAAACGAAGTAAAGGCAAGAGAAGCAGAAGAAGAGAAAGAAGAGGAGCCTGAGATTGTCGAGCCTATCAGAGCGGCGTTAACCTGGCGCGAGGAGGAAATAACCGTCTACGACCCCGAGGACAAGGACGACGACGGGACTGGTATCAACGGCGTCGGTTTCCAGCCCACGCCCGAGCTGGCGCATGCGATTGCCCTGAAGAAGAGGCAGCAGCTGTTGGCGTACAAGAAGATGGTCGAGGGCGATGCGCGGGCGAGGAGGAACGAGCGGAGGAAGGGGACTCCGACGGCCGCTGTTGCTAAGGAGTCGCCGCGGAGGAGGAGAGTGAGGTTTTTGTCGCCTGATGATGGGGGGTGTTCCCCCTGAATAATGACTGTAACGGACTGTTCGTTTTTTCTTGTTTTCACGATTGTAGGCACTAACGGTTGTTTGAAATGGCAATGGCGATGACAATGGCTATGGAGAGGAACTGTTTTGCAGCGGATATGATACTTGGATTCCTCGGTATGGTTCTGGATGGCGTTATTTTATGACTTTGGATGACAAGGGAATAGTAGATCCCGGGTTCTTGGGCTTGCAATGAGGTGTGTATAAATATATATATCTAGTGTACACGCAAGGTCTATACAAGAGAATGTCCGGCTAGTTGCGTTAAACAAGCCTAGGTGACGATAATATCTCTCTCAGCTGTCTCTCCTTTCCCCCTAGTAGTACATCTCGAAAAGTCTTGCGACGTTGTGAAGCGAAGCGGCGTTACCAAAACTTGTACCACTTCTTCTTGGCCGCTTCTTCTTGTAGTTGTTTCTGCCTGTCCTCCTCCTCTTTTAATCGCTTCTTCTCCGCCACATCGGCCTGGTGTACCTCGACAATGCGCTTCATCGATATCCGCTCGAGTCTCCTCAGGTATTGACACCGTTCGAACCCCACCGTCGCGCCGGCGAGGAAACCGCCGACGGCCCAGTTCGCCGCTTTGATGGGCGTTCCTACAACAGGACAGAAGGAATGTTTAGCACAGGAGCCCCATAGCAATCCCGTAACTTATTCATTGGATACTCACCCCTCCACACGAATCGCAGGCCACCTATTATCGCACCCGCCGCAATACCCGTTAGAAGCCCTTGCCTACCGCACACGGACTTGTGCACCTGCAACATATCCTCGGGCTTCACCGTCTTGAAGGCATCCGAAATCGAGATTCCCTGCGTCTCGGGGAAATTCTTCTGGAAATCATCGCCCGACAGCGCTTTCCCCTCTGTCGTGGGGGTGGTGGGTGTGGTGCTTGGAGCCGGAGGCTCGATGGGCCGGCCCCATATGTGTAGCCGCTTGCCGGACTGGTTTGGTTGGGGCTCTCGGTCGCTGCCCGTGGAGTCGGAAGACATTGTTATTTCAGCGAGAATGTTCCAATTGTTGTTGGACCTTTCGTTTCGATCTTGGGAAGCTCTTCTTTTTGGTCGGCTGTTGCACTTTCTCGCATGACATTGAATTCGATATGGTCCGTGCACAACTGGGTGTGGTGAGTGGACGAAGTATCTTGTATCTTTTCTTTTTGGTTAATTGGACCCCACGCGTGTCTGCATTGTGTGTCGCGTCCCTGGATTTTTGACGAGGAAAGCGCGTCTGGACCGCGACTGAGGTGGATTTCCATTAAACGATACAACATTGGAGTCTTGCCAGGCAATGCACTTTCATACGGCACCCCTCGATACCCCAGGACAAACCTTGAACCATTACAATTTCTCTTTTGTAGAGTTCGACCAACCGACGAATATATACCCGTGAACCGATTAATACCTTCCATCACTTCGCATGCCTTCGATCTCACGAATCCTCCTCGGTGAAATTTCCAGCCTGCCTCCCCACACCACTCTCTAGGGTTCTTCCGGCGGCGTGGTTCGAACGGGGCTTCTTGACCCGGAGGGGGAAAAAGGAGGAAGTAACCGACGAACCGATCCCATAGACATAGACAACACGACATGGCGAACACATCTCTCCGCCGCCCGCAAAAGGGCTACAAACGCGGCGGCAAGATAGCCTACCACGGCGCCAAATCCCGAACCTTCACCTCCACAGGCCGCAACGAGGCAACGTCAGCCGACGAAAAATGGGAACGCACGCTACTGGCCCACGGGATCGACGAGGCCATGGGCTTCGGGCGCTACGAAAGCGGCAAGAGGAGGGAAGGGTGGCTCGTGAACGTGCAGCCGACCTCGATACAAGACGAGAGGAATCCCAACGGGAGGGCAGCGGTCGATTGCTACTTCATCGAGGAGGGCGGGTCGACGTTTAAGGCGGCCGTCGAGTACGAGCCGTATTTTCTCATCGCCGTGAAGAGGGGCTACGAGAGCGTCGTCGAGGAGTGGGTCAAGAGGATAGGGGGCGGCGGCGTTGTGAAGGCCGTGAAGCGCGTGGAGAAGGATGATCTCGATTTGCCGAATCATCTGCTCGGGTTGAAGAGGACGCTGTTGAAACTGGTGTTTACGAATGTTACGGACTTGCTTACGGCAAGAAGGGAGGTTATGCCTATTGCGGAGAGGAATAGGAAAAACCAGAGCGCTAAGGATGCGTATGCCGAGTCTGTCGCGTAAGTGAACCTCACGGCCGGCGATTGGGTGAGTCCTGCCATGCAATACTAAACTCTCTCCTTCCAGGATTGACGGCAAACTCGATTTATTTGACGATTTACGAGATGACGATTACCAAGTTGACGGCAAGATTGCCGATGCGAGCGAGTACATTATTGACATTCGAGAATATGACGTTCCCTACCAAGTTCGAGTAATGATAGACTTAGGTTAGTGGCAATGAACCACCCGACTCTACGAGCAAGGAAACGAATAAACTGACGACAACCAGATATCCGGGTGGGTAAATGGTATTTTGTAGAGGCAAAGGCTGGTCACATAACGGTCAAGTGCAACGAGGAGAAGCTAGCACCAGCCGATCCCGTCGTGTTAGCCTTTGATATCGAGACGACGAAACTACCCCTGAAGTTCCCCGACGCCGCCATTGATCAAATTATGATGATTTCGTACATGATCGATGGTAAGGGTTTCCTCATAACGAACCGAGAAATCGTGTCCGAGGACATTCACGACTTCGACTACACGGCCAAGGCCGAATACCCTGGCAGCTTCACCATTTACAACGAGCCCAATGAGAGGGGGGTGATCGAGCGCTTTTTCGGCCACATCAAGGAGGTTAGACCCACGGTCATCGCGACTTACAACGGTGACTTTTTCGATTGGCCCTTTGTTGAAGCCCGTGCTAGTTTCAATGGCATCGACATGTACCAAGAGATTGGTTGGAAGAAGGATAGCGAGGACCAGTTCCAGTGCCACTACAGCGTCCACATGGATTGTTTCCACTGGGTCAACCGAGACTCGTATCTTCCCCAGGGATCGCGTGGTTTGAAGGCCGTCACTGTTGCCAAGCTCGGATACGACCCTGACGAGCTCGACCCGGAGCTCATGACACCCTACGCAAGTGAAAGGCCGCAGACGCTTGCCGAATACTCAGTCTCCGATGCCGTGGCCACCTACTACCTTTACATGAAATACGTCCACCCCTTCATCTTCTCTCTCTGTACCATTCTTCCTTTAGGACCCGATCACACCCTTCGGAAAGGTACCGGTACGCTGTGCGAGATGTTGTTGATGGTGCAGGCATACAAGAAGGAGATTGTCCTGCCGAACAAGCACGTAGCGCCGAAGGAGGCCTTCTGGAACGGCCACCTGCTCGACTCCGAGACGTACGTTGGTGGTCACGTCGAGAGTATCGAGGCAGGCGTTTTCCGGTCCGACATTCCTGTCAACTTTGCAATCGACCCGGCGGCCGTGGACGAGCTTCTTCGTGACTTGGACGCCGCGCTCGAGTTCAGCATCACGGTGGAAGAGAAGAAGTCCATGGATGATGTGGAGAACTACGAGGGGATCAAGGAGAAGATCGCCGCGCAGCTCCGCGCCCTCAAGGATCCAGCTAACCGAACAGAGTGCCCGCTCATCTATCATTTGGACGTCGCATCCATGTATCCGAACATTATGACGACGAATCGTTTGCAACCGGACTCTATGATTTCCGAAGCTAATTGCGCAGCCTGCGATTTCAACAGACCAGGGAAGACTTGCGATAGGCGGTTACCGTGGGCGTGGAGAGGGGAATACCTACCCGCGAAACGAGACGAGTATAACATGATCCGGAACGCGTTGGAGGGTGAAAAGTTCCCGGGAAAACACCCCAAGGCACCGATGCGGTCGTTCCACGAGCTGAGCTACGAGGAGCAGACAGGCCTCGTACGAAAGCGTTTGCAGCTCTACTCGCAAAAGGTCTATCACAAGATTCGAGATTCGACGACGATTATCCGCGAGGCCATCATCTGTCAGCGGGAGAACCCGTTCTATATCAATACCGTGCGTGACTTCCGTGATCGTCGATACGATTACAAGGGCAAGGCGAAGCTGTGGAAAGGCAAGACCGAGGCGCTTAAGACCTCTGGCGCCTCGGCGTCCGAAGTCGAGGCTGCCAAGAAGATGATTGTCTTGTTCGACTCGCTGCAGCTAGCGCACAAGGTTATTCTAAACTCCTTCTACGGATACGTCATGCGAAAGGGTTCTCGTTGGTATTCCATGGAGATGGCTGGCGTCACCTGCTTGACGGGTGCTCACATCATTCAGATGGCCAAGGAGCTTGTCGAGCGTCTTGGTAGGCCGTTGGAGCTGGATACCGACGGTATCTGGTGTATGCTTCCGAAATCGTTTCCCGAGAATTTTGCCTTCAAGTTGAAGAATGGCAAGAAACTTACCATCTCTTATCCTTGCGTCATGTTGAACCACTTGGTGCATGCGCGCTTCACGAACCACCAGTACCAGACTCTCACGGACGAAAAGACCTTCCGATACGAGACGCACAGCGACAACTCCATCTTTTTCGAGGTTGACGGTCCTTACAAAGCCATGGTCCTGCCCACGTCCAAGGAAGAGGACAAGAACTTGAAGAAGCGGTACGCCGTCTTCAACGACGACGGCAGCCTGGCGGAGCTCAAGGGTTTCGAAGTCAAGCGAAGAGGCGAGCTGAAACTCATTAAGATTTTCCAGCAGCAGATTTTCAAGTTCTTCCTCGAGGGCGCGACACTGCCCGAGTGTTACGGCGCCGTCGCCCGTGTCGCTGACCGGTGGCTCGACGTCTTGTACAACAAGGGCGGCGACTTATCCGACGACGAGCTCATGGATCTTATTTCGGAGAACCGAAGCATGAGCAAGACGCTGCAGGAGTATGGCAGCCAAAAGTCAACGAGTATTACGACGGCTCGACGTCTGGCGGATTTCCTGGGCGACAACATGGTCAAGGATAAAGGTCTGAACTGCAAGTTCATCATCTGCGCGAACCCCAAGAACGCCCCCGTGACGGAGCGCGCCGTGCCCGTCGCCATCCTGTCGGCGCCCGAGGACACCAAGAGGAAGTACCTCAAGAAGTGGCTCAAGGATGACCCCGCGAGCACGGACGTGCGGGATCTTCTCGACTGGGATTACTACCTTGAGCGTCTCGGCTCCGTCATCCAGAAGCTCATCACTATCCCCGCGGCGCTGCAAAAGGTGCAGAATCCCGTGCCGAGAATCGCGCATCCGGACTGGCTGAGGCGGAGGATCGCTGCCAAGGAAGACAAGATGCAGCAGACCAAGTTGTCGTTTGCTAAGCTGCAGAAGCCTCTCAACGATATTACGAACCGCGCAGCGACCCCGCGAGCCGACGATATGGAAGACTTCGGCAACAACTTGCTCAAGGCTAAGCCGGGCACCGTCCTGCAGTCTTCGCAGGCCAGATCGGCAGCGGTGGCGGCGGCCGCGGCGCTAAAACGGAAATCGCCCGAACCGGCCGAAACGGAGCAGGCGGAGGAGGAACTTCCTGCGGTGATGCCGTCGATGCACGATGATTACGCGGGATTCCTCGCGTACCAGAAGCGGAAGTGGAAGAGGCAAAAGGAGACGCGGGCGCGGAGGAGGCAGCTCTTCGGCGATAGGCGAGGCGTCGTCGGCGGCAACAGTAACATCCAGCAGTCGTTCATGCGGGCGGCGCACGCGACGTTTATGACGACTTGGCAGCTCATCTATCTCAAGCCTGAGGACGCCAACGGGATCGTGACGGCGTATGTGCTCATCGATGCCAAGATCCACACTCTCAAGGTTAGGGTGCCACGTCAAATATATGTCAACTATAAGAGGAAGCGACTACTGTCGACGTTGCCTCCTCTTCCCAAGGGTTGCGTGGCGGAAAAAGTCAATCATACGCTCCCCAACGGCCACAAGTCTGCCATGCTCCATCGGATGACGATGCCAGAGGAATCGTACACGGCGTCGCAGCAATGGCTATGCGATCTCCGCTCTCACTCTTCGGTCGAGGGTGTTTACGAGACGTCGGTGCCGCTCTACATGCGCGCCCTGCTGAAGCTAGGCAACGTCTGCACGATTGACGAGACGCAACACGCCGTGCTTGGAAAGGGTCTCGAGCAAGGGTTTGACCTGTCAGGCTTGATCCGGCCCCAGAAGAGCCGGACCTACCTGGAGGACGTCCCCGTCTCGTACATTTACATTTCGCACATCGTCGCGCCCGAGCGCCAAATCTTCGGCGTCTTTTCGACGACGAGCGACCAGGCTCACATCATCATGCTCACGAAGCACCGGGATGCCGGCCAGGACATTCCCAACCTTTCGAAGCTGTACACGCAGAGGCTCGAGGAGCATTTGAAGGAGGTTGGCGAGGAATCGGCGCAGTTTAAGGACCTGTTCCGGTACCAAGAGAAGCTCAACTTTAAGGTTACGCAGGTGACGACTCGGCGGAAGGCGCACCTCGAGGTAGGTGACGTGGTCAAGAAGATGCGCAAGGAGGAGCCGAGGGCGCAGATTCTCGCCATCCAGTCGCTCAACCGCGAGTCTTTGGTGCGTGACATTCCGGGGCTCGGAGAGCTGCCTATCCTGCCGCTCAAATACGATGTCTACGACGGGGCTCTGCCGCCTCTCGGTTGGCAGGCGGCGGTGGCGAGGCGGCTTGTGCGGCATTACCTCGGGCTCGGCGGGGAGTTGACGCACTTGATGACTCTGGCGAGGTATGCCAATGTGCCGATTTGCAATTTGGAGAAGGATGACCCGCGGTATCTCATTGATGTCAACTACGCACGGAGGCTTATTACGAATGATGTTGTGCTGTGGTGGTCCGGTAGCCCGCGTCCGGATCACGGATCGCACGAGTTCGACGACGTGACAGGTCCTTTGGACGTTGTCAAGATGCCGACGGTCAACCACCCGGGCACGTACAACGCCGTGTGCATCGAGATGGAGGTGCGCAACCTCGCGATCAACACGATTCTCACGGCGTCACTCATCAACAACCTCGAAGGCGCGGACGCGAACCCGATGGGCGGGCTTGCGGACGTGATCGGCGATACCGACGGCAGCATCATGTACTCGGAGGGCGCGTTCTCGGACACCAACATCCTCGTGCTCCGGGAGATGGTCAAGTCGTGGTGGAGCGAGGCGTGCAGGGGTAGTCCGATGGCGGACCTGATGGTGAACCACCTGGTGCGATGGATCGAGGACCCGGACTCGTTCCTGTATGATCGCGCGCTACACTACTACGTGCAGCTGATCTGCCGTAAGGCTTTCCAGCAGCTCATGGGAGACTTCCGGAAAGTGGGGTGTCAAGTCGTGTTCGCCAACTCAGGCCGCATGATCCTCCAGACGGGGAAATACGACGTGCAGAACGCGGCGTCGTATGCGCAGTATATTACGAGGTCCATCAAGAGCCAGCCGCTCTTCCACTTTATTGATCTCGAGATTAAAGAGTACTGGGATTTCCTCGTGTGGTACGACGAGTACAACTACGGAGGGAAAGGGTGCGAGACCATTCCCGAGGGGGGAGGAGGAGAAGAAGATGCCGTCATCGAGCAGGATTTCGAGACGGTCATGCATTGGCAGATGAGCACGTACCTTCCCGTGCGGGTACAGCCGACCTTTTTTAAATGGGTCGCCGAGTTTATCGGTATCATGCACAAGATCAAGCGACCCGAGCTCGCCTCGTCGAACGGTGATGACGGCGCCCTGCGTCCCACGCAGCTTTCGACGCGTGAGCGCGTGAAGCAAATTGAGGAAAAGCGCAACGAGCAGGCGGCCCCGGCAATCGAGAACATCATCAGCGGCAAGCACTTCGAGCGCCCCCTAAAGAAGGACATCGCCTCGCTCATCAAGACGCAGCAGCGCGAGATCGTGCACGCCGAGCTGGCGGCTGACTACGAATTCCCCTCACTTCCCGGTTCACTCTTCCTCGCGGAATCTACCAGCGGGAGCCGTAGCAGGGACGGCGTGCTCGAACTCGTCAAGTGCCTCATGCAGGTTCTCAGCCTCGACAAGAACGTCACCAACGAGGCTAGGCTGCTGAGGCGGGATTTACTGAACATGTTTGACGTGCGCGAGTTTAGCAAGGACGGGGCGTTTAGGAACCCGGCGGAGACTTTGAGGTTGGGGGATTTTAGCTGTGAGAATTGTGCGATGCCGCGCGAGTTGGACTTTTGTCGTGACGAGGACCTACTGCTTCCCCCTCCAACGGGGGATGGAGACGACGAGGATGCCAGAAGGAGACGACGCGAAGGGGGTAATAACAATAGCAATACCACTTGGAGGTGCCGCGGTTGCGGATGGGAGATGGCTCGCCTGGACCTCGAAGAGAGGCTCGTGGGCGAGGTGGAGAAGATGGTGGTCGCATGGGCGACGCAGGACCTCAAGTGCGGACGGTGCGGGGCCATCAAGCAGAACGAGTTCATGGAGCACTGCACGTGCAGCGGGGAGTGGGTGGACGGGCTGAGGAGGGAGGATGTGAGGGAAAGGTTGGGGGTTTTCGGGAGCGTGGCGGAGTTTTATGATTTGAGGATGTTGGGGGCTGTTGTGAGGGAGACCTTGGAGGGGATGTGAGGGCGATAGACCGGGGGAGGGTTACGATATATGAGACGGTGGAGAGAACATAGGGAAATGGCGTTTTGGGGGATGATTTTTTTGAAAAATGTTTAATTCATATGTTGTTTATGGAGCTGAGCATGTCAACGAATGTATTGTTTATCCAATGAATCCCGTCTCGGCCTTTTCGAGTCCTTGACCTTGAGAGACGAAGATCAAGTGTATGTCCTAAGTACGTTCCGCGCTAAATGTCCTTCCCCGTCCGCATTGTTTAGGAGAGAGAAGGGCCCCGTAAGGTCGATATCAACTTGGTCTCTTACACACCGAAGTACACAAGAAGAGGAAAGTTCTTTTTGAAGTGAAGAAGGTGTTATTGTTCATTATCTATAATAAATATCCTTCTAAATGCCAGAAATGAATGAGAGAAGAAAAAAAGGAATGCAATCCACAACCCAAGACCCAGGAAGGAAAGAAAAAAAGAAAAATGCAAGGACTCCGGCCCAGTACCCGATGTATGCTCAAATCCCAACCATTAAGACAAAAGAAAGCGACCAGATTTCAAAAAATGAAAAGAGAAGAAAACCCCTTTAATCATACTTCTCAGGAGTCCACTTGCCATCATCATAGCCGGTCTCACCGCCCTCATACTTTCCCTCCTCCCACTTGCCGTCGTCGTAACCAGTCTCGCCGCCCTCGTACTTGCCGGGCCACCAGGAGCCATCGTCAGCGCGCTTGGCCTTGTCGCCGTGCCACTGGCCGTCATCGTAGCCAGTCTCACCACCCTCGTACTTGCCGGGCGCCCACTTTCCATCATCGTAGCCCGTGTTTCCGCCCTCGTACTTTCCAGGGTACCAAGAGCCATCATCAGCTCGCTTAGCCTTGTCACCGTGCCACTGGCCATCATCGTAGCCGGTCTCGCCGCCCTCATACTTTCCAGGCGCCCACTTTCCATCATCATAGCCAGTGTTTCCACCCTCGTACTTGCCGGGGTACCAGCTGCCGTCGTCGGCGCGCTTCACCTTGCCGCCGGGATACTTTCCGGGATACCACTTGCCGTCATCATAGCCAGTGTTGCCGCCTTCGTACTTGCCGGGGTACCACTTGCCATCGTCGTAGCCAGTGTTGCCGCCCTCATACTTTCCCGGGTACCACGAACCATCATCGGCGCGCTTCACCTTGCCGCCCGGGTACTTTCCGGGATACCACTTTCCATCGTCGTAGCCGGTGTTGCCTCCCTCGTACTTGCCGGGCGCCCATTTGCCATCATCATAGCCGGTGTTGCCGCCCTCGTACTTTCCAGGATACCAGGAGCCATCATCGGCTCGCCTGGCCTTGCCGCCGGGGTACTTTCCGGGGTACCACTTGCCATCATCATATCCAGTGTTGCCGCCCTCGTACTTGCCGGGAGCCCACTTGCCGTCGTCGTAGCCAGTGTTGCCCCCTTCGTATTTGCCTGGGGCCCAGGAGCCGTCATCGGCGGGTTGGGCCTCGGGCTGGGCTGTGGGGAGAGCGAGGGCCGTGGCGGCGAAGGCGAGGAGTGTGTAGGAGTACTTCATTGTGAAGTTGTGTGGATGGATGGATAGAGAGAAGAGTGGAAGGAAAGATTAAGATTATGTATTAGATGTGTGAAGATGAGTGTGTGTGTGTGTGTGTGTGTGTGTGTGTGTGGAGGAGTGTGTGAGGTAGAGGTAGAAGTAGTTGTTGTAAGTCAGGGACTTATAGGTTGTATTGTGTGTGTAGTAGGATCAGGTGTTATTGAGAGTGATGTTGTTGATGATGATACAAGAAGGGAAGAGAGGCCTAACCACCGAACTTGGCAGACCTTTATATATTCCAAAAAAAGGCCTCCCGGACATCAATACGATCATCTCGGGAAGAGGGAGGGAGTGACACTCTCTCGGCTCTAGCAGAGCCAAAAACGTCATCTCGTGCGGTGATGTGATGTTCAGATGCGAAGCGGTGCATCTCGCAGCTTCCGACACCTGAACCAAAGAGCCTCACTAATACACCATCATCATGGTCATCATCATCATCTCACCATCCGCGGTGCACCCACACCCATGTCCACTTTCGGAGAACGCCCCCGGAAGAAACTTGGCCAGCAACAGGCTTGGCGTATGCACGGCCGACCCCGCTCGCTCGAAGGAGAAAATAAAAAAAAAATGGGGTTAGCTAGGCTCGGATAACGCAATTACGATCCGGCGAAAGCCTCGTGTGGCCATGTCGGTTGCTATTTTGGGGGCCAGGCCAGTGCCGGGGAAGGGGGAAGTGAGAAGAGGGGGCCAAGCGGACAAATGTCTGGGATGAATGGGAATAAGCCTCGGCCGGAATTGGGATAGCTTCCGGACTTTGTGGGTGTCTTGCGGCCATTCTGGACTCTCCACGTTGGCATGGGATTGGATTCTTGGGAAGATCGGGGACCTTGGGAGGTGTGATGGTGGGTGGGACGGCTGATGGGCTGAGCAGAGAGGCAAGACTGTTGATTGAGGGAAGGGATGGCGAGAAGGAGAGACAGAAAGACACACTCAGGGAGACAGAGAGAGAGAGGGTGTGTGTGTGTGTGACCGAGAAGCACGGCACGGCAGTGGAAGGCGAAGCGAAGCGAAAGCTAAAACTAGTACCATTCGTCGAACTTCTTTCTTCCTCTTCCTTTTCTTTTCCCTTTTCCGCCCGTTGGAGCTAAATTCTTACGTCAAGGCTGTTCGGTCTCTCGCTCTAACCCAAGACGTCGGGACGCCGGGCTCGGCTGCAAGCACAGCATTGAACCAAACTAGATTAGACGCAAATGGCATGGCCACCACCATCTTGGCAACTTCCGTCCTCCGCCGATCGAGATTGGCTGCATTCTGCCCGGCTGCGTCGAGTGGCGCGTGTTCAGCTCATCTGACTGTATTCGGAGAAAAAGCGACACAACATTCAACTGGTCACGGAATATTTCTCGTATTTTATTCTGGTCTTTTTTTTTTATTTGGATTTTACTCAATACTTGGATCAATTGATCTCTTCCCTTTTCCCCACAACGTGATGATCCGTCCCGTGAGGGCTCAACACGAGATGGCACCATTTCATCATTCCATGGCATTCATGGCATTCAACGAGGTGAAAGGTGACCTGCACCGGAGTAGGATGTGGGAGTGAATCGTAGGTAGCCCATAAGTTGTTTTGCTATTGCAGAAAAAGAGAGACATCTGGTGATGTCATTCTTTCTATTCTAGTTTACTTTGATCCTTGTCTTCTTCTTCTGTTTTCCCTCTCAATGTGGCGTTTACAGATGCAGGCGAGAATAGCTTCGTTTAGTTCGTGCGCTCGCAGATCCACGGGTGCACTTTGTAGATCCATCGGATCATTGTCACGAGGAAGCAACGCCGGTCTTTCTTTCAGGCCGGCTGAAGCCATTTGCGTCTTTGCGAGCTCGGCCATTCCTTCAGGATCGAATTATCACTGCGGAGTATAATAATCAATAAAATAAACAATCAAATAATTTTGCGTCTTATGCGTATGCGATAGGTCCTTGATGGGCCGCGGCCGAGCCTGGTCAATTCGAGAAGACGCAGGCTCTGCAGGCTTTGCAGGCCCTGCAGGCATCGGATCCTAGGATCCTAGTCTCGAAAGCATCATCTCCAACTTCAACATCATTCGCGATAACGCCATCTGCGGTCCAAATAAACGAATTAAAGAGAAACGTTGCAAACCTTGCACTGCCCGCGCCGCGAAGCATCCTGCACTGTCCAGAGAGACGCAGATGATTGTTGGGTGTAGTCGGAGCTTCAGCCGTTGGACGGCCAAGACTTTTTGTTTGACGTGGACTGGACATATTTGACAGCCCTCTTCGGTGGAGGCGTCGTTTCTGTTTCTGACCGGGAATAGATTCCTTGTGGGGATCTCTGCCCAAGGACCCTTTTTCCTCATGCCTGTCCTAGGAAAAGTAATATGTATAGTCCTACCTCGAAATTGCGTTCGAGCTACTTCCTACAACCTCAACCTCATCGTCGGCACTTCATAGCTAACACAGCCCCCAGCCTGGTGAGACAGGACAGTCGTGACCCAACCAATCCGACTCGATGACAAGCTTAAATGTCACTCCGGATGCTGCTAAAATTAGAAATAAGGCTGGTGCTCCCTTGTCCTCCACCACCGAGACTCCCAACACCATCTCCGCAAATCCAGCAATTAGCTTCGAACTAGGTTGACAATGCCTTCGGAGCTTTCCCCCCAGGTCAATGCGTGATGATATTGAAACCTAATTGAGCACAGCCCTCTCGCCAATTCCCCGGTTCGGGGTTCGGGGGTCTTTTCCACTTCCTCGGAGCGGTAAGGACAGCTGAACTTAAAGTTTTAAACTTAGGAGTAACTTAAATCATGGCTGCCGAATAAACTTTCTTACGGTGGGGAAAAAAAAAAGGCGGAAGTCCTACGCTTGCCCGAGATGGGGCTTGATACAATAAGACGGGGCGTCCGAGCTGACAGCGGGGCTTTACGCGAGCTGATGGATAACAAGCTTTGGTAACCGTCAGCAGAGCTTGAGTGAAGAGTGTGTTAACGGCTTTGGAGTACGAGGGCTGTTGCGGAAACTAGCTCGAGTTGGATATAAGAGGTGAGCCGTCTCCATATGGCTCTGGGTCGATGATGCCCGAGGAGACCTAGTCCACTCCAATAAGCACATGGGATGGCGAGAATGCAGGTCGTCAACATGGCTTAGGTCGGCCAAGAGGTCGAGGAGGGGTTTGCGTTTACAACAGGGTACGGTAATAGATCTCTCGGCCCTCCCACGGTGACACTCTCCCTGCCATGCTAATTAAGGTAGCTTTTGTCCTCTCCAGATGCCCGGCGGGCTAGACTTCATTACCAAGCAAGGCGAAGGATTGGATTCCCTGCTCTTCCATCGAGTACTTGTGGAGCCTTTGCCATGGAATAATACTGAAATCAAGCGCTCCATCTAGGACTGAGGCGTGTGGAAAGAAAGCAAGTGAGCTGGCGTTGGTAACATGGAACTGGGGTGTGCGCCAAGTGAGCTTTTCGTTCTTGATGCTCTTAAGGGCGCGACATTATGCCTGGCTCCTGGGATATGATTCGGCACTGGGGCTGAGTGAGCAAACGACGAAAGCTTCAGCATTAACTGTGCAAGCAGGGCGCAGTGTGGCTCGGGCTGTTATATATCTCCAGTCTTCGGGGTCTTCAAGCCGAGCTTGCTCGGAGAGCATCTAGCTTTGGACCGAACTACCTCTCGTCTCCCGACTGAGGGAGCTCTTAGGAGATCCTCGTCCGTTTGGCCGGCGAGCTCGTATAACCCTGGTTTGTAGTCTCTCACTCGCCCCCGCCTATGGTATCCATAACCCTAATTAGATGGTTACGGCTCACATCTTACAAAAAGGTCTCTGTTGAACTTAGGAACCCCAGGTCCGTAGAATGGCATTAACCCTTCCGCTGCTTAGAAGCAGTGAGTTTCTGAACGTTTAAGTGGCGCTGCTGGGTGTAGGACGGTCTACGTTATGGCGGCACACTGAACTCGACAATATATGCGGCATCATGGCATAATCGAGACCTCGAGAACTTCGCGGATACATGCCAGGAACTTTCTATTTCACAGAGAACAAAGAAAAGGAAACTTTAGCAAAAAAATTCTTGAGCACGTAGGGCCAATGGTTTTTTTTTATTAACTGCTCATTACCTGCGCCATTCTAGCTCAAAACTTGGCTACGGAGAAAAGAAGAGAAAGGAGGGAAAAAAAATTAAAATGCCACCCCTTGTTTTTACCACTTCATAGACATAAAGAGGATAAAGGACAGCCGGAAATTCCAAGTAGTAGTTAGAAGAAAACACAGAGAAAGTGACGATTGGAGTATCTGTGAGAGAGAAAGGGCACTACTGGCCACGGCCGCGCCCACCACCTCCCTGCTGCTACTTGTTTTGTTTCTCTTTGCACTCCTTGCAATTAGCGCCCACTTTCACTTTTAATACTATCTTCACAATGTCGCATTTGTAGTCGTTTTTGTAGTTGGCGAGGGCGGCACTGCAAATTTTCACGCGCGGGTAGCTAACGTGATTGCATTTGTACTTGTACTCGTCGTAGTCGCACATCTGTATTACAATTAGTATTCAGTCTTCTAGCTTGTGGTAAGGGATCTCATTGCATGCCTTGATAGAGTGATGAAGTGAGCTTGAGGTTGGAGTGTCTTTGTCAGTAGTGGTCCAAAATTCCCGAGATGCAACAGCTATGAGCACTGAAGGGCAACTCTGGATTTATTTTAATTCGTTGGTGATTCGCTTCTTGGGAGGGGTTTGAAGTCTAGTTGGGAGGTGTTAGAAAGAATCTTGAAAGTTCGATATCGCGATCCTAGCGGGAACTGAAGCTTTGCTTCTCGGCAGTGAGATGTACTGGAAGTTTTTGTGTTTTTGCTCGAGGCTTGAAAGCGCTTGGTGTATCTGTATGTTTCTGGTGAGAAGGAGACGACGTTTGGGAGAGTTCACCAGAGCGTAAGGGTATTTATATCTCTCGCCATCGTTGGATATGAGAAGAGACAGTTGAATACACGGGCCTGAAGTAGATGGGATATGAATCTTGTGACGAATAAGACGGGACAAGATAAGGATCACTCCTATTCTAAGATGAATAGCTATAATGAGATAAAGAACATCTACAATCGCGCCGGTGATCGAATTGCTCCATCTATAATCTGATGTGAATTGGGCTTATAGAGGAAGAGATCTGATTTGTATGGATGTTATCAATGACTTGGGGCATTCAAGCTAGTGATGAACAAGGACCGCCAATTCTACTAGAGAGTCTTGCTTCATTGAACACCTTGTGGCCGCCTTTCGAGGACTGGAAAACGTTCTGGTTGATATTGTGAATATCTGTATATGTCGAGTATCTATGGAAAAACTACCATCTTGTAAATACGAATAGCACCTCAACTCTGACTAACAACTCTTGCGGCTTCCCAGGCTTGGGTTATAGTCTATTGAATCCGTCTGAAATTGTAAATGACCCGCTCAATAGTTTTGGCCATTAGCTTGAGAGGGGATGATAAAATAGGATTTGATGATGAATTCTGTGAACTGTCTAGTAGACTATATAGAACTTCGGGCCCAACTGCGACAGCAACCACGACCTTCACCCACACGTCTTTCCCCAACTGAACAAGACTAAACCAAGACAAAACCTCGAAAAGAAGAACACTGCCAACCCCGCCTCCTCGCTTCAAAACACGTTGGTCGTCGATCAAGACCGGGCGAGTGGACTGGAGGTTGGCAGGCAGCAGTTTTCATCACAGGCAGCAATCAAATTGTGCTCCAGACATTCTTGAGCATTGAATTGATCAAAAAGCAGTCCTCTCGCGGTCTCTCATTCAATCCACCGCGGTCGATCATCCATCAATCACTTTTGCTTTGACGCCTGCATCGTTTCCTCTTCATCACTTCCCATTGAGTTCCCAAGCCGCAGGGTCCTCGATAAACAACCATCAAGATGGATCTCCCCCTCTATATTCCTCCTTGCATTCACGAACCTCCACACCCTTTTCATCCACCTCCAATCGACAAGCCCCTTCGAATCAACATTGAGGGACCTCTTGTTGCTGTTGAGAGACTCTTCCCAGATGTAACCTGGAATCTCGACGATACGTCTGACGATTAGCCGCAGCCCGCCGGTCCCGAGCTTGCCAAAATGACTTACCGCGCGATCTACGGGCGAGATCTAGAGTCTGCTGAGGACATGGTTCTTCGATATGAAGGGTTACGTTGGGTCGTGGAAGCAAGGCCGTTATCGTTAGTACTTCAGAGCCTTTCCAACCAGCTTCTTGCAGCGCAGCTGATCATAACTCTCGATGGTAGGAAAATCGATTATTATATAATCACCTTTGATCATCGCGTGCCTCCTGATGATCTCGATCCGGAGGTGTTGCAGATCAATATCAACGAGGTGGAACAGGATGGAGGAGCAGATGCTAATAAGTACTTGCTCTTCAGCGTTGACCCCGTAGTGGCTGTGCCGAGATGTTGCCAGAAGAGGAAAGGTACCACGGATCGAGCACGAGTTAATGAGCTCGTCATATGTAGAGATACGGGAGTCTACCCAGAGATCAAGAAGTAGTGGTACTCGAATCAAGAATTGCGGGAAATTCCGAATAACCGTCTTTGCCCCGTGGATTCAGTCGCGGGCCCCGTTTAATGAAGTGACAACATTAAACACCCTTTCCCTATAAATCGCCATCGCAAAGTGGCAAAAGCGAGGCAGGCATCCATAGGCTTGATGTGTTTGAGCTCGAGTTGAACAACGCCGAGTCTATCATGGCCCCGGCTTTCGGGATCTGGAAGAGAGCTCGGGATCTGGAAAGGAAAGAGGACAGAAGTTCCAATAGTTGGGTCGGGTCCCTCAAACTAAGGCGACGGCGCCGGTTTGACCCCGCGTTATTGCAGAGATCGATCTATTGTAGAGCAGTTCTGTAGTGTGTAGTTCCGCCTGCGGCTTTACTTTAACCCCAAACCCAAAAACGGGGTCTTGGAGGTTTATGTTACGTCAATTGACGGGATCAAGACCCCCTCATTTTCTAGTGTATTTTGTACTTTGTAGTATAGCTCCGTTCCCCCCGCTCCGCCGCCCTGTCGGCATATGCAGCTGGGGCGACTGCGCGGGACCTGGGAATGACGGGATTTCCACCCTCGCTTTATATAAACTGGGGTAGCTCCCTTTCCCGCCCTCCATGATCTTTGATTGATTAGATCTATACCAATTCATCCCGAATCAATCAACTGTAACGTCCTTCTCAGTCGGAACAAGCCCCGTGTAAGACCCTCTGGAGAGTAGTACTTCCCCAGTCCAACCGCAGCCATGTCCGCCGAAGAAACCCGCATCGCCATCCCCAATGTAAGTTGCTACCCATTCTTTCCCCTCGAGGAAATATATATATATATATCTAGAAAAAAAAAAAATCGAAAACGAAAATGAAAACAATAAACTAACTAACCCTCCCCCCAGTCCGTCCTCCTCGCCGGTCTTCCCCCTCACTGCTCCCTCCTCTTCTCCGCCAAAGCCGCCAAGGCCCTCACCTTCGCCGACCTCGCCACCCGCCTCAACCGCTCCGAAGTCTCCATCGCCGCCCTCTTCTACGGCCAGCTCCCCGCCTCCCCCGCCGACGTCGACGCCCTCTCCGCCGCCCTCGACATTCCCCGCGACACGCTGCTGCAGTCGGGCGTCACGGGCTTCCCCGACAGGGGCCGCGTGGCGCCCATGCCGCCCTCCGAACCGTTCGTGTATAGGCTTTACGAGATTGTGAGGAATTACGGCTACGCTTTCAAGGCTGTCGTGAATGAAAAGTTTGGCGATGGCATTATGAGCGCGATTGCGTTTTCGAGCAAGGTGGAGAAGGAGGAGGATGAGAATGGGACTTGGGTTGTTATTACGCTGAGGGGGAAGTGGTAAGTGCTTTTTTTTTTTTTTTTTTCTTTTCCTTTCTTCTCTTTGTTTTGGAGAAGTTTGCTATTTCGGAGGCATTGATATCAGGAATGCTAACAGGAGGAATGTAGGCTTCCTTTCAGCAGGTGGTAAGTGCGCGTGGCAGCGGCGAGTCGAGGGGTGAAGGCTAGAATTAACGGTGGACTGGGATATAAAGATAAAATAAAAATAAAAATAAAAACTGATGCTCAAAACTGAGTCTTGCTCTCCGAGATCCCCGTCCTAACATCGCGAACAATACCGCGTTTCAGTCCCCGTTCCTTCCTCCAGGTCCACAGACGTCCACTCTAGAGTTAAGGTCAAGAGCGCAGCGAGCAAGCCATCTGTCCATCTCACGGGGAGTTTCAATAGGAGGTAGGTTAGTCGAGGGGATGCCGTCTAGGGCTTGAACAAATATTTTGTCCTTTCTAGGCCTTTCCTTAAAAAAAAAAGTATCAGCCAATATTTGGCAGTACCAAAACCGAGGATCCCTCAAACGAAAGCTGATCTCCCCCTTGCTGTTCGCTCGCCACGAATCTAATCCCGTAATCTAAGTTCCTGTATTCTAACAGCGTATCCTGCTTTAGCCCACAAGCTCGAGGTGGCAATACAATTACCATTTCTCGCCCTGTACCTTTTTTCTCCTCGATAAAAATAATCCTAAACGCAGTTCCGCTGTACCTTGCTCCGACTCCGACATGTACGAACCCGTCCCTGTGAACCCCCCCAAAAGGGGAATAAGAAAAACAATAACCAAACGAAATACAAGAAGCGCCCATCTCCGTCTAACAGTCTAGGGACTATTCGGTTGAGCGGGTCCCAGTAATGTTGCTAGTCCATGCAGAGCGTTTAACCTCACAGCCAACTCCGTCCGGTAATCTTCAAAGACATCCCGAAGAGCCTCCATATCGACGGGATTCGCCTGGGCAATGTCGCGCATAGTCTCAAACAAGGCGCGAATCGAGCCTATGTCCAGGACAATGCATCCCGTATGACCGGACTCGATTACCTTGAGGAAGAGCTCGTGTTTTACCGAGCCGTAAACGATGTCGCATCCGCCGTTGCTAAAAGTGGAATTTCCGTTTAGCACAGAAGATAAATGTGTTTTTGCTAAAACAGGAGAGAAGTACAACACAAAGAAAAAAAAGAAAAAAAGAAAAAAGAAAAAAAAACGTTCAACGTACATAAGTGCATTGAGCTCCCTCTCATTTCGACTCATTTTATCTATCGATCTCAGCGCAGCCGCCCTGACGTCGTCCTTTGAGTGTTCCGAGTTCGAGGTGAGGGAGAGACGCGCGCTGATCATGTCGTCGGCTTCCGCGCGCCGGGGCTGCCTGCCCACTTTTGCTCTCGCCGAGCTCTCAGCCGGGTGTCCGAAGGGATGCTCTCTAGGGTCGGCTGGCAAGACGACCTCCCTTTCCTTGGACTTTGATTTCGAGCTGGGCCCTTCGTCGTCGGAGTTGTCGGTTATGTCGTCATCCGACATGTAGAAGAAAGGCCCGTTAGGGTACATGAAGAAGTGAGATACCGACCACATGGCTGCGGAGAGAAGAAGAAGGAGGGTCTAGAGACGGTTAGATTACGGAAACGTTGAAGATAGTTGGATGAGGAGGGCTCTATATATCTCGGTTATGAGTGGCAGGGATGGGGATATCCCCAGTGGGAGGGAGAGTTATGGGCATCACCCATCACCCATCAGCCGAACCCCGGG
This sequence comes from Scedosporium apiospermum, assembly GCF_000732125.1. Classification (NCBI taxonomy): domain Eukaryota; kingdom Fungi; phylum Ascomycota; class Sordariomycetes; order Microascales; family Microascaceae; genus Scedosporium; species Scedosporium apiospermum. The sequence continues at coordinate 60,989 of NW_015971793.1, read as the reverse complement.
TTTCCAACGAGTCGCAAGAAGGGCACAATGTTCTAACGTGCAACGTACCTAGTTGTAATACAAGAATTAAAAAAAAAAAAAAATGAGTTAAATACGTGGGATGATGGCTCAATGGGATAGTCGAGCTGGTCTCATGAAGCACCTGGTCGTACAACAGAGCGCCGCATGGGAACACCACTTAATCGCGGAGTGCAGCTGTATCACCAGAATTGGAGCATTGGGATCTCCTTCAGCTCCAATTGATGGTCAATTCACAAGAGACGATAGATGATACCGAAAAGCGGACTTTCAATTGGGCCGCCCAGTTATGGAGAGGGGTTGAAGAGACGGGTGATGATGTCAAAATGCCGAAACAGCTCCTCCAAGCACTTGCAACCTCTCTTTTGGCGTTTTCGATCCGCGGGTGCGAATAACTTCACGTCGCTCGATTAGGAAAGGCCGCTGACATAATTCCTGATTTGAACAAGAGTAATTGGCTGGCCCAGAGTGAACAGCAGCTGTCGTCGGCTGTTTCTCGTAACCATGACGCAAAGAGAGGAAGCTCATGTCATTGGCCAATTGAGACTTGACGTTGTCGATCGTTCCTCCAAATTTTGATCCAATCCCGTGCCGATTATCTAAGCATCGCTAAGTCCTGTCGTCCATTGTCATGCCACGCCGGCCCATGCCAGCCATGCAAACTGTGCCAGGGACCCGAAGTTAGTGTACGAAGGGACATGTGGATTTTGGGCCAACGAAATCCGCGCACTCCACACCACCATCATCACCGGGTCAACCACCTCACACTCCCCCCACCACCCAAGTAAATAATGCAGTGGCTGGGCGACGACCGACTCAACCGCAGCTCGACCCAAGAAGATTCAAGGAACAAGCGGCAATCTCAGCTCCTTTCCCTCCTATTTTCTATTATTACACGGAACATCCTCACAGCGAAAGTCCTCCCCAAAGAAACAAAAAAACACAAGGGTTAGAGACCGCCAAGAGTACCCGCCCCAGTCAACCCTCGGGGGATCCTTCACCCAATTGCGTTGCCTCGTCCTCAGCTATACGACATGGTTGCGAAGGGATAAGCGGCATCAATTGATCTTATCTAGGCCACGACATCTGACCGAGCAGTCCGGGCTTCCCTTGTTGCCTCCGGTTACCAGCCAAGCTCTCAAGCCCACAGCTGTTCCCACACCCCAACCTCGAGCTCTCGGCGCTGACGTCTTCCTCTGAGCCCAAACATTTTCGTCTGGTCCCTGTACCTTTTTCCTTCCCTTCTTCCTATTGTGTCTCGCCTTCACACTTTTCTACTCTTCATACATTTTTTCTTCTGCTTCGCGCCAAACAAGCTGAACCACTTCTTTCCTAACGAGAGGAGAAACATATCTTGTAAAGTGTCTTGACCACTTCGAGTTCTCCCTTTCATACCAAACCTCCTCCTCCATCTCAACTCTCTCTCTCTCCTCCAAACTAACAAACAGCACCGTCCTCACAAGCCTTCTACGTCGCTCGTTTACTTGGGAGTTTGGAAGAGAAAACAATACATTCGCAAGAGAACAAACCTCTCCTTGTTTTATCTAACATTCTTAGTGTTTACCGTTCACAGACCAGAGTCTACCGGTCCTCTTTATCCTCCCCTTCGATCGAACCGTCTTGATATCTCCCCGGCGGTTCTGCCAGAACGAACGAATAAACATTCACCCGAACTCTCCGCGTGTCTGAGAAATCCTACCTCCAAGGCATAGTCCCTTCGATCTCTCACAGGATTCTTTCCGGCCTGCTTAGACCTACCACACAATCCAAATTAGGCCTTGTTGCTGGAGGGCATTCTCACAGAAAACCCGGCTTGATTCTTCCCTCGAGACGAGTGCGCTGCCCGGGCGCACTGATAGAAACCCAACCGTCCGCTCCAGGATCTCACGGGGCGGCGGCGAGGGGTGGATTTAGGTTTCTCTTCTCTGAGAAACGGATAGGAGTTTCTGTTGTTGAAGAAGATATTCACATCACACAACGAAGATGCCCAGCTTTCAAGTAGGGTGGTATCGTAAGTCCAGCTCTCTCCTTTTCGAACTAACTTCTTTACGTCCTTGCAAGCGCCTGGGGAGAAGAATTGTGTGTACTAACGTTGAGATGTAGGGTTTTTACCGTTCCTAGGTTACCACCATGTTCTCATGATCCTAATAGCAGTGACCATAATATTGCTCTGTAAGTCCCTACCACGCCCCCAAGAATGCCCTCCCTCACCTGCCCGATCGACAGAAAGAAACACGAAACTAAAACCAAACTCCCTTAGCCCTCCTACTCGCAGGATGCTCCTCCTCCTCCCCCTTAATACCCGACATCTTCCTCATGTCCCTCTACTACGAGCAATACACCGCCGTCCCCGACACGGCGCAGGTCAATTACAACGTACACAAGGCCATCTCCAACATCGCCGGCGACGCCCGCCTCGCCGCCCGCGTCGGCTACTTCGGCATCTGCATTAGCCCCGACGGCGGCAGCTGGCTGTGCTCTAACAACGCGACGGCGCTGGCCAACGAGGTGGCCGTAGACCAGGATCCGTTGAATCTGGTGTGGTTGGCGTCGCAGTTCAAGGATATGATTGTGTTTCCCTACCTAATGTAAGTTAAGAAGAGAAGAGGAACAACAACACAAGGCACAATTAGGCTAATTGGTTTTCTTCTCTTTTTAAACAGCATCATAGCCATCATCTTCGCCTTCGTCTGCGTCCTCCTCCTCGCCACCTTCCCCGTGTGGCACGAAGAAGTCGACTCCGAAGGCTCCGAACGCGAAGTCAAGCCCTTCCCATCGCGGCCCGTCAGCCAGGTCGCCTTGGCCATCATCTTCATCGCCGCCGTCTTCGTCCTCGTGTCCGTGCTATGGCAGCACACGGCGTCCGTGGCCGCCTCCATCATCGCCGAGGACTTCGGCAACGGCTCGGTGAAATCGGGCGTCGGCACGAGCGCCATGGTCATGGGTTGGTTCAGCTTCACGCTGCTGATTATTGTGACGATTGGCTTGTTGGTTATGATTTTGAGTATTAGCGTTTTGACGAAATTGGCGAGCTAAGGAAAGAGAAAAGGGCGACTTCGGTTTCTTTTCTTCTTTTCTTGGTTCTTGTGCTCTTTTCTTTCTTCTTTTTTACGCTATACAACCATTTTCATGACTGGAAGAATATTGGACGAGTAATTTTGGGCATATATGGATACATCAGAGATGATGGACATGGGGAACGGGAAGCAAAAACTTGGAAGAGATTGGAATCGACAACTGCTGGGGAACATGGAGAACCCCCTCTTCCCCCATGTTTTTATGTTTCTTTTTAACGGCTCCTTTTTTTGTCGCTTTTTGATGACGGGTTATAAAAATACGGGCGATTTTCACAGCGAGGAAAATTCCCAGCATGTACATGAAAGAGAAAGCAGGACCATCGAGGACTTCTCCCCGCCGTTTTTCTCGGCCTTGGGGCATGAGATGGGGGCAGAGGGGGAAATCCGATGGAGGTCGGGCCCTGGACATCGCATATTGGATCGGAGTTTTGTTTTGTTTTGAAGTCTTTACTCTGTTTGCGTTTCTCTTGCTTTACTGCTTGTTATTCGTTTGAATTGCAAAATCCTGATTTCTGCATGTCGTGGATGAGCCTACAGAAGATGTTTTCGGAATTGTTCAAGTGGTTTTTTGTTTGCCTTGCATTCAGCATGTAATGTATGTAGATAGGTCCAAAGGGAAGGCTGCCGCTGTAGTGACGGCTACGATGTCATGTCGACGGAGGATAATAGAGCTCTAATGGAGGATGGTGAGAGCGTGAAGGAGTATATATAGATAGCCCAATCGAAGCAATCCAACTCAATCTTCTTCTTTATATAGCCGGGGAATAGTCCCTAGGATACAGTCTCTACTCTTCAACTACTTTCTTGATAAGTATATTCATAGGAAAAAAGCATATATATATACGTCTCGAACCAAGTCCCCAACGCCAATCATGTCTAGACACCCCCAAACAATAACCAAATGCATCTCCATCAAGTCGCTAATCCGCTTCATATGAAAAAGAACACTCATGAAGAATACAAAAAGAGTAGTAAAGTCGCACATCGCACCCGCTCTCTCCCCGAACTTACACAATCTCCCCCTTCGGCCTCCTAAAAGGATGAGCCTCCGTATTCAACACCCACTCGTCAAGACTGATCGTATCCGGCGTCGCGAACAGCAAGTAGAAATATTTGAGTGTCTCGGCGATCCAGAAGCTCTCCATTGAGTCCTTGAGCGGCGACTTCTCCACCATCACGTCGTGGATGGCGCTGTGTCCCACGTCGGTACGCACGGCTTCGATGACGCTCTTCCACATCCTCCACCCCTTCTCCATCCACTCGGGGTTGCCCGTGATGCGGTACATGTACCAGACTGACTCGATGGCTTCGGGACTGTGGGGCGAGACAAGAGGTCCGGGTGTTAGTGTGTCTTGGTTTCATGGGATTTGACGCAACCCCATGTCGGGAGGCATACGTAAGCTCCGGCGTAAAGGGCAACGGACGCCCGAAATCGGGGAAAAAGACGGAACGAGGGGGAATAGAAATAAACTTACCGTAGAATATAATGTCTGTGGGGGATTCTCACGAAGCCTGGAGGAATCTTTTCGTTCGCAATCTTCGCCTTGACGAATTCGAGGTGTGTCGGGGGTTTGTTGGGGTCCTTATCCTCGAGCGGAATCTGCCCACCACTAGCGCCGGCACTGCTGCTCCCAATGTTGGAACCAGGCTCGGCTTCAGCGCTATCGACGGTACTGGTAGGACGCTCAGCGACATTAAAATCTTGCCCGTCCGCATCCTCGCCATCCAATCGTCTCGTCCCCGTGCCGACGTCTCGCTTCTTCTTCACCTCCTTCTTTGGCGCTCCGGGTTCTGGGCGAGGATAACGATAGGTCTCCCCCGACGTCGCAGGCTCCACTACCATCTTGGGTGCTGCGTCGCCGCTATTCTCGACCTCGATCTCGTACATCGTCTTCTTCTCGCTAGCGGTCTCCTCATCGAGAGCACCGGGTGGAGACGGTGGCTCCGTCGGTCGCTCCTCATCGATTGTTGCATCATCGCCTAGAGGTTGAGCCTGGGCCTGTTCTTCTCGCATCCTCTGTATCTCCTGCTGACTCTCTACAAGTTTCTGATGCGCCTCCGCGGCCTTCTTATTCTCAAAGTAATCCTGGACCTGCTGGTCGCGGTACTCCCACATGGGATCTAGAGCCTGATACCAAGCCGTCTCATTCCACGGACACTCCCTGAAGCTAGCACAGGGTACAACTGTAGAGCCCTCAGGCATGATACCCGAGGGGGTCGACTCGTACGCCCACACGCAACCGTCGGTGAGTTTCTGGGCGATCTCGAGATCTTGGTCGCTGTTGAAGATCTTGGCGCCGAGCCCAAACATACCGCCGAGGAAGCACGTCAGGTGCGTCACTTCGAATTCGCGCTGGGCGTCGACTTCGGGCACACCCGTCGTGGTGAGTTTGGCCGAGAAGAGGATGTCGCGCCCGTCCTTGGTCATGGGCCGGTAGAGGAGCCATTTCTTGATGGCGGCCACGGATTTTTCGTGCATGTTGCGGTACTTGGGCTCGCGGCCTCCAAGAAGAAGATACGTCTGCGGGGTTTTTTCAGTCAGCCACCACCAAAAAAATAACCGCAAGGTATCTAGAGTCATCGTCTGGGTGGAGGAGAGGAGAAGAGGAGAAGAGGAGGAAGGGCCACATACCTTGGGGAAGTATTCGTAAGTAGAGTCTTGACTACCGCCCATACTGTACGACTGATACCCGTAAGTTGTGGGCACCAACGGCGGCTGAGTCACGCAATCGAGATCGATCATGTTCGCTGCGCTCCAAGGATTAAAGCTATTGACAGGTATGGCGACTCCATTATCGTCATCATCACCCTCATCCCAGGCACCATCATCATTAGCGGCGTTCGCTTCGCGGAATCCCCTCCTAGCCAGGCCCCCGGCCGCGAGACTCTCGGATGCAGTGGCGTCAGACGCGTTCTTCACCTGTCCATCCTCGCCCTCATCGGGACTGGAAGGGCCGGCGAAGGAGGTGCCGAAAACAGTGTCGCCGACATTAATTATCTCTAGTTTCTGTGGGTTCCGTGGCCACGCCGCCGCCCCCGCCGCCGCCGCACCCGGAGAGCTCGAGACTCCGTTGAGCTCATTTTGCGCCTGCAGCGCAGCCTGTCGCTGAAGCTCCGTCGCCGTCCGGTTACAGCCGCCAGCGTCGAGCATCTCGGGAAAGATGCCCTGGATGGCGGTGCCGCTCTTTTGCAGGTCCTCCAAAGCGTTGGTGATGCGCGCCACGGCGTCGTAGTACTTCTCCTTGCCTGTGAGCTGGGCGAGGTGTGTAAACTCCATGAGGAGGGACCCCACCTCGGCCACGTTGACGATGGTGGCGCGGCGCGGCTGCATGACGGACTCGGGTCTCCACAGGTAATACAGCACAGGCATGCGGTTCGGGGTGTCGAAAGCTCCGTACAAAATATCGGCGAGTTCTTCGGCCTTGTCTAGCAACATCCTATACCTGCCTTCGTGGCCACCACTGACATCGTAGGCGGCCAACAGGCCGCCGAGGTATCGGATGACCGTCTCGAAAACTGGAATGTCGAGGCGCTGGGTGCTGTAAGTAAAGTCGATATTCTTGACGGCGTGAGCGGCTTCGTCGAATTCTTCCCTCATACCCATGATCCAAAGCGTATCGAGAGAGTCGACAAGTGTAGCGGCCCAGCCGCAAAAGGGATCGCGATAAAACTTGGTAACGGGTGACAGCTCGTCGTGCATCCACGCATACATCCGGTAACCCGACCAGGCGCGCGTCATTTCGGCCTTGATCTCAGCCAATCTCGCCTCGCGCTTCTCCTTGGCGGCGGGCTTCTCCTGGGGAAAGTCGAACTGGATCTTTGGGATAGGCTTCGGCGTACCGGTCGGGAGGAGTATGAGATCTTCAGCAGCGACCGGGAACTGCTCCCCGAATTTCTGCCAGCGGGGATAGTAGGTGCTTGTCGTCAAGGACTCGGGGGTTGTGTGCATGCCCGGTGCTATTATCTCATACCATGGTATAGGGGCCGTGACCGAAGGCTCGGCCGCGCTCGAGGTGCTGCTGGCGGAGTCCAAAGGTGCGGCAGCGGTGGGCAGCCCGAAACTGCCATCGTCCTGATCTCCTGGCTTTAGAGTGGGAATCTTAACTGGTGCCTCCTCCTCTTGCTGTGGTGGTGGTGGTGGTGGGGGGTGAGGAGGATGAGGGTCTCCCTTGACCGGCTCTTCCTGGGTTCCATGGCCCAGAGGTTTGTACAGCGGGTTGCGATCACTGTCGAAGTGAGAGGAGTAGTGCTGCTGTTGTTTACCAATGCGCGTATACTCTGAAGGGTCCCAGTCGGAGTAATGAGCGGCGCGGTAGAAGAGAAAGACGACGAGTGCCGCCACGAAGAGCAGCAACCTATATCTCCTTCGTGGAAGCATTGTGAAATGAGTGGATTCAGCGGATAAGGGGAGCGCGGATCTACGGTTAGACAAGGGCGCTCGCTGGGTTGGAGATAAAAGGGCCTAGGAGGCAGGGGAGAGGAGCGAAGCTTGCGGGTGACTTCGAGCAATCGGATCGGAGTCGACGCGCAAGAAGATATTATTAAACCACGCCAGCTTAAGAGTGTGATACACTGGCAGAGGTTGCAAGGGTTACCGGAGAAAGGGTCAGTCGTCCCATATCGCGGAGCTTCGCGAGGGGTTCAAGGTTTGTGCTTGTGCTCTCCCGAGCGCGGTAGGTCGCGCAAAGAAGGGTCGTTGAGTCGGGACGTATCAGCTAGCATGCGATGGTGAAAGCCAGGTTGGGCAGCACGTAACAGCACGTAACACGGGGGACGACAAGACAGAATTCTCCGTTAATTCGACGCCATCCGGGAGGTCGAAACTCGAAGCTACGATAGCTAGTAAAGGAATGTAGTGGGAAGAAGAATGAAATCCAGGAATGAAAGGTGCTATCGTGGCAAACAAGAAATGCATTAACGAGATGCCAAGACTTTAGATGCGATAGTGTACGAAGTACATTTAAGTATATTCACGGAGAGAGAGGGGCCTAGCTCGCTGTGGAATGGAGGACATCCATATGGGTTGTATTTTCAAGGTCAAGGCTAAAGTGACGAGTGGGTACGAGACAGATGATATCAAATGGCAATTGAGAATAAGCTACTTCGTATGTTGCTGGGCATTACTGCCGGGCTTGTCAAACGACCGGGTAATGAGAACGAGACCGAAGAAGCAGGTGGCGATCAGTAATAATTCATCGTCGCCTGAGGACAGGACATCGGCCATCCACCGCCCACCATCCACCATGGACAGCCTCTCCTTCTCCCTCAGTCCGAAAAGAAACCCCAGCCGGATGTTCGGAAACCCAAGAAAAAGGGACAGGCCCCTCGCCGAGAAAGCGCCATGGGGAAGTGTGCAGCGCGCAGAGAAACATGCGACAGGAGGCTGGATGCCAAGACTTTTCTCACGGATCTTTTGCCATTCCCTTTTTTTCGAGTTTCGAATGGAATTGGGAATTGAGCAGCTAATAATTCCCGGCACTCTGTTTGGTTTCGCTCGAGCCTTAGCTCTAGAACTTCAAGGGACTTGTCGAGCAGAGTGTACATTAGTGTGGTGCAATGTGGTGTAGTGTACTTCGGAGTGCAGAGTCTGGGTGTGGACAAGGGTCTGCAATGGCGGACAGAGTCTGTGGGGTAAGGGTCGCCGTCCACCGATTGGTGGGTTGTGGTCACTCGCCCCTGGAAGAGCCGTTGAGGAAGAAGCCACGACTGCCCCCTTAAATGGTTCACATGGCCCAGGATCTGGTAGCCTCAAAAGGGGTATCAGCACCACGACGCAGGCACAGGCCGAGCTGGGCTTGCCTGCATGTGCGAAAGCGAAGACTTGAGTATGAGTACGATTCAATGTTGCCATTGGGTCAGAGCGTCAAGGTGGAATGGACGAGGAAAGGGAAAGAGGCGGAGACTTTTTAATATGCTCTGGGGTACATAAATTGAGCCTTGTTTGTGCTTGCCAAAGTGGTCAAGCTATTATGCCTGTGGACCTCTCTTTCCACATTGATATCTGCGAGCACTAATGAAAGGGGTACCAAGCCCACAATGTGCTTGTCTGCTAGTAAAACACTTGCTGAACGTTTGCACCTGACACTCTGCCCCCAGAAGGTGCCTACCATCAAATCGACTGACAGAATAAATCGGCTCGAGGCATTCGAGGGGATGTATTTATACTGCCGACTCCTGTCTCTGGATCCCATTCAGCCTGAGTCTGAAAAATCCATCATACCAATACCATTTCAATTCAATGTAAATCCCTGAGCATAACAAACCCCCGAGTACCGAGATACAATTGTACACGAACACTCTGCTTCAATGGACCAAAATGTGGAGAGATTTTGACAGTGGCGACGATACACGAACACGCTCAATCCCACTACGGCAGATCAATTTGAAGCACAGAACATCAATGATTAACTCCGTGGTGGCATTTGGAAGAGAGAGGGAGACCCCTCTGGTCGTTCATCAGATGAAACCCCGCGAATTGTTAGTGCAAGGCCTGAAATCCTGCTGTAGGCTTACCCTCAGGTTGGACTTGAAGTAGTCAATTGCTTACGTTTTGAGACCTTGGAAGTCCAAGTCCCTCTTCTGCAAAGTATACAGGTACTGAGACATGCAATCAACTGCCCATGACAGCATACTTCTTCAATATGTACCGAAACCCATCAGCCCAACCGTCGCTTCGCACTTTCCCATCCAATGCATCAGGTGTCCCGATCGGATCCACAGTCCCTGCCTTCACATGTCTCAAACCCCAACATTAAGCGTAGACTCTCGAGGCCTTCTTTCCCCTCCCGTTCACGTTCAACCCCAGAACAAACTCGACTTAGAGTTGAAACATGCGTCGGCACATGTGACATCAACGTGGCTCGAAGAACACGAACCGTTTCTAATTGAACCGTGCCCGCTCCTGAGCTAAGAAGAATACCGTTAAACTCAACTCTATGCTTATTCTTGTTTACTTCGTAGAACCGATCCTGAAATGGGGAACCAGCTGCCCGCCCTCAGGCCTAGCAGCCTCTCTCAAAAGCGCCAGAAGCGTCGGATGGAACATGTAAGGGGGGGAAAACGTAGAATCCGTAGATTTCAACCTCAATTCATCCATTATCTCTATGTACCCTATACCCAAAACCCTCACTTAAGAAAGGAACGCATCCCATGCTATTACAGCTCTTTTCGTAGCAAATCCCCCAAGCAAACATACACATACACAAACGCGAACACACAACTTCCTCTCTAATCCCTTCTTCACCCTTTACAGGTCACGGCCCTGAATCTTAGCAAACAGCTCAGTATGGCGGAAGTCATAATTGGGGTCTAGCTCGCAGAACGGGTGCTCCGCGAGTAGCTTCTCCGCCGTCGGTCGATCATACGGGTTCCTAGTCGCCGGTAGTTAGTCTCTGAATCGTTCGAGCGGGGAGGTATAATTAATGAGACGAGAGGAAAAAAGAAAGCGAGAACAACTCACACTTGGAAGCAATCCAGCATAAACGCAGTCGCGATCGGCGCAATATCATCCGGCATCGGCGGCGCCTCCCCGTTAGCAATCTTGTAAATCGCCCCAATTGCCTCCTCCTTCGCCCACGGCCTCCTCCCAGCGAACATCTCCACCACCACGCACCCGAGGCTCCAAATGTCCACCTTGGCGCTATACCCCTCTCCTTCCGACCGGATCACCTCGGGCGCCATCCAGAACACTGACCCTTGCATGTTATTGCTCTTGTCGTTTCCGTAGATGTTATCCGTCTTCTTGCTAATGCCGAAATCCGAAATCTTGCACGTGCCGTCGAGGTCGAGCAGGATGTTGTCGGCCTTGAGGTCGCGGTGCAGGATGCCCTCTCGGTGGAGGTATGCGAGACCCGAGAGCGTCTGCCGCGTGAGCGAGCTGACGACGCCTCCTTCGAACTTGCCGTGCTTGCGCAGGCACGAACCTACGCTGCCACCAGAAATGTACTCGAGGAAGATGGAGATGCTCGTCTCTTTACGCTCGCACCCGAGGTACTGCACGATGTTGTCGTGGTCGAGGTGCTGCATCGTGTCGATCTCCTGGTCCAGAGCTGCTACGAGCTCCCGCATCTTGGCCCGGTCGCCGCCCGCCGCTTTGGGGTTCACCTCGACCTCCTTGACGGCCAGGAACTCTCCCGTCGTGGCGTTCATGCCGAGGTACACGCGGCCGTACGTGCCCTTGCCGATCAGCTGGCCCTTGAACCATCGGAACGTCGTCTGCCTCTTGAGCTGCGTGTTGTTCGCGTCCTGCTGGGGGATCTGCGGCATCATGATGCTGTCGCGCTGCGGCTTGATTTGCACGATGTTGGCGTTGAACATCTTGGTGCTCTTGCGCCGCATGAGCGCTGACGACTGGCCAGCACCTCCTTGCGATGCCGTCGTGTACCTCTTGTTGGCCTCGTGCGCTCCGCGAGCCACTTCTCGGATCGACTTGAGCCGGCTGAGACCTCCTGACTTCCTTACGCTCCTCTGGATAGACACGGGCCTCTCGAGCGCCTTGAGAGTCGACTCATCGGAGCCGAGGGTGTCATTATCGTTGTAAAGTTTCGATACCTTAGACCCAGGTAGCGCTGCCAGGTTCTCCTTCGTAGGTGGCTGGGCGTTGCTGGCCCCCGCACTGCTCGCCTCGCCAGTCTCGTCCCCTTCCGCGATCGGCGACGGCGCGTTAATATCTACATCCTGATTCTCATCGAACACGGGCTGGTCGAGGTCCAAGTTGGGGAAGAAGTCGTCGAGGTTGTTGACGAGAGCGTCAGTCGTGGGACGGTTCGCCCAGATGTCCTTCTCCACAAACGACTTGCGCCGGTTAAGCTTGGCGCTGTCCTCCGCCGACGACTCCCACCCTTCTGACGGCGTGCCTGGCGTCCTCCGCGAGCTCCTGCCGCTCCTGCCACTCCCCGGGTAATCGTCGTCGCCCTCGCCGGTCCTAGTGTCGGTGGGCTCGCTGAAGACGACCGATTTCCTCTTAGTGGACCGATCAGTGTCTAGTTTGAGGCTAGGGCGCTTTCCGGCAGCATTGTTGCTGTTGTTCTTGCTCTTAATGGGAACCGCGAACAAACCGTCGTCCGAATCGTCATCCGAGTCGTAGGATGGAGCGGCGGCGGCCGGAGCTGGGGGCTTCGTAAAGTTGGAGAAGCTGACGCTGGTGAAATCCTGGCTCCGTCCGTGGCTCGTCCGCCTCGACATCCTCGATTCCGGGCTCCCCTGCTTCATAATGGGCTGTGAAGCTACCCTGTTAGGTGAGATCGGGCGCGGCGCGCCGCTTACAGAGGGCTGTCCGATGGCACCCAGACTCCTATTAATACCGCGGAGCGCATTGCTGAGCGACGGTAGTTGGTCCGACGGGTGCCTCGAGTGGCTAGAGTCGCTCGTCGCCGTGCCAGGCCGTCTCGGGCTGGGAAATCCGCCCGAATCCGAACCAGGCCTGAGGTGTTGGCCGGGTCGTCTACGGAGGGAATCGGCCTTGAGGACGGTGACCGTGGGTTCGCTGGGCGGCGCTGGGGGCTTACGCACGGGGAACAGATGATCGGGCTTCTTGTCCTCGTACGGCGACGATCTGGGCTGATCAAAGTTGATCTCCGTCTTGCGCACAATCGACCCGTACTGCGCGGCTTCCGCCACGGGCGACTCCTTCTGCGCAGCTTGTTTCCTAGACGCGAGGTATTCACGCTGTTTCTTCTCCAGCGTGGCCTTGTAGGCCCTCGACTCTTCCCTCAGTGATGTCTCGTCTATGGTATCCTCCGTCATGCTCTTCTGCCGAGACGACGGCGGCGTAGAGGACGACCTGGGCCGTCCGCCGCTAAGCCTGGCATAGGTATCCTCGTCGACGGTCATACCGGGAGGTAATAATCCGGGCGACAAATAGCCTGTAGCCGCCGTGGACGCCGCGGGGCTAAGCCTCGAGTTGTCTGGCCCTGTGCGCCGAACGAGGAACTTTAAACCGCCGGGGACCTCAGCCTTCAACTTCTTGTGAGTCGCGAGCAACTTCTGATCGTCAAGCGGCTCATCGTGCTCAGCTCTGCCCAGCTCCGTAATGTATATTTCCGTGTTCTCAAAATCGATAATACCTAGATTACCGCAAATGACGTGCCGTAGCTCGCTCGGGGTTTCCAGATCCGTAACATCGCACATCCGGTAGTTCCAGCAGTCCATAGTAGCAAGCACGTAGTTTCGGGCCGAAGCGTGTTTCTTGCTCTTGAAGTGCGTCATGAATTGGGACGCAGACCGTGACTTTTCCGCCGCCGCCAAGTCGCTCGCGGATTGGGAGGGAGTCACTTTCAATGTCCCGCCGGGAGACGTAGGAGATTCCGTCCCATCTGGGGAGATGCCTTCTTGACGCTTCTTCCGCGATAGGAAACTAAGTAGCCGTGGTCCGTCCTTTGCAGAGGGAGGATCCGAATTGGGAGTCGTGTCTTGCGGCGACAGTCGCTGCCTCTCGCCGGCCCGCCCCGTCATGATCATATCGCTGATGTTGAGCCGACTGGCTCCGGCGGGGACGCCACTACCGTAGATGGCGGCGTTCGATGACGCTGAGTCCGTACTGTCTCGAGAGCGGTGACCAAACTTGGCGGAGTGAGGTGATGCGGATAATTGACCTGAGGAAGGCGGCAGGAAGAGCTCCTGCCCCGCGAGGCTTGGGCTGCCTCTTGGACTTTCTGGCCTTGACTTGACGGTGAAGCCAGGTTCGCCGGAATCCCCAATGGGGCTCTGTCGTCGACCTCCGTCTACATCGATGTGTTTTAGAACGGAGCGGTGGTGGGACTCGGAGCTCATGGCGTTGTTGTTAAGGGTCGGTAGTTGGCGGACTTGTGAATACCGCCGAGCCGAAAACCCAGGGCCTGGAGGATTGAGAGGTGTCTATAGACCCGAAAGTGTTAGTAGGCGGCTATATATAGAAATGTGCAGGCCGTCAGGATCAGCGACGTCTTACATTAGGCGATTCCACATCCCCACCAGGTCCAATCTTGCCCATATCATGCTGCTCCCCCCGCACAATAGTCCTAATCAGCCTCCGCATACGCTTTCCCTCCTCGCGCTCAGCAGGCTGATCCCAGCCGGTACCGCTCTGCGTGCACTGCGCAGCGAGCCTAGGGTACACATGCTGGTGCATCATGCCCGAGTTACCCCTCCCCGTGCGCACGCTGCTCAGCTCGAGGAACTGAATACCGTAGAGATTCAACGCCTTGAACGTCTCCTGCCAATCCCTCGAGAAATTGTTTGCCTGCAGCCAGCTGAGCACACGGTCGAGGGGCCACTGCGCGGCGAGCTCGGGGGGTATACTCGTGGACGAGGCCGTCGAAGTCGTGGTGGCGGTGGAAGCGTTGGACACGCCGCGGGCGTTCTGCATGGCGTTGGCGTAGAGCCTGTCGCGGCTGATGGATTCGTCGAGGGGAGTCGAGTTCGCGGTGTCAGCGCCGTTCGGGGGAGGAGGCATGGCCCACAATGGCTTCGGCTCGTCGAAGCCTAGGGCGGGGATGCCTACGCCTTCGCCCCAGGTGTCTCCCGTCGGTATGTACGTCGCGGACATTTGCTCGCTCGGGGGCGGTGGAGGGGGGATGGTGGATATGGTCGAGCCTGCGGGGATGGTGCCATGGAGTCGCGGGTTGTAGGCCTGGACTTGGCCGCCGGGCGGAGGGGGTATGTTGAGGCCCGCGCGGCCGTCGTACATTCTGGAGAGCACGTTCTGCCATGGCGGGTTCGTGGGAGGAGGACCGGGGGGAGGTGGGAGCATTACGCCGTTCGCGGGCTGGGTCGCCGATGGGTATCGGGGCGGAGGAGGGGGGATGGCCATTATGTTGCCTAGGGGTTGTCGGATGGGAGGCGACATGGGCGGCGGAGGGGGAGGGACCTGGAAGGGCCGCGATGGGTCCCTTTGGCCATTCTGATACATCGTGGGCGTGGCAAGGAGTGGATGAGGAAATTTGCTATGTTGGATATGTTGTAGGAGATACTGGGTGGGCAAGCTCAGGCAGAGCTTAGCCTTCCCTCGAGCAATGGGAGGTCAGAAGAATCAAGAATAGCACAGTACGAAGCAACGGTCGGATTGTGGATAGCAATGGGGTTTGATGACGCTCTCTATCGTTTTGGAAATATGGTTGGGTAGCAGTCGAAAGCTCCCTTCCCGCGGGAAGCTGATCAGGCTAGACCGGGCTAGACCAGGGGTTGGATGGCTCACGAACGCTGGCCGAAACATAAAACGGGCCGCGTATGAAGTATTATATATGGGTTAGTATATAATACAGGGAATCAGCTAAGAGGACAAGAATAGAATACTAGCTGGGGCTAAAGCCATGATCGCCGGCAATGAAGAGGATGAGAATGAAGGAATGGGAAAAGAGACAATATCTCGCAGATGTCCAACGGCCAAAGGAGTTTCAAAGAGTCGAGAGCGATGAAAGTCTTGGGGTTGGGCTGTGGAGCGGAGAC
Source organism: Scedosporium apiospermum (assembly GCF_000732125.1). Classification (NCBI taxonomy): domain Eukaryota; kingdom Fungi; phylum Ascomycota; class Sordariomycetes; order Microascales; family Microascaceae; genus Scedosporium; species Scedosporium apiospermum. The sequence goes on along the minus strand of NW_015971793.1, from coordinate 45,471 downwards.
CCGCTGGATGGGGAAACTGAAGCGGGAATTGGGGACGCTGCCTTTCGCCTTCCCTGTCGCCTTTCTCTTTCGCACTGTTGGTTCGATCTGTTGGGTGGGCGGAACCCGAGTGTGGGTACATGTGCGGTGTACTTCGTACCTCAGGTCTTCACTCGACGGCGGTACAAAGAACTCGCCGTTGTCTAGTTCCGTTGATCTGTGCTCCCGAATTCGTAATAAGACTTGGTCTCCGTTTGGGTTTCAACCTTCAAGGCGCAGTAGGACTATTGTTTATCCGGCCGATGGAGGGGATCCGGGCCAATGGCACGCCACGACATTCGGTGTTTTAGCGCCCATGGCTGCACGTTTTAGCGAATAAATACGGGTTGCTGCAGAACCAGGCCCAGACTTTCCCCCTACCGATTCCCTTGATGGATCGATTTGATCGCATCACCGCCAGCTCGTAACTGGAAGAACTCGTGTCAACCCCAGCTCGTCTCATTGTCCCGCCCAGACTATGACAAGGACGTAATGCATAAACAATATGATTTCAATGACATCTCACCCAGCATGTTCTTCCCCGCACCTCAAAAAATGCGCCTAATTCACAAAGCCCGGCGGCAGTGCACAAGGATTGAGGCTCGGCACGAAGCCTGAGCCTGATACAGGGACACTTTATATGCAAAAGACCACAAAAACTACCCGCGCCCGTCAGAGTGGAAAGCCGACCAATGAAAGAATAAGCGCAACTTGAGCTTACAAGTCCGCAGGCACACAGCCCATCAAGTCCGAACCTAATCTTCATGGAGTGAAACATGGTTGTCCGTAGCGTAGGCGAAGAAATGGATCCATTCAAGACAACTTCTACACGAGCCCAGAAGTTTGGGTAGGGACCCACTCTCAGAGATAGCCACCAAGAAACATACAAAGAATATTGGTTGGAAGCCGAAGAAAGGGATAATGACAAAAAAAGGATGCCATCAAGTATATTCTCTAAATGTCAACATTAAAAAGACGTATATGACAAACTTCGACTTATCCGCCGAGCCGAGGCAAATAATGCTTGCAGTATGAATGAAACCCAACAAAAAACGCCCTGCGCCATGCGATCATGGATATCCGTGCCAACAAAAGTCCAGAAAGAAAAAGGGACAAACAGAAAGTATCAGGAAACCCATGCACATACTAACTACTCTTTCACATCACCGAGCAGTTACCATTCGGCCCGAACCCGTACGTTTGATAGCACTGCTCCAAATATCCCTCCTCCTCAGCGGTGCCTTCAACCACGTTATGCTTCCTCACGAGGCCCTGAACTTTAAGAGACTGCGTTCCCTCAGCATGCCACCAAAGCAGCCTCTGCAAGTACGGGCAATGCGGATCCTCCGAGTTTATCTCCCACTTTCCGGACGACACCTCCACCGTGCACGACTCGGCCGGATAGTGGAACTCGGGCAAGAATATGACCGTGGGCGCGTCGTGGCTCGTCGAAGCCTCCGCCTCGACCTTGAGGCTGAAAGTACAGGAGCGGAGATCGAAACCGTACTCTTTCGCGATACCGCTGACGTAAACCGGCGATGGGCGGATGAACGCTTCCGCGGCTCGGTAGCCAGGCGTGTCTGCCGTCTCCGGCGCTTTGCCCGGCTCGGACGAGATCGACGGTGTCGAGAGGACCTGCCTGAGGTTATCGGGCGTGACGGTCATCTCGTCGGCGACGTCCAGAGAAGCCCGGTCTTTCACAAGGGTAGAGGAGCTAGCGCCGTTGATCGACTTGGGAACCGCGGAGATCGGCGCTGGCTTATCGTCAAGAGAGTGGATAGAGAGATCCTCGCCGTTCCACTGATCTCCCCTCTTGTGGGTGTTACCGGCTACGTACACCCAGAGGAAGGTACCCTCCATGAGCGCGCCTTCGACTCCGTAATAATTCGCATCCAGTGCTGCAGACTGGCTCGAATAATCCCCTGTTTCGTATGCTTTCTTTTCATCCATGTCGTAGGGAATGCCAAATTCCGTGAGTACGCAAGGGTGGTTCCCAACTCTGTCCTTGCCCTCCTGTCTCAGCGAGGCAAGTTGGTCCTTGAAGGAATTCCGGATAGCAGCTTCGCCGACCTTGATTGCGAAGACGGGATGGAGATACCTTCCACGTAGCACTCCAACGACATCCACATTCCATGTCCGGTTCCATTTTTTAGTCATGAGGGTGATGCCGTCGTAGAAGTGGGGAGCATATGCCATCTTTGGATCATCATCCTCGGTACCGGCTATCTCTGGTGGGAGCTCAAGAGTCGGATATTGCATAAGGAGTAACGAGCCCTTATGATGGGTACGGATGGCGTCTCTCCATTTGCGGTAAAGGTCCATAAAGTAAGTGTTGGTAAAGTTGGGATAATCAATTACGTCGCCCGTTCGCGGGTTCTTCGCAAAGTAGTCCTTTTGCAGAAGGGTGTCTGTTTCGGGATCCCAGACCCCGTGCTGCGCCCAAATGCACTCTCCCAATTTCCACCCCTCGTCCCTCTTATATCCATACCTCGAGTCGTCATAATCAGCTGGCAGCCAGGCCTTCTCACCGTGGGGATCGATCAAGGTCGTGCCGACCTTGTATGGACCAAGGCCACCCATATCCCACGTCTCAACTTCGCACGCCCTTCCTGATCCGGTGAGAAGACATTGCCAAATCGTAGGACAGGTACCCTTCTTCAGTTTCTGCTCTTTGGGGATCACATTCAAGTCGGCGTATCCCACGAGGCCTCGGTTGGGCTCATTCATACTCTCCCATCCTACTACTACAACATCCTCAAGATCGCCAGCCTCATGGATCCGTCGCGCCAAATGCGCGCAAGCATTGATGAAGTGGGACTGAAGATAGTCCTGGATATTCATGCCGTTAATTATGCACTTGGGCGCAAAATCCTTGCCGCCGAAAAATAGGGTGAATATCGTAACGGCCGCGAGGCGGAAATAGTTCGTCGACCAAATCATCTTGGGGAATTCGTCGGGCTCGGGGTATATGTTATGAACGATAGCGGCTTCGGTCGCGGCGAAACTCTGAGGGTTCAGCCCGCATGCGTATATCGTCCACATCGGGGCGCCGGACCCTCCGCAGAATCGAGACCACTGCAAGACAGCATTAGCTGCCATGGCGAAATGAAGGCCATGAAGGTGCCTCGAGTGCTCCCTCGGGATTTACACAAACTTACAACATCCTGATGAGGATCTAGGAAAATGTAAAAGCCATAAGAGCCAGCTACTCTCAGCACCTCAATCGTGTGTTGAATCCACTCCTCATCGTATTTCCCCGGTCCCGCCGCCTCGATCGCCTCCCACGTGAATATATACCGTAGTGAATTATACCCGTAACGTCTTAGGCGCGAAAAGTGCTCGTGTGCCTCGGAAAGGGGGAACGGTCGAGCATGGAACTTGACGTTGTCGCCCTCGAAGAAGTCGTCGCCGACATATGATGTCTGATCGGGGGTGCTGGGAAATTTAGCATCGGCGGCGCAGTTGATGCCGCGCAGAACGACTTGGCGGCCATGAGCGTCTCGAAACTGACCGTCCTCAATCGTTAGACGGAAGGAGGAGTTGGCCATCTTCTATTCACAGGCTGGGTCGCTTAGCAGGGACTAAGGGAGAGATAGGTAAACGACTGTGGGGAGAGGAACGAAGGTAACCAGCGACACCGAGCAGGTAGTATTTAGCAGCGAACTCTCAGGACAACAACACATGAGACTAGATGCCAAGCGACGAGACCTCGTGAGGGGTGGAGGAGAGATTGATGGACGGTGAAGGACGGATCTGGCTGGCATTTAGGTAGGGAGGGTAGGGAGGGTACAGTACCTCTTGGGGCGGAACTGCTGAATGACGTTGAGCAATGCTTGACCGACAGCTGGTGTGGTCACCTGTCTAGTGGAGCCAACAGCTTGTTTTGGCCAGTAAAAGACCCCGCCGAACCCCAAGTTGTCCGCAATTTCCACCTTAACCCGGAGCAGAACCCGACGGCCCCGAATCGATCCCGAGTACGAGAACGAGAGAAGCTTACCTCAGCTTGATGTCTCACTAGTCCGGAGCACCTACTGGTGGACATCAGCGAACGGATGGCGTTGCGCAATCACTCATCCAATATTAATCGCTATGAGAAGAAGAGGCGGATGAGGACTTCGCCGTGTGCTCGATACTTAGGTACACTGAGCATGCTCTCTATGGATTGAGGCCTCAGGATGACAGTTCAACTAGAAACCATCACCAATCGCAGTCATGCTGCAGGCAAACAGTTGCCCTTGGGGTTCGAAGATTGCACAAACCCAAGGAGAGGGATAGGAAAATTCCATTTGTTTTTGGAATCGCAGTGAGCCAGGACCTGAAGTTGAGGTCAGTTATTCAATATTAAAATGCACCTCTTATTTTGATATTATCTTCTCGAAGATTCAATATTTGCTCGGGCACAGAATCGAGTTGAGGAACAGAGAGATCATCTTGTCGTTGAGCTTGTCGGATAAGACTCGCTTAATCCTTTCCCGCCTTCCCCAAACAGCATCATCTCTCTGGACCATTCACAACATCACCAAGTGAAAGAGGTGAGCAAGGCAGCATCAGAGCATTGCAGCATCATCGCAGTCTCACCAAGGGACTCATGTAACACGGAGAATCATAACCATAAGGGCCAAAATTTTTTTTTTTCTTTTTTCCTTCTTCAATGGATCAAAGGATTTCTTTGTTTCTCTCCCTCTTCCTCTCCTTCTCCCTGAGAGCATACTCATAAATTTACCAAATTACCCCTCCAATCCTCCAAGCTCCATCCTGGTCCACGACTCTGCAGCCTGAGGTTTCAAAATTACCACTTTCAGCCCGATCTGTCTCTTGATCTCAGAGAGTTTCGACGGCAGGCATCTATAGCTATAAAAGCAGGCCAAATATTGTGGACTGGGACTACTGCTCCCTCCAGAAACCATGTCTTCCGTCAAGGCCCAATTGAAGGCCATTGGTGATGCGGTGAAGACGAATCAGTTTGACGATGCCATCGAGCTATCTCGGGCCCTCATTCAAAAGGATTCAAAAAATTACCTAGGGTATGACAATTCTCTTCATTCTCGAATATCCCAGCTAACACATAAACACAGTCATATTTTCTTGGGTTTCTCACTAGAGAAGAGACAGCAGCTGGATGCTGCGGAAAGGGCCTACTTAGATGCCGCGAAGATTCAACCACAGTCCCCCCAGGCATGGCAGGGCCTGATAAAGCTCTTTGAAGTACAGGACAGGAAGAAATTGTCAGCCTATCGAGACGCCGCCATCAAGCTGGCGGAGATCTACAGCCAGGTCAATGAGCTGCCGAAATGCCGAGACGCTATCAACAAGTTCGTCGAGTTCGCGAATGAGAATGGTGATCGGAGGCAATATGTCGATGCCTTGGCCCTTACGACACCCGAGAGTCCAGTATACGAGGCTCTCGAGGGCCACGTTCCCCGCCCCGCCCACACGTATGAGAAAATGGCTACTATCGCCGAGGAGGATGAAAGGAAGCGAATCAACACGTTGATCGGAGAGCGGAGGACGAGGATTGGTGCGAGACTGAACGACGTGACAGTGGAAGTCAAGAGGGAGGTCCTAACCGAGAGCAAACTCGAACACATCTATCGACAACTCATCAACTGGGTCGCCGACGATGAGCTTCGTCGCCTTTACGAGGAGAAACTCCTCCGACACTGTTACGATCGCCTCGTCGTGACTCCACCCGGAGATGAGAAGACGGCGATTCGTGACACTGTCGTTCAACTCGCCAACGACATGGTCATCATTAAACACCCTCTAAAGTTCGCGTGGGATATCGCCATTGACTGGAAGGATTATAAGGACATCGCAGAGTGGGACGTCAACATTCTCAGAGAATATTGCTCGTTCTTCCCCGACAGCGATGTGTACAAGGTCATCACCGGTTTCTTGACGAGCTCCATTTCTCCGTTCCCCGCCGCCCCTAAGCCGCAAGTTGCTGCTGACCTCGTCGAGTCCGAGGAAGAGACCAGTGAGGACGATTCTGACGGCGGGGCTCCTACGTCGTTTGTTCCAGTCACTGACGAAGACCGACTTCTCATGATGACCGACGGGATCGCAACTGCAAACTCACTGCTTGCGTATCGTCTTATGGGAGAGTACTATCAGCACCTCGAGGAATACGAAAGCACGGTAGAGTTGATGCGCAAGGCCCTAGTTCACGTCAACCAGGAGCGAGTAAAATCCGGATTCTCTTTCCGGAATACCATCGATGCGTATTCGCTGTACCTTGGAACATCCCTAGTCTTTTACCAGTCTCCCAGGCATCATGAAGAGGCAATGTCCCTGTTCAACAAGGTGCTAGACCACGACCCTACCTCAACTCCGGCGATGATTGGTGTGGGTTTAATCTACGAAGAAGAGGAGGAATACCCTAAAGCAGTCGACTTTCTAACGCGAGCACTCGAGCGTGATGCTTCAAACCTTCGAGTTCGGACCGAGGCCGCTTGGGTCAGGGCACTCGCGGGGGATTATGCTGCTGGAAAAGAAGAGCTGGCGCAATGCGTTGCCCTTTTGGAGAAGAAGAAGAGCTCAAAAGCCAATAAGGAGCTTCTAGCCCTCACTCAGTATAGACTGGGATGCTGCATCTGGAACCTCGACAAATCAAAGGCCGCCCGAAAAGACCGCAACGGGGCCTACGCTTACTTCCTGGGTGCTCTAAAGAATAACCTTAACCTGGCCCCGGCCTACACAAGCCTGGGCAAATTCTATGCCGACTACGCGAAGGACAAAAAGAGAGCCAAGCGATGCTTCCAAAAGGCTGTCGAACTGTCTTCATCTGAAGTGGAGGCCGCTGAAAGACTTGCGCGATCCTTCGCCGATGAGGGGGATTGGGATCGGGTCGAAGTGGTGGCTCGGCGTGTCGTGGATTCTGGCAAAGTCAAGCCACCTCCCGGATCCAAGAGGAAGGGCATATCGTGGCCCCATTCGGCCCTCGGAGTTGCACTCATGAATAAGTCGGAATACCGAGATGCAATCGTGTCTTTCCAGGCTGCTCTTCGGATATCACCCGAAGACTACCATTCATGGGTTGGACTGGGCGAGAGCTATTACAGTTCAGGTCGCTATATTGCGGCCACGAAAGCGGTTCTGCATGCCCAAACTCTCGAGGAGACGGCGTCTCCCGAGGTTCTGGGGGATGCATGGTTCACCAAGTATATGCTTGCTAACATCAAGCGGGAACTTGGCGAATTCGACGAAGCCGTGACCTTGTACACGGAGGTGCATAGCAGCCGCCCCAGCGAGGAGGGAGTTATCCTGGCCTTGATGCAGACTATGATTGAGAATGCCAGGGACTGCATTGTTAAGGGATTCTTCGGCAAGGCCGTCCAGCTGTCGACGGACGTGATTGAGCTTTCCGTTGAGACAAATGCCCTGGTTTCCCAGACCTTTAACTACTGGAAAGTACTCGGAGATGCCTGCTCAGTCTATGTTTCAGTTCGGAGTCGGATTGAAGAGTTCCCTGTAAACACTATTCAACAACTTTTGCAGGGTGCTGACATAGAGTCCCACGCCGACGTGCTTGCGGATGTTGACAAGGTTCAACCGAACGCCGCAGAGGCCGAGAGCATCTTCCCAAGTGGCGAGCTGAACGGGGAGATACTATCTAAGTGTCTCCACGGCATGATTCTCTGCTTCAAGCTCGCTATTCATGTTTCCTCCAACGATATCCATGCGCAAGCTGTGGCCTATTATAATCTTGGTTGGGCGGAATACCAGGCCCATACCTGCCTCCCCCTTAAGGGAAAGAAGAAGAAGTCGAGCCAGTACCTGCGTGCCGCCATCAGAGCGTTCAAGAGGGCAATCGAGCTGGAGCACGGCAATGCCGAGTTTTGGAATTCTCTTGGTGTGGTGACCAGCCAGATCAACCCCGAAGTGTCCCAGCATGCCTTTGTCAGGAGTCTTCATATCGATGAGCGTAACCCTATCGCATGGACCAATCTCGCAACGTTGGCTCTCCTCCAGAATGACGCGCAACTTGCAAACGAAGCGTTTACGAGAGCCCAGTCGAATGACCCTGAATACTCCTATGCCTGGCTTGGACAGGGCTTCGTCGCTCTGCTTTTTGGAGACAAGGACGAAGCGCGAGGCCTCTTTACGCATGCCATGGAAATTTCCAATTCTTCTACAGTTGCTATCCGCCACCAGTACTCGGCGTCGATATTCGACCATATTGTCACATCCCCTGCTAAGATGGGAATTATCGACCTACTTCAGCCACTCTATGCGCTCTCCCAATCCGAGGCAATGTCCCCCGGAGACTTGGCCTACCGCCATTTACGAACTCTCTTCCAAGAACGAATCCACGACCATTCCAAGGCTCTTGGAACCCTAGAGGATATTTGTGGCATCCTAGAAGCCGAGTACGAAGAATCCGAATCGCCCGAGGCTCTCGGTCGCTTCGCGCTGGCCAAGGTCGATCTTGCGAGATCCTACCTCGCAACAGGACGGTACGATGACGCTGTAGAATGCGGTGACATGGCGTTGAGCCTGACCAGCGACGAGGCGGAGAACGAATTAGACAAGGAGCAGCGCAAAAAGGGCAGATTGTCGGCCCATCTTACCGTCGGTCTCGCTCAGTATTTCAAGGGGGACATTGTCGAGTCGATCTCGTATTTTGAATCTGGTCTCGAGGAATGCGACGGAGATGCGGACGCAGTCTGCCTACTTGCGCAGGTGCTCTGGGCCACGGGCTCCGAAGAGTCTCGAGAGAAGGCCAGAGATGTGCTGTTCACCGTCATCGAAGAGCAGCCGGATCACATCCAATCGGTCCTTTTGCTGGGTGTCATTGCGCTATTGGACGACGACGACGAGAGCCTCGAGGCAGTTGTATCCGAGCTTCATTCGCTACGCACGAGCGACAAGGTCAAGGGTGCGGACCATTCCCGGATCGGTACGGTGCTCAAGTGTATCCGAATGATGCCGGAGGACAGAACCGAGGAGGATGTCCTCACAGAGATACAGACGGACATTATGCTGTATCCCCATCTCCCGCACGGTTGGACCTCCCTCGCTACGGTTTCTGGCGCCGAGTACCCAGCTGAGATGGCGGTCAAGGTTGCGCTGGCGGGTATTCCGCCTAGAGGTAGTCTCGATGCGGGCGATTTGGCCAAGGCGTATGCTGGTACTGGCAAGGCGGCTGATGCGCAGGCTGCTATCTTCGTGGCGCCTTGGGCTAGTGATGGATGGAAATCTTTGGGCGAGATTGTGGAGGCGGCCATGAATGGATGAGAAAGAGCTGGAAAAAAAAATAATGCTCTGAACTTCGGTAAATAAAAATGGACATTTCTTGTTATCTGTTTCATGATGGACCTCGATGTTGTGATTGCTCATGGCTCTATGTGTATCCCCTCGTAAGACTCCGTCGTGAATCGTCGTCGTCGATGTCGTCGTCATCCTCGTAGCATGGCCTATCATGTGGTATCTTCAACGCGCATCCGTCGCTCCAACAGCCTCCCTCAGCACCTTCAACCGCTCCCCAACCCACTTCTTCTCCTCACTCTCGATATAACCACCCAAAAACGTACAAGTCGCCGGCTCAAGCAAAATACTCCCCCTCGCAACAACAGCCCCCTTCCTCACGACGACCTTCTCTCCAATCCTCGTAACGCCAATGCCCAACCTCTCCATTCTCGTGAGCTCAAGTCCAAACACTTTCCGTCCCGAACGATCTTGCAGCACAACCCTATGCGTCGCATTCCTCTTCGCCTTGGCGACCGCAGCTCCTCCTCCTCCCTGCGCGGTCCTCGCCTCCCCTTCCTCGCCCTCCGCAGCTTGCTCGTCCACCCTAACAACAGCCCTCCCCTTCGTCATCTCCCCTCGTTCGATCCTCTCAAGCTCCTCGACCTGTTCCCAGCGCGAGCGCGAGAGGTCCTCGATGTCGACGATCTGGGCGGGGACGTCGTGGGGGAGGCGGGCTTCGCGAGTTTCGGGGGAGAGGAGGGGAGCGGGGAAGATTGGGACGGAAGGGTCGAGGAGGGATGGGGTTGTTAGGTTGGAGGTTAGGAGGTGGGATTTTGTTTGGGCGAGGAGGCGGGGGAGGGTGGGTTGGGGGTGGGAGGCGAGGAGGGTTGATATGAGGGTTTGGGAGGGGAGGGGGAAGGAGGTGGATTGGAGGGAGGCTGTTAGTTGAGCTGGGAGGGACATGGCCGTCTTATTCTGTTGTATTTTATGGAATTTTTCTTCTTTGCTTTGGTGGTTGTGGTGATGGGGGATGGTGTCCAGGTGAAGTTGGGGGCTCCTCGAGTCAGTTTATATTGAGTTGAGATGAGAAGAAGCTGATGCTGAAGGAACTGAACATTGAAGTGAGTGGTACTTGATAATTTCAGTGGGTCCTAGTGGGCATTAGTGTTTTTAGTGAGTGTTCTTCAGGGGCGTCCCAGCCACTAACTAGCACTGTAACCTTGCGGATCCACCAATCTGGGCTGTTGTCAACCAACGCCAATGACAACACGCGTCCAGTGCCAGCCAAGATCCCCTAAATTCTAAAGTCCGTGTTCCTTGAAGAATCTCGAAGCTCTCGTCAGCTCCAATCCACGAATACGTCAACCTCAGTCCCACTCCTTCCGACAGCCACACCCTCGACTCCTCTACTCTCTATCTCCATCTCCAAAGCTCGACCTTCCTCCCCAAATACCACCCGCCATGTCCACCATTGCCTCCCCGCGGGACCCCTCCACCCCCCTCCGCCGCACCCACTCCGGCATGAACACACCAACATCAACCTCCGCCCGCCCCTCCATCGACTCCCTCCACCCAGGCCCCCTCGCCTCCCCCCAACCGCCACACACTCCTCCCCCGCCGAACCAAGCCTCCGCCGCCTCCTCGAAGCGCAACCGGACCGCTCTACGCGAGTACTATAACCTTCGACGCGCGGCCGGGACGCCCAACACCGTGCCTAACGAGGATTCGAAGACGTCTGAGGTGCCGCCGTCCGAGATCGACGCGGAAGGGTTCGACGCGAAGGTGTGGGTGGACAAGAAGTTGGCCGAGTGTGGGCTGGAGGAGTTGTTGAGGTTGTACACGAGGGTGTTGGGGGAGGTGCGGGCGTTGGATGCCGAGAAGAAGGCGTTAGTTTATGATAATTATAGCAAGCTTATTGCGGCGACGGAGACGATCCGGAAGGTGAGTTCTTTCCTTATTCTTTCGTTTTTACCGGCCTTGGGCAAGACAATGGTGGAAGCTGACCTCCTGAGGGGAGCTAGATGCGCGATAACATGGATCCTCTTACGCCCATGGCTTCAATGCTCGATCCCAAGATTGCCCAAATCTACACACAAGCGTCGGAGATTCGAGACAAGTTACGGATGTCGGTGCCGAAACCTGCCGACGGTGTTCCGCTGGATGAAGAGTCGATTCGCCGCAGGGAGAGGACGCGACAACTCGCCGCCGAGGTGGTCGCGTTGCCTCCAAAATTACGCGCTCTCATCGAGGAGGGGAGGGCGGAAGAGGCGAGGAAGGCCTGGGAGATGCCGAGGCGGTTACTACAGGTATGGGCGGAGAAGGGGCTGGGCGGTGATGATGTGGGTAAGTTGCTCGAGGAGGGCGATGCGATTGTCGGGTGGAGCGGCAGCGATGAAGAGAGCAGCAGCGCAGCAAGCTCTCAAGGTAGCTCATGAAAATATGGGCAAACGGCACTAGAAAGGCCTTGGAACGAGCATAAAAAAAAAGCACGGAATTCTTCGAAGCTTATAATCGGGGATGCGAAATGACGGAGACATGCAATTTATTCCCCGACGCCGACTTCATCGAGGCTGGCTTCGTGCAACACTCTTTCACACGAAATATAACTACAACGCCTCAATATCAACGACCCTAAACGGATCCTTGTCGACCTGGCTAACAAATACCTCCGCCTCCGCCTCCGTCTCCTGCAACTTCTCCTCAAGCGCCGACCTCAACCTATGTTCCAAGAACCTCCTCTCCGTATTACTATGATACGTCGTCACCACGATCCTCCCCTCCTGCGCCGCCCTCAAAGCATCATGATGGCTCATCTCCCCCGTGATCCACAACTCCGCGTCCGATCCCCTCAGCACATCGGCCCCGGACCCCGCACAAACGGCAACCTTGGTAACCGTCGCGTGCGCCAAATCACATCCCGCCGGCTGCACGAGATGCAGATGCCTAAAGCCGCCGAGCAGCCTCCCGACGCCCTTGATGATCTTCGCGGCGGGGACCTCCTTGCTCAGCGTCGTGGCCATGCCGTAGCCAGCCTCTTCGTTACCCTCTGGCGGGGTGGCGATAGGGCGGAGGACTTGGCGCGTGGCGGTTAGATCGGAGGATTCGCCGGCGTCGGCGGTTTGCTTGGCGGCGTATTCGACGGTTTCGGCGAGCCAGGCGTTGATGCCGCGGGGGCTGGCGTCGAGGGCCGTGTGCGGACAGTAGACTGCTATGCGCTTGCTGGCGAGGCGGAGGAGGGTTGCTTGTTGGGGGTCGGCGCAGGTTAGGGACTTGAGGGGGCGGAAGATGATGGGGTCTGGATAGATCTGTTAGTAGTAGAAGCTGGAAGAAACAGAAATAGATAGGATCCTCTTACGGTAGCTAATGATGACGCTGACACCGAGGCTGATGGCTTCTTCGGCGACCGAGTACGTGAGGTCGTTTGTAAGAAGGACAAGGGGCGCCGTGGGAGGGTCTTCTGGCACCTCGACGTTGTCGAGGAGGAGACCGACGTTGTCCCAGGTCCTGTCAGCCAGTTCCTCGGGAAATCTTTGCATTCAAAGTTAGCCAGGAGAGGCTCCTTATATTTATGTAGCGCCCCACCGAGCCTGAAGGGGGGGAAGAGTAGATTGACTCGAATTGCGCACATACAGCTCTCTCATCGACTTGACGACCAACTGCGTAAAAGCCGGCGACCGCACCTCGATCCCGCTCCACTCGCGACCCTTAGAACCCATTGTCGAGAATTGCCTTGCGCTAAGCTCTCTCGACAACCTCTTCTGCCTTTGTAGGTTATCCTTTTCGAACCCCGAAGTACGAAGATACCAAGACGAAGAAGAAAAAGAAGCGTTGAGCCTGGAGGTGCGAGAAACAATCGTCGACGTCCAGGCTCTAGCGTTTGCGTCTCTGGCCAAGTTCAAGCTCCTAGCTAGCCCTCTCCCCATGTGCTACTCCTCACTTTTGGCAAAAATAAATGCAAGAGCTTTGGGGGAAAGTAATTCTGTTCCTATTTTTTGGTCAAATCAGCTGTCGACTTTTGGCTCTTTAGTCTTTCTGCCTGGACTTGGTATGATTTTTAGACAGGCGAGTTCGAAGTCGCTCTTTCCTCATGAAATGTTGACACACAGTGTCTTTTTCAAATCAAAATCACTGTCTTTTGTACTCATTCTTCATCATTGAGGAAGGAGCTCACTTGATATCTAATCAATCTAATGAACCCTTTAGAAAAAGACTCGATTGTCTCATCTTCTTTTCATGTTCACATTTATCCCACGATCGTCACTTAAACCGCTCTCTCTCACCACCCTCGAAAAGACAAAGAAACAATGGGCGACCCCTCCGTAACAGAAATATCCCTCAAGGATGCCCTCATCGAGCGCCTCGGCGCCGTATATGTCGAGGTCACAGACATCTCCGGTTCGTTCTCATAAAATAAAAAAAAGCAGCCACCCCTCCATCGCATCGCATCACAAACCCCTCCTTCATTGCGCGTTTTCTCAAGAAAACAACGGACTGACGGTAGCTGCTTTATTTGACGATGAATACAGGCGGCTGCGGTCAATCCTTCAAAGCTCTCATCGTATCCCCTCAGTTCACTGGCCTCAACTCGCTGAAGCGCCATCGCCTTGTCAATGCCGCGCTGAAGGAGGAAATCGGAAAGATCCACGCGTGGACGGCGAGGTGCCAGACCGCCGAAGAGTACCAGAGAGAAAATGCGACGAATGGGATGGTGTAAAGTCAGGGGCGTCGGCGAGAGCGGAAACGAAGAAGGGGACTTTACAGGGTGAGCGCTGAGAGACTGTACGAAGATAATGGGGTTTTCACGATTACCACGATTCTATGAGAATTTTCCGCTTGAAGATTTCAACAGTTTAAATAGGCAGTGTAAGGCAACGTCTGTATGTGTATGCTGCCTAGGGATAGGGGTATTGATGCCCCTCACTCTCATAATCTTGAATCATTGCAACTTTGCCTACCGTTTTTGAATCTCTCCGGATTCTAAACATGCCAGACTCCCGCTTTTCTCCCCCTATCTCTCATCTTTCTTCCTTGCGCTCTCTCTATATGCCATCTACAAGAGACCAAGAAGATCCTCGCTATCATTCTGCTGTGCCGGTGGCTTCGCTGGCTGCGAACCAGACTGCTGAGCAAGCTGCATCGCTGCCGGCAACGGTTGGCTCGACGTGCTAGCCCCGAAATCGAGCCCCGCGAACCCGTTCATAAGATCAGCCATACCACCACTTGCGCCGCCCGCGGCAGGCGACGACGAAGACGCCGCGGGCGGCGCATCGAACAAGCCCATCATATCCGCCATGCTGCTACTCGAAGCGCCGCCCGCATTGCTGCTCGGTTCTTGCGAAGCTGGCGCCGCGCCGTCAAAGTCGATATCGAGGAGGTTCTCGACGTTGTTCTGGGCGGCGCCGTTGGCGGACGCGACGGCGGCCACTGAGGCGGCGATGGGGTTTTCGGCTGCGTTTTGCCGTTGCTCTTGGATGGCGGCACGCTGGATCTCGTCTGCGCCGAAACGACCCTTGCCGACGAAGGACTCGGGAGGCTTGTGGTACACCGACGCTAGTGTGGAGAGTTCGCCCAGCAATTGCTCGAGTAATGCGGGAGGGAGACTGGCAATTGTAGTTGAGATTGCCGGCTTCTGCGAGAGAACAATATTCTACATTGGATTGAGTTAGGGGTGTACGGAATGGGAAATAGGGATCAGAGACTGTCCGTTACGTACCTTTGCAACGTCAAGATCGCCAGACAGAAGGCGCCAGTAGACATATGCCCTGTCCCTGATATCAGGGTTATCGTTCTCCGCCGTCGCCGCTTGGAGCACCTTCTGTACGAGGGCCTGGTTGCCTGCAGGCTTCTTGAGGAACAGCTTTACAACTGCAGTAAGGATTTGCAGTTGTGTCTACAACGTGTTAGCTACTATTTCCCAGCCAAACTGGGGGAAGGAAAAAAAACATACCTGTGTAAACTCCTCCATAAAGCCATCGGCGAAGCTCGACAGAATCTCATCCGCGTTGCTAATCTTCTCCGCATACTCGCCAACGATCCAAATCAACGACCCACGGGCATTAGGCTCGTCAAGCTCGTCGATATACTTGCAAAGAGTAGGAATGACACCCTCGTATCCTGGATACTTCCGGAGAATATCCTTGATCACGACAACTACCTCCTGGACCACATAGTTGACCTTGGTGGATATAAGATCTAGGAGAGTGTTCACGCACTTCTCGCTGGCACTCTCGATCTTGATGGCAACCTGTCCGATAGCCTTGACCGCACGTCGCACAAAGTCCATGTCGACTTCTAGCGCATACTCCTTCAATTCCGCCAACAGCTGGTCGCAGTTCTTCTCGTTGGCTATCCTGACCATGATTTCGAGCTTCTGGAGCTTGACGTAGGGCGGATCGTTGTATTTGCAGAAAAAGACTCGCATTTCCTTGCTAAGAATGTCGGGCTTGGCTTGCAAAAGGAGGTCGATGTTTCGGAGAGCGACGTATTGTACTTCAGGGGCGGAGGAGACGAGGGTGACTAGGAGTGTTAGTTAAATTTAGAGCGCTCTTGTTCTTCCATCAAATGTAGAAGCAGCTTACCAAGAGGAGGAGCCATCTTTTTGAGATATTGACGAACGAGATCAGCGTTAATGATCCTCATATGCATAAATACAACCTTCACGGCGGCCAAGACGACGCTGGGGTTCACGTGCTGGAACTGCGGCGCCACCCTTTCGCAAATGTGCTCCGACTCCTTCACGTCGCGCGCAGGGTACGACGCGAGGGTTGTCAATAGCGTCACCCTTCCCCATTCCGTACACTCGTTAAGTGCCAGCAAAAGCTTCTTCAGAGTGTTGGGTGTGATGACGAGGGCTCGAGTTTCGGGGGCGGTTTCGTAGATCTCCGAGAGCGCCTGGACGCAGTTGGCAACGACCATAGGGTTGGGGTCTCCGATCAATTCCTGGAGTGTTTCGAGGAACCCGTTTTCTATACACATAGTTGGGTTTAGATCGAACAGTTTGGCGACGCAGATGGCGGCGGTTTTCCGAACGTAGGGCGACTCGTCTCGTAACGTCTTGCGAAGGGGTTCCTCCATGTAGTCTACCATCTTATCTACCCTAATGCATCCCATCGTCCGTATGGCTAAAGCTCGTATCAGGGGGTTCGGGTCTTCCGCGTCTTGGACGAATGTGTTGACGGCAAGAATACAGAGATCGGGGTGTGATTTGGCATAGTTCCTACACGAGAGAGAAGAGTGGTTAGCAGTCATCCAACAGTTGGGGTGGATAGGAGGAGACGGCTTCAAGATAAAACTGGATATACATACATCAGGTATAGATAGACGAGTTTCTTCTGGTCCAGGTCACCCGTCGCAATGTTCTTCAGCACATCGGGGAACAGCGCGGAGACATCCTTCCCTAGCGTCATCGCCATGATGGTCTTCTGAATGGACTCCTTTCGTTCCCAGGCATACTGCGAGACTAGTCCCGCCCTCAGCTCAAAAGTCTCGCCCTTCCTAGGAACGGCGAAAGCCTTCTGGATCCGATTTACCGCCATCGTTCTTAAAGGGGCTTTGGTGGTCTAGGGTCGGAGGGGCAGTAGTGATGCGGGTAGTTCAAGACCTCCAGCTCGGTTTGAATAGCTGGAGAGGTATTTCGCAAGGCGCAGACAGCTCGGCGATCTGGCCTGCTCTGACAAGATTGCGGCGGTTAGGTCTCAAGAGATCCCAAGTTTATTGAAGCTTGGACGTTGCGCTGTATTGTATTGGATATTGGACGGGCCTAGGCTCCCCACATTCAGTCTCCTTGCATTCGAGGAGAGCAATGGTATTGAATGGCGGGAAAGGAGGGAGGTTTTGATGACATAAGCCCCGATAAGCCACCTGGCCTCGACTTGCCTCAGTCTTAGTCTGAGTCTTGTCGCATCGTCGTCAAGCAAGGCCAGATAAAGTAGATACATCTCAGGGGAGAACATCAAATGGTTTGTGATTCCGATAGCCCATTTCGGTAGCAAAACAATCTGACAAATTTACAGGCGAGCCTTCCGAACCTCAGGCGTCTTTTCGTCGAGGCTCGTGCTGACCAAGAGGAGCGAGCCGTCTCGCGCAAAGCGGTGAGCAATCCCAGCACTGGGCCCATCGAGCTATCTCGCAGCTAAGTGGTGAAAACTAGTTTTACAACGGGCTGTTGTTCATGGGATCAATCACGATATTCAGCTTAATAGCACAGAAAATGAATGCAAGCCGGTGATGGCAAGAGGGTCGGAGGGCGATACGCCAGGTGGGAAAAAAAATTATGCACATGCCCTCAACTAGTTTCGAACCGACAACCTCTCCAAGTCTCACCCCTCGCCTCCCAGGTCCCCAAGAGAACATCACAGCCTCAACAGAGCCCCGAAGAAGAACTCGAGAATCCCTCTCGTAGGGAGGGAAGAAGAAAAAAGAATCTCTAATATAGCAAAATATTAATATAGCAAAAAAAGAATTCCCACTTCTCCCTCCCCAGTTCCCAATCCTCCACGTCTCAAGGTTTGACCAGACCGGGTTCCACGCCGGCGCCTTGCGGAAGTAGTTTGTAAGCAGTGCGTCCCCGTTCGACCACTTGAGCTTCCCTGAGACGTTGAGAATCCAGACTCAAGTTTTCATATATAACACATACACACGCGCCCGCCATTCTCAAAACAAGGGAGGCGCGTTCCCGCGGAACTTATACGACCACAACTTGGGTTTATGACTTTGAACGATTTCATTCGTTGTCCATGATTGTGTTGATTATTGCGGCAAGTTGGTTTACATCCCTGCCTCATTGCACGTTTGATGGTCAGGAAGTCGGCCCTGGCAGATAAGCCACAGAGCGACTCAGTGATCTGTTCTTGAGAGGGAATGGAAGAGTTGCCGCTCTGTGATGATTAGACTAGTCGTAGGGCACACGAGGAAGTTCAATTCTATTCTTGATCTTCTGCTTCTTCTGCCGGCGTCGAGGCCTCGGCAGGCGGTCTAGCTTCCTGCTTTCTATACAATGCCGCCAGAAACTCGTTCGTGCTCGCTTCTTCAATACCTTTATCCTCCCTCTTCTTCATGAACCGTGGAAATCGTAAACTCAGCCCTCTCTCATCACTTATCAGTCCAAGCGCCGCCGTATAAGTCGGACTCAGCGTGATGTCCGCAAACGCTGTCTCCCACACCTCTTGCGGCTCGAACCATATGTCCGGTTCCGGACCAGAGTACTCAATAAATCCAGACCGATGGGTACTCGTATTATTCCTCTCGCCGGTCAACTCCCCATCGTCGTAGAACTCGCGGTTCGCCTTGTAGAAGGCGTCGGTGAATCCCGACATACACTTGCAGACTGCCTCGAGAGACCCGGTTTCGTCATTTCGGACGGCGAGAAGAATAGGTGACCACCATTTCGCCTTCCGGCCTTGGCCATGCCAACCGCCGATTGGTATAAGGTCGAGGGTTTCGAAACTGGCATGATAGTCCTTCTTCACCTTGAGCCACGAGTCGAGCCGTTTATCGGGTTCATATGTGGCGAGGACAGGCTTCCGCCGCGTCTTTGCTTTCTTTTCCTCTTCATCTGGTGCTTTGCCTTTTCCCTTCTTCTTTCCATTCGAGCCGTTTGAAGGAAGAGCTTTGGCTGCCGTGGGTTCGGACACAGCGGCGGGTTCGGAGGCATCGACGCCCATAGTGTCAACGTCATTGGGTAGTGTCGAAAGGTTATCAAGCACCTTCACCATTATCCCTTCGCATTTGTTCTCAATCGCGCTCTTGAAGAATTCCAGCACGGCTTCTGAGTCCTGGGAGGTCGCGTCCAGGCTCTTGACCCATGTAAACCTATTGGGAACTTCGATGAATAACGAGCGGAGCAGCTCTCGCCGCTCACGGAACGGTCGATTAAGTAGCGGCTCCCCGTTGATGTACATGAGATCAAAGGCGAAAAGGCAGACCTGTATTGAGATCGACCCGATCTCAACGTCCTTCCTCGCTCGGTTCGTTAGCGTCTGGAAGTTTTTCAACTCTCCAGTCGCAGAGTCCACCGCCACAACTTCGCCCTCCATGATGAAGCTGTCAACACCATCCCCACGTATCCGAGGAATTAGTGCGACTAGATCAGGGTATTTGTCCGTCATCAGCTCGAGATGTCGCGAAAAGATAGACACTTTGCCGTTTTTGTCGCAATGCACTTGGGCTCTTTGCCCGTCGTACTTGAACTCACACGCAAAGTCCCGTCCCTGTAACTTGGTCAACATGTCGGAAAGATCTCTCGTGATGCTACCCAACATAGGTCGGAGAGGAACATGTAGCGTGATGCAACAGCGGAGAAGAAGCTCCTCACAAACCCCAACTTCTAGTAGGGCCGGGACTAGATCGTTGTAGTTTGGTCTCCTTGCGAAACACGCCTTTACTATCTCTTCCCCACGACCCCATATCTCGGCCACCTCTTCTTTCTTCAACTTGCCCATCTCCTTTGGGTCTCTAACTTCGAAACCCGCGTTTGGTGGCTTCGAGAGGAGGAAGGCTCGAGACAATGCAATTAGCATCGTAGTTTTGACCGCACCAATTCGCAGCTGGCATGTTGTCAGATTGCTTACGCCGCACACGCTCTTCGCTCACGAGACGATAACTTACATGTTGGCAGAGCGTCCGAACGATATAACGGCTCTCTTCTCCTCCACGCGCATCTTGCAGGAGGCGATCTACAATTCGCTGCTTGCCCTCGGCGCTGCCTTGGCCTTGCGTAGAGGCGATCTTAACCAAGGATTGATAGACGCCCTTGATAGTGAGTGGCTTCGGCTTTCTCAAAGTGAAGCTCTGTTTCTTCTTCGCTTCGAAGGCGACGTCCCCAGCATCTCCATACTTGTTGTAAATGCTCCTGAGAGTCCTGTTGTCTAGGCCGCAGACTTGTTTAAGTGCTTTCGAGATGGCGGATCCCCCAAGGCCTAACTCTAGCGATATGTAAGGCGGTGAAATCGCATTCGTTGCCAGCCAAACCTGACGCCCAAGATCAGAATGATGGTTAACACGGATGGTCAAGGATAGAGATAGCATACTGCAGGCAAAAGACTGGATGGGTCACCCTCAATAATCAACCTTACACAATTGACTAATGTATCGACGATTTTAATCCGACTTGAAGTAGCATTGACGAGGACGAAGCACCTCGTGAGCAATGCGTAAGAGGCCTGTCCTCCCTGGCCCGCCCAACTCTCCTGGAGTCTAGGGAGGTACTTGGCCGGCTCAAATGTGAACGGACTTTCATCGAGGGGAATAGTTGAAGAAACGGTGTCCTCGGTGATCCCCGAAGCCTGCAGCATCAGAGTACTTGCGACCTTTTTCGGAGGAGATTTCGCTTCATCATTCGGCCTGTCCACCGAAAGCTGGGGTGGTCCTTCATCGTTCGCGGAATCATTAGACGGTTGCTTAGTTACTACGTCGTTACTGTTCTGGGATAATTGCAAGGCTTCCCGGTCGAATTCAGCTTGGAGTTTCCGCGCGAAGTCTTCATCGCTTTGCGCTGTTGTTGATGAGACGGTAGGTGTCACCTCGGCGCTTGATGAGGAATTACCCTGTCTCTGTTTGGAAAAGAAGTATTCCAAACCCCTTGACGGTACGGATGACTTCTTATCCCCGGAATCCAGCTTTCTCCTCTTCGCGGGACTCGACATGTTCGCGCCAACGGCTGGGCGAGAGATGGACTGGTCTGAGAGTCAGTTGAGCCTCTATCAAGGATAACGAGGCATCAAGGTAGTGAGGCCAAGAAATTCCACAAACATGAAATTCTACGGGCATTTGGGAGAGAAAATAAAATTAAGATACCCGCCCAACCTCCGGCTCTGATTGAGAGCTCGTCAGCTAGGAGGTTCAAGATCACTCCTAGGCATCAGGGGCGATTGAGCTCGAAAGCCACGCGAAGTCACGTGATTCATGTCCATGGTCACTAAAGCTTTGAATCTGCGCCGGAATTACAAATATCCGATACCCCGGCCAAGCCACTGGGCACACCTCACTAGCCTCAAACCGCAGTCGGGTCTTTCCAGTGCACAACCACAATCGGCGAACCCCACCATCCCTCCAAGTCGAGAAAACTTCCACAAACTCCCATATCAATATCCCTGTATCGCGACCGCAATCATGAACGGCGAAGATCCCCCGGAGAGGCCCGAACACATTTCCAGCATTATCAACGGCCTCGAGAGGTATAACCCCGAGGCTGTGGGTACGCTGGAGGCTTATCTTGGCGACCAATGTGAGGAGAAATTCTGCGATTGCAATGCCAACAGGACGCTGTTGAAGCTGTAAGTAAAAAATTCCAGGATTGCGCCGAAGGGCGCTTTGGGGAGCGGGTTAGAGAAACGCCCAAGCTCTTTTTTACGCCGAATTTTCGACTATTTTTTAAAGAATAAAATATAGGCTAACTTGGGGCCTTTTCCAATAAACAGATACCAGCTCAACCCCGACCGCCTAAAAGATGAAGTCGTCAGCAACATCCTCGTCAAAGCCATGACGCAGTTCCCCTCCCCACAATTCTCCCTCGCCCTCCACCTCATCAACCCCTCCACGGCCGCCAGCTCCGAGCTCGACGAGGCCGTGACGACCCTCCGCGACCTCAACTCGGCCCTCGAGGGCGCCCAGTACGAGCGGTTCTGGTCTTCTCTCAACGGCAACGACATCTGCGCCGACCTCATCGCCGACATCAACGGCTTCGAGGACATCATCAGGCACCGCATCGCCCACCTCGTCTCGCAGGCCTTTAGGGAGGTCGGCCTGGCGAACCTGCAGGCGTGGTTGGGCCTCAATCTCGAGGCTACCAAGAAGTTCGTCGGCGAGGTGTGCGAGTGGACGATCGAGGGTGATAACGTCAAGGTGCCTAGCAACCCTGATAACGAGGCTCAGAAGGCGGAGATTAGGGAGGATGTTAGCGTTGATATGTTCTCGAGGGTGATTAAGAGGTCGTGGGAGGATGCTTTGACGGCTTAGGCGCCTGGTTAGAGGGGATAAAAACGTAGGGAACGCTATGAAAAAGTAACGAAGGGTTCTTGACGATTACAATTTATGTCATTTCATGTTTCTTTTTAAACTTTTCGTCATAGGCTTGAACGCCATGTCCGTCGTAGCCGTTTGTAGTCCTTTGCCGACTCAGCTCAAGTGCTTATTT
This sequence comes from Scedosporium apiospermum, assembly GCF_000732125.1. Classification (NCBI taxonomy): domain Eukaryota; kingdom Fungi; phylum Ascomycota; class Sordariomycetes; order Microascales; family Microascaceae; genus Scedosporium; species Scedosporium apiospermum. Next base: position 23,132 of record NW_015971793.1, on the reverse strand, counting down.
CACCAACTCCTCCCACTGGACACCAACCCATTCCTCTAGATATCCCACCTGCCCATCTTCAACCCCATACGCCTGGCAATCCTTCGCGCAAACCCCCATAATTATCGTCCCCCAATCCATCCCCTCCAAGCTCATGTCATCCTCCTCCAGTTCCGTAATGGCATGCGGCGTAAGCTGCAGCTCAAACGTTCTCTCCCCACCACACCCTTTGCACCTCGGCATGCCTGACCGGCCACCCAGAGCCTTGGCAACCTCGTCGTCCTTGCTGTACAGTAGCGGCGCGCCAGCAAACTCGTACCGGATGACCTGCTCGGGGTTTTGGGCCATGCGATCGGCAAACTTCTGGAAAGTAGCGTCCATGGCGGACTCGAAGTCATCCTTAGCGGACGCAGAGGCGCCGCCACCTTCAGAGCTGTCGATTTCCATCCTTGCGTTGGCCGGTATGGTCGACGGTGTCGGGTCGAGAGTTTCATAGTCGACGTCGACGAGATAGAGTGTAGGATAAGCGCCTGGAACCTCAGTCGGCCAAGGCTCCGGCGGCGAGGGAAGCGACTGCGGTTTCTGCGCCTGGGGATTATTCAACGACAACGTCTCGGCAAAAGTCTTCGGAAGCTCCGCCGCCGCTTTCTCGACATCGGCAGGCGTTACAACTTCTTTCGGAGCACTAGAGAAAGGATTCGCAGCAACTAGACCACCACCACTCGAAAAGGGATTCGCATTCCCACCCCCCGCAGCGAACGGATTCGCACCAGCACCACCCCCAAGCCCCTTCGTCCCGAAAAGCGTCTCCCCCAGCCCAGGCTGCTTCGCCTTCTCCGCCGCCGCCGCCTCTTCTCTCTTTCTCTTCTCCTCGGCAGCCTTCCTTGTCGCCTCCGCTTCGGTCCGGGCCTTTTCGGCAGCTTCTTTGGATACGCGGACGCTTCTCAGGCCGCGGATGCTACCTGCTTTCCGGCGACACTTGGGCTTGCGACAGCCGAAGAGGAAGAGCCGCCGTTCGTGGCCGGGGAATTTGTCAGGGAGTTCGCCGTTGAGTTGGAGGAGGAGGGACATCATGTCACCGCAAGCGGCGCAGCGGGCGAGGGCCGCTGAGGGAGGCGTCTTGGGATCTAGCCATTCCTGTGCGGGTCAGGAAATGTTCCAGGCTCGTTCATTATTGGGCGCGCTGTGAGGTTTTGGAGGGAAATAAATTACTTACTGGCTGACCACCTAACCGACTGATTGAATCATCGGCAGGATCCTTCGAGACATACCCGAGAAGAGTCGTCGTCTCGGTAAACTCTCCTATGTCGGAGTCGCTGTCGTAGTCTGCCATATCTATTCAAGCTGCCGTTGTTTTGCGACTGCTCGAGAGGCGAGTTTGTCGTGGTGGGGCAACAATTTTTTGTGTTTGCGGTGGTGGGGTTTATCTTATCGGGAGCGTTTGGAGGGGCAAATGCATACTCGGTCACATCCACGTCCCTGGTCCATAGTTCACGCTTCCAACAACTCTATGAGGAAATCTTGGAAATTTTAAATGAAACTCAGCTGTACATAGACCAATTTGATCGATTACTTCACGGTTCCTGGCCGAGGCACAGACACAAGTCGTGGAAGCGTTGGTTATCTATCCCAAGCAATCTCTAGGTATTATTTCAAGGTTTAACCTATGGACGCCTAATGCTAGAAACCTTCAATGTTCACTATACTATTTTTTACCGTTCCCTCACATAGAATCACCCGGAGCATCGATGCCACCAGGGCCACCTTGTCTACCCATCTGCCTTGCCTTGAGTATTTCGTCACAGAGCAAAAGATTGGCGGCAATACTAGAGCTGGAGGCGATGCAGTTCCGTAGCACTCGGAAGGAGTCGTAAATACCCTCAAGCTCGGGGTCCATAGGCTCGCCGGTAATAAGATCGAGGCCAACAACATTGCCGTCCGCATACTCGTCCTGGAGTGACGCCACTGCAGGTGATAGATGGGTTAGCATGAGAAATAGGTGGATTGGGGTTGTATCGTAGATTAACTTACAGGCATCCTGAATATCATGACCGGCATTCGCCGCCAACGTCTTAGGAATAACGAGTAGCGCATCGGCAAAGGCAGCCACACCCCACTTGGCCTTACCCTTGACGGTCTTGGAGAACTTGTCGCTCTTGAGGTGAGCCGCGCATGCCACCTGGAAAGCACCACCACCGGGGACGACGCTCTTATCAACAATGGTGTTGTACACGCTCCTCAAACCGTCTCGGACGGCATCGGTAACTTGGGTGATGGTGTGTTGGTTGGGGCCCTTGATGAGGAGGGTAACGGACTTGGGATCCTTGACTTCCTCGATAAACGTATACTTCTCCTCGCCGAGAGTCTGCTCATACACGAGACCAGCCCAGCCAAGGACCTCGGGCGTAAGGTCATCGGCACTGTTTTGCGCGATACCGCCGCACACAAGCTGTAAACGCTCCATGTTCCGCCTCTTGGCTCTCCTGAGGGCGAGGATACCGTTCTTGGCGAGAACATCAAGGGATAGGGGATCGATGCCCTTCTGGTTAATAATGACAAAGTTCTTCTTGGGGTCGTTTCCACACACGCGCTTCTTCAGGTCAACAATCTTCTTCAGCTTGTCATCGACGAATCGGCGCTCGCTCTCAACTAGCTTTTCCCTCTGCTCGGCGCTGGAGTAGAAGAAGCTAGAGTTGATCTCGGTTTTCTCATATTCTAAGCTGACGTTGAGGGTCAGGATATAGGCGTTCTCCACCCTCTTGGGCATATCGGGATGTCGTGCACCGTGGTCGAGGGCGAGACCACGGATAAGTTGAGTGTCGGAGGCGGTCCGGTGCTGCATCTTCATAATCTCAATCATGTGGAGGTCGGGCTTGGCAGGGGCCTGGTAGATGGCGAGCACGGCATCCACGATATCAGGGGTAAGCTTAGTGGCGAGGCTCGAGTTGAGCTTGGTAGCGAGGGCGGTCCTGGCGACGTTGCAGAGTAGCTCGCGGTCGATTTCTCGAGGGAGCTTGAACTTATCAAGGAACTGGGATATGTTAGCCTTCTTCGACCTGTCATGGTGTTATGGGGAAACGGTGATGCACACCTTGAGCGACTCGTTCTTGGCAATCTCGAAACCATCGGTAATGATTCGCGGGTGCAATCCTTCGGAAATGTGCCTTTCAGCCTGCTTCAGAAGCTCACCGACGAGCAAGACAACTGAGGTTGTTCCATCTCCGCAAATATCGTCCTGAGCAGTGGCAGCTCGCGCAATCATCACAGCCGTCGGGTTCTTGATTTGCATCTCTCGGAGTAGCACGTTTCCGTCCTTTGTGAGCTTGATCTATTGAATTTGTCAGTATGCGATATCCCCCCCTTTCTCGCCACATCTCGTCCTGCCATACCTGACCGGCACCGTCAACGAGCCTACAGCACATAATTGTTAGCAAGGGCTGGAAATAGAGTAGTAGCTATCCTCCTTACATTTTTATCGTACCCAGAGGGCCGAGGTTAGACTTGAGGACATTTTGCAGACCCTCGCCGGCACTGATGTTCACTTGGAGAGCTTCACCCCGCCTCTACAACGAAGCTCGTTAGCAAAATGCCATGCACGATGACGCAGACGAATGAAGGCGGGCATTCAACGCACTCTGGATTCGGCCTTGGGGTTGAGTAGTTGAGCTGCAGACATTGTGGATTGCGGATCGACGAAAGAGGCTGATGTGGTGGTGGTGAAGATGGTCCGTTTCGAGCTCTGATGCTGCCTTGACAGCGATGGCGGTTTCTGTGTGTTGTGCGGGGCAGTGCTTGACTCGTTGAGAAACGTAACTTTTTTCTGCCTCGAATCCCGCTAAATTAGGTAAGGCGGTGAGAGACCCGAGTCTTTGGCAACTGGCAACAATTGAGCTTGGTCTCGCAGTGCATCACAGTGCTCAATCGAACTTGTGTGGTCCTCAATTCATTTGTTCAGAATTGCACCGCTCTGGCGGGGTTTGCCCCTCACTCGCTCGATGCACTCAATTGCTGGAATACGGCACTGAGGCGGACCAGCAGGACTGACCCCGCGCCTGTAGCCTGACCCCTCCATCCACTGCCAGTGACGCAGACGCTTCTAGACACCACCCGAACCTGCCCGCTCATTGTGGGCCGTACGATCGTGATCTTATCATGCGAGGGAGCCCAGACTCAAACATGATATTTTAAGTGTCACTTCATTAACCTCATTTTTCCTTGAGGTTTCAATTCGTTTGTTCCGTACTTCACCCTCCTCATCCACACATACTGAAATAATGGCGACTCCAGCTCACATATCTAGCCCGGCTTCTCCGCCCACTTTCAATAACATCCAGGATTCTCACAGACCGGCGACCAGCCTTACGAGATCCGTGCCTCAGGGCATCGGGAACGTGGAAGTTTTGGCTCTAGGGTCATCTCAATTGAAGAATGTTTTATACACTGCCTACCATGAAAAGGGATTCCGTGAGTATCTCGACCATGCCAACAATTGAAAAAAATACCAATGCTCTAACCGTCTTATAGCTCAAAGGACTGCACACATAACCTTGGTTGATTCGTTCGAGCTCGATATAGGTATGCAACTGATGTTGGACAACATATTAACTCCCAGGCCTTATGCTAACTAACATCTGCAGTTGTGAATGCCGTTTTCTTGACTCTCGTTCATGATCATGGAAGGCAGCTCCAAGAAGCCGACTTAGAGGATCTCTGGCAAATTCTCAGTTATGCCTCAGTCAGCAGGAAGGCACACGACAAACTTGTCCAACATCTAAAGAAACTCGCCGCGGCGGCAAAGTCTCTCTCAGCGTGGAATGAGAGCCCGTACTCGAAGTCCGTCCGGTTCGAGGATGAGCCTTCGCGGAGTATCCTCGCAGCCCACATCAACTCTGTCATCCCTGCCGTGGAGGCAGATGCGAAATCGGAAAGAATAGTCGAAACACCGAATCTAGGCCAAGCAAAGGAAAATGATGAGATAAACCGATATGTCGCATCCGCCGCGCCTCTATCACAGCAGGCTAGGCGCGATGTCTGGTCGTCATCCCAAGATTTTTTCGCCACAGGAACGCTATCCCCTGCTTCAAACGACACACTTCCGAATCCTCTGTACTTCAGTGGTCCAAAGGCCCTATACCTCCCGGAAAATCCCCTTGTGGGTTTTCACTTGGCCACCGCTTTCACGCCTCTGACCGAGTTGTCACCCCTACGGCCCCTGATTACCGACGATGAGTCAAACAAAGCCCCCTCATCGGCAAAGGTCTGCTTTACGGAATGGACACATGCACTTGCGGAAGCGTTAGGCCAGACTTTGACGCTCAGCCTCGTGTATGCCGACCCGCATTCCTATCTCGATTCGCTACAGCACCTTGTCCTGGGCGGCCAGGATCCGTCTCACTACCGGACAGCGTACTCCTCGGGACCGCTTCAAATCAGTTCTGCCGCCGTGAGGGAGTTTGACGTGATTGATGCTGTCCATGTCACCGGGAATCGATTACGCATATTCCTGACTCTGGCGTCTGCTTCGCCCTTGCTCAAGAAGCAGCCCTGGGCAACCGTTTTCACCGAGTTCAACATACGGATGGGCGAGATGAGAGAGAATCCCCTTGAGGATATCCTCTATGGTGATACACACTCCATGTGCCTCTTTCTAGGACTCAGTCCTCCGGAAATCATTACCAATTCTAGCTCTACCTCGATTGTCGACGACGTCTTGCTCGGCGTTGAAAATGGAGTCGCGCTTGGAAACCAGACAAGTCCAATTTACTACCGCCTTTCCTGGAAGCACAATTATGCAGTATCGGGCGAAGCATTCCCGAACCTACTCAACATGGCGGTCGACCATCTCTTCGATTTCTTGATGGAGCTCGATCACAAGATGTATGATCTGGGCCAGCGGCACTTTGAGAATCTCCGGACTAGAGGGCCCAATGGGCTATACAGGATCGGCCTCCTTGCCCCGTTTATCCAGGCCGCATCAAGACATGTCGACTTCTCAGCGACGGATCTTTGCAGAAAACTGTTGGATCAAGCGCCGATGGAGGGGAGACGAGCCGGAATATCAGAAGAACTCCCGGAACTTGCGATCCAACTCCATACTAGGGGCATCTATTCAGCCCCTTATCTAGTGGAGCCGGTATCTCTCACGTCCGAAGACGATGCGTTGACCCTTCCGAATGTGGCCGCGGTCAATGTCGTTGTGGATGACTACAGCCAAACGCAAAACTTCTTCGAGGTCGCCGAGCTTGACACCAAGTCTATCTTATTTGAAGCCCGAGTTATTCACGGCCCCTCCAAATTCGATCTCTTCAGAGATCTACAGGTCATATCAGCTAGCGCTCTAGAAACCTCACTTTCGTCGAACCCACTGGACTTCAAAGAGAATAGCCTGAGGATTCGCACCGGTCCAACCAAGCACACCATCTTCTCATTCTGGGTGCCAACTTCAATCCTTACCAGCGACGATGTAGAGATCGAACTCATTGGCTCTCCCCATCCTGTCGTCGATACCATGTACGGTATCACAATTGCCAGAGGCAGACTGTCTGGTTCACTGGCTGGATCCGAGCCAAGCTTTGTCGTCACTCCACAACTGCCGACGTCTACAGAAGACGCGATCGCTTTCAGTCGCAACCCTCCCGTCAAGCAAGCTGCTCCCCCCACGAAACCACAAGACGCGGTAGATTGGCAAGAGCCCGTTTCACTCCAGTTTGTGGCAGACGACAAGGTCGGTACCGTCGTTGCTCGCCAAATCCTTCATTCTGAGAAGGGCAGGCGACTACTTACCGAGAAGGCGCCAATCACTCTCAGGCAGTCAAACCCCTTCTCGATTGACATTGTATTTGGCAAGAAGAAGGATGAAACGATTTACACCATCCAGTATCCAACAACGGTCACGACTGTGGGTAGTAAGACGAGGATCGCACGTAAATCGGGTTATGTCGAAGTTCTTGCCAAATACCCCACCCATGGAGTTACCCCAGCTCTCGCGGATTTGGTATTCCCCTCCACGTTGAGTCCGGACGCAGTACCCGTTCCTTTGAACTTGCCAGCGCTGAATCTGGACAGCTTACCGGCCCTTGATCTTTCGGATGAAGCAGCTAACAAGTGGATTACGACCCTGACATCCTTCCAGTTCTCATCCAGGGAAAGAGGTGAGCGGGAGCAAGCGAACGAGAAGACGGGAATGACCAACTCTACAAGGGTCAACTTCAAAGAATCACTCTTCTCCATGTTTATGACTTCCACAGGTCTCCAAGGCGGCCAGACTGGCCTGTTCGCACTTAATCAACCGGGCGAAGATGGCGTGCACATGCTCATCTTCGTCTCAGCCGTGCGCCTCGACTGCGCCTCCAACTCCGTCGTCCTCGACGCGGCCGTGATGCCCATGACGACCGACATGCTCAAGAATCCTGAAATCGAGGGCTTCCTGCTCCTCCTGCGGACCCTGGAGATCTGCAGCCTCGACGTCGACGAAGATGAGCTCAAGACCTGGAAGAAGGCCCTCCCCGCGTTCGCCGAAAGGTGCCGCACGTGGGAGCACCTCCCCACCTGCGAGTACAAGGCTCCCAACGCCACCATTCCCCTCAGCCTCGAAAAGGGTGGGCGCGTCCTCTGCAGCTGCGGTAAGGGAGAGATTCCAGAACACTTCCTCAACCTCCCTGGATGGCGCGAGACGGCTTCCAAGTACGCCGTGCGCATGGCTATTAGCCCGGCGTTCGCGTGTCCGCTCGTCGAGCGCACGGTGGACTTTGGGCCGTTGATGCCTAGGGAGCTCGATGTTGTCCGGTGTAAGTCGTGTGGGAAGAAGGAGTCGGATTTGGAGGCCGGGGAGAAGTTGAAGAGGTGTACGCGGTGTTTGAAAGTTTGGTATTGTTCAGGGCAGTGTCAGAAGAAGGATTGGAAGAAGCATCGTTTCGAGTGCAAGGAGGCAGAGGAGCACAAGGAGAGCTAGAGCAAAGAAAAAGATGAAAAAAAATAGACTATGGCGAGAGTTAGAAACGAGTTTGATTTTAAGAGAATTTACTAGGATCTGTAAAACAATACATGTTTAACGTCACAATGAAGCTTTCTACATTTTCGTCCGAGAACAGTATTTGCCAAATACCAATTCCAATTTGCAATTCCCAATATCTCTATTTCTCTACCCGAATTCCCCAGAAGGCCACATAAGAACAAGGACAAAGAAGGAAAACGAAATTCCGAAAAAGAAGAGAATCTCGCTCCTCGAATCCAATTTCTCATACGCCTCCCTCACGAAAAGAGCAAATCGAAACAAAACACCAAAGTTGAAGAACCTCCCCAATTAAAACGTTTCCATCTACCGAACCAAAATCCACTGGCCTCTTCCTTTTTTCCCCATAAGCCCAGTCCCATATAAAAGGAAGAAAAAGACGACAAGAATCCCAAGTTGGCGCAAAAAGAAATCGAGGGTCGAAATAGAACTCGAGTTGAAAGGCGGAGGAAGGGAAATAAAACAATCGGGAACCTCCCACATTTCCGGTCACCGTTATACAAATTTGGTAGTGATACATATTTTCTGACAACATGAGGAGGAGAAATCCGGTCCGCTCCAAGGAAATTTCGGACAAGTTGAGCGGACGAAGGGTCGAATACGAAGTCGGGTGCTGATTACGGGTTGTCGAAAGAGAAGAAAGGCAAGTCTATGTTCGTCCTGGTTTTGCGCGTAAGGGTCGAAATCAAAACATGGGGCTGGGGATAGTAGATATGGAGCTTCATGAGCAAAAGGGGCCGTAACGTCATCGCTGGAGTAGTACCGGGGGAGTTGTCGGAGCGAAAAGGAGGATGAAAGATCGAGATGGTAGGGGTCGTATGATGAAGATTAAGGAAGATGTGTTGCGAGAAAGAGTCGAATACAGGAAACGAGACTATGGCGGCGAAATTTCATACGAAAGAGAGAGGTAGCCCATAGGAGGTAAGGAAAAAGCGCCTCAAATGGACACTCTCAGCTTCCGAAGAACATTTCGTTCTCCGCATTCAACATGCTCACGGCGTATTCCTCATCAAACTTGCTCATCATAAACATGGACGGATCCCTATCCAAAGGAAGCAATCTCTCATCGTTCGTAAACGCCTTGAGGAGCATCTCGTCGTCCTGCTCACCGATGCCCACCGTCAACGAACCATTGAGATTCTGGCCCGCCGAGGTAATCGGGACAAAGGCAGACAGGTTCGAGTCGTCAGTGATGGACGTGTTCGGCTCGACGTCGAAGAGACGACTAGGCGGCGGAGACGAGGACTGCGAGAGCTCGGGCGGCTCGTTGAATTGGCTCGCGATGCTCTTGGCTGGCGATTGTGGATGGGGCGGTAGCGCTTGCGGAGGTTCCATGATGGCCTCGGGCGAGACGTACGAGTGGTGGCTCTCGGGGGAGTTGGCGTATTGTTGGAGATTGGAGGTATCGGCGGCGGGGAGAGTGGCCATCTGGTGCTGACCGGGGGCGGGGCCACCAAGCATGGGCGGCACCCCGTTGATTGTGGAATTGTCAATGGCGACGTCCATCAGGTCGAAGCCGCTGCTGTCCAGCATGTCAAAGTCGTTCCGAGGGGAGCCAGGCGCCGAGCTTGCGTCGGAGTAACCGGACTGCGACGACATCGAGCTGATGGACAGGTTCTTCTTTCGCGTGCGTGTCGCCTTGTCGACCCTCGTTTCCATGTCCGGGCGGTGTTTCCTCGGCCTGCCGCGCTTGACGACCTTGCGCACGATGCCGTCAAAGGCACCGATGCACATGCCTCTTTGTCTGTGTCGGGTAAGGGCGTCGTGGCGCGCGAAGCTGTTTCCGCACTCGCAGGGGTACGGCTTGATGCCCGTGTGGATCTTTGCGTGGCGCTTGAGGTCGTGTTGCCGGACGAAGCACTTCTTGCAGGTTGGGCACTGGTACTGACGGTCGTTGAGGTGGGTTTGGACGTGGGATTTGATGTTCTCCTTGCGGCCGAAGCGCTTGCCACAGCCTTCGTAGAGACATAGCCACTTGTTGTCGACGGGATCAGGGCCTTGGATGTAAGTCGCGATATCCTCGATCGTGATGCCCGTCTCGGTGCGCGTCTCTTCAATGTTGATATCGGCGATGCTTGCAGCACTGGCGATGCTGGCGAGAGAGTCTGTCCGGCGGTGAGGAGAAGCTCGGCGGGAAGAATGGGATCGGCTAGGGGAGTTTGGTTGGGATACGGAGTCGTGAGGTCGGAGATCAGGGAGATTGTCAAAGGGGCTAGGCTGAGGGAGATCAGGGTTCGCCATGTCTGGTATTCCGTCGACCATGCCAAAGTTCATGCCATCGTAACCACTCCGGATCTTCATGAACTCGTGGCTAAAGTTGTTCATGTCCATGAAGTCATGGCCGCCAGGGATGACGGCCATACCGTGGAAGTTTGTGGTCTTGTAGTCGGGCATGGTGTTGGCTCTCTGGGGAAGAGGGCCAGCGGGGGCAATCCTCTGGAGTTGTGGTTGTTGATGAGGCTGCTGCTGTTGCTGCTGCTGCTCTTGTTGCTCGGCCTGCCTACGCATCTCATCGAAAACTGTCGACTTGTGCTGAGCGGACCTCCTTGCCGGCTTGATAGTCTCCTCCATGGACTCGTCGTATCCGTCGCTAAAACGATTCGGTCTAGGAGGCTGCTCCTGGTTCACTTGAACTTGGGTGGCAGCAGCCTCAGTCTGGGGTGTGGGGAGACAATCTACCATGCTTCGTTAGCTGTCTCAAGTCTGCGGTGGCACCTGGGGCTCGTCGGACAACGTACTGTTTACATTCTGGGGTGGAGGTGTAGAAGCCCTCTGAGTTTCCTCGTTCAGATTTTCGAACTTGGCTACCCGATCCATGATTCCGTTGCTGATACGCCTTACAGTCCGCCTACCAGCGGATGCCTCTCCCTCAGACGTCCAGCCCTGAGCCTGCACAGGGTTCTCCTGGAAGTTGACGAAGGTGGGTGTGGAGAGGGCACTGTTGGCGGCGAAGAGTTCGTTAGAAGCAGCCATGCTATTCTCGAAATTGGCGCGACTCTTCTGCATGATCAAGTACTGATCGAAGGGGATAGAATTGGGATCGAAGCAGTTCGGATCGAATCTCTGAGCGTGAGGATTTCCATGGACTGACACGAGAAAGTCCTCATGGGACGATATCGTTGGGGGTGCTGTTGCTGGCTGTGCTTGAGTTGTTCCAGTCATGGCGTAGGCATATTGCGTGCCCGGGCCTACCTGGAGGCATTGCTGCTGCGCTTCTCGCAGAACATGATGCTGCGTAGCTGTTAATCCTGTGTTAGTAGTGGTCATACTTACCGTTGTGAAGTCCTGCCTGGGTCCCGCGGGTGATGGTGTCGCCGTCGTCGCCGAGGCCGTCGACCGCTGCCTTATGTGTTGCCTCCTGGTATCGAGGCTAAGACCGCGGCGATGGCCTCCGGCAGGCCGTCCGTTGCTGTTGGTGTTGTTGGTGTTGATGTTGTTGCTGTGGTTGGGGGGCAGGTTCTTCTGGATCTTCACTGTTTCAAAGGCCGACGGGGTCGAGTTCTGCCGCCTATGCTGCCGCCGGCGCTGGGCGATGGTGGGCATGGCGGCCGAGTGAAGACCTGTCGTCATCGAGGGATTGGATAGCATCTCTGTCGTGGGGGATAGTCGAGTCCGGAAGGGGGGAAAGAATTGTCGTCGGTTGTTGTCGTATAATTGTCAAAATGGGTAACCTAATGGTCCGAAACTTGTTCCCCCAAGCTCCGTCAGCGTTCCTATTCTTTCTTGAGAACCACGAGAAGCTCCCGTTCAGAGATTCATTCATACCTCTCGCAGCGCAAGCCAGGCTGCCGGGCTAAAACGTTGAGATCGTGTTTGCGCCCAGTTGCAGTGGATGTATTGACACAAATCAAACTTTGATGGGATTCAGTGCCTTGTTAAGGCGATGAGAAATGTGTTTGGAACCCTTTCTCAGGAGAAGAGTATCGCTAGTTGACGGAGGATTCTTGAATAGGCCGTCCTCTGCGGTATCAGATAGTCAATGGGATCGATTTGAGATGGTGTTAGTGTATCTTCTTCAGCAGTTCAGATGAAGGGATACACCAGCAGTTTCTTTTCGAAGAAGTGTGAGATGCAAGCTCCTTTGGGAAAGCAAGGTAGTGTGCAATGGTGTAGTGGAGTAACTTTTTGCAGTTGGTAGGGAACTGCAAAATTCGGGGGTAGGATCGTGTATCTAAAGGACAGAGAGGCAAGGTTAGCTTGGTAGGCTGAGTGCGCTGGCGAGCGAGGCTGTTTCCGTGATTGTTGACTTGGCCCAGTCGCCACGGCAACGGCACATGTGAAGACAGGCGCCGTCTCTCAGCGTCTCTCAGCGTCCCGCCTCGACTGCTGATTGGTACACGGTGTACCTGTGCACAAGAATACTACAAGCCCATAATACGAAGTACACAGTGTACATTGATCCTTCCGTTGCTGCGCAAGCTCCAATCAGCTGGTACCAGCCGCTCAGACCAGGCCAACCAGGCACCCGAACAAGGGTCCTTTCCGTCTTCGGTTAGAATGCGCGCCATTTTCGGGCCTGCAATTTGACGCTAGAAACGGACCTCCCCAATCCACTCCTGCACGAGTTCTCGGACTGCCCTGGATATTTGATACAAAACTTACGAAGTATGGACTCCTGTTTCATCCGGAAATGCACCTCTTGATCGTACAACCATGGAGCTCTTCAGATGATCGTCTTCCCTGGGATACCATTTTTTTTTTTTTTTTTTTTTGTTCACCATCACGCAGTGCAGACCCTGAAGGAATATTCCGGCCCGTCTCTGTTCGACGTCTCTCAGCTTTGTGTTTTGTACAAGTACAGGGAAGCTTGAAAGTCGACCGTTCGTCTGAGGGCCAGAATCTTCAATGCCGATGGCGCCTGTTAAGATAGCCGGCATAGCACAAGCTTCGATGGTGTCGTCATCTCCCCTACTCCCTGCGACAAGATAACGATGGAATGAGGAGTCTTGGGATATATTGCAATATATTTGCACCATCAATCTGAGGACGAGATATCGCATCATAAAGTGCGATCTCCAAGACGGGATATATTCTAGTAGTTTCGAGCTCACCGCTCGCCAAAATGCTCCTCTGTGTTCTTTGTGCGTAGTTTCCTGTTCCGGCAATCTGGGACAGAGTCGGCAGCCTTGCATTTCATCCGGAGCCGATCGGGTCTGCCCTCGCGCTTGCATAAGTTCGTCTCAAGGAAAAAAAGTTTATTCAAGTCTTGTGAATGCTCGGCGAGTCCTCGTTGTGCCAACCCTTGAGAAACAATCATCTTTGTCTCAGAGGAATCCACCGTATTTTATTTTTTTCCCTCCAGACCCTGTCTTTCCAAGCTAGTAAACAACACCCTGCTGAGGCTTCATCTTCGGCCCTTTCCCACAGAGCCGGTCATGTTTCCTCTTGTGAGATTCCCATTTCTGGCTTTATCCGCCCCTTGCCCTAGCAACGCCGCGGGGTGCAGGACGCATGCCACCATATCGTGTGCTGCTATGATAGATGGCGTTTTATAGATGGGGTTCCCCCCAAGTTTGGCTTCGAATCGGACAGCAGTATTTTTTTCTCCATCTTCTTCCAATTGGGTGCATGCCAACTTGAATAAGCTCCTGCTGCCGCTGCTCCACCCGGTTGATATCCTTTGCAAAATCCCAACTCGTCCTTCGATCTTGAACCCCTCCTTCCTCAACATGCGGCCATTCCCAGTTGGGCCATGAGGTCTCCGCCGCGTCATGAGCATTACTCTCGCCAGCCATCGAAGATGCTGGAACTTGCTGCTGTCGCGGGATGGGGACGATAAGATGGACGAAATCTTGTATGTGGAAACGAAAAGGTCGACCAAAACATTGGCAAGAAGCGGGATTTCACCGAACTACGGATTAGATTTCACCTCTTTCTTGTTTCATGCTCCTGGTGAGGTGGCGGCAGTCGTTCGATGCGATATTGTTTACTTAACGATCAGAGATATATCCACCTGTTAGGGAGCCATTGGATAGTCTCGTGGCGACGAGGGGGGATTTCATCTCGGTCTCGGCGGGGATGATGGACAGACGAGGAGACGAGGGATGCCGATTTCGGCCTTTCTTGGACAAACTCATCGACTTGCACAGTCCGGATGGCCAAGCCTACCTAGAAGCAAGAGGAGGAATATCACATGAAGATGTCAACACACATCCGGTGGGAAGGGGCACTGGTTGATCTGTCTCGTGGTGTAAACGAGCATGAAAGCGTTGAAATGAGGTCAAGTATGTGCAGAATACCCATATCCCCAGTATTGAACGAATCGGGCTATTCGAGCAGGAATTTCTGTCACAGGCTAGATCTGACTAGGTCGAATCTTTTTCTATTTCCTTTTCCTACAAGAGTGTTTGAACGCAGGCTTCCTTCGCTGCCAATGCTCCTCGTTGCACTGACAACACCATAACCAATTTTGACGAGAATATCGACTTTCCTCACAGTTGTTTTATATGGCCCAAGTCTTTAGGAGGAGGAGGAGGGGGGTTCCTTCGTCTGACCTCATGAGTCGAGCCTGCCGCAATGATTGATACTTGCAACATTTGAGGAAGAATTTGAATGTTCACGGAAGATATCTTGACATTTGAGCTGAGGATGCCTCCTGATTTCTTCTCACTGCTCATCACATCTCCCAAGATGGCAGGTCAGAAATGAGCACCTACCGCATCTCGGAGGCTTCATGAGGTGAGAGACTGAGGGATAAGACAAAGAGCGCTCGAGTCAATCCAACCGAGATGTCGCTTTGATAGATGATCCATGATACACATTGAATCGGTCATCAACTCCTGTTGTTCTTCTTTCCTGTTTCCTGTTTTCTCCTTCTGCGAGCAGTCGATTCCGGTAAAAATTGGTTCTTGTCAGAAAATGGCGTTGCTCACCGTGGGAACGTGCCGTAGCAATACATCTTTACACCTTTTACTCATCTCAAATCTTCTCGAAAGACGTGCCAATGAACGAGGAGTAGGATTTCCTCGCCAGTTGACTGCGGATTTCCTTCTTCCTGGCATTTCATTTTGTATGAGGCGGAATCTGTGCCACGCTGGCAAGAGCCCCATCAGTCTTAAATACGAACTTCAATCTCCAGAGAAAAGTGAGGTTTCTTTGGGCACTGCAGCTTGACGTCGATGTGGGCAAGGTACTCTGTAATTCCGGCTCCGCAGCTGGAAGCCTCGGAAATGTTTCCGGAGCCCTTCCCATTCTTGAGCGCATAGACTCAGCTCATGAGATCGTACGAAAGCAGACCTCGGATGACTGGAAAACTCCACACAGATTCACGCCATTCAAGCAGCTTGCACTCAGGGCTGAAGAGACCGTGAGACTTGACAGCCACCTCTGACAGGGTGGCGATGATTAAGCTGGATACAGGGGGCTTTGCAGCCAATTGTCCAATTATTTCTCTGTCATACATTACAGGTCCACTCCTGCACCGCTCTTCTCGGAGGCTAACAGGGAAATCGAATCACCACGACAACAAACCGGACCAGTAAACGCGCCATTGCCGAGAATTTTCCCACGCCAATCCGCAGCCACTCTTACCTCACACTCCCCTTCGACCTCGACTTTGACAACTTCACACTGCAACTGGTCCCTTTCCTGGCTAGCCTATCGCCTTGCAGGAAATCTCTTGGACGAACGTGGTTCTTGCGTCCAGGTGTCATTCCACAGCTTCTTTTTTTTTCCTCCCCTGCCATAGCAAGGATTGATATTATCCATTGAATTTTGTTGCTATCCCTAGCATCCACGTTATTGTTGTCTCTTCAAGGCCAACAAACAAAACCTCACTCTCCTGAATTGCTTTGGTGATCGATCAGTCAACTTCAGAAAGCTCACGACTGGCTCGATGTCAACCACTTTGAGGGGAACTCCAAGTCGGTCTCAGGGCCGAGGTGCAATCCCGTTTACGGGGAGCCCAGCTGGCTCTAGCATCCCAAGGCCTGTTGGTGACCATGTTGGCGGTGGTAGTGACGTGGGAACGGGAACCTCTGGTGTCAGCGCAAGTAGGCAAAAGCAGAGCAAACGAGATGAGGTAAGCAGCTCTCACCACACTCACTACGCATACCATCGAGACGATTGTCTCTGAGTCGACTCGATAATAACTTGTCAAAATCTGGAAACAGGCTATTCGTCGAAAGCTGGAGAACGATCTCTCCAAGAAGAAGAACCTGGCAACTCGTGCCCGGCACTCCCGAAAAGCTCCTCCCGGCACCGTTCTTGCCCTGAAACCGAGCCAGGCTCTCCAGATCAAGCCTTCGACGACCGTTGCCGAGGCCGCCCAGCTCATGGCCGCCAAGCGAGAGGACTGTGTTTTGGTCACCGACGATGATGATCGCATTGCGGGAATTTTCACGGCCAAGGATCTTGCCTTCCGGGTGGTCGGTGCTGGCCTCAAGGCCAACAACGTGACGATCTCCGACATCATGACCAAGAACCCGCTTTGCGCCAGGACCGATACGAGTGCGACCGATGCGTTGGATCTGATGGTGCGAAAGGGCTTCAGGCACCTTCCCGTCATGGACGAGAACCAAGACATCTCCGGTATTCTCGATATCACCAAGTGCTTTTACGATGCGATGGAAAAGCTGGAGAGGGCCTATTCGTCGTCTAGGAAGTTGTATGACGCGCTAGAAGGTGTCCAGTCCGAACTAGGAACAAGCCAGCCTCAGCAGATTATCCAATATGTCGAGGCTCTCCGATCCAAGATGTCTGGTCCTACCTTGGAATCGGTCCTCACTGGAATGCCACCTACTACGGTTAGCGTCCGCACGTCGGTGAAGGAGGCTGCCCAGCTCATGAAGGAGAACCACACGACCGCCGTCCTTGTCCAGGACCAGGGTGCCATTACTGGTATCTTTACTAGCAAGGACGTTGTTCTTCGTGTCATTGCTCCTGGTCTGGACCCGACCAACTGCAGCGTCGTCCGTGTGATGACCCCCCACCCCGACTTTGCGCCCATGGACATGAGCATTCAGCAGGCGCTCAGGAAGATGCACGGTATGTTGGCAGTGGCGTCTACTTTGTCTATCTTGAAGTACTATTCTCTAACAATTATGTGCCTTGGTATCTAGATGGACATTACCTCAACCTTCCCGTTATGAATGATTCGGGCGAAATTGTCGGTATGGTGGACGTGCTCAAGCTCACCTACGCTACCCTCGAGCAGATCAACACCATGCAGAGCGCCGATACCGAAGGCCCTGCTTGGAACAAGTTCTGGCTCTCCCTCGACAACGAAACCGAGTCCGCCTTGTCTGCTGAAGGTGGTAGCCTCCACCACACACACTTGGGCTCTCGAATCATGTCCCCCGATCTCACCAGGGACCGCCCCGGTGACAGCCTCGCACCTGGCGACTCTGCATCCCACGCCGGACTTGAGTCTCCCCCACGATCTTTCGCTGGCGTTGCCCCTCCCACTGCCGCCACGCCATTTGCCTTCAAGTTCAAGGCACCCTCTGGTCGAACTCACCGTCTACAAGTGGTTGCCTCCGAAGGCATTGCCGCTTTCGTCGAGGGCGTGAATGCCAAGCTTGGTAGCGAGATAGAGACCATTGGTGGAAGCCCTACCGTGGAGGATGGTAAGGTTAGCGGCGGTTACGCCTTGAGCTATCTTGACGACGAGGGCGACTCTGTGTCCATCACGACGGACAACGATCTCTTGGAGGCTATTCTGCTTGCTAGGCAAAACAGGAAGGACAAGGTCGACTTGTTCGTTCATGATCCGGAGAAGCCTCCTGCAGCCCTTCCCATCCCCGCCGAGTCCTCCATTGCTACTCCCGTGGAATCTATCCCATCTGGTCTCCGCGAGCGTCGCAGGGCGCAATTTGACGAGGATGACGAGGAGTCCTATGATGAGTCGGAGGAAGACCTTCTCCCTAGGAAATCGAGGAAGAGTCGGCAGGCGCCCGTCCCCGAGCAAGTCATTGCCGGCGTTCCCAACGAGCTCCTTCTTCCCGGTGCTATTGTAACTTTGGCCGCTGTCATCGTCGGTGTCTTTGTCATCTCCAGGGCTACTAGCCGATAAATTGAATCCGGGAGGTAAGGCTGTTGGGACACTTCGGGGGTGTATGAATGAAGTTGCATAATGCTAGCGAGTCGGCGTATACCTTGATTCTTGTATCGAATATTACAGTGTATGCAGTGTATTTGTAGACTGCTGGTTTATTGTTTTTTTTTTATAATGCCTAAATAATTCAAGTTTGTCTGCTACAAATATACTCCTCTACTTTCGTTTGTCGATACAAACTTGTTTGCATCTTTTAGTAAACCGCACTAATTGAGCGAGTGCCCAAGTGCCTCCAAAAAATCCAGAGACAAAGGCTATGCAAGAAGGTTTGTGCAGGAAGTTGAGACTTGAAGAGCTACGAGTCGTCGTGACCCCCAGCGCGATTCCAGATCAGCCCATCTCACGTGGTCACGTGATGTCAATTTTTGGGCTGGAGGTGGTCTGTGACTTGCCGAGCAAAGCTCAAAATTTCGAAGTTCGATCCGCCCAGCTCGAGACATTGGGGGGTGCAATCATTTTCAGTACCAACCTGCAGCCATGATTTTGAGAAATGCTGGCGTACGGCATTGTAAGTTAGAGGGATCGCTGAATTATATTCTGAACTCTGCTGACCCAATTGGCAGGCCGGCGGGTTATGTCGACGCCGATTGCGCGAACATGCGTCCGATGCATCGCGACCGAAAGCTCTGCTCCCCCGACAGTTAATAACCGCGGAAATCCCCTGGAGATAATCAAGCCTCCCAATCCGAGAGCGAAACACCAGGCGAGAGGAATCCAGAAATCAGACACCCGAGCAATTGGTTCCGATGTCGAGCAACGATACGCCCCCGGCCTCCTAATCAAGAACCCCCTTCCGCCGAAGCACATCACCCTCGAGCGACTGATGGCGGCACAGACACACATGGGCCACCATGCGTCTCTCTGGAACCCTGCGAACTCTCGATACATCTATGGTGTGAGGCAGGGGATTCACATCATCTCCCTTGAGACGACCGCTGCGCATCTGCGACGTGCGGCGACGGTGGTCGAAGAGGTGTCCTACCGTGGTGGTCTCGTGCTCTTTGTGGGCACGCGTAGGGGACAGATGGAGATCGTCACCGCTGCGGCCAAGGAGGCGAAGGCGTGCCATCTCTTTACGAAGTGGACGCCCGGCTCGATCACCAATAGGGACATTATCCTCAGGGATAGGCTGGTCAAGATCGTGAATGAGCACGACAGTGACCTCCCTGGATTTGAGAGGCATCTCAACCAGACGAGGCCTTTGCTGCCTGATCTCGTTGTGTGCTTGAACCCTCTGGAGAACTATACGCTGCTCTACGAATGTGGACTTGCTAGCATTCCTACCATCGGTGTCATTGATACCGATGCCGACCCTTCTTGGGTTACCTACACCATCCCCGCTAACGACGACAGGTAAGGGTTTCCTTGAGCCACCCGAGTCAATGCCTCATTTACGCTAACACTTGTTCTCCTCAGTCTCCGATCCGTTGCGTTCATTGCCGGCGTCCTCGGCCAGGCCGGCAAGCAGGGACAGAAGAGACGACTAGCCGCAGCAAGGGATGGCAATGTCACCTGGAGGACACCCGACGACATCACCAAGTTCATCAAGGGTATGCACGCAAGGAGAGGCGAGATCCTGTCCTCGCTCATCGACAAGGAGATCATTGGTGGTCTCAAGGAATCCGCGCCGGAGAAACTCGTATCTAAGGCGGACGAAGAACTTCTACAAAAGATTGCCGAGGAGGATTCCCTGCCTGATGAGCTTGCCGATGAGGAAGATGACCTTATCAAGGAGCTCGTGGCTAGCAGTCGGGAGATGGATGCGCTTAGTGAGGAGGAGAGCAAGTTGCTCGAGACCGTCATTGCGGAGGAGGGAGAGAGCGAGACGCAGGTGAATGAGAAGATTATGTCCAAGGTGGGCGTCGAAAAGGCGGTGGAGGAGGGCAAGGCTGGTGAAGAGAAGGCTGCTGGCGAGGAGAAGAAGCCTGCTAAGCCCGAGTAAGGGCTAGTGTATTATGTGTATTTATACGAGTATTATTGTCGTGTATGTGATAATAAGAATATAGAAGTGGGCTTGGACTGCTATCTCCCCGTCTTTTGGTCTGTCCATGCACTCCCGAAATCGCTTCCAAAAGCCGCATCTAGGCCATCCCAGCGGTACCGAGGCTTGCACAGAAACTCGACCGATGTCTACTCCAAAATATCCGACTCTCGAAGTACAATTTGCCGTTCCTGCCGTTGTCGCCTCATCAAGCATTTAGCTGGTGCCTGGGAGTCTTAGATAAGCACGTCAAAATCGCCAAAAGAAACATTGAAAAAATTCTTTTGTTGCAATGTGGCGCCCCGTTGCGGCTTCCCTCTATTTTTACCCCTCCACCTCCGTCGAATTAACCTTGGGAAGGAACGCGGGCTGGAAACTTCGCAACAGCGAAGATCTCGTCACCAACAAAACATCAATCACGACCCAAGCTTTGAGGCACACACCACACTAAATCCCCGACGCCCACACGCCCATCCCAACCGTGCATCCGACCCCGAATTGGGCGCGCATAAAGTTTTTTTTTTTTTTTTGCCCCCCTTCAGGGCCCAGCTGAGCAAGGCCCCCCCCCGCCTCTTACCCCGCGGCGTTCTGCTCCGCGGCGTTCAGCTGGTGGACCCCGCGCTCCAAACCGGATAGGGACTTACCCCTTCCATCCGAATTGTTTAGTACATTGTAAGAACAACCCATCACATTTCCTGTGGTTGGAGTGCTTTTATTTGGGGAATCAGATGGAGGTTGCTGTTGGGGGTTTTTGGGGTCTGTTCTTAGCAGTACCCTGCCAGATCGGGGGAGTTGTACCTGGAGTGAAAGATGATTTACTTGTTCTTTCTTGGATGCAAGTGAACTAATTTGCTCTAGTATGGGGACCAGTCCCTCGGCTGTCGTGTGACGATATCGCAAGACACACTTTGGAGACATTTGGAGACAAAAACCAAGAGATTGTAGGGATAGCTTCTTCTGTGGACAAGATGCCGGCCATGCTAGATGACCCGGACACCCCGACGATCTACCGCACGTCGGGGGAGCCTCCGTATCCAGATCCGAGGAACCCGACTCTGCCGCCCGGTGTGGAGATGTACGAGGTGACCCTCCGTGATCGCCAGACCGTCGCGACGATTGTCCCGTTTGCCGCGTACGAGCAGGTCCCCCGCTCCTTGCTGGCGTATCTTAGCGACCAGCTCAACAAGGAGATTGAGGGTGGAGACACTTACCCGATGCTGGAGACCATGTCCGTTGACAAGTTCGCCAAGTATTGGTTCCAGAATTTCGGCGCCATCATGTTACTGGGAAGCATTGATGACATCGCAAAGGCTGATGCTGAGAAGAAGGACTGGGTGAAGGCCTGTCTGGGGAGCTTCTACATCAAGCCGAACTACCCCGGGCGAAGCAGCCATGTTTGCAACGCCGGATTTCTCGTCACCGACCTGTCTCGAAATCGAGGTGTAGGGAGGCTTATGGGCGAAGCGTACCTGGACTGGGCGCCAAAGCTGGGGTATACTTACTCTGTCTTCAACCTAGTGTATGAGACCAACGTTGCATCTTGTCGAATTTGGGATGCCCTTGGCTTCAAGCGCATCGGCCGCGTAAAGGGCTGCGGGAACCTAAAGTCCTATCCTGGCCGTTACATCGACGCTCTCATCTATGGCCGAGACCTCGTCGGTCCTGATGCCGAGGAGCTTCAGTCGGAGGAGCGCTTCGACAAAATCAAGTTTTATCTGAAATATGGTAAATACCCCCCAGGGGCTGACCGAGCCGAGAAGTCTCGACTGCGCGCGGCCGCAACCCACTATAAACTTGTCGACGGCGACACCCTTATGCACGGCGACAAGGAGGTTATTGCGGACCCGTTGAAACAGTTCGAAATTGCGAAAAAGGTTCACGAGGAGAACCACGCGGGTATAAACCGGACAACTACCACGATTCGGGAAAAATATCACTGGCGTAGTATCAAGGACACGGCTACCGAGGCAATTAAGAAGTGTGAAAAATGTTTGCGCAACAGGAAGGCTGCAGGAACCGTGCAAGGGAAAGCATCGGGATCGGTTAGTCCTGCGTCGGCTGAGAAGGATCAAGATAAGTCGCCGTTCGATGAAACTCCCGAGGAGGACCCCCTCGCAAACGCACACCTGCTCCACGAAGACCCGTACGGAACGAATGCCATATCAGTTTCCCTTGCAGCGGCGGCAGCGGCGGCTGCTGCTGTCCAGGATCCAATGTCTCATCAAGGCGCCCAGCTCGGCCACGACCCCATGCAACACCACCACGCAGATCTTACCCACGCCACACTGCCGCCCTCGAACTTGCTCCAACCCCATGATGCGGTATACCAACCTATCGACCCGCGTATCATAGCCGCCGCGGCGCATCATAATCCATTTAACCCGCACACGGATACGGATTTCCAGGCCTTGTTGAACGACTCGGATATTTCGTCGCCGCACGATGTAAATGAGGACACGGCTGCTGTTGATAGGGACATGGATATGTTTGTGCGACAGCATGCGGATGAGCCGGATGAACACGAGCGGGATGACCAGGACCACGTTATGGATGGAGTCGGGGTTGTGTCGCCCCATGAGAAAGGAGTTGGGGAGAAGGGTGTCGATGGTAATATGTTCGGTTTCGTCAAAGACACTGGCTAAACCTTGAGGCTTGGAGGGGTGGTTTTTAGTGTTAGCGTGTTTTAGTTCGTTGCCTCATCGATGCGGAGTCTTTCCTTTGTGTTGCATCTGCATACTACTGGCATTTCATATCTTCCTGTTATATAGTTCACTTATGAGACCCTTGGGTACATGCCTCTTCGCTTTCCTGGTCGTTGTCCCATCCCACATCCAGGATAGGGCGGACTTTTCCTTTAACGTCAGTCTTAATAGCACTTCCTTCACTTATTAGAAATATCTTTTACTTTTCCTCAGCTAAGGCTCTTCACCCCGCCGTGTTGGAATATAGATGGGGCAGGTGTAATGTCCTTGGGAGAGATGAAGTTGGTGAGCTGGTGGAGTTTAGCGTTTAGGGTTCGTCCTCGGCGTTACATAGGGCCTCCTTCGGAAACCCACCTCCAGCAAATGACAACAATTGGTTCGGTGGTGTAGTTGGTTATCACGCTT